>NC_064617.1:557787496-558412496 GCF_023898315.1 Schistocerca nitens
TCAAGAGAGTATGTACAAAGTGTTGCTCCCCTGGCAGTCTTGCTCTTGCACCGGGAAGCTGTGGTTTGATATCGGGTAGGCACAAAGCTCCCTTTTGTTAAAAATCCCAGGAAAGCCTAGCGTTATACCCACGAAGATGCCACAGTAGTCCAGACACTTGAACCGTTATAAGGTGCACTTTATATGACGCAGCCAGCTTCGTATATACTCTAGAGGCACAAGATGGAAATAATTTTCAGCATACTGATTAAATGCAGCTGTCAAAACTTAAGAATATCTGGACACTAAATATATAGAATGTTTATATGTAACAGATTAAAGTAATAATAATATTAAGAAGCTAACATTATCACATTGTTCAAACACTTAGCCCAGCTGTGCTACCGGATTCCTCTACTAATCAAGAGAGTATGTACAAAGTGTTGCTCCCCTGGCAGTCTTGCTCTTGCACCGGGAAGCTGTGGTTTGATATCGGGTAGGCATAAAGCTCCCTTTTGTTAATAATCCCAGGAAAGCCTAGCGTTATACCCACGAAGATGCTACAGTAGTCCAGACACTTGAACCGTTATAAGGTGCACTTTATATGACGTAGCCATAGGTTCCTTATATTTCCTCGAAATGGTTTCCCTCTACTCCTTGTGTTATTTTTATTTTTTGTGAAGTACGTACTCACATTTAGGGAGCAAGTTGCAGTTTCCTCTGGATACTACTTTAGACTTCCTCTCCCATACCTAGTGGTTACATTGAAATCTTACAGCTTCCACCACGAATTAATCCCTCTGTATAAGGCTTGTTGTTTGCTCTTAGTGAATGTGCGCTGTGATTCCTCTCGAATACATCTAGTTCTTACGCCGCAAATTACTTACTCTGTAGACATATAAATACTCTATTCTCGTTCTGTGTTCTTATGTTATCCTTATTTTTTCAATATTTTCCATATTTTTACAGGTCTTACTCTATTTTTTTCTCTATCCACGTGTAAATGTAAACGTGTAAATTACACTGTCAAGCTTCCTTACCATGTAACAGTGGTCTAGATTCCCCATAAATGTAGGGTGCATCTAGAAAATGCCCGCAAATCACTCAGACCTCTGCCTCCAAATTATCAACCGGGAAAAATGTTGTCAGCCAATCCTTATATATCCACTAAAATGCACGTGGTTTGCCGTAGATGTGGAGTAGTGACTTTAGCTCTCTGAATCATAGTTTCTTACAAAAAAACACCGTGACCATCAAACAAAGAAAACATATATTAGTATATACTCTTATTTTGATAAGAAAAATTACAGTCCAACGACGGCTATCAATGTTTCATATACACTCTTAAGACGCATGATGGAAATAATGTTGGAAATACAGCTCAGTTCCCGCTATAAAAGCTTCGCAGTATCTATAGACTAAAGACCCAAATTGTGTGTAACGGATTGAGAAAACTAAGGTTCAGTCAAATGAATGTGACCACCTGTCAAAAGCCTTAGTAACCACTTTTTTGAGCGGGAGACCGAGGCGTACAGGAAGAGCGACAGTGAGGTACTGAGGGGATGTGGAGCCATTATGACTGCAGTGACATGGCCAGCTGCGCTAAGTTCCTCTGGTGAGGTTTACGGTGCTGAAAGCACGATCGAAGTGGTCCCACAGATCATAAAAAATGGTTCAAATCGCTCTGAGCACTATGGGACTTAACTTCTGAGGTCATCAGCCCCCAAGAACTTAGAACTACTTAAACCTAAGTAACCTAAGGACATCACACACATCCATGCGTGAGGCAGGATTCGAACCTGCGACGGTAGCGGTCACGCTGTTCCAGACTGTAGCGCCTAGAACCGCACGGGCACTCGGGCTGGCCACAGATCATCTACTGCGCTTAAGTGCCGGTAGTTTCGTATCCCGTAGAGTAAGCTGAAATCATCCTCGTGTTCTTTGAACCGGGCACCTACACGGCAAGCCGTGTGACGCGTTGCGTTGTCCTGTTGATAAATACCATTCTGCTGAGGAAAGTAAACTGCATTTAGGGGTGGACATGGTGTCCAAGTATATATACGTACTTGTTTTGACCTACTGTGCCTTCCAGAATGACGACATTATCCAAGGAATGTCACGAAAACATTCCTCTGATTATAAAAACGCCACCACCTGATCTCAGGATCTTCGTTGTAAGATCATTTCAGGCGAAACACTCATATGGCAGCCCGTCTGTCCTAAGGAGTATAAAACGTAGTTCATCTGAAGAGGCCACCTGTCGCCTATCAGTGAACATCCATTTGTGTTGACGTACTAATTCCAGCCTTCATCCGCGATGAAAAACCGTCACCTTGGGTGCATGCACCAAAGACCCGCTGTGGAGGTCCATACGCAGCAGCGTTTGGTAAACGTTCGTTGATGAGCCACTGTTTTTAGGCCCCTTGGTTCATCTGAGTGGTCACTCGCTCGACAGCTGCACTTCTCTTCACGTGTACACATCCCTTCAGTTGTCGTTCACCCCCGTCATCTATGGTCCATGGAGCAGAACAGTTGCCTCGGTGCCACTTTTGGATAGAACCGTTTTGTCTAGCAATGTATGCTTTACCAGCGAACAGTTTACAGACTTAGCCTTTTCGGAAATGCTCCCACTCTTGGCATGAAGTCAATGGCCATGCGGTTATGGAGTCAGATAAATCGCTCTGTTTCTGCATTACGATGAATGCACTGTATCCCGCATTCCCCCGTCACCCTGTACGTACAGTCCATTGATAGCGATTGTTAGTGATTTTTGCACGTTGGTGTCGAAAACTTGTGGTAATCACATTAATTTGACTGGATCGTGAAATGACAATGTTTGAGGAAATGTCTTTATACTATTCTAAACACACAAATCCAAATTATGCTGGTTTTATTCGTCGTTTCATACATGAACATCGTGATCCTATGACAAAAAAGCAAAGTTCTTTTTTTAATCCAACTTGTTTAGTGTCTCAGACCAACACATAAATACTCTTAAAAGAAAAGATCGGTTAACAGGTGTCTTTTAGCTTACTTTTTTCATGGATGATGAAGTACATTCTCTGTAAATTAACCCAACACAGATAGATGATTTACCTCGCTCCTGGTGCTTACTCCTAGGTATTATGCCGTAGGTAATAATAGAATGGAGATTAATGCTGGATAATTTACATAATTTTTTAAGTAGGCTAACTCTGCTGGTAACGATCCTTTCACTACATTTAATCGAGTACAGAAAACGTAGCTTATGCAAATGCTCTGGGATGAAAAAAAGGACAGACAGGGGAAAACCACCGTTTTAATTGTTCCTAAGGCCTTCATAGAGACGGGTGGGAGGGCGGTGTTTCCCGTCTTTTTTAACACAGGCAATTGCTCCTAGAGGCGTGGGGTGATCTCTCCAAGCGCCGATTTCTTGTTGTGCTCTACCACCCGTTGTTGTTGCTAGAGAGATTCTAGCGTAGGAGGGGGGTGACTTGTGTAACACGAACGGTGTCATCAGTGGCTCTTCAGCCATCTTTCTCATGTGTCGCTTCTTGGGACGAAGAGGATGGAGGTTAAAGTTTTGTGTATTTTGTTTTGTAATGAAATTTCATTACCTCTGTCATTCCTATCCTACGGTGTAGAGATTGCTTAGAGCGTGATTTATTGCTTGATAACTCCTCGACTGATAAACGGTGGTCTGATGATTCAGCGCATTGACTCGAAAGTGGAGGCAGCGACACCGCGTGAAGCTCTGCGGTATGTTACGGCGTCCGTGGAGCGTGCCCAAAGTCGACCTCTATACCAACGCTGAATAGGAGGGTTGGGCGGAAAGTGGAGTGTTGACTCCCTGGTCTGGTCAGACAGGTGGCGATGGAACCTTAGACTTAATATACACGTATTCCACGTGTTTCAGTTAGTAGCGTTGCTATTATTTCTCGCTCACCAGCGAGCTGATGTCAGAAAACACAGTTACGGGTTGAAATAATAACAATTTTTAGGGAATATTATTATTATTTATTGTTTCACACAAACATAGACTGTCACAAAATCACATTCATTCTGTTGTACAATATTTTGCAAGTAATTGTTTACTATGTGACACAAATTCGGCCTGAATCATATTCGACCATATAGCAGCAATTACATACGTGGTATTTCGTCTGTAGATTCTGCTGCTATAGATTTTGATTGTGGGGTTATCGGTAATAGACGTTGGCATTTTTCACCACAGGAATTTACACATTGCTCTGAGTCAAATTTGTGTAATGGTTGCGTAATTGGGCTACAAAGACAAAGTATGAAACTGTAACATATGGACACCATCAACACAGTAGGAATGTCATGACTGCTAATGCACAGTATGGTTCAGACAACTTGGTGGCACCTGAATATTTAATGTATATGCATATGTATCCTGATTTTAGCTCTCACACTGTTTCCGTGCTTATCGACTGAGGACACCTTTCTTCCAGACATATGGACCTTATTAGGAATGTGCAATGGATTGTAGTCGCTTGTCATCTTCCTACAAATATAGTGCATCATACTGTATATTTAGGTCTACTTGAACTACATATAAAGTACCATGTTACGAAGACGTGGCAAAGCTCCCACTCCATTTAATATTTCAGACCAGATATCAGGTATCAGGTCTATATCCACGTGTTTAAATCCACTAGCAGTCACGTTATAAACACTGGATAATAGCAGTATTCTGACAGTGCTTAACTGCAGAAGTTCTGGCGACTGTGGCGACGATGGTTCAGAATATTTCGATTAATCTGGAAGGCCGACTCTTGGTTGTTCTGGTGGCACAGACTATAACAAGTCGAACACCTGCGTATCCTGTTCCAGTGTTATTGCTAGCGCCGCATCAGGGCCACGTTGCACGGTTCGGAAAAATAAGGAAACGTATATATGAACCCATGCAATATTAATTAATAAACAATATTAATAATGGATGGAGGAAAACTTACTTCCAAATTTTAGTCATTTTTCCTTTTCATCTGGCCGGTGGTCAATCTCTGCTGCTGCTGCTGAGGCTGCTTGCACTTCATGATGACCTATTCACTATTGCATAAGGAACAAGAATACTGCATAAGGAACAAGAATGAAGAGTTTGAGAGTTTGTGACAGCTCACGGCACCACAATACCAACCAATCAACTTTATTCGCCTAATACATTTGGCCCAAAAGTAATGTTACAAAATGTTTTCCAATTTAGAACGCCTTTTGTCATTTCAGGTTGCGTTGCAGTTTCTTGAAATTTTTTAACAACATTGTACACATTTTATGCAAGAATTTCTCGAGGTACTTACAAGTAACACAGCAGAGCGAAATGATAGTAGGTGGAAATGGCTTAAAGCGGGGACAGTGAAATGGTAGTACTGAAATTTAAAAAAAATATTGTTCTTTAACGCTGAACTAAGATCGGAGAGAGTTCAGATCAAATACACGTGGCACTGATAACGTGAGTTGTCGGCCGTAGCGCTCAGGTGGCCTAGTTGTAATGGCAACATCTCTCGAAAGCGGAAGACCTAATTTGAATCCTGTGTCAGGAAAAAAATTATTTTTAATGGTGTCATAATAACTGTTGTCGAAGTCACGAATTCGATGACAGGTTAGGTACAGTTGTCCACATTGCTCCAACCACTGAACCTCATTTTAAATCTACGTCAGTAGAGCACCATACCACTGGCTCACTATTAAAGATTTAGTTTCCTCTACAATTTTTACTATTTCCATTCCCCTACTTCCGACTTTCCTCCCTCACTAACTTAACAATTCATTGACACTTGTGCTTTACCCTTTTATCCCCTATTTTAATCAAGTTCTGCCGCTCAACTCTTTTGTACCCATCGGCCGGGGTGGCCGAGTGGTTCAACGCGCTACGGTCTGGAACCGCGCAACCGCTACGGTCGCAGGTTCGAATCCTGACTCGGGCATGGATGTGTGTGATGTCCTTAGGTTAGTTAGGTTTATGTAGTTCTAAGTTCTAGGGGACTGAAGTTCTCAGAAGTTTAGTCCCATAGTGCTCAGAGCTATTTGAACCATTTTGTACCCAACTTAATTTAGCCCTTCTTCATTAGTTACTTGATCTACCATCTTGTCTTTTATATTCTGTTTTGAGACATCAGTTCTTATAACCTTGTATTCTCTTCTTGTCTCTACTGTTCACTGTCTATGTTCCTTTGCCACATACCGCTATACCCCAACAAATCGATTCCAAAAAAAAAATTCTGAGTCTTTCACTCAGCGCAATCTCGTCGTATGTATACATTGTGAGAACCATGGTTGTAGTACAATTATAATGTTTATAATTTAAAACAGCAAGCTGTCACAAGTATATTTGTCCATAGGTGCTGTTTAAAATTATATACCTTACATTTATACTCAATTTTAACAATGTTTTCTATTTCAGGTAAATGTTTCTCGATATTTACAGTCAACATTTGGTATCCATTTCACCTCTGCTGTAAACAGAGCTGAAGGTCATAGAGATAGGAACAACCTACAATTTCAAAAATGGTTCAAATGGCTCTGAGCACTATGGGACTGAAAATCTGTCGTCATCAGTCCTCTAGAACTACTTAAACCTAACTAAGGACATCACACACATCCATGCCCGAGGCAGGATTCGAACCTGCGACCGTAGCGGTCACGCGGTTCCAGACTGAAGCGCCTAGAACCGCACGGCCACACCGGCCAGCGTACAGTTTCGTGACGTACAGTTTGATATCGTAAATTCTAAGAGACCCACAATTTTGGTTCACACTATTTGTAGCTGGACTAGCAGTGTCGGGTTTTTCAGCTTGCATTTCACGGATAACAGGACCCTTCGTAATAAAATGAGAATAAAATTTCTGAACCAGTGCCTACTTGGACCACAATTATAATGAACATGTCCAAGTGATGAGGATACTCCATTTCTCGCCTTCTTTATGTGGGATGCGGTTGGTAACCTCTCATTCAGGTATTTACTATGGGTCTCTATAATAGTCTGCCCTGTTAAGACTACACGGCTATCCTCTCCAGACTTGACGCAAGGGCTAGATTCAGTTTCTAGTAAATACATTAAGCTGATTTTGGGGAGGAGAATTCAATATCACCTTTCTCGATTGTCCTCGAAAGAAACTAATGTTAATCGACTTACCCGGATGCTGATGCAGACTGTATACTTTCAAATTCATATCTCAACGTAGTTAAAAACACAGATGTTGGAAGCCAGTGTCAAAGGGGAAACTTGGCAAGAAATCTACAATACAGAGGACGACGGATATAATACATTTCTTCCAAATTTTGTTGTATTATTAGATAGTTCACTCAGTTCTAAAGTTGCTAGCAGACATGGAAAACTAATAAGCAACTAATTGGAGTAACTAAGTGACACTAGAATATAATTTTAGAGGAAATGGGGTACATATCATAAGCTAACACAACCATTATGTCAAGAGAATAATAAAAAAATCTTAAGAAATTTGAAGCCGTATGGCCTTTTGTGAAAGATGTACCATAACAGAATGTGGATGCTCAGTATACTGTATCCCAAATATCTGAGAATGGAACTGTTAATGGTTTATCAGAGCTGCGCTGAATGTTTAATATACGCTTTATATCAGTAGTCGTCTAATTAAATAAAAATTGTGTTGCTATTGTTAAATATGTTGAGCTGTAGAGCGCTGGCGTTCCGAAAGAACTGCATCACATATAGCCACAGCAAACAATCAAAGACGAAACTCAATGAATTGTTACAAAATTAAAAAGTAAGAACTCATCGATGAGATGAAATATCAAACAAAATTATGAAAATCAGCGCACCGTATATTAGTTCTGCATTCAGTCAACTGTCTCTAACGGTATCACCGACTACCTTAAACCGCAGTCGATGCTAACGTTAATCATTTGAGAGGAATTTTTGAGAAATTTTGACCATGAAATAATCTAATGGGAATAGAACAATCAGACTGGGATTCTAAACACTCCAGCATTAAACCGGTGGGTCAGGAACAGACGTTCTCCCAGCATGAAAGCGAGTTATAGTATTATGTAACAATATTGGTCGCCAGCCTAATTAGGCATTCTTGTGTCAAGCAATATAATAAAGCAGAAGGCTATGACCAGGCTAACGTAACCTTGCTTGACGCACACACTAAACTCTTTCCCTATATATCTGTTTACACTATATATCACCATACCAAACCTTGTAGATAAATATATTATTAGCTTGGAATTCAGACAAACAAATGGTCTTAGAGAAGCAAACAGTAACATATGCCTCTCAACAACACCTACTTAAATGAAATGGATGCAGCTGTTTATAGAACCAGTCACCAACACATATGAAAGTAACAGCAATACTAAACAGAGGAGGGCATGGAATGACTGACATAAATCAATTGATCTATTAATGGTCATACTCTATAACATCATTGCTTAGTACGAGGTCTCTATAACTGTGCATTAACCAACTTGTAATGGAATAGATAACACAGTAAATATTTATTTCTTAAGCTTAGTTTGAAATAATTAAACAGAATGCAATTTTAACTGCACTGGCTCTGAAGGATCTTTTGCTTTGCTTCATTAACCACCTAGCCTAGCACATGAGGGCCCTTAAAATGTCATGGTTTGAAGATCCATGTTCATTAACAAAACTGTAAACCGGACCTTTACACTATAACTCCACACATTAGAAAGCAATAACAACTATTTTTACAGCTGCCAAATAAGTCTTTCCATATTAAATTAGGACACTCGGAATTAAATTTACTAGAATAAGATTCCTGTATGGATTTGTGATTCGGGATAATCACTGGTGTAATATTACGATTATTATTAAAATCAACCAAATTCCAGAAATATCTGGTCCATTTACAGAGTACCAAATACAAACAATTTAGACGAGGGATGGCGACACTGGAGGCGTAATTTGCAGTGGCTGTTAACATGGCGGCGTGGCGGTCATGGCAGCACTGTTGACCTCACCCTGTTACAGATCTTGTTGACGTCAGACTTATGTGTTTACAGGACCAAAACAAGTGCAATGATAATAGTATCACCAAATGCAGCATACGAGGCCCATAAACGCTGCTCTCAAGCTCCTCTGGCCTCAAAACTCCCGGAATATTATCCGCTACTGCTAGTGAGATGTTAAACACATCACTGCTCAGTCCAGACTCCTTATCCATCGTAATGGACGAGTTGCCACTTGCGCGCATACCACACCTTCTCCACTCCGTCAGGCTACTTCCGTAGCTACAGGGCCTCCCCACAGTTTTTACATTCAACCCTTCGTTCCCTAACTATAGGCCAAGTCATTTACAGTGCGTTATATAACAATCCGTCCAGTAGTAGCTTAAATCCAGAAGCACAGCTTAAACAACATCGTTCAAAAAGTTCACATAACTGATATATGTATACGCTACATATTCAAAGAATTTCCATGACAGTCACAACATGCATTGTATGCAACACATTTGCACAAGTCAGATGACAAACTTTTCACAGTATACCAAAGGAGAAAGGAAAAAAATGTGCACTTATTGTAACTTTCATGCTGGTTGTAAGTTCAATGAGAATAAACTTAAAGAAACTATGAAGTTTTATAATGAAACTAGGGGCTAATTCGATATAGTTGATCAGATGATTAGACTTTACGGCATCCGAGATGGCACGTATTGATGGCCTGAGCATGTCCTTTACGACACTCTTAACCTTGTAATGATCAATGCAAATACAGTTCATGAGTTACTTACCTATACGAATATTTGACGGCGAGACTTTATCCTCATAGTAACAGGTGAACTTGGTGGCCCCTACAGGATGCAGAGAGGAGTTCGCATACGCGGAAATAGGAAACTTTGTCAAATTCAACTTTCCTGCGAAGGACAACAAGAGAATAAAACGTCTCGCTAATGTTTCAAGTGCAATAAGTGCGTGTGCAAAGTCTGCGAAGCTAGAGCTCTTGCAGAATGTCTGAAATGTGAGTCCGTACAAACTTAGGCACTTCTGTCCACTCCTTTGTTTCTGAATACTTCCAGATATTTATAATTATAAATTGTTTTGCTTCTTCTTACGTTTTTTTCTTTGATTGCTACCAGCAAGAAAACTCACCGACTATTTTAGTCACATGCTGCCATGTAGAATCTTTTTCAAGTCCTCGGTACATAATTAATTAGCCTGCGAAAGTAATTAGCACGCATATACATGGTAAGTACTGACGTTGTTTTAATCTTCTTATAAAGAAAAACCGTCTAACATTATTTTACTTACTCCTTTCAGTGATGTTTGATGAAAGAACAAAGAATTTCTTCTGTAAAATTTGAAAGAAAAAAGTTATTTCCTGAAAATTTCTTTTTGTGAGAGTGCTATTCATTTTAGAGTCGAAATTATCCTCTGATAACAGTTTAGAGTCTTCCTGAATGAAATGTTGACGTGGCGGCACCCAGAATTTCACTCAAATGGCAATTAAATGGTGGTTTCCTCCAGTGGTACGGGGTAGTCTGATACTTAAAACGTTAAATTGTTTATCACTGTTTGAATGCTGCCCTTAGACAAATACTGACTTTTGCACAGTTTTAATTTCAGAATGTACGTATACAGATTTTTCTCATTTCTTTTTTATTAGTCTTGTGATATCCTTCCACCCTCCTTGTATCGAAACAAATCACCGGACCCCCTGCCAGTAGAAGCAATTTGATATCTCGGCGCCCTGTTGTTATTGACGCATGCACAAAATGGGGCAAGCTCCTTTCATTTTCGCCAAGAGCCGTGGAAGACAGCCGAGTTGCGGTTGTGCATACCTCCCAAATATGGCTGCTCGTTTAAAGCTCAAAATTTATGTAATCCCTTGTCCCCAGTGCGCATCATCATTTCATTGCCCTTCGTCCTCATATGTATTAGTCATTCACTGTAATTAAACGTCGCACGCTTCAACAAAGCGACAGCGCGGTTCCTGGCTCAGCGATGGCTGTGAGACGCATCTAATTGTGGCTTGATCCCTACCATGCGTCGGGAATCGGTTCTGTATCCGTAAGCCACAAAGCAACAACGGCAGAGACCCAATTAATTGCGCAAGTTTCGGGGATAACTTTATTACGGGGAAGAGAGCAATGGAAAATGGACGCCACGTTAACTGCCTTTTGCAGATTTGTGCAGCAGCAGCTGATAGCTACTGGATGGAGGAGACCTGTAGTAGAGGTATATGTTGCCGGCAATGAAAGATTTGTGCGTTACTTTCATCCGTGAGATAACTTAGGATCGTCATTATCGAAAGGCCTTTCAATGAAAAACATGCTAAAATGCTGAAAAACAAAATAGAATTATTTCATTATTTTTAGATTAAAAGCTCTAAACCCTTTATTCGTATGGAACCGTTAACGTTATCAAAAGCTCATCTTTTATAACATTACATGACTACAGTTACTCAGGTTTATTGTCCATTAGTGGATAGAGCACGTATGGAGGTCAACTGGATCCTTGATGTTGATGTTCGTCGACATTGTTAACCAACAAAATCTTATGTGTCGGACCTCTTTCAGTTCGTCCAGACGTACTGTGCCAGTCGCCCAGCCAGTCTAGTCATCAGTCGGAATTTTGCTACAAAAATATCCCTGTAATATCAGATATTATGTTGTTCAGTTATAAAACAGTGTGCCCTACTTACAAAGTACCATCGTTGCCTCAGGGGAAGCTGGTTACTCCCCTGAGCTGCTGACAGCGATGATGTCCTCTGTGTACTTCCTTTGCGTAGCTAGTAGGGAACGTGCAGGAGGAAAAACGTGTTAACTTCTGGCTGCTACCAAATATTCTTGGGCCAAGACCGCCAGCTGTTTCGATCTCAGCATCCAGCTAGGGCATGTTTCCTAGTTCCAGAATGGGCAAATTAGTTATTCTAAGGAGACCACGTCTTGGCTCTGCGAAGACCAGCTGGTGATCTTGCTGTCCACCCTGGGTTAGATAACTGTAGCCTGTCAAGGAATAAACTTCAAGAAAAAAAAGAAATTCATCTTACATTTGGACACTCCCTAAAGATAAGTCGTATCTGGAATATTCTGATTAGGCACAATCTTCACATGCACAGTACAAAATAATTTATGGTGCTGTAATGGGACCTTCTACCAGACAAATGACTTTCTGATGCACAAAAGATCTCAATGGTGCAGTAAATCCCAGATTCATGCTGTACTTAAATATGAAATGACATAAGTATCCAACAGCTTACTTGACTCCTCGGGAAGGATGTATGGGGAATAGTTCAACACGAGTAACGTCACGGTCATCAAGCACAACTTGCACAGTCTTTAGTATGTAGGTGAGATAGTCGCTGCACGTAACGTTGGACTGCAATAACGAATAGCTGCTACAGATAGTAAGTTACTTTTCTACTGACAGCTAGAGAGCAGAAATATTACACACGACTATGTGTACCTACTGCCAATTGTGTTGTGCTCAGTGTACTCTGAGCTAATAACTTTACTTCGTTGTTAGAACGCTAGAAATAGTTTTGCTGCCTGATTATTTGATTGAATAAATTCTTAACAATTTATTTTTATTTCGCACAATTTCAAATCACTTCAGAATGTTTATCGATGTAGGTCTATACTGTCCGTCATTGGAACAGTAAAAGGAAAGCAAGGGAGGTCACAACAACTCTTAACGTTTTTTATGATCAGGCATGGCTGTTAAATTCCTGAGCCGGCCGGAGTGGCCGTGCGGTTCTAGGCGCTACAGTCTGGAGCCGAGCGACCACTACGGTCGCAGGTTCGAATCCTGCGTCGGGCATGGATGTGTGTGATGTCCTTAGGTTAGTTAGGTTTAATTAGTTCTAAGTTCTAGGCGACTGATGACCTCAGCAGTTAAGTCGCATAGTGCTCAGAGCCATTTGAACCATTTTTTAAATTCCTGAAGCTTCCTGTGATGGCCTTTAACGAATTTAAAATTTTAACTTTAGAAATTGTTACACTAGGGGAGATTACAAAACTATACTGCTAACACATCTTAGAAGCAAAGTCTTACACAATAGCTCTACGATACTCAGCCGAATATATTCGTTCTGGGATGCTAAATATAACTGCTGAGTAAGCCCTCACAAATACTCACAGTTCAGAAATGATCTCATTTTATGTTTTAATGAACTGAAAATACCACCTTTCTAAAGTTAGTCCCGCATAGTGTTATTTTTCGGACTCCGCTGTTGTCTTGTTTCAGCTTCATCTGCTTGCTCAATAAGGTCGTTTGCTTGTATGGATTTCACGCCAAAAAAGTAAAACATTTCAGTCTTCAGCCTTATTGTAAAGAGAACTAATACAGAGGGTCGCAGAGGGTCCTCTTTGAGTCCATTGGCCTTCTGATTTCAACAAATAGATATGTTGCCACCTACGTCAGAGGCCTGGGGGCAAAACATGCCAGCTGGGACATAGTACCTTCCAATGTCTCGTCTCCCACAGAGGTTTCCTATACTGGCGCAGCCCCTTCCAACAGGAAGCCGTGTTTCACTGTGTCAATACGCCCCCATCAGCATGGTGAAGTCCATTTAAAACATGAGTAATTTTTAGTGGTCGGTGCTATTTTGGGTGAATTATTAACTCTTTTCAAAATGGCCCTACTTGAAATCTGTTCCAAAATTTCGGTTTTTCATTATCAAGCAGCTTCTTCCCTCACGGAAATTTCGTTAATGGTCTAATCATCAGTAACTTTTGAAGCAACTCGATACATAATCGATAGGGAAATTATGGACACACTGGTGGGCTCTGCATGAGTCACTGATTTCTTATTAATTACTACTACACTCGTTATTTCTTTGGGGCCTCTTGTCAACATCCACGCAGTCAACTCGCTATATGATAGTGACGGGTAGGTTGAACGTATTAAGACAGAGTGTTGTTCATGACAGTCAGTGATCTGGATTTCAGATCGGATGGAAATTTGCTCTGATCACATTAGGGGATATTACGGATTAAGTTCAAATGGTTCAAATGGCTCTGAGCACTATGCGACTTAACTTCTGAGGTCATCAGTCGCCTAGAACTTAGAACTAATTAAGCCTAACTAACCTAAGGACATCACACACATCCATGCCCGAGGCAGGATTCGAACCTGCGACCGTAGCGGTCACGCGGTTCCAGACTGAGGCGCCTTTAACCGCACGGCCACACCGGCCGGCCGCGAATTAAGTGCTGCGTGACAAATGATTTAGATTGTTAAAATATTTCTCTTTGGGCTGTATTTCACCCACACATAATCTTCAGTTTATTACTATTTATGGTGGAAGGGAACTACTGTCACATTTATATACAAGTTAGCTTAAGAGATCTTTAAGTAATGGCTACTGTTTGTTCAACATCTCGTACACAACAAAATGCCATATATGTACCTGGAGGTCAAAATTGGAACTACTTTTACCATTGTAAATAGGTACCCCATTAACAAATTAGACCACCTATCGAGTCTCGCTCCACAGGGAGCCTGTGTGTCAGAATTCTCATCGAGTGTGCCGCAACGGGGTTACGATAGAAAAAAGAGCCTGAGAACAACAAGTTTGGTGGTCTGTTGGGTTGATAACAGGTTCCTAAGCTGTTGGTCTGGGTTCGAATCCAGCTTGTGCCAACGAATTTTAATAGGGGAATTCTTCTGGCTACGCCAATTGAAGAAAGTATAATGGCATTGTGGTCTGAAATTCACATTAAATATGATATTCCTTAGCCGGCCGAAGTGGCCGTGCGGTTAAAGGCGCTGCAGTCTGGAACCGCAAGACCGCTACGGTCGCAGGTTCGAATCCTGCCTCGGGCATGGATGTTTGTGATGTCCTTAGGTTAGTTAGGTTTAACTAGTTCTAAGTTCTAGGGGACTAATGACCTCAGCAGTTGAGTCCCATAGTGCTCAGAGCCATTTGAACCATTTTTATGATATTCCTTCTTTACCAAGTAGACGTTACGCTGAACCACAATAAAGTCAGGAGTGGCGAAATGTGGGAACTCTATCACCAGTAACCTTTCTTATACTAGTATTTACTTCTAGTGACGAAACAAACGCTATGTAGGGTCACCGGACACTTATTGCGTCTTTTATTTGAGCTTCTATATGTCGATAAAACTGGTTCTGAGCTTTGAATGCAACTCAGACCACCCTTAACGCGGAATTTGATACCTTCGCAACAATACAGATCGACTAGAATTTGTTGTTTGTTCAAAACTGCAGATTCCTCTACATGTCCACATATTGCGCGTGAATGGGTTCGAATCCTGGCCCTGCACTAAAGATTTCATTATGTATTATCAGGCTCTAGCATGAGAGCACCTATCTGCTGGTGGATAATAATTTTGATCTTTAATGCATTTTCATTCGTTGTTAACACTAACGATAGATATCTGACGTTTTCGGCTCCCAGTGAGACACAGAACTATTTGAGAGATCACTGTCAGTTCAAGGATGTTATTCCGAGCTGCTGGTGGAGAAAAATTCGGTAGCTGATGTCTCTTTGTGTGTAGTCAACAACGATATGTGTGGGGTTCGATTCCCAGTCAGCACTGAACTCTTCGTCATATTATTTCTAGTTCAAACATGCTCACATGCCGCTGCTGGTGTAACAAACCCATATTTAACGTTCGTTTTCTCTAGAATATAACAGCGATAGGTGCTGGGGTGGAGTCCTGAGAAGGAAAAAATTAATGTTTCGTCTCGTCATTTCGGTTAAAACATCTAGCTACTGCCGAGAAAATCCGATATGTCACAGTTGATTGTGCTTCGATAACAATCCGATTGGGTTCTGGGTTCGAATCCCTGTCCAACACAAAGCTTTACCTCACGGCATTTCGTGTAAGTTACTTGTGAATAAGAAATACTTAACATCTCTCGTAGTTCGTTAACAGGGACAATAGTTGCTCGGTAGGAATTCGCGTCCGTTAAAAATGTTGACGTTATGTAATTTAAAGTTGATATTCGCTAACTGATACGGTCTAAAATCGAGGTATATCACTCTCTGTATGCCTAGTCAGGAATGACTGTCAGTTTCCGTCAGCCACGAAATCTTAGTCTGCATGACCTGGGTATGAATCCATATGCAGAACGAGACGGTTCGTCGTGACATTTAAAGTTCATACATATTTTCAGCTTGCTGCTCGTGAATAACTTAAATTTTTAATGTCATTTTGTGTTAAATAACAAGTACGGTATGTTACTTTGAAGAGGAAATCATGAATATGACCAACTTACTACGTGAATTACCTATCTGATGTAATAATGAGAGTGGTAACGTTTGAGGTATGTCATTTATTGCAATAAATGTGGGCTTACAAGCCTTAAGGACAGTCTCATCTGTGATAAGGTGTTCCCTGATATTTGTAGTATCGTGGTATTACTTTTCATCTTGAGTTCTTGCGATACAGAGAAGAGTTCTCTTCCGGTGACTTGTTGGAACCATTTTCAATAGTCAAACGACTGTAGCAAGGAGAGATAGAGGACCTGCTAGACAGCTGCGTTATGTGGGTTGCACACGTATCTGGCGAAACGCAATTCAGGTCTTTCGGATTTTTTGAGCAAGACTGTACGGAGCCTAGACTGTAGAACATTACTTTAGAGTTAATAGTTTAGTTGATTTACGCAAAAATGCCACAAACTCCATCCGTCTGGACCTCGATCGCGTATAAAAATGATTCCATTCTTGTTCTTCTTAACTGTCTGCTATTATATCACGGCACTTTGAAATCTGTTACTATACATCGACAAAGAGTGCTAAGCTCCTAGACATGGACACATCTCGAGAAATGTCGTGCACTTGGACGGGCTAGGACTCAGAACACTCTATTCATTCTCGAGACGAGGAGTGCAGCTGTCGTCTTGTGGTCGGTTGCAGATTATTTCGCTAACTGTGCTGAAAGGCTGGTTGGTTAATGACATTGTGTTGAGGGTCTATCTCTAATTTTACCCTAAGACAGATAGAATGCTCTGTGACCCCCATTCGTGGAGAGATAGATTGTAAACTAAACACAATGCTCGACGTGGTAGAAATATGTAGAGCTCTGTCTGGTGTACTATGATCGTTTATGTGTTCGAGAATTAACACTGGATGGATGTACTGCACAGTCATCTATCCACGTTCGCACTGATGCTGGCAAAGTAGATAATGGGTGGTTTAGCTATGATACTGAGATCGAGGGAAACATGCTGTCACATCATTAGCCAGTGTTGAAGTTACCGTAAAACTGCTAAATTTGTTCGCGCTATCAACTGTGTTGCTTAATATTACAGTACATCGGAGGTGTCTTTTCCATCCGGTCCGTGCATAATGATTGACTGATAGCGGTTCTTTGAGTTTGGGAATGAGTTTTGTGTGTGGATGAGAGCTTCTGGGGGTTGCTAGCAGCGAAACAGGGATTGCGTACATGGCTGCAAAATGAGGAATCACTCGAAATGGAATGCAGAGTCATAATCTATTCCGTCACTGTGACTGTGACATATGAGTTTAAATGTATAGGTCGTCATTCGCTTTTGGACATCAGTTTGGAAACTCTCTACAAGATACCCAAACTCTTCTAGTTCCGTTATGTTTCATTTAAAGTCATCCACCGTGTGGCCTGTGTTATGGTAGTTGCAGTAATAAAATGAATTACACCGTGCTAAGTCTAGTTTTCTGTGAGAGGCCGTGTATGAGGGGGTCTTTATGTTAGTTTAGAACATGAAACAGGCATCGAAGTCATGGCAGAGTAACGAAATGTTTGGCTTTGTGCAAAAGAGTGTTAGAAAACACTGTTTGAGACAACTAAACAGGACCAGAGGGAGCATGTCATACGATAATTCGCCTAGAGTATAGGTGATCAAATTTTAAAGTGACATCGGCGGTGTATGTATATTTAATAGAATCCTGTCATACATACAGCAGCAGTAGCAGTAGCAGTTTGAGGTGAGAGCCGGTAAGGAAGGGGGTATACCGCTAGGAATGCTTAGATGGCGGCACACTATGCTATTGTGGGAAGTATTGTGAAATCTGTTCCCCGCGCTGGAGGCTGACTGCAGCTATGAGTCACTGCGCCCGCATCGGTGACTTCTAAATCGTATGAGCTTTTATGATTCCTAATTTTTATCTGTTGGGCTGATTGATTTGATTGGACGTGGATCTGTAGTACTTTATATAATTTGGGGACGTACCACATTGCATGCATTTCCACCAAATGGTCAAAACACATTCCTGTTGCAGCAATTCCGGTCGCTCTGTTTCTATAGAGGTTGCTAAAGGTGGTGGATATGTCTTTCTCCGACTTCTGCTCAGCTCAGAATTAGATTGGACTGATCATATGGGCGAAGCTGTAGAAATGGGAGCAATTGCACGATGTGTAGAGGGTCACTAAAACCACATTGGAATTTTACTATAGAAGCTAGGTTCTGGAAAGGTGACCCATTTGGGGAAATGAGAGTGCCAGAAATATGATTGAGTAGAGTTTGTAATACGATGCAGGTACGTGCTTGAATGGTGAGAGGTGATTCCAGATGATTGACATCATTTCGAACATATAGCGTAACACTAGAGATCTGAGAAGCTTGTGTACATTTTTGTTCTTACCACCTCAGTCAGCACAACATCTACTACTACTGTTTGTGTTCCTTCTCAATCAGTCATCGCCTATTACTCGGTGGATATATCGTGGAACGTCTGATGTGATGTCGAGACAGGGTGCGTTACAAATACTAAAGAATTACCTAGTTGGGATGGGGTGTCTGGGAGTCGCAAATACCGCGTACATACCACGTTCCTTAGCCGAATAACTTTTAAAATTTAGTGATTTTATCCCTAGGCTGCATCGTTGTCTGATAATACGTATTCCTACGATCACCGTAATGGTATTTGTCCAAAAATACCACCTCATTTAGAGGTAATGTTGTACCTCGATTCGTAAAGCGGGTCGATTCTTTAACATGGATACTTGTGTACACCTGTAGAACCATGACTGATTGTGACAGTAACATGCAGTATTTGCTGGGATCGGTTTTTTCTCTAACATCTAGCCATTTACTTGTCTCTTTCTAGGACGCAGTGGTAGGTCTCGAAAGAAGAACTTAAGAG
Organism: Schistocerca nitens; assembly: GCF_023898315.1. Lineage (NCBI taxonomy): Eukaryota > Metazoa > Arthropoda > Insecta > Orthoptera > Acrididae > Schistocerca > Schistocerca nitens. Next base: position 557,806,515 of record NC_064617.1, read on the forward strand.
ACATGTGTGCCCATCGGTGATTTTTCGATCAGTATTATTTGGTATCGTAGGCAATCAGTTATTGACGAAGTAATATAATTAGTCATATTTGTAGATGCGTGATATGTTCGTATTTGAGCATCAGGTTTATAAAGTATGTGTGATTGTGGAAAGGTAAGGATTTGACTTGGAGTACTGTCATAGCAAAGGGGGCTGTATGTCCAATTGTAAGGAATTTACAGCTATTTCCAGAGCCACTGCCGACAAGAGGGTGTATTTCCGATACTACGCTCATTCTCGAATGCCGTTCAATTGAGAGTGCGATCGTAACATTTAATCCTAATTATAATGATAAACATATAAGTGACCAGTTTCCGGAATGATTCCATGTATGCAAAGTTCGTGGTGGTAATGATTCAAGTTTGCTGTTAACAGCAGCATCCGTGTGAATGCACAGGTTTGTTGGATTATGGGAATGTATATGAGCTAACTTTGCCCATTTCCAGACGACCACATAGCGAACTAATACTTCATATGTGTTGGGCGGCTTTCGTGCTCAAGTGGAACTTTGAGAAGATGGTATGATTGTGATGGAGTGTTATTCCCTCCCATGTAAATTGTTCGGTTGACTGTTTGTGCACATTTCGCGTGTTTATTTAAATGAGGCAAGATCGAATGTGGTCCTTGGGAATTATGTTGCGTGAGCAATCAGGAAGCTACTGCTGTGTGCTTTATATCGAGATGTACGGTGATAATGAAATAATATTATCGTGAAAAAATAAGTGTGGCCTTGTAATTGATGAGTCTGGAGATGGGTGTAGAAAGGCAAGCAAGCACACAGGTCCGGACTAGAAACAGTAGGGCGTTTGTATCTATGGGAAAAGGAGACTGTCTTCGCACATCAGTTTTGAGAGTGACTTCGGTTCACTGATGTAAAACGGATGATTTTGTATGGAGGGTGATATAAATTGCATGTTTACTACATCGAGACGGTACTCGGTGATATACTGCCTGGATGGAGAAAGGTTTCATGGTCCAATATCCTTACGAGTCTCGTATGTATTTGATGATTTGTAGACAACTTTGCGAGGTTTAGTTGCCGGTGCAATACGGTGATCAGTGCAAAATAGTTTATTAACGCAGAATATCGTGTCTGTAGAATGACAGAAAAGGCTGATGGTGCTTCCCTATCCGTGTCAGATTGTGGGAATAATTGTAATAATTAATTCTAGTTATACTGGTAAATATTTCCCTGGCTTAGAGTATTGTTCTGAGTAAAGTTTGTATTTTATGATCTGTAGATAACTTTGTGGATTTAACTGTCAATGCAATTTAGCGATGTTTGGAAAATAATTTTAACTCTGAAAGGTCCCGAAAGAATAGGTGGATGGGCCTTCAATACCGCGGCATCAGTAATTCGTCGGGTAAACTCTATAAGAGCTAATCACATTGCACGATCGTTTGTGCTGGGATATAGGAGCCTCTACATAGAGTAGGGAACATTTGTGTATGTTGAGAGCAGGAAGGGTAACAGGTCAGGATCGCTGGAGAGAGTGCATTCGATGTTACTTTCGTAAACAGGTTTTGTTAGGGAAAGAATTTCCGAGCATACAGGCTGAGGCTGACTTGGGTGCTATTTTTTTACAAAGAGCTATAACATAAGAATAACACTGGATCGTTGTTAGATGCATTTGTAAGTATGTGCGTCCACTTGGCGGTGTTGCGTCAGTCACGCTGGGTGGTTAAGTACGGGTAAACACATGTGTCATGTCACGCTAGGAGCAATGTGCCCTGTGCTATTGTGTCATAGGCGGTAAAGACATATGCTGCTAGGAGGTGTCTCATGTGCTGATATGTCTAGCTTACGGGGGCTGCGCCTTGGAATTCAGCATCGTCAGTATAACGATGACTTTACAGACCAGACTTTCACCTCCGTTCAGCGGCCACACCTCGGGGCTGTGACGGAGCCTGTTTCTGAACAGACGTCTGTGTGTGCATCGACAGCTGACGGCCGCGTCGACCACAAGTTCTTGGACTAGCTGCTAGCGTTTGCACTCTGTAAATATGTCTTCACTCACGTCCTTTCGTGTCATCATCGGCGTCTAGGTGAACACGTACTGCCACAGCAATTTCTCAGAAATGACGTACGAAAGTGATGTGGCCACTTTCGGGACCCGGGCGGGGCTCTGCGTGGTTTCACATCTGACGGATGCATCACTTATCGCTACCTCCTGTGTACTCTACTGGACGGGGGCGGCGGACTGTGCTTGCGTGGGGTGATTGCATTATTTCACGAGCAGGTCTGTAGGCCGTGCCATGCGCTGTTTGAACAGTTTACAAGTATTGAGAGTGTCTTCACATCAGTGTGAGGCATTATTTAGGAGGACACTGAATGTCTGTAATTAAATTATTTCCTTAAATTACGAGATGTTCGGGTGTCTGGAACATGTGCATTGTAAGCGCAAGCATAAGATGGAGAGCGTTTTGACTCAGTGTGATAAGTATATTCGATCTCTGAATGAAATCTTCGAAAGTAAATAGAGTGGACTCCTTCCTTACTCTCCCTAGCAGCCTTGCGCAGCCTGAAGAATTTTAGCATAATTTCCGCCCCTACAGACCACCATCTGGGATTAGGACATAGGAGTGATGAGAGTACGATCTGATGCCAGTAATGTGTACTATGTCAGTTGGACAGTAAATCTCGTTGTGGATAAACCACCTGCATAATAAACACTTGTGTTCCGATCTGTTTTCATGCCATTTCGCCCCACCATCTTGGATGACATCATGTGGTGTGCACGTCAGTACACGTTAGTACAGGTCATTGCACGTTAGTGCACATTAGTACACTTTAGCCCGCCAACATGGTTCGGTATGGGGACATGATGCTGGGTTGAGGATTGTCGTGGAGAATTTAACTATTTGATTCCAAGTCCAGGCGGTTGTGGCATTGGTGATTCCAAGTCCTAGGTTCTATGAAGTCGTATCTCGTGACTAATGCAGCAGCCAATAGGAGTGCAGATATCTAGGGGTGGGGGTTGCTAGGTCGTGAATGAACACCGCACTGATAGTGAGAAAATGTGGAACTTCTTATTTGATCTTTGAATATTAAACTTGTAATTTGATTTATTGAATATGATTAAAATTGAAATGGAATTAAGTACTTAGGTAATTGATAGGCTAGATGAGTGATGTTGGTGTCACTTGTGTTCAGTTAAATAGGTTAGCATATTTGCAGAAGACTATGTCCGGCGCGAGTGTAAAGATGCTGGCTTTAGGCTGTGATGTAAGCGGTCACTCACGGACCACTTACGTGGCGCGTGTCCGGTTATAAAGTTTATTCGAGAGGGAGCAGACAATCTTGTGTCATCAACCCCCTCATTTTCTTGGCATAGTAGAGATAAGTGAGGTATGGTGCATTATCCTGCTGGAATATTAAATTTGCGCCATTTTTCTGGGGGAAGGGGGGCGTGGCACTTTCCTGCTAAAATTTAAACTTACAGCCAAATCCACCATATTCGATAACGGTAGTTTGCGCCCGTAGTGCTCTTGTTCCAGTACTACCATTTACACTCAGGAGGGGGTGGTGAAGTGCAGTGTTACGTGCAGTGTAATGCTAGGTGCAAGTGATAACCATTTGTAATTATTATCTCTGGTGCAGTCTCTGTCTTATGTTTCCTCATTTGTTTTTATGCTGGTCTGTTGTTTAATTTTCTAGTAAAGGAGTCATATGAGTTATGATGTGTTTTTATGTTGCAATTAAGTAAATGCAACTCTCCTGCTACAAAGTCTTGTGAGAGGCCCATATCGAGCACCAACGAAAGTCTAGCAGCTCCTGTGGTCGTCGATGTTGCGCATGACGTCAAAATAACGTCACTTTTCCTAGAAGTGTTGTTAAGTTTATGTTGCTTATAATAAGTACGCATTGCTCTGATGGATGATGGCCTTTGGCGTATTGCAGCTTGAGAATGGATAGCAGACACAGAGGCCCGTGTTCTGAGGCGTCACGTATTCTCTCAGTGATCAGGCCTTACATAAAAAGAGAAAAATACAATTTCTGTAGTCATATAGAAACACATATTTTAAAATATATTACAAATAGTAAAACGGATTGTACACACATTGGGTTCCCGAGTACAGGCAGTAGTTGTGAAAATAGAACACGTTAAGGACTAATTACTAACGTACGCAATTCCAGTGTAATTTTGCCATATCGTGACAGTTATAGAAGATGCAATGTTCGTAAATTTACTCTTGTTATTTGTCATCAGAATAGCGTCGAACTAACTACCTGTGTCTTAGTAATTCAATAACAGCTTCTGCAAATTATATTTTTTACATTTTTCATTTCCAGCTCAAGGTTTAGCAGAGCTCTTAGTACTTTTTAACCATCTCTGAAATAGGTAAGGGTGGTATAAAATGGTTCGGCATCTGGGAATATTTGAAGAAGGATTTACAGTGCAATCATCTCGATGACCAGTCATATACACATTTTTTGGTCAAAATTTATATGCGTTTGTTTCGCTTGTAGGTGTGCGTGAGGACACTAGTATATTTCGTTTAGCTCCTTCGCCCTATCCTTGCCCCATGTCTCGGGTCGTTGTTCAAGCTTTGCTTGTGTCAGTGGTAGAGGGAGGTTGGGTACAGCCCCCCCCCCCCCCCCCCCGTCGGCAACCCTTCTCTCCTGGGACGGTGTGTACTCCATCTGTCTGTGTTTAGTGTTACCCATGTGAACAAGTGGAAAGGTCTTGTAAGTGTTTACAATCATATAACTGAGACGAGGCGTTGGTAATAGCCCAGTATTGACTCAGTCGAACTTGGGAAACGGCCTAAAAGTTATATCCACCTTGGCTGACACACCAGCCGTCGTGGTGAATACACCAGACGGACTCGATACAGCATCATTGCAACTCCGCTATTCCCGGAAGCTGCTTGTCAACGTGCTTTCCTATCCAGCTGGCTTTATGAAGTTATTAACATATGTAGTAGTGTTGTATTTGCTATTCTGAAGGTCTGCGGAACTGATTTTAATTACCTGCGCTGTTTACGTATTTGTAGGTCAGCATCAGTGTTTAAATACAATGAACGAGTACTCATAGTTTTTATTTCATATTAATTTTAAAAAAAATACTGCCCATAAACGAGTGTATTCTAATGTTTAACATGCCATTGTTGTAATGACCTGCTGAGAATCTAGAGCGTTACTTACCTAGATTCATGAAAATTTGAGGAGCTGTGGCCATAATTTCTTTAATCTTCTTCCTTTAATAGCGCGCCATTACAGTTTTGCAAACTTAGTATTTGTTTTAGTCTTCAGTTTCTTGAAATCCTAATACAACAGTTATAGCCACAGTGCAGTTGTAAATGAGCTCTAGAAAACAGCTCTGTAAACGTAAATGTCACATGGTATTAGTCTGTTTTGCAAAAAAAGAGAGCAGTGAAATAGCAGAGTTTCACAAATGTCGTTCTATTCTGGAATGCTCCACATAAAAATGAATAGAAACAATAATAACAAAAATTATGTAATGATCATGTACTTGACACATTGATAACTTAATCGGATAAGAAAAGCGCAACGTTAATAAACGCAAGGATACATCTTTCCCAGTCTGATACCACATAATGTTGCGCACATTTAGCGACGTATTTCACTCACTCCTTCTGCAAAACAAAAGCATTAGAAACACACTTCATCAAAGAACCTCGTAAATGCTTATTAAACAAATGCAAACTGCATTGTTCATTGTTCACAGTTTTCCTTTGTCCTATTCCAGAACATACTTACCAGTAATTACTTAGTGGTTTTAACAATTTTCTGAATAATTCGTCCCATTGGCATATTGCTTCATCTGATTCATTTCCCCAGACGGTCTCCTGTTTCACGACATTCCGCTGTTATATCTGAAGAATTTGGACATAGCTTTTCGATTATATGAATGAGATTTTCACCAAATTTCGTTCAGTTATAAATCTCGCCACCCGTTAATGGATAGCACAAAATACACAACACAAAATGATTTAAACACACTATGACATAAAATGTAACCTTACACGAGAAACAAGTATTTAAACTGACAGCTACACCCCAGAATGGAACATACGAAGTATTTGAAGGCTACACGTCACAGGATTATCTAGTATCAGTGGTAAATATCTTTAAACAAGTGAGAAATATTACATCACAAGACAGATACAAATATGAAAATGGATCACTATAGATTTATTTCAATGACTATAAATTTTTTAACTTAATCTTCCCAGACGGAAACGAGGGTTTGATACATTATCTCCCTTGCTTCTAAAACGAATCGTCTAATGTTTGTTCTTTTAATTTATGTTCGTCTGCATTGCCATCCAGTTCGAATTCTCAGAGAGAGAACATGTGGTTCTTTTTTTTTAACACTACGATACATTAGCAATGAAATTTCATGTGCTATTCGTAGTGGCCAACATTATGCCACTCTGAATGGTTTAACGTTACATCATATTCCGTTATTAATTTTGGAATACTCAAAAATACAATACAAAAAACAAAATTCTTTAATTTAGGACGGCTTTGGAGTGTGGTCCGCCCATAAATCGCCGTTACGCTATGTTAAGCTGGGGTTCAAATGGCAGTTTGCATGGCCTCACAGCTTTTAATCAAGCGAGTCACCGAATCACTGATTAACCTCGACGTTGATCAAAGTGAATCCGAGATGAGGTCAGAAACAGCTTTGATCACGAGAACTGCACAAAGGAATATTTTCCTCACGAAAAGCCTTGTAAGTACCGGTACCGCGAGAATAGTCGATTTCCTTTCCTGACGTAATCACCTCTGCTGCCGCTAATGTACTGAAACTAAACTTCACAGCATCTCTCCTTCTCACAAACAAGAACTTGGTGCAGTAAGAAAGCCGGTGGAGACATCCCATTACTAAATGATTACGTGCTAAATTCACATAAATTGATAAAAATGATTTCTGAGAGTCGATAGTTATGTAATGTGGTGTTTCGATGAAGATAAAAGAGCTTAGATTATAACATTCCCGCCGGCCGGGGTGGCCGAGTGGTTCTAGGTGCTACAGTCTGGAACCGCGCGACCGCTACAGTCGCAGGTTCGAATCCTGCCTAGGGCATGTATGTGTGATGTCCTTAGGTTAGTTAGGTTTAAGTAGTTCTAAGTTCTGGGAGACTGATGAGCTCATAAGTTAAGCCCCTAGTGCTCAGAGCCATTTGTAACATTCCCCCATACAGACTAAAATCACGTCATCAGGTTTTCGAATAGCTTAACCTTCGTACTAAAACTCTAAAATTTATAATACTAATACTTCATCTTCTTTCTGAACACATCTCACTCATTATAGTAAAGAAAATTGGTATTGCACTATTGACTGGGAGTCCCTCAGGAGGAATATTGAGCCACATCTTTTCTAGTTCTTTGACTAGGAAACTGCAGCGCACTTAATTGAAGCCAAACGTCGTCCCTATTGTCCTTAATTCAGCTGATAGTGTGTGTCGTACTAAATTGTGATGTAATGTGTGTACGGTGTGTGCAGTATGTTCAGCGGCTGGTAGTAAGACACGAATGAGGTAATTTTTGTTGTTCTTAAATTATAGTATATTACATGTGCGAAATCCCTGTGAGGAATCCATGGATGAATAAATTAGTACTACTACTCCAGTAACTTGCCGGACCACTGTCACTTGGTGCCACCAAATGAGTAACAGAAAGCAATAGTCTCCTGTAGAAGTACCCATACAGTGACTTTAACTTCACGTGAGGGAGCCCCTTGTAATACGGCTAAAACGATAGTTTTAAGTTTACAGTCAAAGAATAACTTTAATCATCATATCCTTACAGTGGTTTACCAACTAAAACATATGCATTTGTGGTAGCAGAATATGTGCCCACAGTATCACCCAAGAGTCAAGGCTTGTAACGAGAAACAACTTCAGTGGGAATTTTTCCCACAGCCATATATCAATGTTATAATTAATCTTCACATCGTAAAGATGTTTGCAGATTGTACGACGCAAGCTACACTCCCACACTTTATCTTTAAAATACCGAATGACTATTTATTCATTCAGTTTGCAATAGTTGACATCTTCGATACAGTCTGTTACCACAACATTGAGCCATGCGTAAGGCTCGTGACCATATGGGTTGGACCCCAGACGACTGGGAAACCGTGGCCTGATGAGATGAGCCCCATTTCAGTTGATAAGGGCTGATGGTAGGGTTCTAGTGAGGCGCAAACCGCCACGAAGTCATAGAGCTAAGTCCTCAACAAGCCACTGTCCTAGCTGACAGTGCCTCCATGACAGTGTGGGCTGTGTTTATATGGAATGGCCTGGGTCCTTTGGTCCAACTGAACCGATCATAGAATGGAAATGGCTATGTTCGGCTATTTGAAGACAATTTGCAGCTAATTATTCACTTCATATACCGAAACGATGATGGAACTTATATGGATAACAATACGGCATATTAACGGTCGACAGCTGTTCGTCATTGGCTTGAAGAACATTATGGAGAATTTGAGAGAATGAACTGGTCACCTAGATCGCCCGACAAGAATCCCATCGAATTTTTAGTGGAGACAATTGTGAATTCAGTTCGTGCACAAATTCCTGCACAGCAAGACTTTCACAATTATTGACGGCTATAGAGGCAGCATGACTCAATATTTCAACAGGGAATTTGAATCCATGTTACGGCGAGTTGCTGCACTCTTCCAGGCAAAGGGAGCCCAACACGATATTAGGGGTCATCACGTGACTTCTCTCTGCAAAAGGTACATGAATTATACAGTAATCCATTATGACGGCACAAATAAATAAATTAATACGTTAGTGACAAACACTTCCTCAACGTATAATGCAAGAACCACAAAACCAGTAGTAGTAGGTACATGAGGTCACTACCAAAATTTTGCTATCAAACTGATATGCACATTAATTAAATTGATCAATTATTCCCCCCCCCCCTCCGCCACCGACCACGCCCACCTCCATCCCTGGTTGACATCACATGTTTTCCTCGCCCTGCACGTGGGCCCCAACCCTCTCCACCCCCCTATCCACCCCCTCCCCTCCACCAACCTACCTAATTGGTAGGAATTTTGCATTTTGGCGGAAATTTCGAAATATGGTTGAAATTTCGTTGTCCCAAAGGCATTCTGACGTCCCACTCCACCCGAGAGCTGGCGGGAAATTAAAAATGGCAGTGCCCTTTCAGGGACTTACACCCTGGTCCCCCTGGAGGGAAAGCCCAATTGCATCCACTAACACAATTGTACCACCAGAGGCGCTTGAAACTGGCAGTAGGCAATGTGAACGCAGCATCCGGTCACAACGGGGATATAAGGCGGGACCAGCAGCTCTGCAGCCTCGGTTGCAGTCAGTGTCAGTCACAGTATGAAGCCCCAGTGGAGATCGCTCAGCGCCCTCCAGCCACAGCGGCAACAGAATACGGAGAACCGCCGAAGAGTAAGTACCCCCTGCTCAATGTATGAGTTTACTGTCGTGTGAGGGTCTTTGTGCTTCTATCGGCACTTGTAACCGTTTCTCTTCTTTCGTCATCAGCGGATGCGACGTCCTCCAGCCTGTCAGAGCCTCCAGCAGCGATATGTCGCAACTTGTTGGGACCCGCAGCAGCGGTTGCATCCTGGGATCCTGTCGCACACCTGGTCAGGCTGATGTAACAGGACAATCAGCTGTTATTGTTAGTTGAAGACACCCAGCCAGTTTGAGACGTACACAAGGAACTAAGGACGCGTTGCCAAACCCTTCAGAGACTAAACAGTACAATGAATATCGGGTTAATGCAGTCGAAAAGAAGAGTTCCTATATATACAGGGTAGTCCATTGATCGTGACCGGGCCAAATATCTCACGAAATAAGCGTCAAACGAAAAAACTACAAAGTACCAAACTTGTCTAGTTTCAAGAGGGAAACCTGATGGACCTACGGTTGGCCCGCTACATGGTGCTGCCATTGGTCGAACGGATATCAACTGCGTTTTTTTTTAAATAGGAACCCCAATTTTTTATTACAAATTCGTGTAGTAAGTAAAGGTTTTAGTTGGACTACTTTCTTCGCTTTGTGATAGACTGCGCTGCAATAGTCACAAACATATGGCTCACAATTTTAGACGAACAGTTGGTAACATGTAGGTTTTTTATATTAAAATACAGAAAGTAGGTACGTTTGAACATTTTATTTCGGTTGTTCCAATGTGATACGTGTACCTTTTTGAACTTATCACTTCTGAGAACGCATGCTGTTACAACGTGATTGTCGGCCGTGGTGGCCGAGCGGTTCTAGGGGCCACAGTCTGGAACCGCGCGACCGCTACGGTCGCAGGTTGGAATCCTGCCTCGGGCATGGATGTGTGTGATGTCCTTAGGTTAGTTAGGTTTAAGAAGTCCTAAGTTATAGGGGATTGACGACCTCAGAAGTTGAGTCCCATATTGCTCAGAACCATTTGAACCATTTTTACAGCGTGATTACCTATAAATACCAGATTAATGCAATAAATGCTCAAAATGTTGTCCGTCAACCTCAATGCATTTCGCAATACGTGTAACGACATTCCTCTCGAAAGCGAGTAGTTCGCCTTCCATAATGTTCGCACATGCATTGACAATGCGCTGACTCATGTTGTCAGGCGTTGTCGGTGGATCACGATAGCAAATATCCTTCAACTTTCCCCACAGAAAGAAATCCGGGGGCGTCAGATCCGGTGAACGTGCGGGTCATGGTATGGTGCTTCGACGACCAATCCACCTGTCATGAAATATGCTATTCAATATCGTTTCAATCGCACTCGACCTATGTGCCGAACATCCATCATATTGGAAGTGCACCTCCATTCTGTCTTGCAGTGAAACCATAGCTCTAATGCTCTTCTGATTTATTTCGCCTTTTTGTTTCATTTCATGTTACGTCGTTGAGCTTCTGTAAATGTGTTTGATTGAATCGATAACACAAAATTGTATACTCCTTTCTTTGTAAAAACTTTAATGTCTTTTAGAGTGTAGGAAGTGTAATATGTACAATATGAGCAAATTATATATTTTGTCTTTGTCATATAATCTCGTTGGTTACCTTTAAAATTAAATAATTTTATTTAAATAATTTTGTGTAAAACTACCAATATGTGCAAATGTTCTGTTTTATTTAAAATGTTTGTTTGCTATTATGTAAACTGCTGATCTTCATTTAGGGTTCTTAGTTATTCTGTATGTAAAAGGTGTTGTGGCGCCCCTCCAGAACGGAACTTAGTAGCGCGCGCAAATTGTGGGTGGCCTAGGTAGAAATGGTGGAATTGAGAGTCAGTCTGGGACGAGCTACCAAACTATCAACCGCTCATGTAAAAGTTGTGTATTGTGCTGGTTCCCAGAGAGGCTTTTCCTGACGCTTTCCAATGCCTCGGATGGATTGATAAAGAGCTGTAACTACTCTGGAATTGGTATCTATCATCGCCACAAAGAAATGACAGTGTCCAACAATTTTACCTGCAAATACACCTACCATCACGCAATCGCCACCACATTGCGCAGTCATTGTAATGGAACAAAAAATGGTTCAAAAGGCTCTGAGCACTATGGGACTCAACTTATGAGGTCATCAGTCCCCGAGAACTTAGTACTACTTAAACCTAACTAACCTAAGGACATCACACACATCCATGCCTGAGGCAGGATTCTAACCTGCAACCGTAGCGGTCGCGCGGTTCCAGACTGTTGCGCCTAGAACCGCTCGGCCACTCCGGCCGGAGTAATGGAACACTATAGTAATGTACAGTGAAGGATCAGCTCATGTTATGCTATAGTGTACCCAAATATAAGGTAAAATTTGACTGAACTCTTGTACCTACCATGATCTATCCTCAGTCACATATCCACTTAGGGTCCCTCCCACGCTAAAGTGTTTATCGAGTGTCCTTTATTGGAGGCATATTAAAACTAATATGCCAATAGAGTGTGGTAAAATTATTATTGCTTCTTGAAAGGATCTTACAAATATCTCAGATTTGTGTCTCACAGCAGTAAAAGTTCAGAACTGCAACTGTTGAGAGTTATATGTTCATGCTTGCTAAGTACTTGTTTCTCTAGTGCATTGAAGGTGTGTTTAGTTTGCTCTGCTACAGTGGTCAAGATTAAGGGCCCCTCTCCATTGACAGTAGTTAAAATACACAAAGTTACTTAATTTTAAAAATTGTTTCAATTACTCTTGCTATTCAAGTCAAATTCTGAACAATATTGAGTCTCTCTTGTGTATTAAAAGTGCATTTTAATGTTGTAACAGGACCCATAGTTTGTCTATTGAGCTCCTGCTACATAACGATTATTTGAAAGACAACTATCTATGAAAACAGTAACTTCTTTATTCAAAAGACACTGAGAAGTAATCAGTTAGTGAATTCCATTTAATTTTCATTCTAAATAAGAAGGTATTTATCTGAGAGAGACTTAACCTAGGACCAGTTTATAATTTTGCAGTGAACTACATTTACAATTTTTTGTCATATAGGAAAATGTTTGAAAAGTTATATTGAACTTATGCCTATTTTATGATTCTGCAGTGAATATTGGTAGTAATATTATTGAGACCATTCAGTTTGACTCTCAAGGTAATAGTGTGTTTCGTTAACTGCTATATTAATGCAAATAGTTTGTTCTGATCTGTTAGCTCCAACCTTCACGTGAACATACTGTATTCAGGTGCCAGAATTCATTGCACTCACATGTGGCAAAGTATAGTTTGTGTTAGTCCGTCAAAGTTACGCATACCTATTTTCTTGAACAAGAATGTCAATCATTCTCTTGCCTACTTAGGCTGGCGACCGTTTTCTTTATTCTTTGAACAGTGTAGATAGGTAAAACATTATTTGTTACCGTTTAAATATTTACGTAATTTTGGCTTTCACTTCCGATAAGTCACCTCCGCTAGGTACAACATGGTCAACATAACAAAATTCCTCTCAGATGGTAACACTGCTCTGCTTCTTTACAGTATGATTTCTAGAATAAAAATAATTTCATTATACGATCTACCTCCAGCGTTGAGGTTAAAATATAGCAATAGCGGACAGTAGTGTTATACGTGGCTTTTCCGTGACAGAACTACTTTGTTCTGTTGGGGCATAGTTCGCAATAAACCAGATATGGTACATTGACAGCACAAGCTACGCAAATGCAGCTGCTGGTGTTATAGTAACATCAGTAGAACATTACGTAGGAAATCAGCATACATTGCTCCATTTAGATTGCCATCTATAAAATGGGGGCGTATTAGCCTTCCTCCCATAATGCCGCACCATACATTAACCCGCCACGGTCGCTAATGTTCCACTTGTCGCAGCCATCGCGGATTTTCCGTGGCCCTATAGTGCATATTATGCCGGTTTACGTTACCGCTGTTGGTGAATGACGCTTCGTCGCTAAACAGAAAGCGTGCAAAAAAGTCTGTCATCATCCCGTAATTTCTCTTGTGCCCAGTGGCAGAACTGTACATGACGTTCAAAGTCATAGCCATGCAATTCCTGGTGCTTAGAAATATGGTACGGGTGCAATCGACGTTGATGTAGCATTCTCAACCCCGACGTTTTTGACATTCCCGATTGTCACACAATTTGTCTGCTACTGATGTGCGGATTAGCCGCGACAGCAGCTAAAACACCTACTAGGGCATCATCATTTGTTGCAGGTCGTGGTTGACGTTTCACAAGTGGTTGAACACTTCCTGTTTCCTTAAATAACGTAACTATGCGGGGAACGGTCCGGACACTTGGATGATGTCGTCCAGGATACCGAGCAGCATACATAGCACACGCCCGTTGGGCATTTTGATCACAATAGCCATACATCAACACGATATCGACCTTTTCCGCAATTGGTAAACGGTCGATTTTAACAAGGGTAATGTATCACGAAGAAATACCGTCCACACTGGCGGATTGTTACGTGACACCACGTACTTATACGTTTGTGACTATTACAGCGCCGTCTATCATACCGGGAGCCCAGTTTGAAAACATAGGGATGCATAGACAGAAGGTTCGCTTCTACATGGATGCGAAAATTGATACTCTCAAACATAAAGTTGGAAACGTACGCAAGGATCTAGAGACCTGTTGCCAAACGCTTCTGAGACCAAACAATACAATGAATGGTCGGGTTAATGCAGTCGAAAAGAAAGTAAACGGCTTAACTGATGGGCAATAGGTGTAATTGAGAACGGGGCATTGTACGAACGGGTTAACGCAATTGAAAAGAAAATAGGCGACTTAACTGAAGGGAAAATAGCTGTTACCGAGAAGGGTGAACAGCATAAGAAGTAGAAGAGTGGATTTATAAAACCTCACACTGCACAGAAGTCCGATTAGTATCCACCGAAATGTCGACTAGGCATAAGGTCATCGAGACACGGAAGGCCGTTCGCGAGAAGTTACAAAGGTTAAGGAATTTGAAGAGGGAGCGGACACTGCGAGAAATCTTTAATACAGTTACTGAATCTCTCGATGAACTCTCACAGAAATTAAGCAACGACGAAAACTATGCTATTGCCGATTTCATTAATCGTAACGGCGATGCTAGGATAGATAAAGCATTCGGTGTCAGTGGTGAAAAACCATACATGTGGGGCATATAGTCTATAACTTTAAATGCGAAAACAATACAGATCGGTGTTAAATAGTTTCAAAGAACATCCAGTCTACTGAACCTTGTTTCCGTAAGACTCACAAATAATGTCAATTGTTCGCATAAAGATCCGGAAATGTATCGTGAAATATTTCTTTTAACCAATCTCTATAAGAATACAAAAAGCCGAAACAATGTGGCAATCGCACTATATGAAGCAATGAAGCCATCGGAATGCAAATTATGTCCATCTCAGAGCATAATTCTCTGATATCCCGTCGTCTGAATTCTTTTTTCCGGTTTCTACCACCAATTTCCGTTTTATAAACAATTTCCATCCACGATTTGTACTAATATTACGTCCTCTGAACTGACAGTTGATTTGCAGAGGGAAAATTCGGAATGGCCGCCAAAATTCGAAATTCACGCTGAAATTAGAAATTCCAGCCAATAGGGTGTGTGGGTGAGACAGGTGGAGGGGGGACTTGGGCCCAGGTACAGGGTGAGAAAAACACACAACATCATCTGGGTCTGGGGGTGGACATGGTCATGGTCAGGGGTGGACATTGTGAGGGGTGGGATGTGAATTAATTAATCAATTTAATAAATTTGCATATAAATTTGATATAAAAATTTAGGTGGTGACCTCTTCTCCCTACTACTAGCAGTAGCTTTTGGATTCAAATCATAAACAGCATTCATGAATGTGTGCTTCAGTTGAAACTTCCATCCACCCAGACCAGCAGATGAAGGCATATTTTAGGTCAATATGAAATAACACACATACATTTTCACTAGAATAAGTTGAAAAGCAAACAGTACTTAATATGATGAAATTCACAGCTTCGAACTAAGTACTCATCTCTTCCGTGATAAGTAAAATAGTTATAAAATTAGAACAACTACAGACAACAAAACTTCGCACCAGACACCTGTGAAGTGAACACCACAGACTGTACAAAGCAGCTGGAAGACTGTTGCCAGTCCCTTATTATATACAATTGGCAATCTGTATAAAAATAAGGACGTGAAAAATAGAAATAGATACCAAACAATGTTGTTGTTGTTGTGGTCTTCAGTCCTGAGACTGGTTTGATGCAGCTCTCCATGCTACCCTATCCTATGCAAGTTTCTTCATCTCTCAGTACGTACTGCAACCTACATCCTTCTGAATCTGCTTAGTGTATTCATCTCTTGGTCTCCCTCTACGATTTTTACCCTCCACGCTGCCCTCCAATGCTAAATTTCTGATCCCTTGATGCCTCAGAACATGTCTTACCAACAAATCCCTTCTTCTAGTCACGCTGTGCGACTAACTTCTCCTCTCCCCAATCCTATTCAATACCTCCTCATTAGTTATATGATCTACCCATCTAATCTTCAGCATTCTTCTGTAGCACCACATTTCGCAAGCTTCTATTCTCTTCGTGTCCAAACTATTTATCGTCCATGTTTCACATCCATACATGGCTACACTCCATACAAATACTTTCAGAAACGGCTTCCTGACACTTAAATCTATACTCAATATTAAAAAATTTCTATTCTTCAGAAACGCTTTCCTTGCCATTGCCAGTCTACATTTTATATCCTCTCTACTTCGACCATCATCAGTTATTTTGCTCCCCAAATAGCATAACTTCTTTACTACTTTAAGTGTCTCATTTCCTAATTCCCTCAGCATCACCTGACTTAATTCGACTACATTCCATTATCATCGTTTTGCTTTTGTGGATGTTCATCTTATATCCTCCTTTCAAGACAATGTCCATTCCGTTCAACTGCTCTTCCAAGTCCTTGTCGCTGACAGAATTACAATGTCATCGGCGAACCTCAAAGTTTTTATTTCTTCTCCATGGATTTCAATACCCACTCCGAATGTTTCTTTTGTTTCCTTTACTGCTTGCTCAATATACAGATTGAATAACATTGGGGAGAGGCTACAAACCTGTCTCACTCCCTTCCCAACCACTGCTTCCCTTTCATGTCCCTCGACTCTTATAACTGCCATCTGGTTTCTGGGTTTCTGTACAAATTGTAAATAGCCTTTCGCTCCCTGTATTTTACCCCTGCCACCTTTAGAATTATGAAGAGAGTATTCCAGTCAACATTGTCAAAAGCTTTCTCTAAGTCTACAAATGCTAGAAACGTAGGTTTGCCTTTCCTTAATCTTTCTTCTAAGATAAGTCGTAAGGTCAGTATTGCCTCACGTGTTCCAATATTTCTACCTATTTTTGCCTTTCCTTAGTCTTTCTTCTAAGATAAGTCGTAAGGTCAGTATTGCCTCACGTGTTCCAATATTTCTATCAAACAATAACTGCACAAATACCTATTAGTAACCTAAACCACCTACAAAAGATTAATCATATGCATACACAGTTGCTAAAGATCCTCCTTTTATTATATTGGTCAGATTGATAGTATCTTCGGTAACCAATTCAGTGAAGACGTAGATGCCATAATACTGAATACTTCGGGATTCATATTTGCAATGGATGCAATTCTTAGTAGGCACGGATTAAAAGCCATTGGAGACCAACGTAAGAAAATGAAATATTGCATATAATGAATATGCTTGAAGAGACTATATTGTACATACGTAGATCATCTTCTCAATGATCAGTCTGAGTTTCCAGATTTCAACTATTTACACGATCTTGATGCAGAAATAACTATATGTCCTATATTACAGAACGATGTGCATGCTTGCATCCGCTTGTGCAGGTCGAGCCGAAAGCAGTTCGTGGAGGAATTTCCACAACGAGAACAAGTGATTGTCGTCAATATCACGCTCACCGATGGACAGAGACTCGGATGCTGTTGACGATTCTCTCGCAACGGCCCTGTCTTGTATCGATCAAGGTGCGCCCCTAGTCTGCGATCTCTCGCGAATACGTCACTCGTTACTGCACTCAAATTACTCTCCAGTACGGGCGTTAATGGGCTCTGCCTCCCGTACGCTCAATCTCTTTCCTTAACTACACTCAGTCTCGTTTGAGCAAGACAAACTACATAGTTTTTGATAACTGAATATTATTAACCCAGATATAGTTCGTTCCACCAGAGCCATAACTCAGAGAGATATTAAAATGTACTTTTCCTAAGCTTTCTTCAAATTCGACTGAGCCTGCACCAATCGGTTCATGTTGCTTTCATTTATTTTTTGTGTCATCGACCAGCATTTAATCAAACGGAATTTTCTGTGTATCTCTGCCCCGTCTTTCCTAATCCCTTTTCTGTTCTCTTGTGCTTCGCTTCTCTCTTGTTCGGCTTGTTGCCTTCCTGCTTCTCTGTCCTGTTCCATATTAATGCCCGCTATTCCTTTTCTATCTCTCTCTTGCGCTATTTTCCTGCCTGCAACGGCTTGTTCTAGGATGTGTTTGACACAGAACGGAATGTCCCTGCTGATTTCGAAATTTGAGTTGCCCTGCATCTCGGTCGACTCGGTTTCCCAAGCCACGCTAGTTTCCCTCCCTTCGGTGGTCGGTGCGATTTCCTGGGGTTCAGGCAACGTATCTGAAGCCAAACCCTCTTTCTCAGGAAATTCGGACAAAACTTCTTCCTGTTCACAAAATCCTCCTGGCTAAAACGTTCGTTGCCTTTGTAGATCGCTGTCGACTGTCCCTATCCATGTTTTAACAATGAAGTCATACATCTACCAAACGGCAAACTATCGCAGTCACAATTTGAACATAAATAAAATATCCTAAACACAAAAAATCTTCACACGTAGGAATGAATCACTACACGCTATGTACAGTCGTGGACAAAACGAGCGAGACCCCTCGCCTTTTCGTTATGCTGATCCGCACGGCTTTAAAGTCTGCTACACAGCATAACAGGCAAGGCGACGAAGTGCTACCAACATACTATGCGCAGGCGTGAGATTGACAAACTATCTGAACTTTTTTAGACTGTATTCCATAATTTGTAAGACTATATTAATGCTGATTAGTGTGTTAAATACAACACGGAAATATAAGACAGAACTGAAAGAACAAACGCTAATTGGTATGAACTGGACAAATAAAAATGAATTTCAACTTATCGAGATGACTTAACTGTTTCAGTAAGACAAAGAACCCCAGATCGTTACGAAGTAGCAAAATATTATCCGCATTCGGCCGCGAAACGGTCTGTGTCAACGTTCAGACCAGTCATACTGGATTACCGTTGCTGACCTACCATGAAAGTGTGCAAATTTAGCAATGCGTGAAGATTCATAACGAAATTCAGTTAAAAATCATTCAGTGCCACGCTTAAGTCAATTCCATTATTGACAGAAGCGGAAAAAGTAGGCAGTAACATGTATGAAATTCTACAAGAGTGTCATATTGACATGCACAGGGCGCCAGTACAGAATAAAGGTAGCGATAAAACGTATTGGGTGCGCGAGAATTTCTTAAAATTGCTTTACTGATATTCTACCTGCCTCCATAGAGATTAGAACCGAAAACAAACCAGACCTTCCTTTCACTATGCTAGCAGACAACCTAGGCAAACAGCCCTCTATTATTACCCCAGACATGAACAAGCAGGCAATTTCGAAATGAAAATTTGCAGTTTCTGTTGCATAGAGCTTTCTGGACTCAAAAACATGAATTTTCTTCCTTTATGTCACCGCTTATGTGACAATCATTCGGGATGTTTATCGAAATAACAAATTACTGTTATTAGAGAGTAAATTTTGTAGGATAATTCTGCACCACCCCAGGAAATAAACGGCTACATAGCTGCCAAACGTATTCTGCATTGTTTCGAATTCTCCACTAGACTCGCCACAGCCAGAAAACGTTCATTAGCAGAAGTGTTTCTTAAGCTAGCTAGCAATGAGAATGTTCGTACTTCTAAAACGCGGTGGCATTAATACTGGGATGTGAATTACCACGTGTATAGGCAAATACATTCTATTTGCATTCCTGTAAACGTGATTTGGATCGAAAACGTAGCTACGACTAATATGCTTATGTATCGACAGCAACTAGAACATTTCGAATAAAGAGTAGCGGGTGTTATTTATGCGGCCCTCATCTTCAGTGTTTTCGTTGTTAGGATTTCGTCACCTAAACCGGTAAAAACGGAACCCTACTAGTCTCACTTTCTTGACCGTCTATCGGTCTACCCAACCCTTAAAACCCGTTTACCTCCAGAACGGGTGGACATAATAAGCGGAAATGTATCGCACTTCTTGCTGTAACCGGTCCCATGCTGGTGTAAAAAAGTGAGCTTCTATGTCAACGCAATCAAAAGATACGACGGTTTATGTAAAGAAAATTTACGCGAAAGGTCAAAAAATGGCTTCAAGAACTATGCGACCTAACTGCTTAGGTCATCAGCCCCTAGACCTAGAACTACTTAAACCTAGCTAGCCTAAGGGCATCACAGACATCTATGCCCGAGGTAGAATTCCAACCTGCGACTGAAGCAGCCGTGCGGTACGTCACGGAAGCGCCTGGAACCGCTCGGCCACCGCAACGCGGCGAAACCCTACTCACCTCATGTATAATGATAATATATACTGTCTAGTGAGGATAAACTGTATTCTCCAGCAACTCAGATCGTTTGATCACGGAACTTTTACGAAGCTACATTCAAACTTTGTCGAAGTCGTCTGCAATATCCATTACAAACACCCTAGGAACTTCGTATGCGATATCCACTTCTGAAGACGCTGGCAGATACTGCAGTACTATAACAAGTAGGTGGGAATTTATTGTTATTGGTCCACGCATGACACTTTATTTCAATATCAATTTAACGCGCCTAGGTGTTTGTATATGCCTGCAACTATTGAACAAAAAGTAAATAAACAACAAACGAGCCGGCCGCGGTGGTCTCGCGGTTCTAGGCGCGCAGTCCGGAACCGTGCGACTGCTACGGTCGCTGGTTCGAATCCTGCCTGGGGCATGGATGTGTGTGATGTCCTTAGGTTAGTTAGGTTTAAGTAGTTCTAAGTTCTAGGGGACTTATGACCACAGCAGTTGAGTCCCATAGTGCTCAGGGGCATTTGAACCATTTTGAAACAGCAAACAACTTCGATGTTTAAATCAAATGAAAGTCACATGTCGTAATTAAAACATAATTTCGTCGTTACATCTACATGACTACATCAACAGGATTTCTTGGCAATCCGGACTTACGTGCCTGGCAGAAGGTTAGGGTTATTTCTCTACCGTCCCACTCATTAACAGTGTGCGGGAAAAAGGACCACTTAAATCTTTTCTTGCGAGCCTTGAATTACATTATTACTATGGTTTCTTCCTGTGTTCCCGAGGAAATACCCCGATCTTGCTGAAACTTCGCTCAGTGAAAGCGGGGACAAAATAAGCGAACACGTGTCTCGGCTTATCTGCTTACACTCTACCGCTTCTGAGAAAACGACGGTCAAAGTTTTCAATGCGCTGTTACTATAGTGTAGACACCTCTTAGCGGGCAAGCATTCAACTGGAGGGGTGGCTCTGCGGCTACCATAGCGATTTCTGAACTTTGCGCTGCGAGTTCGAAACCCGGTTTTTCCTTTTTTTTCCCCTCACTCTCTGAATTATCTACGAATGTTTATTCCAATTTATGTTGAAACACTGTTGTCGTTATTCGTCAGTTAATTTACTATGTAAAGAAATAAGTTAAAAAGGGAACACACAGTGCGTAGTGGGGCGATCACTCTGTTGTAGAAATAATTCAGAAGCCAAGATCGCTTAAATATTGTTTACTGGATAACCGGTTTCAACACACTAAAGGTGCCATCATCGGATCTGAATGTAGATTAACATTTATAAAATATTTGGTTATAACGATACATGAGGCAGCCCAGATGATGTTAGATCAGCTTGTCTCATTCGTTTATTACTTTTTAATTCATTAATTACACATAAAGTTAATTGGCGAATAATGACAACATTATTTCAACATAACTTAGAAAAAAACATTCGTAGATAATTCTGATAGAGAGGCAGGAAAATAAAATAATTAAAAAACCCAATATGGTATCGAACACGGGAATCAGTGTTAAGAAGGAACGACGGTAGCCACCGCTTCAATTGCGTTCTCGGCTGCAGAAGGTATCTACACTAGAGCAACAGCGCGTTGATAACTTTGACCGTCGTTTTCTCGGAAACGGTCGAGTGTCTGCAGATAAGCCGAAACACATGTTCGCTTATTTTGTCCTCTCCTTCACTGAGCAAAGTTTCGGGACAATCAGCCTATGACATTTGGCGAGTTCCCCTCGCTCGTCGAGTCGCTTCTTACGCCCGGCGAGAATTATGTATGCCTCCGAGTAAACTGCGCCACCTGGAAACACGGCGAGCGGGGATAAACACGTTTTCCTTCTTATAAGGCAACCTTCTACAGATAATATTCACGAAGTGTTCTTCAGGTTGCCTCAGATATTTCAGAAATGTTTCTTGCCTCAGGCCTGCCGCATATGCAAAACGTAAACATTTCATTTCATGTAATATTTATCAGGATAAGACATGACAAGAGTGGACCAGTCACTTCTGAGAAAAATTAGAGATTCTAAGTTGCTCCACTATGTAATGACACGGGCACGGGCTTGCGATCTGTCTTTTATGCCATCGATTTCCGTGTTACACATACTTGGCCACTGCGTTGCGGCTGCCATCTTGGAGGAGGCAGTCTGTTTCCTGCCAGCGCTGTTTCCGCAGCCAATATTAACCGCGACGAATCATTCAGTCAACGCTAAATGGCCCATCTGGCTGAGGCAGACAAGGGCGCTATAATACTCCATGCAGAGGGATCTTCAAATGCCGACATAGCGAAAACTATGGGTCTTCACAAGTCGACGGTAGCCAGGTGGATCAGACGAAAGGAAGAGAGTGGTAACTTGAATGGGAGGCCTCATGGCCGTCGCCGCAAAACAACGCAAGCTCAGGATCAGCAGATACGCCGTTTCAGTGAGAACCACCCATTTGTCAACGCACGACAAATCAGCAAATTCATGAAGCTTGGAATGAGTTACTTGAATCTCCTAGTTCTGTGGCTCGAGTTGTGGGCTCAATGCCCAACAGACTTCCAGCTGTTGTGGAAGCCAAAGGAGGCTATACGCGATTTTTTTTTACAGACTTATGTTTTATATAATTTCAAGGAAACGCAATAAGTGGAATGGGGACAAACAAATTAATTCACAGCAAGATATGTAATATTTAATTTGATAAGAGAAGAAATACTCACCTTATATATTCATTCAGTCTCTATAAAATACGTGACACACGTGTGTATGCAAGAAGGGTACAAAACAGTTCAGCACAAAATAAAAATGTTGAGGAGAAGCTCCCCGATGAAGACGTAATTGCAGAACAAAGGTTGGGCTAGAAGGAGAGGTAAGGAGGCCCGAAAAAGCAGAACAAAATCAAATACCCAATAGACTTTGAGTAGTTGTCGCAGCAAAGGGCGGTTGGTATATGCGATTCGGAGCAACTGTACAAGAATAGTTTTATTTACTGATTTTTGAGGCTTTATTTTGTGACGGCTAAACAGTGCTGCATCATGAGACCCGCTATTTTTCCACATGTGGCTAAACATCAGAGCTGAAAAAATTTTGAGAGGTACCGAAGTTCTCTGGAAGAGTAAAGTGTTTTAGACAAGAAGATGATTTTTAGTTCATTTCATTTTAACCATTCACACTATGCTTCGACATTCTAATCTTTGATTTCATTTTATTATTACGTATCTTTCCTTCAGTGAAAGTCAACGGTAGTAAGTTTCAAGATATGAAGAATAACTGGAAGTTTTTAATTTGTGGAATAGCGTATTTAACAGTTCATATTTTCAACAAATCTGTAGTTATAGGACATATTAAGAAGCAAGTAAAAATGGCACTGTGGAAAGATCAGGTTGGCCTCTAAAGGGTAACGACGGTAAAATAGCAAATACTAAACAATGGGTAACAACTATTGTTGATGGTGAGTAGCCGTAATCGATATGTCACTTTTCCGTAATTGTATTTCTGAAGTTTATCGTCAATCCTAGGACTGACATCGATACTCTGTTTTACGTAAAGAATACAACCTTCAAAATTTATTTAGCAGCGCAGAATATTAAATCACAGTTTATAGATCAGGAACCTAATCCAACTGCCTTTAATTTTATTCTCACGGATGACTTTGGGACAGTAAATAACAAGAGAAATAACAAAACTCTCAGAATCAATATATAGAATTCAAGTGTCCAGTGGATTCAAAAGTTTGCTATAATAGCGATTAATTGCTTTTACAGACTCCTTCATGCCTACATTTTCTATCAGACAATGTTTGAAACTAGGACTAAGAAGGTAAACAATTTTTCCACAAATTGTCAAATTGGAAGTCGGAGAGACAGTTACACAAATTACGATGACAACAAACGTTTTTCAAGTAAACTGATCACAGGAGGAATCCAACGCATTTATTGTGAGTTACATGCACAGTATGTAAACTGGCAACGCCACCAACACACAATACCACTAACAAGGGAACATCCCCATCGCACCGCCCTCAGATTTAGTTATAAGTTGATACAGGGGATAGGCCTTGAAAAACTGAACACAGATCAATCGAGAAAACAGGAAGAAGTTGTGTGGAAGTATGAAAAAAATAAGCAAAATATACAAACTGAGTAGTCCATGCGCAAGATAGGCAACATCAAGGATAGGGTGAGCTCAGGAGCGCCGTGATCCCGTGGTTAGCGCACGCAGCTGCGGAACGAGAGGTCCTTCCGTCAAATTTTCCCAGGAGTGAAAAGTTTAATTTTTATTTTCAGACAATTATTATCTGTCCGTCCGTCCGTCCGATGCGAGGTAACCGCGCCGTAGTATGATGACGCTACACCTAAAAAACATCGAAAGACATGACGTCAGTCGACTATAGCGCACGGAAGAGAGAGTATTCCTGCTAATGAGGCTCCCTGGCTGGCAGTTAACTGTTCGCTACTTTGGACGAGAGTGCATTAAATACGTGCGATGCATTGCGTGGGCAATATGAATCCAGCAAATATAGCTCGTGACTCCAATAACAATGTCAATGAATATTTTCCGAACTGTAAGGCATCGCAAAGTTCCTTAAGGGATCGAACGATTGTCGAACATTTGTATGATTATTTCCTACATTTGTTGAATAACAGTACGTGTGGTGATGATTGTCTGAAAATAAAAAAAATCAAACAACTAACCCGAGGGAAGCCTTAAACCAACGACCTCTCGTTCTGCAGCTCCTCACGCTAACCACGCGACCACTGCGCTCCCCTGCTCAAGCTATCCTTGATGTTGCTTATCATGCACACGGACTACTCAGTTTGTTTGGTTTGAATATTTTTTTCATAGGTCCACACAACTTCTTCCTGTTTTTCGAATGATCTGTGTTCAGTTTTCAAGGCCTATCCACTGTGTCAACTTATAACTAAATCTGAGGAGGGTGCGATGGGAAGGTTCCCTTGTTAGCTATGAAACAACTGTAGCAAAACGGAGCATCCTCGTTATCCATGTGATGGATAAGACGACTAATTCGCAACATAAATGTCAATGTAAGCATCAGTTTCTGTTGGAACGTGCTTCCCGGACCAAATAACATACATTTCCTACGTCTTCAATGCGAATCATGTAGCAAATGTAATTTAAAGGACATAAAAATATCGAGTGAATTTACTAAAATAATTATGAACCACTTGAATTTGCATTCAACAGGCAATGTTCAGAAGTCTGGTGTAGGAGTACTGCATGCTCTAATTCGAAACAACAAAAATCAACAGAGTAACTATTATTGAACGTCATCAGGTCACTCATCGAGCATTCCTATGCAGTACTGTTACTGGTGACGTGTTATAATGCCTTTATCGTTAACTTCCTAAGAAGAAATGAAAGGCTGAGCCCCACCAAAAGACGTAAACTCGAGGAGAGAGTTGCGTGAACATATTATTTTACATCTGATAAATCCAAAAGTGTGATTTGGGCTACGAATTCTGCCCCCAGGGTGTGTGCAACACAGCTGGAATTTGTTGCCAACAACTGAGACACCTTTCGGTCACAGTGTAAGAAAATCGAGCAACAAAACTACATCACCTGTGCTACTGCATGATAACGCACTATGTTGATTTGAGAAACAAAACTATCCAGGAGATTGATAGGAAAGTCGTCTCTAAGGCACATTTGTATTGATAGGGAAGTCCTCTCTCAAGCACTTGTCCCTCTCGTCATATATTTGTAAAATTTTACCTTTCCCACTCTAGATCGATCAACCGTCAAGGCAATTCATTTCTAGACGAAAATACTTTTAAAACTACTCTGGTTTATTGACATCGTTAGAACAAGTAGGTTTCTACAGGCGTAGAATTTGTAAACAACTTTAGCATTGTCATATCGTTTTAGATATCGTGAAAGAAAATTCTGCTGCTAATTAATTTCTCTTTGATAATTACTGTTGCGTTTAGTAAACTAATGGAAAATGCAATTAAAATATTCACTGTACTAATACAAACTAAAGTCAGCTTAATACAGAAACATCACGACGGCAGTCTATCTTAATAAAGCATTAAGTTTCTGTGAGACAATTGGGCTTATTTTAACACGAATTAGTAGGATATTACAGACTTTACACTTAGAAAAGATCTGTATTTATTTCATTTCCTGTACCATTCGTAAGTGTTATGAAAATGGGGCTTTTCATAGATAAAATTATGTATTCACAACAACAAAAAAATGTCGGCAGAAAACAAAAGTGGCATTATGAATCTGGCAGTACCGTAAGGTTTTCACTCTGACACTAAGAGTTACTGAAAGTAGCAAGAAGAATTTTGCTCGAGCGTTGTCTTACGATTCCCTTATTAAGTTTTTATCTGCCTGCTTGTAGCTGTGCTACAAAAGAATTAAAAATCTGGCTTTCAGCAAGTCTCGAAAGGCGAACAAAAGCAGCTTGCACCTGGTTACTAAGCATGTTACCTGGGGACTGGTTTTTTCTTAAAGCGGGAAGACATCCTTTTGTGGTTCAATTGGCAAATGTCAGTCAGACGTGTGACGTTAGTCTAAGCGTTTCGGTGTGTTGAATTTGTACCAATGATTTTTCTACACGTTTTTTCTGTCCCAAATAGAGTTGAAGTCTCCCATTAGTATTTTCACGTCATCTTGGTGAATTTTTCTCATGGTATTTTCGAGTGTGTTCCAGAATTTTTCAACATTGTCGATGTTTTTCTTATTTTCGATGTTGGTGGGTTCAAATGGTTCAAATGGCTTTGAGCACTATGGGACTTAACTGCTGTGGTCATCAGTCCCCTGGAACTTAGAACTAGTTAAACCTAACTAACCTAAGGACATCGCACACATCCATGCCCGAGGCAGGATGCGAACCTGCGACCGTAGCGGTCGCGCGGTTCCAGACTGTAGCGCCTAGAACCTCTCGAACACTCCGGCCGTCGATGTTGGTGGGGACACGTGCATTGATGAGTGTATATGTTTTACTGGGGCTCTGAATGACCATAGTCATAAGTCGCTTGTTGACGGGCCAGCCGCGGTGGCCGAGCGGTTCTTGGCTCTTCAGTCCGGAACCGCGCGACTGCTACGGTCGCAGGTTCGAATCCAGCCTTGGGCATGAATTTGTGTGATGTCCTTAGATTAGCTAGGTATAAGTAGTTCTAAGTTCTAGGAGACTGATGACCTCCACTGTTAAGTTCCATAGTGCTCAGAGCCATTGGAACCTTTTGATTGTCGATCGGTGTGATTTCTTTGACAGAGTTGATAGATCGGTGTTCGAGAAATGCAATGCCGAAGATTGGTACGCCTTTCGTTACCTTTTGTTGTATTCTGCTCTTGAAGATGCAATGGTTTCCCTAATGCACGGTTTCATTGTCAGTTAGTCGTGGTTCTTGAAGTGCAAGGATGAGAATTTTTTGTCGGTCCATTTCTTTTGTGAGATTATTTAGTTTTCGTGTTTGGATCAAGGTATCGATGTTTACTTTTAAATGCATGTTTTTTGCTTGTAGGGAAATTTACCAGAGATCTTCGATATTCTCTGTCGTGCTAACCTGGACTCCCCAGAATCCGAAAATCCAACTGCCGCCTGTCGACAGCCGGGTTGTGTACCACCTGGGATAAAGTTGACTTTGCTTGCATAGTTTAAGTTTGCTTGTGTTTCATTGGTTGTGCTTGGGTGATACCAGGACCGGACAGGACCAGAGGGTGTTGAAGCCTTTGAAAGCAAATATTTTCAGCCAAGCTCATTGAGCTAACACGGTGACCAGAGTAACGGTGATTTTCACTCAGACGTGTCTGGATTTTGCGTTCAACGGATTGAGTAGCCGTTCAGGATTGTGTTAGTATTTGGTTCACCCCTAGTATTTGATTTCCTCGGTACCACCCATATGGGGGAGGGTTTCCACTATCCGCCACACGCGATTATTATTATTATTATTATTATTATTATTATTATTATTATTATTATTATTGTCATTATGTCTCAGCAAATCCCATATGGTGTATCTTCCCACCACTGAAATAGATGTGTATTGTTCGATTCAGTATTTCCATCACATAAATGTGGTTTATAATTACGTTACATTGCTACTAGTAGACATATTTCTCACTTTTTCTTAGACAGTTGCTACCTGTTACTCCATCATAGGAATTTATGTGCGAAGCATTGTTGAAATACAGACGTTCAAATTATCCGATTTCTGTAATTTCATTTCGATACCAGATCGTTCTAATCGGATTCAGCCAGGTAGTCTTAATGTGGATATCCGACCACGACTGTCATCATATGATAGACTGTGTAAACCACATTCTTTATCGGACTGTTGAATATAGATCACTTATCTATGACAGCACCTGAATTCTTAAACACTGTGGAAAATAATAATCCGATGTGCTTATTACAAATACGTTATTCCAATATAAATATGTGAACTAACGAGATAACAGTTTATTTACAGGAGCAAAACTAATGTTCAAATGTGTGTGAAATCGTATGGGACTTAACTGCTAAGGTCATCAGTACCTAAGCTTACACACTACTTAACCTAAATCATCCTAAGGACAAACACACACACCCATGCCCGAGGGAGGACTCGAACCTCCGCCGGGATCAGCCACGCAGCTCATGACTGCAGCGGCCCTGACCGCTCGGCTAATCCCGCGCGGCTACTAAAAGTATACTCGTCCACAAAACCCATGTGGACAATTATCTGATAATCGGTCAAGCTTTGCTTTGTCGCAGCTCTTTAGGATACAAGTCCATTTACTTTCAGGCTGCTCCTTACATTTCTTGCAATGCAAGGTAATTGAAAAAACTCATCCACTCGACGCCAACTGAGGAACTGACTGGTGCATGTGTTGTTCAACACACAGTAGTTGTCACCCTCACTGGAATCAATGAGTGTGTGCGTGTGTGTGTGTGTGTGTGTGTGTGTGTGTGTGTGTGTGTGTGTGTGTGTGAGTGAGTTTTCGTGTTAATGCACAATCTGAATCAATACTATTAACATCAGACAGACAACCGGGCATCAAATATGACTGTAAAGTATGTTAATGCGATGGGAAGTTACAAACTGAATTTTCACCTAACCCACGTCCTGCATATTACGTTAAGTAAGATGTATTAACTCCATAGTATCGTTAGCAGAGAGTGCGCTCTTGTTGTCGAGGCCTGCGACAAGCGCAGCGATCAGCACTGCCCAATGCCGCCGCGATTTGTTTATGTTGGCTGAGCGTGGACACTGCAGCAGACGCTTCGCCATAAACAGAAAGAAATCACCTTGGCTCTGACTGCAGTGAGCGGATAGCACTGCCTGCGTGTTCTTATAGTAACCAACGTGAGACTCTACTCACAGGTGCCATGGAGCAATTGCAACGGGTATCATGTCATTAGTCATGAGAATATTAACCAGTGATGAAATGTCCACTCTATTTGAATCCTAAGAAAATAGGAACCTTCTCACAAAGGAATGTGAGGTGATATCAAAATTTATCCAACATACAAAAATTAACTGCAGGGCTTTCATGTATGCAGTAGTAGCACACAAGGAAATAATATGTCTTGGAAGCGTATATTTCATTTCCTCTTCTCATATTAACGTCCTTGTTTTAGAATGAAGTGAGAAAATTAACGCGAAAAACTTAAGTTCCTGAGAAGCATATAAGTCATTTCCTCGTCTCATATCATAGCTTTTGTTTTAGTATGAGGTGAAAAAATAAACAGTTTACGGCTCTGAAACATAATATGACACCAGATTCTTATCGTAGGCGCTATCGGAAACGCAAAAAGCAGGGAGCTGTCCATTCTTTTGTCCTAAAGAGCTGCGACAAAGCAAAGCTTGACCGATTATCAGATAATTGTCCACATGGGTTTTGTGGACGAGTATACTTTTACTAGCCGCGCGGGATTAGCCGAGCGGTCAGGGGCGCTGCAGTCATGAGCTGCGTGGCTGATCCCGGCGGAGGTTCGAGTCCTCCCTCGGGCATGGGTGTGTGTGTTTGTCCTTAGGATGATTTAGGTTAAGTAGTGTGTAAGCTTAGGTACTGATGACCTTAGCAGTTAAGTTCCATACGATTTCACACACATTTGAACATTTGAACATTAGTTCTGCTCCTGTAAATAAACTGTTATCTCGTTAGTTCACATATTTATATTGGAATAACGTATTTGTAATAAGCACATCGGATTATTATTTTCCACAGTGTTTAAGAATTCAGGTGCTGTCATAGATAAGTGATCTATATTCAACAGTCCGATAAAGAATGTGGTTTACACAGTCTATCATATGATGACAGTCGTGGTCGGATATCCACATTAAGACTACCTGGCTGAATCCGATTAGAACGATCTGGTATCGAAATGAAATTACAGAAATCGGATAATTTGAACGTCTGTATTTCAACAATGCTTCGCACATAAATTCCTATGATGGAGTAACAGGTAGCAACTGTCTAAGAAAAAGTGAGAAATATGTCTACTAGTAGCAATGTAACGTAATTATAAACCACATTTATGTGATGGAAATACTGAATCGAACAATACACATCTATTTCAGTGGTGGGAAGATACACCATATGGGATTTGCTGAGACATAATGACAATAATAATAATAATAATAATAATAATAATAATAATAATCGCGTGTGGCGGATAGTGGAAACCCTCCCCCATATGGGTGGTACCGAGGAAATCAAATACTAGGGGTGAACCAAATACTAACACAATCCTGAACGGCTACTCAATCCGTTGAACGCAAAATCCAGACACGTCTGAGTGAAAATCACCGTTACTCTGGTCACCGTGTTAGCTCAATGAGCTTGGCTGAAAATATTTGCTTTCAAAGGCTTCAACACCCTCTGGTCCTGTCCGGTCCTGGTATCACCCAAGCACAACCAATGAAACACAAGCAAACGTAAACTATGCAAGCAAAGTCAACTTTATCCCAGGTGGTACACAACCCGGCTGTCGACAGGCGGCAGTTGGATTTTCGGATTCTGGGGAGTCCAGGTTAGCACGACAGAGAATATCGAAGATCTCTGGTAAATTTCCCTACAAGCAAAAAACATGCATTTAAAAGTAAACATCGATACCTTGATCCAAACACGAAAACTAAATAATCTCACAAAAGAAATGGACCGACAAAAAATTCTCATCCTTGCACTTCAAGAACCACGACTAACTGACAATGAAACCGTGCATTAGGGAAACCATTGCATCTTCAAGAGCAGAATACAACAAAAGGTAACGAAAGGCGTACCAATCTTCGGCATTGCATTTCTCGAACACCGATCTATCAACTCTGTCAAAGAAATCACACCGATCGACAATCAAAAGGTTCCAATGGCTCTGAGCACTATGGAACTTAACAGTGGAGGTCATCAGTCTCCTAGAACTTAGAACTACTTATACCTAGCTAATCTAAGGACATCACACAAATTCATGCCCAAGGCTGGATTCGAACCTGCGACCGTAGCAGTCGCGCGGTTCCGGACTGAAGAGCCAAGAACCGCTCGGCCACCGCGGCTGGCCCGTCAACAAGCGACTTATGACTATGGTCATTCAGAGCCCCAGTAAAACATATACACTCATCAATGCACGTGTCCCCACCAACATCGACGGCCGGAGTGTTCGAGAGGTTCTAGGCGCTACAGTCTGGAACCGCGCGACCGCTACGGTCGCAGGTTCGCATCCTGCCTCGGGCATGGATGTGTGCGATGTCCTTAGGTTAGTTAGGTTTAACTAGTTCTAAGTTCCAGGGGACTGATGACCACAGCAGTTAAGTCCCATAGTGCTCAGAGCCATTTGAACCATTTGAACCCACCAACATCGAAAATAAGAAAAACATCGACAATGTTGAAAAATTCTGGAACACACTCGAAAATACCATGAGAAAAATTCACCAAGATGACGTGAAAATACTAATGGGAGACTTCAACTCTATTTGGGACAGAAAAAACGTGTAGAAAAATCATTGGTACAAATTCAACACACCGAAACGCTTAGACTAACGTCACACGTCTGACTGACATTTGCCAATTGAACCACAAAAGGATGTCTTCCCGCTTTAAGAAAAAACCAGTCCCCAGGTAACATGCTTAGTAACCAGGTGCAAGCTGCTTTTGTTCGCCTTTCGAGACTTGCTGAAAGCCAGATTTTTAATTCTTTTGTAGCACAGCTACAAGCAGGCAGATAAAAACTTAATAAGGGAATCGTAAGACAACGCTCGAGCAAAATTCTTCTTGCTACTTTCAGTAACTCTTAGTGTCAGAGTGAAAACCTTACGGTACTGCCAGATTCATAATGCCACTTTTGTTTTCTGCCGACATTTTTTTGTTGTTGTGAATACATAATTTTATCTATGAAAAGCCCCATTTTCATAACACTTACGAATGGTACAGGAAATGAAATAAATACAGATCTTTTCTAAGTGTAAAGTCTGTAATATCCTACTAATTCGTGTTAAAATAAGCCCAATTGTCTCACAGAAACTTAATGCTTTATTAAGATAGACTGCCGT
Organism: Schistocerca nitens; assembly: GCF_023898315.1. Lineage (NCBI taxonomy): Eukaryota > Metazoa > Arthropoda > Insecta > Orthoptera > Acrididae > Schistocerca > Schistocerca nitens. Next base: position 557,839,091 of record NC_064617.1, read on the forward strand.
CGTGATGTTTCTGTATTAAGCTGACTTTAGTTTGTATTAGTACAGTGAATATTTTAATTGCATTTTCCATTAGTTTACTAAACGCAACAGTAATTATCAAAGAGAAATTAATTAGCAGCAGAATTTTCTTTCACGATATCTAAAACGATATGACAATGCTAAAGTTGTTTACAAATTCTACGCCTGTAGAAACCTACTTGTTCTAACGATGTCAATAAACCAGAGTAGTTTTAAAAGTATTTTCGTCTAGAAATGAATTGCCTTGACGGTTGATCGATCTAGAGTGGGAAAGGTAAAATTTTACAAATATATGACGAGAGGGACAAGTGCTTGAGAGAGGACTTCCCTATCAATACAAATGTGCCTGAGAGACGACTTTCCTATCAATCTCCTGGATAGTTTTCTTTCTCAAATCAACATAGTGCGTTATCATGCAGTAGCACAGGTGATGTAGTTTTGTTGCTCGATTTTCTTACACTGTGACCGAAAGGTGTCTCAGTTGTTGGCAACAAATTCCAGCTGTGTTGCACACACCCTGGGGGCAGAATTCGTAGCCCAAAACACACTTTTGGATTTATCAGATGTAAAATAATATGTTCACGCAACTCTCTCCTCGAGTTTACGTCTTTTGGTGGGGCTCAGCCTTTCATTTCTTCTTAGGAAGTTAACGATAAAGGCATCATAACACGTCACCAGTAACAGTACTGCATAGGAATGCTCGATGAGTGACCTGATGACGTTCAATAATAGTTACTCTGTTGATTTTTGTTGTTTCGAACTAGAGCATGCAGTACTCCTACACCAGACTTCTGAACATTGCCTGTTGAATGCAAATTCAAGTGGTTCATAATTACTTTAGTAAATTCACTCGATATTTTTATGTCCTTTAAATTACATTTGCTACATGATTCGCATTGAAGACGTAGGAAATGTATGTTATTTGGTCCGGGAAGCACGTTCCAACAGAAACTGATGCTTACATTGACATTTATGTTGCGAATTAGTCGTCTTATCCATCACATGGATAACGAGGATGCTCCGTTTTGCTACAGTTGTTTCATAGCTAACAAGGGAACCTTCCCATCGCACCCTCCTCAGATTTAGTTATAAGTTGACACAGTGGATAGGCCTTGAAAACTGAACACAGATCATTCGAAAAACAGGAAGAAGTTGTGTGGACCTATGAAAAAAATATTCAAACCAAACAAACTGAGTAGTCCGTGTGCATGATAAGCAACATCAAGGATAGCTTGAGCACGGGAGCGCAGTGGTCGCGTGGTTAGCGTGAGGAGCTGCAGAACGAGAGGTCGTTGGTTTAAGGCTTCCCTCGGGTTAGTTGTTTGATTTTTTTTATTTTCAGACAATCATCACCACACGTACTGTTATTCAACAAATGTAGGAAATAATCATACAAATGTTCGACAATCGTTCGATCCCTTAAGGAACTTTGCGATGCCTTACAGTTCGGAAAATATTCATTGACATTGTTATTGGAGTCACGAGCTATATTTGCTGGATTCATATTGCCCACGCAATGCATCGCACGTATTTAATGCACTCTCGTCCAAAGTAGCGAACAGTTAACTGCCAGCCAGGGAGCCTCATTAGCAGGAATACTCTCTCTTCCGTGCGCTATAGTCGACTGACGTCATGTCTTTCGATGTTTTTTAGGTGTAGCGTCATCATACTACGGCGCGGTTACCTCGCATCGGACGGACGGACGGACAGATAATAATTGTCTGAAAATAAAAATTAAACTTTTCACTCCTGGGAAAATTTGACGGAAGGACCTCTCGTTCCGCAGCTGCGTGCGCTAACCACGGGATCACGGCGCTCCTGAGCTCACCCTATCCTTGATGTTGCCTATCTTGCGCATGGACTACTCAGTTTGTATATTTTGCTTATTTTTTTCATACTTCCACACAACTTCTTCCTGTTTTCTCGATTGATCTGTGTTCAGTTTTTCAAGGCCTATCCCCTGTATCAACTTATAACTAAATCTGAGGGCGGTGCGATGGGGATGTTCCCTTGTTAGTGGTATTGTGTGTTGGTGGCGTTGCCAGTTTACATACTGTGCATGTAACTCACAATAAATGCGTTGGATTCCTCCTGTGATCAGTTTACTTGAAAAACGTTTGTTGTCATCGTAATTTGTGTAACTGTCTCTCCGACTTCCAATTTGACAATTTGTGGAAAAATTGTTTACCTCGTTAGTCCTAGTTTCAAACATTGTCTGTCTGACGGAAAACGTAGGCATGAAGGGGTCTGTAAAAAGCAATTAATCGCTATTATAGCAAACTTTTGAATCCACATGATACCTGAATTCTCTATATTGATTCTGAGAGTTTTCTTATTTCTCTTGTTATTTACTGTCTCAATGTCATCCGTGAAAATAAAATTAAAGGCAGTTGGATTAGGTTCCTGATCTATAAACTGTGATTTAATATTCTGCGCTGCTAAATAAATTTTGAAGGTTGTATTCTTTACGTAAAACAGAGTATCGGTGTCAGTCCTAGGATTGACGATAAACTTCAGAAATACAATTACGGAAAAGTGACATATCGATTATGGCTCCTCACCATCAACAATAGTTGTTACCCATAGTTTCATATTTGCTATTTTATCGTCGTTACCCTTTAGAGACCAACCTGATCATTCCACAATGCCATTTTTGACTCGCTTCTTAATATGTCCTATAACTACAGATTTGTCGAAAATATTAACTGTTAAATACGCTTTCCACAAATTAGAAACTTCCAGTTATTCTTCATATCTTGAAACTTACTACCGTTGACTTTCACTGGAGAAAAGATACATAATAATAAAATGAAATCAAAGATTAGAATGTCAAATCATAGTGTGAATGGTTAAAATGAAATGAACTAAAAATCATCTCCTTGTCTAAAAGACGTTATTCTTCCAGAGAACTTCGGCACCTCAAAATTTTTTACACCTCTGATGTTCAGCCACATGTGGACAAATAGCGGGTCCCATGATGCAGCACTGTTTAGCCGTCACAAAATGAAGCCTCAAAAATCAGTCCACATTCCATTTACTGCGTTTCCTTGAAATTATATAAAATATACGTCTGTAAGTAAAAAAAAAAAAAAAAAAGACGAAGAAGAAAGAAACAAAGCTTGAAACAGCTGATTGGTGAAGCCTCCTTTGGCTTCCACAACAGCTCGAAGTCTGTTGGGCATTGAGCCCACAACTCGAGCCACATAACTAGGAGATTCAAGTAACTCATTCCAAGCGTCATGAATCACATCAGAAAGCTGTCGGCGAGTCGATGGTGACTGCCCTTTTCTCGTATTACTCTGACCATTTCTGCCCAGATATTCTCAATGGGATTCGTGTCAGCTCCTTTAGGTGGCCATTCCGTTACAGTAATATTACTATGGTCGTCGACCCGCCTCTTAACCACACGTGCCATATGAATAGACGAGCGATCTTGTTGGAACATGATCTGATCATCGCCAAATCTTGCTGCCACAGCAGGCAACATCACGTTCTCCAGAATTGATATGTAATTGCGCGCATCGAATCTTCCTTCCACTTCCCACAGGAGCCCACACCCTTCGGCCGATATCCACGCCCATACCGTTACCGACTACAAATGGCTCTGAGCACTGTGGGACTTAACATCTGTGGTCATCAGTCCCCTAGAACGTAGAACTACTTAAACCTAACTAACCTAAGGACATCACACACATCCATGCGCGAGGCAGGATTCGAACCTGCGACCGTAGCGGTCACGCGGTTCCAGACTGAAGCGCCTCGAACCGCACGGCCACACCGGCCGGCACCGACAACCTGCCACTCCTTCGGCAACTGTAAATATATTTTCGATTATACCTAGCACATTTAGGCCGGTAAACTAGTACTTTTCCGGATGATGCCGTAGAGAAAACTTTTTGGTGCGTGAAAATCACTCGCCTCCAAAACTGGAGAGGTTTGTCGCCATTTTCAGTAGCAAAAGCAAGGCAAGCTTCTCTTTGGGAAACAGTCAATGTCTCTTTCACAGCAGCGCTTCTTGCTCTCAGTCCACCTTCCCTTACACGAGGAGTGACGGTCTTACTGCTAACATTGAGACCCAAAGTTTGCTGAATTTGTCGTGCGTTGACAAATGGGTGGTTCTCACTGAAACGGCGTATCTGCTGATCCTGAGCTGCTGTTGTTTTGCGGCGACGGCCATGAGGCCTCCCATTCAAGTTACCACTCTCTTCCTTTCGTCTGATCCACCTGGCTACCGTCGACTTGTGAAGACCCATAGTTCTTGCTATGTCGGCATTTGAAGATCCCTCTGCATGGAGTTCTATTATAGCGCCCTTGTCTGCCTCAGCCAGATGGGCCATTTAGCGTTGACTGAATGATTCGTCGCGGTTAATATTGGCTGCGGAAACAGCGCTGGCAGGAAACAGACTGCCTCCTCCACGATGGCAGCCACAACGCAGTGGCCAAGTATGTGTAGCACGGAAATCGATGGCATAAAAGAGAGATCGCAAGCCCATACCCGTGTCATTACATAGTGGAGCAACTTAAAATCTCTAATTTTTCTCAGAAGGGACTGGTCCACTCTTGTCATGTCTTATCCTGATAAATATTACATGAAATGAAATGTTTACGTTTTGCATATGCGGCAGGCCTGACGCAAGAAACATTTCTGAAATATCTGAGGCAACCTGAAGAACACTTCATGAATTTTATCTGTAGAGGGTTGCCTTATAAGAAGGAAAACGTGTTTATCCCCGCTCGCCGTGTTTCCAGGTGGCGCAGTTTACTCGGAGGCATACATAATTCTCGCCGGGCGTAAGAAGCGACTCGACGAGCGAGGGGAACTCGCCAAGTGTCATAGGCTGATTGTCCCGAAACTTTGCTCACAAGGGGAGGCCGCCAAATGTGAAATTCAGATTCGATTCATACTGCGCATAATAAAAGCTCATGGCCAGAGGTGTAATGTGGCAAAGCACCAAGCTGCACTTCTCAGCTGTTGTCGAGAAAATCGACAGTTAGAAGAAACCGTTGCGGTGAAATACTCTCTACGATTAACAATTTTCTACAGCGTGGTGGCGCAGCGGTAAGCGCTCGAGTTCGTAATCCGAAGGTCGCCGGATCGAATCTCACGCCATGCAACATTTTTTTATTATTATTATTTTTTTGTAATTCAAATATATATATATATATATATATATATATATATATATATATATATAAACTATTAATGAATTGCTTATGCATGTTGGTGAAGGCGGATCGCTCTCCAATTGTACCGCCTCCATTTTACCGTTTGTTTAACAGGGTGTACCAAAGCTCTCACGTCCGCACTGATTTTCGACGGTGTTATAAGTTGTGCTAGGGACCGCATCTACCTTCTTTCGAAGAAGGCAACTACGCTGTTATGCGGCGGCTCGTTTCGGCCCATTCAACATCTGTCCTTCAAGTGTAACGAGCGATTAACGGAGTTTATATTTCATACCTGCCACAGCAAATTTGTGTTCGTGGGGTTTCTATTCTAATTCGAACGTTTGACTTACGCTATACGTATTCGTTTCGGAATATCGTTTCTACGTCTTCCGCTAACTATACGTGGTTAACATTATGAAGACAATTAATAACATTTGTGAAATACAAATTTGTTTGCGGAAAACGTAATGATGTTCGAAGTCGCCAGTTTTTCCACGACAAACGACTTTCAACAACTTATTATATGCATAATTGTTGCAACCTGTTGCCGGGAATTATATATATATATATATATATATATATATATATATATATATATATATATGTGTGTGTGTGTGTGTGTGTGTGTGTGTGTGTGTGTGTTTATACACACATTTCAATTACAATAAACAAATACTAAAAAAAAAAAAAGTTGCATGGAGCGAGATTCGATCCGACGACCTTTGGATTACGAACTCGAGCGCTTACCGCTGCGCCACGACGCTGTAGAAAATTATGAATCGTAGAGAGTATTTCACCGCAGCGGTTTCTTCTAACTGTCGATTTTCTCGACAACGGCTGAGAAGTGCATCTTGGTGCTTTGCCACATTACACCTCTGGCCATGAGCTTTTATTATGCGCAGTATGAATCGAATCTGAATTTCACAATTGGCGGCCTCCCCTTGTCAGTGAAGGAGAGGACAAAATAAGCGAACTTGTGTTTCGGCTTATCTGCAGACACTCGACCGTTTCCGAGAAAACGACGGCCAAAGTTATCAACGCGCTGTTGCTCTAGTGTAGATACCTTCTGCAGCCGAGAACGCAATTGAAGCGGTGGCTCAGTGGCTACCGTCGTTCCTTCTTAGCATTGATTCCCGTGTTCGAGACCATATTGGGTTTTTTAATTATTTTATTTTCCTGCCTCTCTATCAGAATTATCTTCGAATGTTTTTTTTCTAATTTATGTTGAAATAATGTTGTCATTACTCGACAATTAACTTTATGTGTAATTAATGAATTAAAAAAATAATAAACGAATGAGACAAGCTGATATAAAATCATCTCGTCTGCCTCATGTATCGTTATATCCAAATGGTTTATCAATGTTAATCTACATTTAGATCCGATAATGGCACCTTTAGTGTGTTGAAACCGGTTATCCAGTAGACAGTATTTAAGCGATCTTGGCTTCTGAATTATTTCTACAACAGAGTGATCGCCCCACTACGCACTGAGTGTTCCCTTTTTAACTTATTTCTTTACACAGTAAATTAACTGACGAATAACGACAACAGTGTTTCATCATAAATTGGAATAAACATTCGTAGATAATTCAGAGAGTGAGGGGGGAAAAAAGGAAAAACCGGGTTTCGAACTCGCAGCGCAAAGTTCCGAAGTCGCTATGGTAGCCGCAGAGCCACCGCTTCAGTTGAATCCTTAACCGCTAAGCGGTATCTACACTATAGCAACAACGCATTGAACACTTTGACCGTCGTTTTCTCAGAAGCGGTAGAGTTTAAGCTTATTTTGTCCCCTCTTTCAATGAGCGTAGTTAAAAGCAAGATCGGGGTCTGACACTTGGCGTGCCCCCTCGTAAATTGCGTGCCTTGGGATTCAGTAGACAGAATGCGTCCACTTTCCTCGACTACTCATTGACATGTTTGGAAACTTTCTTTGTTGTAGTTGCACTTTGCATTATGAGGGCTGGTTTTCCTGATGAGGATCTACTTATGGACTTCGCTCCTAATTTACGTTACTGTGTAGTAGACCTACTGCAACTACTTAAACCGGAAACGTTTGTTTGTTTGGATACTCCGCTTCTTAGTTGCTACATTTCGCTAAAATATTTTCCTTTTTTTCAAAACGGCAAGTTAAGATGACCACTGCAACATGGTAAGATCAGTAACAATTTAATACTTTGAAACAGTTATGTGTGGTGTACGAGGAGTCTACTGTTGTTGACTGAGGAATACATTAAACACGAAAGCTGCGTCCAATAACAATAATTAACTTTCGGTTACATGACAAAACACAAGTCGAAGCACTGTCAGTTCATCTCAGTACCCAGTAAAACTTAAACTGGAAAGATCGAAAACATACTTTATTGGGGAAGGCAAACGAATGACTGCGTTTTATTGGCCGCACACTAAGAATACGCAACAGGCCAACTGAAAACACTGCCTACACTACGTTTGTCCGTCCACTGCTATAATATCCTTGACAGACGTGATTGACTGTGCACGCAAAAACGTCCAAGGAACGGTAGCACGCTTTGTAATGTCACGAAATAGGGGAGAGAGGATCCCAGATTTGATAATCGAGTTGGGGTAACATTCATGAAAACATATGCGTTTTTCGTTGCCACGAGATCTTTTCACGAAATTTCAATCACCACCATATGTTCTGAATGCCAAAACATTATTTCCTAGGGTACTTACACAAGAAGAAACCATAGTAATAATGTAATGTAATGTAATGTTAATGAGTGGGACGGTAGAGAAATAATCCGAACCTTCTGCCAGGCACGTAAGTCCGGATTGCAAAGAAATCCTGTTGATGTGGTCATGTAGATGTAACAACGAAATTATGTTGTAATTACGACATGTGACTTTCACTTGATCTGAACATCGAAGTTGTTTACTGTTTATTTACTTTTTGTTCATTAATTTCAGCCATATACGAACACCTAGGCGCGTTAAAGTGATATTGAAATAAAGTGTCATGCATGGACCAATAACAATAAGTTCCCACCTACTTGTTATAGTACTGCATTATCTGCCAGCGTATTCAGAAGTGGATATCGCATACGAAGTTCCTAGGGTGTTTGTAATGGATATTGCAGACGACTTCGACAAAGTTTGAATGTAGCTTCGTAAAAGTTCCGTGATCAAACGATCTGAGTTGCTGGAGAATACAGTTTATCCTCACTAGACAGTATATATTATCATTATACATGAGGTGAGTAGGGTTTCGCCGCGTTGCGGTGGCCGAGCGGTTCCAGGCGCTTCAGTGACGAACCGCACGGCTGCTTCAGTCGCAGGTTGGAATTCTACCTCGGGCATAGATGTCTGTGATGCCCTTAGGCTAGCTAGGTTTAAGTAGTTCTAGGTCTAGGGGCTGATGACCTAAGTAGTTAGGTCGCATAGTTCTTGAAGCCATTTTTTGACCTTTCGCGTAAATTTTCTTTACATAAACCGTCGTATCTTTTGATTGCGTTGACATAGAAGCTCACTTTTTTACACCAGCATGGGACCGGTTACAGCAAGAAGTGCGATACATTTCCGCTTATTATGTCCACCCGTTCTGGAGGTAAACGGGTTTTAAGGGTTGGGTAGACCGATAGACGGTCAAGAAAGTGAGACTAGTAGGGTTCCGTTTTTACCGGTTTAGGTGACGAAATCCTAACAACGAAAACACTGAAGATGAGGGCCGCATAAATAACACCCGCTACTCTTTATTCGAAATGTTCTAGTTGCTGTCGATACATAAGCATATTAGTCGTAGCTACGTTTTCGATCCAAATCACGTTTACAGGAATGCAAATAGAATGTATTTGCCTATACACGTGGTAATTCACATCCCAGTATTAATGCCACCGCGTTTTAGAAGTACGAACATTCTCATTGCTAGCTAGCTTAAGAAACACTTCTGCTAATGAACGTTTTCTGGCTGTGGCGAGTCTAGTGGAGAATTCGAAACAATGCAGAATACGTTTGGCAGCTATGTAGCCGTTTATTTCCTGGGGTGGTGCAGAATTATCCTACAAAATTTACTCTCTAATAACAGTAATTTGTTATTTCGATAATCATCCCGAATGATTGTCGCATAAGTGGTGACATAAAGGAAGAAAATTCATGTTTTTGAGTCCAGAAAGCTCTATGCAACAGAAACTGCAGATTTTTATTGCGAAATTGCCTGCTTGTTCATGTCTGGGGTAATAATAGAGGGCTGTTTGCCTAGGTTGTCTGCTAGCATAGTGAAAGGAAGGTCTGGTTTGTTTTCGGTTCTAATCTCTATGGAGGCAGGTAGAATATCAGTAAAGCAATTTTAAGAAATTCTCGCGCACCCAATACGTTTTATCGCTACCTTTATTCTGTACTGGCGCTCTGTGGATGTCAATATGACACTCTTGTAGAATTTCATACATGATACTGCCTCCTTTTTCCGCTTCTGTCAATAATGGAATTGACTTAAGTGTGGCACTGAATGATGTTTAAGTGAATTTCGTTATGAATCTTCACGCATTGCTAAATTTGCACACTTTCATGGTAGGTCAGCAATGGTAATCCAGTATGACTGGTCTGAACGTTGACACAGACCGTTTCGCGGGCGAATGCGGATAATATTTTGCTAATTCGTAACGGTCTGGGGTTCTTTGTCTGTTATCTGGATAAGCTGAAATTCATTTTTATTCGTCCGTTTCATACAAATTAGCGTTTGTTCTTTCAGTTCTGTCCTATGTTTACGTGTTGTATTTAACACACTAATCAGCATTAATATAGTCTTAGAAATTGTGGAATACAGTCTAAAAAAGTTCAGATAGTTTGTCAATTTCACGCCTGCGCATAGTATGTTGGTAGCACTTCGTCGCCTTGCCTGTTATGCTGTGTAGCAGACTTTAAAGCCGTGCGGATCAGCATAACGAAAAGGCGAGGGGTCTCGCTCGTTTTGTCCACGACTGTACATATACCGCAATTAAATTCTCCAAAATAGAGACACGCAAAAAAAGGAACAACTTACAAGTAACACTGCGAATAAGACGTCATTTAAAAAATTCTACATGAATATGTACCCCGACTGTAATAAGTTAATAAATTAGCCCACACATTGCTTGCGCCATGCTAGCATATGCTGAAGCTACACATAAATGTGCAAGCAAACTCAAAATCGTACAAAAAGTAACCGCTAATACCTTTTACACCCGAAGATGTGACTCAGTGTGCAAGATATCTAAAAAAAGGAAGGTAAGAACTTTGATAGGAGTAGCCTGGAAGCTCAATTGCGGTCTCCCTTTGATTTCAGACAGCATTTGTTTGTGTTTGGCTACTGTTCACAACGCAAACACCAACGCAGTGACAAAAACTTAGTCACACAACAGGTTACATTTTTCGGTTGTCTAACCACGGAAATGGTTTAGGGATTTAGTGGATCTCCAAACCTAAATAAAGAATAATAGATTTTTATTTACTTTTTATGATGCACACAACTGACCCTAACTGGCACAGAGCGAAGTTCTGGTAAAAGCCATAGAGTTTACACAAAATTACGTTAACACGGTGCGGGTATGAAGCTATACGGAAGACTGTGCGGAGAAAACATTGCAAGATTTCCTGATCCAGACAGCACCCAAATTCAGGGTTACCGAGGCAAATAGACCAAGAATTATAATGAAATAGCTCACACGAGTTGCGTAGCTGAACAAGTACTTTACGAGCTGCACAGAATATAGCTTCCAGTAACGAAATTGCAACACATTTCCCCAAAAATCAGCATGTCTGCGCCAATCAGCACCACGCAGCAGCCGGTACACAAACAACCCAGTAACTCCTTTCTGCATCATCAATCCACAACTTAAAAAAAAAAAAAAATCACCTGCGGAGACGACTCACTGCAGTTGCAAACGCGACGTAGGCCTAGCAGAACACTGTGTATTGCACGAAAAACATGAAAGGCATCAGAAAACTTCCACTCTAGTTGTTCAAAGCGCATCCTAAGGAACAGGAGATTCATACTGACACGTAGAGTGACCCACTGCTAGGATGGCCTGTTACAGTCAGGTACGGTGGTGAGGGCAAATCATTTGATTGAATACACCAACATTTTGAGCGAAAGCAACCGACTTCCTCACGGTGGTCAGGTGGTGCCATGGTGTACTGCCCTTCGAGGTCTAAAAACAGCAGTGGTGACACGGCGGTCTCTGCCCTCTGTAAGTACACGTAGTGGTTCTAGTCAACAAAAGCACGAAGTGGACCAGGACCACACTTTCGCAAAACTGCTCAACTTTCTGGCCATCTCAATGAGATCACTAAATGTCTTCTGCTGACAAACAAGAAGGACGGTTGTTTTCTCCCAAGCGAATATACCCAGAAATCAGTAAAATAAGCACGAAATAGTGGCATAAAAATAAATTGGTATCTTGTAGCCATGTGTGACAGTAACGTAACAACCATTTTGAGTGATTCATTGAGTCATGCCACAACATAACGCCGATGTCATCATGTCTAAATAGGGTCGATGCCGAAGCAGGTCACTATCTCAGTTTGTGAGCTAGCATAAATGTAATTGCACTTGTAGGGTTTTGTTACTGATGCCTAGAATGTGGTGATTAATGTTAGAGATAAGACCCCCACAGTTGTAATTCCTTTATATGTCACACACTGAAAGCACGCTGTTGCAATTTGAGTTCACACCCTGTACCAATCTTTTGCATGATGCTTATCGCCTAATACTATTATTCTCATTGAAATGTTTTCAGTACATGCTTTATGAGAAATTAAAACGATCGACCTAAATGCGTCACAAACCACTTGTCATTTACAGCAGTGTGTTGCGAAGTAAGCAATTTATGCCCGACTCACCAACATTTCAGTACTTATCTGCTCCTGGTATCACATAACTTCTTCGAGCAGTCAGAGATTTGCTGTGACATGGGGACCTGAATGCCAGTACTACTCATTGTTAGTAGTAGGACAAAATTCGTATCACCTCACTCTGCATTGTTGCCAAATTTATTAAGGCTGGCGGATACAAGATGGCGACTATAGATGTGGCCACATCTCACTGAAGTCATTGCACGAAATTCAAATTTTGTCAGAAAAACAGATCAATTTGGCTACATCTACTAACCTAATTCCACCATCTCCCACCCTCCCATCAACTCCCCTTTCCTGAGCCAGCTCTAACTGGAAACTAACGAGAGAAGGACTCAGTCTGTTCAGGGCTGCCAGATAGGATAGACATAATTCTGTATTTTATATGATGAATGGTATACTGTTTATTTCAACACTCTGAATTTTCATTGATCAAGGACCAGAGGATAGCTCCATGCTATTTGTTCACCTTGAGGTTCAGAGGCCAACTGACCTAGTTCACTACACCATCACTAGAGGGCGCTGTTGGCCCTCCCCCTCCCCGCCCTACTGTGATGAAAACCAAGAAGGTGGCCCAGATGGAAATGGAGGGATATTTCCTCAGTCTGTGTGTAGCTGCTGGGCTGGGAGAGTCTCACACTGGTTGGTTACTATAGCATGCACAAGAAATTGTTTAAGCAATGTTTTTTAGAATATTGTTTATATTTTTCAGAAATTGCAATACATTTGGAAATTGATGCTGGTGTTTAAACAATTTAGATAATGTTAAACAATTGCAGCACTTTTCATTACGACTGTCTAAGGAAAAGTTGTTACACTGTCGCAGATTTCTTGAAGGTGTCTTGAAACTTTCTCACATCTCACCACCTGCACAGGCTCCCCGGAGTCACGGTGTGCTGGAGGGGCTTGGAACTGCTGTGTCTGTGCTGGGCACTGGAAGAAGATACATATCAGGCTTCCAGCGCCAGGACACTGAGAGAGAGAAAAAAAGAGAGACCTTTGCAGATGACGAAAGAATATTTAAACAATTTGCGATGTAATTACACTTTTATTCCGAAAAATACCACAACTCTTCAACATGGGCCCTAGAAAGATTGCGATACCCTTGTAAAATGTCTCACCTTCATCCAGCATTCGTCGCTGAAAGATTTTGTGGGCTTTTGTGGGAAACAGATCCAAAATCGATGTCAGCTGCAATATCCGATTTTACATGAAGAAACGAAGAAATACATAAGTCAAAATAAATATCACTGTAACTTTAAACACAACGTTCACCACATTTCGAATTTAAGCTACTTGCTAGAAGGCGCAGCCAGAGAGAGAATGATAAATAAAATGTCGTGTGACTAGGGCCTCCCGACGGGTAGACAGTTCACTGGGTAGAAGTATTTCGATACGACGCCACTTCGGCGACCTGCGCGTCGATATCGATGAAAGGATGATGATTAGGACGAGACAACACCCAGTCCCTGAGCGAAGAAAATCTCCCACCCAGCCGGGAATCGAACCCGGGTCCTTACGATTGACAATCGGTCGTGCTGACCACTCAGCTACTGACGGCGGACAAAGACGATTTCTGAGTCCTACCGCCGCTCACGTGTTCATCACTTATCTGACGCTGAGTGGGCGTGGTGTGTGTTTGCTGCTGGAGTCAGGAATGTTAAAACTCTTATTGTTTATTTTTCTTACTTCTCAAAGCACACTGGTGTCGAAGCACGGACTGGAAAATCAGTACCATTATCATTTATAGTTCATTACATTTTTCGAGTCCCACACCATAACGTAAAATGTTGCCAAACCCAATTCAAAGATTTGTCCTACAGACGAACAATATTACTATAATTTTCGGTGAATTTTCTACGTACTACAAGTGCTGTTCTGCAGATACTCTTAAGCCACAACGGCAAGTGAGGAACAGCATCCTGCCAGTGCGAACCAGACGAGGATGGTTTGCTTTGACTTACACAATTTGATCAAAAGTATCGGGACACATAGCTACTTACAAGTTCGTGGCGCCGTCCATCGGTATTGTTGGAATTCAGTATGGTGTTGGCCCACCCTCAGCCTTGATGACAGCTTGCGCTTTTGCAGGTATATGTTCAATCAAGTGCTGAAAGGTTTCATGGGGAATGGCAGCCCATTCTTCACGGAGTGCTGCACTGAGGAGAGGTATCGATGTCAGCCGGTGAGGCCTGGTACGAAGTCGGCGTTCCAAAACATCCCAGAGGTGTTCCATAGGATTTAGGTCAAAACTGCGCAGGCTAGTCCATTACAGGGATGTTATTGTCGTGTAACCACTCCGCCACAGACTGTGCACTATCAACAGTTGCTCCATAGCGTTGAAAGATGCAATCGCAATCCCCAAATTGCTGTTCAACAATGGCAAGCAAGAAGGTGCTTAAAACATCAATGTAAGCCTGTGCTGTGATAGTGCCATACAAAATAACAAGGGTTGCAAGCCCCCTCCATGAAAAACACGACCACACCATAATATCATTGCCTCCGGATTGTACCGTTGACACTACACACGCTGGCAGATGACGTTTACCGGGCATTCGCCATACCAACACCCTGCCATCAGATCGTCACATTGTGTACCATGATTTGTCACTCCTCACAATGTTTTTCACTTTTCATCGCTTGGCATTTACCAGCGTGATGTGTGACTTGTGAGCAGCCGCTCGACCATGAAATCTAAGTTTTCCCACCTCCTGCCAACCTGTCATAGTACTTGCAGTAGATCCTGATGCAGTTTGGACTTCCTGTGTGATGGTCTGGATTGATGTCTGACTATTACACATTACAACCCTCTTTCAACTGACGGCAGTCTTTGTCAGTCAACAGATGTGGTCGGTCTGTATGCTTTTGTGCTATACCTGTCACTTTACGTCTCCACCTCCGTATCATACGAAATAAGTGGTCCAAGGGATGTTTAGGAGTATGGAAATCTGTTGTACATACTTTTGTCTGAAGCCTGTGAGTTCTGTGGAGTGCACCATTCAGCTCTCTCACGATGTCTAATGACTACTGAGGTCTCTAATATGGTGCACCCGGAAGTAGGTGGCAGCACAATGCACCTAATAAGAAAAACGTATTTTTTGGGAGTCCGTATACTTTTGATCACATAGTGTATCTTAAACACTCGAAAAAAGCAGGCATCACGTGCCTCTCAGACGCCACAGAACTTTCCGTAGATTCCTTGCCCCTGTGTTTTTCGAACCACGCTGTAGAGGCTCCTATGCACCGCAAAAAGGATGTCTTGTAACTCTCTGCCGTCGTGGAACTTCCTGTGAATGGAGCTTTCTGATTGGTTTTCACTGAATTTAAACACTACCCTGCTGCTGGTGGTGAGAGAGCACTGTCGACCACTTTCTGTGAACGTACAAAGACGATACTCTCAGAGGCAAACTCTTCTGTACCAATCGAAAAACTTATAGCAGTCATATAGCACTGACATTTAAACCCTGAAAGAGTGGTCTATACATGATGAAATATGGAAACTACCACGAAAGGCACTTCTTCAATTACACTGCTCTGCTACTGTCTAGGAAAGCTAGAAATTTTCGGAGTGAGTCAGATCTCCAAATCGGCTATATCGCCACAGACGATTGTACCACAATACTACATCAATGTATTAAACACCATTCGTAATCTGTACCTCACAAAATTATCAATTCAAAACTGGTTCAAATGGCTCTGAGCACTATGGGACTTAACATCTATAGTCATCAGTCTCCTAGAACTTAGAACTACTTAAACCTAACTAACCTAAGGACATCACACAACACGCAGTCATCACGAGGCAGAGAAAATCCCTGACCCCGAAAATTATCAATGCTGCACCCTGCATATAGCTATCGAGCACAAGACGCTCATACATATACCGCAAAGACAGACAGATCCCAAAAAACATAAGCACATACACTGTATGTAGTTGCAGCACAAGATATTTACCTACGAGGTTGCTCTGTCATCCACCACTTCCTACAGTCGGGAGTCAACTGTCCATCGCACAAGCTGGCCTCGTGCGCGATGAGGGCGCCCTCCTTGGACCGAGACCACTCTTCAAATTGGTGCATAAAGGCTGTGCAGGTTCCCCGACAGAAAGGCGACTGCTGATGGTACTATTTCCGACCTGGTCCACTTGCTGTATACATGTACTACAGTCCAAAGGAGACCTGCATCCCTCATGGGGCAATCGCATCCGTCATGCGAAAATTGTCTCCATTATTATTATTTTGTACCACACAACATAGAAATATGCGAACTATAAAAGCTCTGCTAACGTCATCTCATAGAGAACTCGATAAAATTTTACCCCAGCTCTCTCTTGTAAAATACTGGGATACAAATACCATCTGTCTGCTGGCATCAAACATATGTTGCTATCCTAGTAAATACACTCCTGGAAATGGAAAAAAGAACACATTGACACCGGTGTGTCACACCCACCATACTTGCTCCGGACACTGCGAGAGGGCTGTACAAGCAATGATCACACGCACGGCACAGCGGACACACCAGGAACCGCGGTGTTGGCCGTCGAATGGCGCTAGCTGCGCAGCATTTGTGCACCGCCGCCGTCAGTGTCAGCCAGTTTGCCGTGGCATACGGAGCTCCATCGCAGTCTTTAACACTGGTAGCATGCCGCGACATCGTGGACGTGAACCGTATGTGCAGTTGACGGACTTTGAGCGAGGGCGTATAGTGGGCATGCGGGAGGCCGGGTGGACGTACCGCCGAATTGCTCAACACGTGGGGCGTGAGGTCTCCACAGTACATCGATGTTGTCGCCAGTGGTCGGCGGAAGGTGCACGTGCCCGTCGACCTGGGACCGGACCGCAGCGACGCACGGATGCACGCCAAGACCGTAGGATCCTACGCAGTGCCGTAGGGGACCGCACCGCCACTTCCCAGCAAATTAGGGACACTGTTGCTCCTGGGGTATCGGCGAGAACCATTCGCAACCGTCTCCATGAAGCTGGGCTACGGTCCCGCACACCGTTAGGCCGTCTTCCGCTCACGCCCCAACATCGTGCAGCCCGCCTCTAGTGGTGTCGCGACAGGCGTGAATGGAGGGACGAATGGAGACGTGTCGTCTTCAGCGATGAGAGTCGCTTCTGCCTTGGTGCCAATGATGGTCGTATGCGTGTTTGGCGCCGTGCAGGTGAGCGCCACAATCAGGACTGCATACGACCGAGGCACACAGGGCCAACACCCGGCATCATGGTGTGGGGAGCGATATCCTACACTGGCCGTACACCACTGGTGATCGTCGAGGGGACACTGAATAGTGCACGGTACATCCAAACCGTCATCGAACCCATCGTTCTACCATTCCTAGATCGGCAAGGGAACTTGTTGTTCCAACAGGACAATGCACGTCCGCATGTATCCCGTGCCACCCAACGTGCTCTAGAAGGTGTAAGTCAACTACCCTGGCCAGCAAGATCTCCGGATCTGTCCCCCATTGAGCATGTTTGGGACTGGATGAAGCGTCGTCTCACGCGGTCTGCACGTCCAGCACGAACGCTGGTCCAACTGAGGCGCCAGGTGGAAATGGCATGGCAAGCCGTTCCACAGGACTACATCCAGCATCTCTACGATCGTCTCCATGGGAGAATAGCAGCCTGCATTGCTGCGAAAGGTGGATATAAACTGTACTAGTGCCGACATTGTGCATGCTCTGTTGCCTGTGTCTATGTGCCTGTGGTTCTGTCAGTGTGATCATGTGATGTATCTGACCCCCGGAATGTGTCAATAAAGTTTCCCCTTCCTGGGACAATGAATTCACGGTGTTCTTATTTCAATTTCCAGGCGTGTATACAGGTATTCATTCATTGAAGCAGGTGGCTAGTGATAGAAGTCTCTAGAACAGATCAGTGTAAAGTTTCTTCACCTGTACTGTAGGAGGGCCATATCCCACAGAGTATCAGTCTAAGAGAGAGTCCCTGTTGTTTGATACATTGTTCCTTTTTCTGCTGTAGTACATCCAAGCCATCTATGACTAGAGCTTGGAGCACTGCCACACATTTTATTACTTCCACCATAGCTTCGAGTCTTGTGCCAGTTTCGAAACTGACCCTAACTCATTTTGATCCACTGGTTCTCACAGGAAACTGAACATCACATGTTGTAAATTATGCTGCAGCTTCAACACCACAGACTAGATGATTGAAATAATATATAGAGGCAGTGTTTCCTATTAAAAGAAATGTGTAAGCCATCACAACATATGGATACTGGTAGTGTTTTGTTACATTGTGGAATGTTTCCAAACAGCTGTCAAAGGATGAATGATGACATCTACAATTAAAATAATCTTTCACAGTGATGAGGCATCAGATGTGTGAGTGTTCCATTTCGATCGATTCCTCGTATTTTGGCCATGCATATGATCACTTTTTTGGTGTAGGCCATTCCCATGAGGTACTGGCCCCACCAAGATTCTCTCTCCATCCCAGACAAGTGACACATATCAGTCATTCAGTCATTATGTGGTAATCAACAGCATACCAGTGTACTGTTGGGATGGAAAAATACAACGTCAATGTGCTGTAAATATCACAATTGATAGTGGTATCAATTTTACCAGTGTTACCAGCTTTTCTGTAATTTCAACAGTGAGCAATGACATGGCGGCCTGCATCCCAATTTTTGTACCATCGCTAAACAACCTCTCCACTACTTTGCGAGTACGATGTACTAGATTGTGAATGGATAGATGACTGTGAAATATGTCCATCATTGTTAATTTTCGAACATAAAGATACCAAGGTACACCAGACAGGGTCTTATGTTGACCTACTTATTTCTAGCCCTTCAGTCATAGTGCATAATTTACTATTACGGTGACCCATCTTTTCCTGTGTGGATGGGAGTCACAGAGAATTCTCGTAATCTTAGGATAAAGATGGAGATTTAAAGATCTCCTCTCATTGTCTTTGGGCTACATTCCATGCAGCACTTTCACCGATTTAATTTGTAGCTGACCAGAAGTAGACTGCTACAGGGTGACACACGGGAGGTGGACGATTTTGAAATGTGTAGTACTGAGGGCGCGGGGGTGGGAGGTGGTCGTGGTGGGGATAGTTATGGTCCACACAAGATGCCGTTACTCAGTCACTACGGAGCAGTGGGACTTGCAATGTCGAGTGTTTGTCTATGATAGTTTCGTGAAAAGTGGTAAGTCAATTATTGCTACCCAGCGATTGTTTCGTGCGTGGTTCAATGTCGGTTGACATGGAGCTGTTCCGAGTGGTAACACAATCCTCAGATGGATGAAAAACTTGTCAACTGGAAACATGCTGGATAAGAAGCATCCTGGACCGAGACGCAGAGTAACGACACCAGAAAATGTTGAAACGGTAAGGCAAACGGCAGTCAGAAGCCAAGGACGGTCAGATGGACGCCATGCTAGTGAGTAACGAATCAATCGTGAATCGGTTAGACGAATTTTGCATAAAGAATTAAAATTCCATCCCTACAAAATGCTCATTGTCCAACTACTTTGATTTTGCTGTATGAGAAGACTTCGCTCACAGAATGCAAGTGATTTTGGGATAGAATGAAAAAGAAATTTTATTGATGAGCGATGAAGCTCATTTTCATTTAAATGGGACCGTGAATAAGCAAAACCTACGTTACTGGGCTCCAGAGCATCCACACCTTATCCACCAACGTCCTCTACACTCAGAAAAAGTAACAGTCTGGTGTGCTCTTGGCTCTGTTGGCATTATTGGACCTTATTTTTGTGAAGAGATCGGGGCCACAGTTAGTGTTAATTCGGTTCGTTACATTCGTATGCTTGAAACATTCTTGAAACCAGAACTAAGAAGACGACGAATTACTTTAAAACGCGTTTGGTTCCAGCAGGATGGGGCAACAGCGCACACCGGAAACACTTCAATGACATTTCTTAGACACATGTTTCCTGCCCGGATTATGTCACGTTTTAGCAATGTTCCTTGGCCTCCCAGGTCTCCCGACCTGTCAGTATGTGACTTTTTTCGGTGGGGGTACCTTAAGAACTGTGTATATTACCACAAACCACGAAATTTGGACGAGTTGAAGCATGCAATCATTCAAGAAATTGCTGCTATCCCTGCAGAGATCTTAGTCCGTGTGATGGAGAAATTTGAGTCCTGCATTCATAATGATGGACATCACCTTGACGACATTATTTTTCACACATAACTTTGTTAGCTAAAATGGCAAATAATGAGCTTTGATTTTGTGTAAATAAACATGCATTAATTTTAAAGTTGGATGAGTATTATTTCATTAAAAACCGTCCATCTCCCGCCTGTCACGCTGTACATTCCACATCTTTTGAAGGAACAGAGAAATTCGAGTCCATAACTGCTGTTGAGCAAAGACTGTTCTGCACCAATCCTACTTACAGCAGCCATCCAAGCGCACAAGATCTGTCCAGATGCGGGCATGTCGAGAATTTTAACCCCTCTTATCGGTGTAGAGTTGATATGAGAGTGCTGTGATGATATAAAAGATTTTTATGAAGAAGAAAATGTGTGGTTTTATGCATGATGACTCCAGGTGGAGGAGTTTGAAGATTTTTACGTAGATAAACTGTGATATGAAATATAAAGTATTATTGTAGTGTCTGGGGTCAGTACCAAGAAGGTATTGGTAAGAGACAAACAATCACAGAATAAACACATATACTCTAAGGCAGGACATAAATGTCCAACATCTGACATACATCGGCCCTTACAGTTTCCTTTCGCAGTAACTACAGTGACATACTGTAATAAGATAAAGCTACTCCCTTCTACTCTGAAGAAAACAAAAATAGAATCTCTGTGATACATGCACAATGCAGCTTTCCGGAGATGTGTAGCGTCCACTGTTCACACCTGATCATGGTTCAGAAATTGTACTATGCTAGCGTCAGTCATATAAAATGATCACCAGCAATGGAGATTGCCTCTTACAAGGAAACATATAATCGCATAGCAGCGATGTTTAACTTGTGAAGTTACACGCTATGCTGCCACTAACCCCATAAACAGGACATCTATCAAGCAGTTGTATATACAGGGATAGCAATACCACAGAAACACTTGCCGTTGAGTGTCCTTGGAGTTTTTCATTGCGGCATGATTGAATAAAATCTTCACAGATTTCAAGCTCCACCAGTTCGAATTAAATTTTTGAGCTTTCAGTGGCCATCTCTCCCGTTATCATCAGGAGTAAAACTACTGAAGCTGGTGAAGTTTTTTTTTCCCCTTAATGGCAGTTTCACTCCCTGGCACCATATGGGCAGGGAAGGGCTGTCAGCACCAGAATCAGCCGATTTTCAGCCAAGAGACGATACAGTAAATAAAAATATGAAACAAAGCATATTAAAGGCTATAAAACGGAACCTTGGAACATAAAAAGGGTGGGGGGACAATGGGAGTTAAAATATACACTTACTCGGAGACTGTGATTGTGGGACATAGTTAATAAACGTCCACATAAAGACACAGTTGGCGATGTGGATAGTACACAAAATCACCAAAGTCACACGCACAAAATAAATGTAGGCCACAGTTCAAAAAACACACCAGAATGATGACACTTTAAAACCATTGCACAAGATGCAGCACACACAACAAAGAGTAAATGTTGCCAGGAGGAACTGCCGAGGGAGGGCACAACTGAAGGAAGAGAGGGGGAGGAGGGGGAGCAAGGGAGGGGGTGCTGGAGAGTATGGGATGAAAAAAAGCGGTAGCTGGCACCCAAAGGGGTAGGAGATCGATTGGGGGGGGGGGCGGGGGGGGGGGGGGGGACAATCCAGGAGCGAGCACAGAGATGAGAAAGGAGTTGGCTGGAAAGGTAGGGGGCATAGGCAGGAGGTAAAACCTCTCAGGGGAAGGGAAAGGAGGGGAGCCCTGAGGAGATGAGGGGCAAAGGTGGGGTTAGAGTTGGTAGGAGGGGCAGATACCAGGACAAAGCTCATGATCTGGGAAGGGTAGGCGCTGGAAGGTGCATTGGTGAAGGAGGTGGGGGTGTGGGGATGCAGAGAGGCCAAAAAAAAAAAAAAACAGTAAAGGCAAGGTAATGGGCAGGGGATAGAGAGAATTGAAGATACCAGACGGTAAGGGGATCGAGTCTGCAGCTGATGTACAAGGTTCGGATGTGTTTAAGGAAAAGGAAAAGATGTGGGAAGGGAATGAGCTCATTTAGGATCTGTGCGGTATAAGAGGACGTGGATACAGAGAGTGAGGGAGAGTGCATGGCATTTGAGTATTTGGAGGGCGTTATACAATCTGGGTGAGGTGAAAAATGCAGGTTGTAACCTCCCCCTCTCTTATCGACCTTAATGACAGTGAAAAATTAAACCGCGTGTACCTAATGGAAATTTGGGAAAAAGCAATCGTCACCGAAGTTAATTTGTCGGTAAAGAGGGAGGAAATGGTTACATCTAAATGAAAGGAAAAATGCAAATGAAACTGGTGGAAATTAATTTTGAAAAGGGGTAAAGTTAATAAAGAAAGTAAATGTGCGCCGTTACGTTAACAATTAACTAGCGGTAATGAGATATTTGAGATTTGGGGGAAATTACGTTCGCCAGTCCTAAGGACAATTACTATAGTAACTGAAAAAGAAGGTTATTACACATAAAATTAGCACTAGAAGCGTGGCAACTGAAGGTTAACACGTGTAGTGTGAAAACTGAAAGTTTGTCAGAAGTAATAAATTTCGCTACACTCTGACTTAATTTAGCAAAAGAATTAATAAAAACCGGAAAATCGAATGTTAATTTAGTGACTGAAATTAATAGTGAGCTTTCTTTCTGAAGCACATCGAAATTCAGTAAAATACGGTCAGTCTTGGACTACCTCAACAATCATTTCAAAAGCTACTTGAATCTACGCAATTTAGAAATAAGAGATTTAACATTGAACTTGAATTAAATGATTCTGAACAATTAACAATAGTAAAATTTAGTACGTACCAAGCTGAGCTGCAGTCACAGGTAAGCTAAAATACGGTAACAAAACTCGCACTCTTAATTTGTGCTTGTGTAATCTAAACATTGTAGCCAGCTATGAATACCTTAACTGAACTTTGAAATTAAAGCAGTGAAATCGAATGATGCTGGCGTTTGAATTTCAACGACACTCGGGCTCATTTCGGACAAGGAAGGGACCCTGCTTGGCAATGCAATTGGGACAATGAGCAACAAAGGTTCATGCTACGTTGCTGTAACTTTACGTGCTTCCAGTCTTCCTTGTTGGTTGATTGAAGGATTGAAGCCGTCGGTCAGGGAGGTGGCGACAGTCACTCATTGTCGGCCGTCGCTGTTGCAGAAGCTGGATGTTGGCGCGCCTTCTTCTCGACACAGTCACCAGGCGAAACAAGCTCTTGATGTGCGCCAGCTAATGCTTCCCGTCTGCGATACCATGTCAGAAACTATCATCGCAAGTCAAGCGCAATTACATGCTGCCAAACCCCGAAAGCGCGGCAACTCGCGGGAGCTTCACACAACACACCTGCTCCACTGCACCACCCCAGCAGACTCTCCTCTGCTCTGCCCGCGCTCCATGCGGCAGACTTAACCCTACCAAAGATCCTAAACACTTTGGTTCTCCACACGACCTATCAATGTAGTGGTTCGATAGCATAGTTTCCCTAGGCCAGACCCAGCGTATAAATACAAATATTCTTAACACAACAAACCAATTATACATCCACATAAATGCATATATATACAAATAGTAAAACAATTACAATATACAAAGACACAGAAGCGTCATACACTCCTGGAAATTGAAATAAGAACACCGTGAATTCATTGTCCCAGGAAGGGGAAACTTTATTGACACATTCCGGGGGTCAGATACATCACATGATCACACTGACAGAACCACAGGCACATAGACACAGGCAACAGAGCATGCACAATGTCGGCACTAGTACAGTGTATATCCACCTTTCGCAGCAATGCCGGCTGCTATTCTCCCATGGAGACGATCGTAGAGACGCTGGATGTAGTCCTGTGGAACGGCTTGCCATGCCATTTCTACCTGGCGCCTCAGTTGGACCAGCGTTCGTGCTGGACGTGCAGACCGCGTGAGACGACGCTTCATCCAGTCCCAAACATGCTCAATGGGGGACAGATCCGGAGATCTTGCTGGCCAGGGTAGTTGACTTACACCTTCTAGAGCACGTTGGGTGGCACGGGATACATGCGGACGTGCATTGTCCTGTTGGAACAGCAAGTTCCCTTGCCGGTCTAGGAATGGTAGAACGATGGGTTCGATGACGGTTTGGATGTACCGTGCACTATTCAGTGTCCCCTCGACGATCACCAGTGGTGTACGGCCAGTGTAGGAGATCGCTCCCCACACCATGATGCCGGGTGTTGGCCCTGTGTGCCTCGGTCATATGCAGTCCTGATTGTGGCGCTCACCTGCACGGCGCCAAACACGCATACGACCATCATTGGCACCAAGGCAGAAGCGACTCTCATCGCTGAAGACGACACGTCTCCATTCGTCCCTCCATTCACGCCTGTCGCGACACCACTGGAGGCGGGCTGCACGATGTTGGGGCGTGAGCGAAAGACGGCCTAACGGTGTGCGGGACCGTAGCCCAGCTTCATGGAGACGGTTGCGAATGGTCCTCGCCGATACCCCAGGAGCAACAGTGTCCCTAATTTGCTGGGAAGTGGCGGTGCGGTCCCCTACGGCACTGCGTAGGATCCTACGGTCTTGGCGTGCATCCGTGCGTCGCTGCGGTCCGGTCCCAGGTCGACGGGCACGTGCACCTTCCGCCGACCACTGGCGACAACATCGATGTACTGTGGAGACCTCACGCCCCACGTGTTGAGCAATTCGGCGGTACGTCCACCCGGCCTCCCGCATGCCCACTATACGCCCTCGCTCAAAGTCCGTCAACTGCACATACGGTTCACGTCCACGATGTCGCGGCATGCTACCAGTGTTAAAGACTGCGATGGAGCTCCGTATGCCACGGCAAACTGGCTGACACTGACGGCGGCGGTGCACAAATGCTGCGCAGCTAGCGCCATTCGACGGCCAACACCGCGGTTCCTGGTGTGTCCGCTGTGCCGTGCGTGTGATCATTGCTTGTACAGCCCTCTCGCAGTGTCCGGAGCAAGTATGGTGGGTGTGACACACCGGTGTCAATGTGTTCTTTTTTCCATTTCCAGGAGTGTATATTCAGGTAACAAAATAAGGAAAAAAATTATAGTACAATAGATGGAAATACGAGGATATGCGTTTCCGGCGTTACAAGGTGACGCTGGCATAGGAAAAGCTGGGATGGATAGAAGGCTTGTAGGTGTGAATGATGTGGAAGGATGCAGTTTCCATGTCTGGGCAGACAGGAGTTTCAGGAAGTAGAGTAGGAGGTATTGTGAGCTTTGTGTTGGATCGTGTCGAGGATGATAAAGGTGAGGTGCGCCTGGTTGTGGGTGTAAGTGGCGTTGTTGTTCTAATGGAAGATGGAGCAGGCAGCAAAGGAGATGAGATGGAAGGTGTGAGGACCTTAGAAGAGGTCGATGTTTTGGAGGACGATGGTTAGGAAACGTTGTGGGGCTGGCTTTATTTCCCACTTGTATACCTTCGATTACGGCCGCTGGCACCAATCAGAGAGGTCGAAACGACGCCTGCATGGAAGATGAGTTGGGTAGCTCATAGCTGCTCTGGCCTGCTGTGGAACCGAGTGATGTCAGGTGGAGTGACGTCAGGTGGCGCGCGGGACCAGCGTCACGTTTTAAACTGCCGCTCCGGACCCCCTATAAGCGTTAAATATCTCTCGTTGCTTCCTTTCGAGATCCAAAGCCCGTCCCACGCACTACTCAGTGAGTGCCCTTGGTCTGTTCATTCTAATGAGTCCCAGTATGTTGACGAATGTGCCATGACTCCCGTGTTCTCAAACTGTGTTTTGTGTCCATTTCCTAAGCAATGCTCAGTCAGCTATGGCCGACTTATCGAGCTCACTGCGCTTTATATGTCTCTTCTGCTCAGTACAATGCTCTGCAACTTCGCGAATTCTCTGGCCTATATACAGGGTGTTACAAAAAGGTACGGCCAAACTTTCAGGAAACATTCCTCATACACAAATAAAAAAAATGGTTCAAATGGCTATGAGCACTATGGGACTCAACATCTTAGGTCATAAGTCCCCTAGAACTTAGAACTACTTAAACAAAACTAAGGACATCACACACACCCATGCCCGAGACAGGATTCGAACCTGCGACCGTAGCAGTCCCGCGGTTCCGGACTGCAGCGCCAGAACCGCACGGCCACCGCGGCCGGCCACAAATAAAGAAAAGATGTTATGTGGACATGTGTCCGGAAACGCTTAATTTCCATGTTAGAGCTCATTTTAGTTTCGTCCACCTACGCTCAATGGAGCACGTTATCATGATTTCATACGGGATACTCTACCTGTGCTGCTAGAACATGTGCCTTTACAAGTACGACACAACATGTGGTTCATGCGCGATGGAGCTCCTGCACATTTCAGTGGAAGTGTTCGTACGCTTCTCAACAACAGATTCGGTGACCGATGGGTTGGTAGAGGCGGACCAATTCCATGGCCTCCACGCTCTCCTGACTTCAACCCTCTTGACTTTCATTTATGGGGGCATTTGAAAACTCTTGTCTACGCAACCCCGGTACCAAATGTAGAGACTTCGTGCTCGTATTGTGGACTGCTGTGATACAATTCGCCATTCTCCAGGGCTGCATCAGGGATTCCATGCGACGGAGGGTAGATGCATGTATCCTCGTCAACGGAGGACATTTTGAACATATCCTGTAACAAAGTGTTTGAAGTCACGCTGGTACGTTCTGTTGCTGTGTGTTTCCACTCCATGATTAATGTGATTTGAAGAGAAGTAATAAAATGAGCTCTAACATGGAAAGTAAGCGTTTCCGGACACATGACCACATAACATATTTTCTTTCTTTGAGTGTGAGGAATGTTTCCTGAAAGTTTGGCCGTACCTTTTTGTAACACCCTGTAGATGCTGCCACACTTCCAAGGGGCACCACTCTTGCCAGGCACACCAAGAGCTATATCGTCTTTAACAGGGCACAACATGCCTGTATCTTGGGAGTGGACCAGAACATTGGTCTCAATCCATGTCTCGGCAGTACGTGTTCTAAATGCCTGCTCGTTACCCCATACTATTGCAGGAAATCCAGCAGCTAGGCTTCTTCTGCCGATTCACAAGGCGTTCTTCTTTGGTGACACCTGAAAGCTTTTGCAATGTCTCTTATGCTGTAGCCATTCTCCCTGAACACTTTCCTCAAGTGCTGCAGTTACGACTATAGGTTGTCGACGTCAGAAATAACTTTGGCTCTCTGTATTAACGTGTTCAAGGCTTCTTTCTTGTGTACAGGGTGATGAAAACTATCGGCATTCGAATATCGATCAGTGTGCGTTGCTTTCCTGTACACTGAATGACCAAACCGGCCTCCTGCGTTCTGCTCAACTAAAACATCTAAGAACAGTAGTTTACCATCCTTCCCCATCTCCATGGTAAACTTAACTTTGGAACGGGTACCGTGCATGTGATCCACAAACTGCTGCAGTCTAGTTTCACGATGAGGCTATATCAGGAAGGTGTCATCGACATACCTAAGGAAACAAGATAGACGCAACACCGCAGTGTACAGAGCCTGCTCCTCGAAGTTCTGCATCAAGAAATTCACGACTCCAGCAGACAGTGGTAAGCCCATTGCTGTGCTATCAGTCATTTCATAATATTCGTCGAGGTACAAGAAGTACGTTACCATTAGAACATGACCGAAAAACTTGACGAATCCAGGTGGAAACGCTTGGGTCAAAAGATACAGCGTGTCTTGTACTGGCACCCTCGTAAAAATTTACACCATGTCCACACAATTCATTATGTCTACCCATTCTCAACCGAATGGTAACAATGTTGCAGAAAAAAATTAATGACAATCGAACATTTTTATGACATTAAGTTTACATCCACAGTGAGAACGTAATGCGCGGTGTGAGACTGCTGGAAAAACCGTGCAAAAAGAAATCCCAAATAGTTCTTTAGCAATTTTGAAACTCTGCCGGGACAAGGAGGTAATTCCTCTCTTTTCCACAGTTAAGCGCCACATCCGAACTGCTGCAGTGGACAGAATTTTGAAGACAAGTCTCACTGTCAGCGGATACGGCAAACATGATACGAGCTTCATCTTAAAGTTTGCACCTGTCTGTGTAAGCGACTTTGATAACTGGTCACCAGCTCCAATGGATGAATACCTGCATATTTAATAGGATCACCACATATGCTCGATGCCAGCTTGCTGATGGTTCCCCACTATATCAGAAGAAAGAGAAGCGGCAAAATCTTATAGTGTTCTCTAGCGGACGAGGTTAGCAGAATTTTTGTAGTTTGTTGTTTTCTCTGTTGTATGGTACAAGATGACAATAATGGATACAATTTTTGCGTGACAGATGTGAATGCAACCTGAGGGATGCAGGTCTCCTTCGGAATGCAGTACCTGTATGTAGCAATGCATACAGGTACTGCTGTGCAGTAGCAAAATCGTCGTCCTTCTTGCCTTTCCCATAACTGCTTGTACTGTCTTTTCCACTACGTTGTGTTTAGGTGAGTAACAGTTACGACATGTGAAGGAACTTTCTAAAACCATGTTGGAGTTTTGCTGTATGGAGTCCTTAGAAGAAGGTTCAAGAAAGGTAACTTGTTTCATGATATAAGAGTGTCACAAATGTGATTCACTAATAGCTGTATGTGGTTGAATGCAGAGACTTCATTCGAAATCACAGACAGCTTAATTGCCGCTATAGAACTGATAAGGTAGTCTGTCGATCTCTGAATTTTGAACATTTCTTATGACCACAAGCTAGCGTTGCGCTTTTTGAAGTGATTCGTCAAACAGTAAACCATCTACTGTATGTGAACATTCACAGTCAACCGTCATCCTCCCTCGCCTCTAACTCAGTGCATACATCACAGGATCTGTGGCACAGCTCGAGATAGAATGCGTTACAAATACTGTTCGTTAGCGTTAGAAATATCTAGCCGTGGTATGATGGAGTTGCAAAAATTGGCTTAAAGCCCCGTTCCTTAGTCGAATAAATTTTTAAATAGTGTGGGAATGATGATTTTGTTACGAGCTTATACAGTCGGCGGTGTGTTCCCATGCTTTCGGTCTGTTAGTACCTACTCCAGTGATTACTGTCCATATTCACTGTCACTGTATTCTTGTGGAAGACTACTTTATTCAGAAACAATACAATATCTCGATTTATAAAGCTTGGATGGTTTTTAACATGGATATCTTTGCGATACTTGTGTGTGCCTGTAGATCCAAGACTACTTTTTATGCAGGATTACAGTAACATAGCCGCTGCGATCTTGTTTTTTAATAGCTCGTCGCTTATAAGATGATTACGTCCCTCTTCCTAAGACATGCTGGTACCATTAGAAAGAAAAACAAATGAGATGTGTCCATTCATCCCGGATTTTTGCTCGATGTTGTTTGGTATCAGTAGTTTTCAGTTACTGGTGAACTATTTTTCTTACTAGGAGAAAAGTGATACATTCGCTGTGACCAGCAGTCTTGTAAGGTGTGTGTTCCGATGTAAGGGTACTGTGTTCATTGTTCTGACATTAGTAAAGAAAATGGCTTCGTCCCGTTTTCAGGTAGGTATGGATTTCATGTGTAAGATTTTGATTTCAGTGCGTCGATTGCCGTAAGGAGAATGAAACTTTGTTTGTTACGTGGAAGATTATGTCCAGTCATAGGAATGGTGAAGATTTTGGTATTTCCAGAGTCACAGTCGTGAGGAAGGTGTATTTCCAATTGTTCTCTCATTGTCGAATGTCATCGGATTGAGGGTGCAATCATGATATTTAACTGTAAGCACAGTGATAAATATGTGGCTAGTTTCCTAGAATAATTCTGCGTGGCGTGCGGGAGCGCGTGGCGGTGGTAGCCTGTGGCTGGAGTAATTGACATTTCCGGCTTATGTCAGGAGCCGGCCGAACTGGAGATGATGGGGTTCAACACTGCAACTGACCTAACCATGCAGCCGTCTACGCGGTGAATATCGAACTAATTCTTAGTACTTATTGGGCAGCCTTCATGATCGTCTGTGGTGTGAGTATTCTCCATTGAAATTTGAGAAGATTCAAAATGGGCAACGGTTTTCGCTTGACAATAATAATAATTCCCTCTCATGTAAATTGTCCAGTCGGTTGACTCCTTGTGCCACCAATATACATGTATCCTATTTTTACTGGGTTGAGAGAACTTCGGTTGTAATGTGTGTTGTATGCACCTTGGTAGTGGAAAAGATGTTGAAGAGACGTTTGCCAGTTCTCTGCACATCAGAAACACATGCGATTATAAATATTACAATTTTTGTTAACATTGTAAAGTAGAAGCATGATTAGGAATGTGTTAAATTTTTGACATCGGTATCTCTTTAATGAATATGAGTCGAACTACTAATTTCCTCTCTATTCGAGTTTTCACGTAATGACCTGCGGAGACAAATTCGTTTTTATTTACTCAGTGCTTTGTAGCAAGTCCCACATAATGAACTCTCTTAGGTTTTGGGTTTCTAGAGATATAATTTATACTCTTTATCTTCAGAGTTATACTGTGCAAGCCATCGGTAGCATACTGCTATGTGCTTGATATCGAGAGCTATCGAGTAAATGTTATGATAGCCGGAAAAACCGTGTTTAAACAACTTCTTGTAATCCCAGAGTCTGGAGATGATCACAACTCGTTGCAGGAACCGTGGTAGCAAGCACAAGACATCGGAAACCGTAGCATCAGCCTTTGTTCTGGGGAACTAGCCTAGTATGTGTTCACCAACTTGGAGAGGGGCTTTGGTCCGCAGAGGGCAATGTAATCGCACGCACATCAGGCCAGAGAGTGCAGCAGGCAGTTGGCTCATGGCCTTTGGAAGAGTTTGATGACCGACCGTCCTCGCTGGAAGTATCTGGCGCTACGACTATAAATGGTGGGCGTGCTCCTATTTTTCTGGGATCTGTCTGTCTTCACGGTATGTGGACGAGTGTCTGGTGGTCGATACCTACGTGCAGGATGCAGTGGAGATATTTTTGTGTGGTGCCGGATACACATAGAGTTTACGCATCGATATGGTATTGTAGTACAACCGTTTGTGGTGATATAGCTTGTTCGAAGATCTGTTTCAATCCGAAAATTTCAAGCTTTTCTCGACAGTCGCATAGCACTATAATAGAGGAAGTGTCTTTGGCGATAGTTTCCGTATTTCATCTGTAGACCACTCTTTAAGGGTTTAACTGTGAGTGCACTATGTCTGTTAATGTTTTCTGATCCGTACAACATAGGAAGCAGCTACATGGGTAGCACAGTACTTGTGGCGCGCACATGGGTGTTTTTTGGATTATGTCCCTCCCCACGGGCAACAAACTGTTGGCCTGAAAAATTACCAGTTCTTGACACTGATGTGGGTGTGCCAACTGTAAAAGTTGTTAGTTCGCCTAAACAGTTCATTACAATGGATTTAAATATGCTACATCTCATCTTAGTAAATT
Source organism: Schistocerca nitens (assembly GCF_023898315.1). Classification (NCBI taxonomy): domain Eukaryota; kingdom Metazoa; phylum Arthropoda; class Insecta; order Orthoptera; family Acrididae; genus Schistocerca; species Schistocerca nitens. The sequence continues at coordinate 557,870,693 of NC_064617.1, forward strand.
GTCTATGTGTCTGTAGAAAGATCCCCGAGCTACTCTCCGAAATAAACAGTAACAATACCAATATTATAGTATGTTCCGAAAGCTGGTTAATACCAGACATAAATAGCAGTGAAATTTGGAACACGGACTGGACAATGTTTAGGAAGGATATGACTGACGCTATGGGAGGTGGTGTGTTCATTGCAGTTAAAAGCTGTTTAAATGCAGTTGAGATCGATACTGGGTCGAACTGTGAAATAGTCTGGATGAAACTGTCAACCAGACAAGGATTGACCTTTGTATTATGATGTTTTTATAGACCATCAGCATCCGCAACTAACGTCGCAGAACGTTTCAGGTAAGTCTTGAGTACATAGAAAATAAATATCAAAGTTATTCATTAGTTATAGATGAAGACTTTAATCTGGCATCCATTGACTGGGACAATACCACGTTTATCACAGGGGGGGCAGAAGCAAAGACCTGTGTGAAGTTATTCTAGGAGCGCTCTCAACATACAACCTTGAGCAATTCGTTAGAAAACCAACTCGAGATGGGAACATATTAGATATCTTGGAGACAAACAGACCTGATCTTTTTGAAGAAGTTAATCTAGAACAAGGTATTAGCGACCATAATATCGTTGTGGCTTCTATGTCAGTGGAAGTGACAAATAAACAAAAGAAACAGCGTAGAGTTTTCTTGTTTGGGAAAGCAAATAAAAGTGTCATTAATGAATATCTTCACAGGCAACTCCAAGCATTCACCGCGGGACACAAAGATATTAAGCATCTTTGACCGGAATTGAAAGGCATTGTCCACCACGTGCTAGAGATGTATGTGCCTAGCAAAAATATAGGGAAGGGAAATGATCCACCTTGGTGCGACAAACATATTAGGAAGTTGCTGAGAAAGCAGAGAATTTTGCACAGTCGTTTTAAACGTAGTCACTGCCCCGCTGAGAAACAGACATTATGCGAAATGAAAGCAGCTGTCAAAAGATCCATGAGAGATTCTTTCAACGAATTTGAAAGCAATATTTTATCTGCAGATTCTAAAAATTACCACAAAAAATTTTGGTAGTACGCAAAACCTACGAACGCTACAAATAATTCAATACCTTCTCTTGCTGACAGTAGGGCTAATGTAACCGAAGATGATAAACAGAAGGCCGAAATTAAATCTAGCTTTCAAAAACTTGTTTACAGTAGAGGACTGCAGCACCATTTCCCCTTTCATTTATCGAACAAACGCAAGGACAGTGTTTAGTGTATCAGGGATTGTAAAACAGTTAAGATCGTTAGACGCCAGGAAGGCATCTGGCCCTGACGGTATCCCCGTGAGATTATATGTTGACTATGCTACAAATATAGTACCATTCGTATCCATCATCTATCAGAGATCTTTGGAAAAGCGAAAGTTCCACGGGACTGGAAGAAGGCCCAGGTCACAGTAATCTATAAAAAGGGGAGAAAATCGGATTAACATAATTACAGGCCAATTTCACTGACATCGATTTGTTGTAGAATCAGGGCACATATTGTGTGTTCAGACATAATGATCTTCCTAGACTCTCAGAAGCTCATCTGCAGAAACCAGCACGCTTTTAGGAAACAGCGGTCATGCGAGACATGCCTGGACCTCTTTTTGCATGATATACAGCAGGCTCTAGACACCGGTTCACAAGTTGCTGCCATATTTCTCGACGTTCGAAAGGCGTTCGATTCAGTTCTGCAGTGTCGCTTCCTCCAAAAAGTGCGCGCTTACTGGCTATCCCATGACATATGCAGTTCGATAGAAAGTTTTCTAACAGACAGAGAGCAGTACGTCGTCCTGAATGGGGTGACTTTAACGGAAACAAGAGTAACTTGAGGTGTGCCCCAGGGCAGTGTAATAGGTCCGCTGCTTTTTACGATTTACATAAAAGATCTGGTTATTGGTATTGACAGCGACATCATAATTTTCGCCGATGACGCTGTAGTCTACAGGAAAGTCGTATCACACGAAAGGTTTGAACAAATCAATGAGGATTTGCAGAAAAGAATCTCTCAATATTAGTAAGTGTAACCTACACCGTATAACAAAGGGAAAATCCCCATTAATGTACGAGTACAAAAGAAATGCACAGCATTAGGAAGCGGTAACATCAGTCATCTGGGAGTGACTATTCGAAATGATCAGATTATACAAGTAATGGGCGAGGCGAACTCTAGATTGCGGTTTATTGGTAGAATACTGAAGCGATGCAGTCCTTCAACAAAGGAAATTGCTTACAATACGTTAGTTCGTCTAGTCTTAGAGTATATTTCGTCTGTATGGGACCCTTAGCAGTTGGGTCTGATTCAAGAGATTGAGAACGTCCAAAGAAGAGCGGCAAGATTCGTGACTGGTAACTTTAGCCATCGCGAGAGCGTTACAAATCTCATAGAAAGTTTGAAGTGGGACACACCTGCAGGTAGACGACGCGCTAAACGGAAGTGCCTACTCACTAAATTCCGAAATCTCATCTTCTCCGAGAATGTAGAGCAACTTTAAAATCGCGCAATGATCACCATTCAAAGATAAGGGAAATTAGAGCTCGTACTGAGATATTCAGACAGTCATTTTTGTCTCGCGCGATCGGCGAGTCGAACAGAGGGGGAGGGGGAGAATATGACTTTGGCGCGAATTGTGCCCTCCGTCACACACTGCTTAGTGGCTAGCGGAGTATATATGTAGATGTGGATGTAGAAATAGTTTGCTGCTGAAGATCTCGTATTTGTCCGTCCGCAGAAAGTGATCGACAGTGCTCACTCACCGGCAGCAGCAGGTTGGTGGGTAAATTCAGTGAAAACGCTCCATTCACAGGAAGTTCCACCACGTCATAGCAGGGCACAGGAGCCTCTACAAACTGCTTTGAACAGGGCAGGGGGAAGGCATGTACGGAAAGTTCTTTGACGTCTGTGAGTCACGCGATTTCTTCTTTGCTCAGGCATTCAGAGACAAGTCCAAGCTGACCACTCTCCTCTGGTTCGAACAGGTTTTAAGAGGTGGGATCTAGCCCTCACCCTGCTTTCTGGCTTTAGACAATCTCCAAACCAGTATTTGTTGTGCATAGAAAATTCACCGAAAATTCCAGCAATATTTCTCGTCTGTAAGTCAGTGATTCGAATTCTGTATGTGTTTCCTTTTCATGAGCTGTTTTGGTAACCGTAATACGTCATGAACTTTTAGCTATGTAATTGTTCTGATTTTCCCGTCTCTGCTTAGACACCAGTGTGCTTAGATAACTGAGGAAAATAAAAAATAAGGGCCTTAATATTTCTGACTTCAGCAGCAAACATAAACTAAGTCCACTCCAGCGGTTCAGATAAGTGATGCACACCGTAGCAGCTGCATGACACAGAAATCATTGTCTCTCTTGCAGCGCCTTCAGAAAAGCGGGTAAAACACGAAACGTAATGAGCGTAATATTTAGAGTTACTGAGATATGTATTTTGACGTCTAAATATTGTCGTTTTGGCATTTAAAGTTGGATATTGTAGCTGATATTGGTTTTGGGATTTGTTTCTCTCTAAAGCGCACCAAGTGTCTAAGGCAGGAGGGCTGGATGAAGAGTGAGACATTTCGCAAGCGTGTCGTAAAGTTTTTAGAGTCAGTATTCAAGTGTGGCACTATACATCACAAAATGGAAGCAAACTACTGTGCAGCTGTATTGTTTGAAAGTGTATTTAGAGACATTGTAAGACGTATATATTTCTATTGTCTATTGTCAAAGCACAAGTTATGAAAGATGTTTATACTTTATTAATAGGATGAAGTAGGAATAGTTAATGTTTGTCATGTTAGAAATAATTTTGGTAGAGGGGAATGTCTGCACTAAAGTATTGTTGGCAAGAGAGACCGCACATTGATATAATTTTAAAAAGGGAGGGAGAGACCGCGTATGGATACATTTTAAGAAAAGATCGAGAAAGACCGCGCATTGATAGATTTTGTAATGGTAGCAGGGATTGTCTGCACCATAGAGCATTGTTGGCAGGGCAGACCGCACTTGAGCGTTCGTAGGAAGTCATTAGTATGCGAGAAGTGAAGCGAGTCGGCAGCAGGTCTGAAGCGAGAGATTGAGAGGAGCGGTCTGCCTGCCAGCCACTAGCTATGATTTACAAGAGATTATAAACGGATTTGCAGAGACATCAGCTATTATCATAAGAGGAAATAATATTGCTGAATAAATTTTTTGACAAACTCAAGACTACTGAAGGTATGTTTGCGCAATGCTAGTTGTAAAATTATTGTAAAAAAGTCCCATTTGAAAGTTTGTAAAATCATTTCATTCAGAATATAATTAATTTTTGCCAGCAATATTGCATTACTGATTATAATCCATCTCAAAAACCATCAACGTAAAACTTCCCAAAATGTTATTGTTGTCAAGAAAAAGTTTAACTATGAATTACGTAACTTCAGTCAAATTAATAAAAGAATAACGTCAGCTTTGCTACTAAAGAATAACGTCAGCTTTGGTAATAAATACAGCCACTTATTACGACAGCCCACCAGCAGCCAATAGAATATAGTAAAACAGAGTAAGTATATTTATGTCGCAGTTCGATGTAGCAGTCAGATGACGATCTAGTAACAGTAAAAAAGATAAGGAACAGTTTTGAGTTATTGTAGGTACCGACTGTCGGCCAAAACGACGATACATTCTTTCGTCGAAATTATCAGAAAATAACTTTTATTAAGCAGCATTTAAATTTGTATGCGAGGATTGAGAAAGGAAAGATTTCATTTGTTATTACTAAGCAAGAGCTAGAAACCCAAAGGGAAGGTTTCATAGGTTATTGTAAAAGGGAAGGTTGCGTAACACAAAAGAGATATAGAAGAGACGGGAAGGTTTCAACATATTCAATGGGGTTTAATAAATCCTGATGCAGCTCATGCTCAAGGACAAGTGAAGAATGTGGTATTTTCCATGAAAGATCATGAAGTTTCTCAGGAAGGTTTCACTAGTGTGCCACGATCTTTTCAGAGTCCATGTTCAGGTGTTGACGTATTCCTCAGAATAAAATGTGTAATTACATCGCAAATTGCTTAAATATTTTTGTGTCATCTGCAAAGCTCTCTCTCTGTCTGTCTCTCTTTGTGCAGTGATAACTTTAGTTCCCGAGACATCTTAAAGTTAAACTTGTAACAGTATTACGTACATTGGTTGAACACCAGATGTAATACCTCCTGAAGCCGTTCGTATTACATGCCAAAGGTTGTTCATGCCCCAGGGGTGAGGTGGGAGGCAAGGATATTTACAGCACGGCAGGCAGTGCTTAGCCACCCTGCGGCTACCGTGTGCCGGAGCTGCGAGCTCAGTGCGTGGCTTCTGCCAAGTACCTCCAGCATACCCCGACTCCGAGCATTCTGCGTGGGCAGTGAGACCAAACAAAGTATTTCAGATACATTTAAGCGATGTGTGACAGTGTAACTATGTGGTTCCTTACACAGCCGGAATAAAAGTTTCAAAACATCACACACATCCATGCCCAAGGCAGGATTCGAACCTGCGATAGTAGCAGCAGCGCGGATCCGTCAGAATAAAAATGCGTCACAATTGTTTAGCGTCGTCTAAATTGTTTGAAACACTATCGTAAATTTCCAGGCCTATTGTGATTTCTGAAATATATAAATAATATTCTTAAGCAAACTGGTTAAACAATTTATAGTGTACACTGTACTAACCTACTGTCGTGGCATCCTCCCAGCCCAACAGCTAGACACAGACTGAGCAAATTTCCTGCCATTTTTTCCCCACACCACCATCTAGAATTACATCACAGGAGAGGAGGGGAGTAGTTAGGGCAAAGGGTGCAATCTGGTGGTGGTGTTGTTAACTAGGTCAGTTGGGCTCCAAACCTCAAGGTCACATTGGAGCTACTGTCTAGTGCTCAATCAATGAGAACTGAAATTGTTTAAGGGAACAATTTACCTCACTGCATACAAAATAAACATATCTGTCCTCTCCAGCACCCCTGACTGAGTCCTTTTCTCGTCAGTTTCCAGGTTGGGGGAGGGGTGGGCAGGGGAGAGGGGAGTGGATGGGAGGGATTGATGGGCTGGAATCCGATTAATGGAGTTAGTCCAATTTATTTATTTTCCATCCGAAATTTGAATTTCCCATCATGACATCAGTGCAACATTACCACATATATGCTGCCATCTTCGATCCGCCATTATGGATCCGTCATCTCGAATAAATCTGACAACAACGCAGAGCGGATTAAGAGAATTTGTCCCACTACTACTGATTCCGTACGTCACTTGTAAGTACTGTACTGGGCGTTACATTTCGTTATTTATGTGTGATTACAAGGACACCTCTATATCAACGTTTTCCCTGTGACATGTATGGGAAATTTCTTCCCTTGGCCTCTTTTACCATAGTTTCGTTGATCACAAGCTATAGATATAATTTCTCCAGCCACAGAAGAGTAAGACAGACAACACATTTTGTAAAATAAGAACTGATGCGAATTTTTGGCTCCAACATTTTTACATGTGGTATGTGTTCTTTCAGATAAGATGGTAAATGTTCCACCATTAATCAACGTTCATATCCAGAACAACATTTATTTATTAAGAGAAAATGGTGATACGTCACTCACATGATAGTGACAGCGATTCCCATCGACTTCCTTCTGTGGTTCTTGGATCTAATGTACTAGTACTCGGCTACTGAAATGGCTATTGTCCTAAATATAATTAACAAGAAGGCATATTTCAGGCTTTAGCGACGATGTCAGTCATGAGACTGCATCTCATGCGCTAAATTATGCTCATCAGCAGTGAACATGTCGGATGCCACTAGATTTCAGTCATTTATGACATGCCTGGTGTGAAATAATGGAAACAGTACATCTTAACCACCAGCTGCCACAGTTTTAGCTAAACATCTTTTCCTTACACTCTCAACGTCAGCACCAGTTACTTAGTTTGCACATAGCAAGGTCATTGATCATGAGTGTCCTATTCTGAAAGGAAAAATAACTGCTTCGCGTAGCCCTGTTACGATAAAAGTGGCGCAGAAGTTTCTTGAGGCCACCACAAGTTTACTAAGATTATGCTTCCACTTTATTATCTCTATTTAGCGCTATTACTTAAACGCAGTAACCGTCTTTAATCAAACCCGCGTACTCATCGAAAATAATAATCTTAGTTATATTGCGGAGCAATGCACTCTTGAGACTTGTATAAAAGGTATCTCCCAAAGTTTTCACTCCCGAACACTGTACCAAAAACGGATCGACAACGAAATTCCGTTTCGAGGTTTCAGTTTTCCATTCTACACTTCCTTGAATCTCCCTGCGGTCCATGATTATATGATTGCAGAGCAACAATATACAGACACTGCCTCCCTTATGTTCCGCATTAAGACGGGAGAGCCTAGCTAGTTCGTCGTCACATTTCCAATTACGAAATATTAAATAGGGCAGCTGACAAAAAATAACTGACGGCGCATGTTTGTAATTGCCTTACCGTAAAAGACGGTTATGACCAAAGCATTCCTGATATAATGACTCGGTTAAGGGGCTTAGCTCTATAATGGACGTAATGGAGAGTCGCTAGGGCAACTGCCGAGAGAACATTCTGTCCAGGCTTAATAGATATTACGCACGTTCCATTCTTGTAACAAAGCAGAGGTGGAACTTGTAACTAGATGCTGAGAGCCAATGGCCCTAACAGCTTTTATCCGCTAGTGCTCCCAGCGTTAACCTAATGAAACCTGAAGTGATTGGTTGCTAGCACTGAGAGAGAAAGAGGGCGACGGCAGTAAAAGCAAATAACGCTGTCCTACTCCCATCAGGGTCCCGCAACTACTCGTTAGAGCCGGCTGCAGTTCCAGTTCCACATTCAGAGCCCTCCCACCGTCAGCGCAACTGTAAATCCAAAGCGAAACAAGCCTTTCCTAACGTATAAGTGGAAGTACAATGGAAAGTCGTATGCGTTGTACGTTTTAGTGTTTTATGTCGATTGATGTTATTATTTGTATGAAAAATGTACGTAAAACAACAGTCACAGCACATAAAATAATACAGAGACATGAAATAAGTTCGAAATTGCTCCGAAGATGTGTAAATTATTCTATACGGTCAAGTCACACTAATATGAGCACAGCCAATGGTCGACGTAAACGTGCAATAATCACTAAACACGGCATGTGACAAAACTAGCGGCGGATGGTATAACAAACGTTTCGAGGGGACGCAAAACAGGGCACGGAACACGGAAAAGGAGCGGTTTATCTGGGGTCCGTAACGGTATGATCATTGACTTTCGGGTCAAGGGGTAGAAGCATTACCGAAATGTCTATGTTTATAAATTGTTCGCGTGCCGCCATGGTTAAAGTATACAATGTATATTGTAAGACGTATGCTTTGCCGCCGATGGGCGAGGCATGACAGAGTCTCTGACCAGAGAGTAGTATGTCGTTAGTAGTTGCTTGTCGCTAGTCTGCGCTTGTCTGCGCGAGTAGTCAGTCGGGTTTAACAGCGAGTCGACAGTAGTCTGCGTGAGTCGGAGGGAGTCGGCGCGTGTCGGCTGTGTGCTCTGCTCGGGACTCTGGTCAGAACTCTCGAAGATGGGTATTGTTGTAGAAGGTAAACAAGCAGCCTTGCGCATATCTAATAATGTACGTTAATTGTCATTTAATTTGTTCCAAAAAAATGCCCCAATAATAATTTTTACAATATAAAGTAACTTTTTTAAAGAGAAACATTCATTTCAGTTTAAAGAATATTTCCTATGCATTCCTTCCAAGAATCAAAAAAAAAAAGTACGCCAGCATTGCACGAAGCTGCGTCAAAAAAATTCTACATAAGAGCAGATATATTTGCAGTTTTTATTGAGGTAAGAATTTTTGCTTTTTTATTCAGAATACAGGGCCGAAGGGCAGCGCTGCTGTCCTCGTAAGATTTACCAGGTTACTAATTTTTTTATTATTATTTCCGGATTTACGAATTGAATTTTTGTGGTTACATTAAATGTGAATGCGTTTCTGCACACAGATTACAAATGGAAGCCAATTTTGTTCAGAGGTTACATTAAAATCAATTTTGTTCAGAGGTTACAATATTATTTAAAATTCATTTAATTATTATTTCTGTTGGGAGATTACGCTTGGTTCATGGTTAATGGTTACGTATAAAATATTTCAGTGGGGAGGTTACACTTGGCGACATCTGGCCAGGATCGTATTTCTTTGGGAATCTTCTGAGAAGTAGTCATATATCTGCCCTTATTTACTTAAATGTAGTTTGCATCTGGCGCAACGCATTTACTAATTTGTCGCTCTTTCTTTCACAGATCATCGGCAATTTGTTGCTCTTTGTTGTATTTGCGTTTGTTGCTCTTTGCATTGTCCTTGTTTCATTTGTGAATAATTTTGATTTGTGTAAAAATGCCGTGAAAAACTGTTAACAGTACATCGCGAAGTGTCATGAGTGAAATAGCCGACTCGAATAATTTGTCCGATAGTACTTGCGACACTCAGTGTAATGATGACAATTCTCCATTTACAGACAATCAGTGCGTACTGACCACTAGTAATGATTTTTATCCTAATGATGAGCAAACAAATTCGATTGTGTCGTCCGTTAATTTAACGGCAATTGATGACGCGGCACGTTCTGTTACAATGAACGCTGCAAAGCTTAATACACCCGGTTTGCAAAATTTTCATAGTGAACGGATAAATTTTTCTGACGAAAATGAACAGCGTAATCAGAATACGACAGATTTATTTGATTCCGAGGTAGTGACTAACAGTGCACATCCGATTTGAAAACCTTTTCGGGAATCACAGAATGACCAAATGGTTACTCAAAACGTGATAATTGCAGGTACGCCATCAAACAGCACAGAGAATAGAGTAGGTAATATTGGCTTGGATCAAATTATGGCAATATTGCTACAACAGAATGAAAGACAGGAGAACAATCTTAAACAACTTAGTGAAAATCTCAAACAACAACTTAGTGAAAATTTCAAACAACAACTTAATGAAAATTCCATACAACAGAGTGAAAGACAAGAAATCAATCACAAACAACTTAGTGAAAGTCTCAAACATCAAATTAATGAAATTAATGAAAAACAAGATAACAATTTCAAACAACTTAATGAAAAACATGACAACCTTGATGAAAAATTAGACAACAATTCCAGACAGCTTAGTGAACAGATTACAGCCGTTGCCGCGCAGTGTCATGGTACTAACGAACAATTACGTGTGGAAATTGAGGCTTGTGCTAGGAAACGTAGTGAAGAAATTAGATCTGTTGCTCAAGAATTAAGGAATACGCAAGCAGCGGCAACAGAATCACTCAGACACGAAATTAGTGCAGTCGCTAAACAATGCTCTTAAAACACAACACAGTTACGCGAGGAGTTTAAATTAATGTCAGCAGAACTTTCGCGCACACTGGATGCAAAAGTTGACGCGAAATTCGACCAACAGAACAGTCAAATTGACGAACGTTTTAATCACCACCTACAAAACAATGAAACGCTTTACCGTAAATTCATACAGGAACAAAATAAAGTAAAACGACAAGTCATGGAAACAATTACTGCTCAGAGACAGGAAGATAAACGTAAATTGTTTACGAAGGCAAAAACATACGTAGATAACAATATTACTACAGTATCAGACGAAATTAATACCATCAAACAGTTGAACACCGAATTGCGTGATGAAATTTCCGATCTTAAATCAAAAACAGATACACACATAGTAGACTTTCAGACAGTGACCGACAGACTTGAACAATTAGAATTAATTCAGGATCCCGATGTCATCAAAGCTGACGTTAAAAAATTGAACGAAACCACACGAAAAATACAAAAACAAATTAATTCTTGTGACAGTAAAAACGATCATCAGGTAAAAGCACTGACTGAAAAATGTGATGAATTGGCCAGTCGTGTTGATGTTATTGAAAGTAATAATGACAGCAAATCAGACGATACTTCACCGATTTCGTTGAATCAAACACCTGAATTTCAATATTTACAGCAGACGATCAGTGAGATAGATTCGTCCAATAATACATTACGTAGAAAATTGTCAACTTTACAGCAAGAAGTGACACAGATGAAAAATGTTACAGTCACTAACACGTCACAGCATTCCCCACATTCCGAACATTTCTCAGACTCACACAGCCAGTATAATTTGGGTAATTTACAGAAAGTACGTGACTTAGATTCCGAACAGTCACAGACAAATATATTCTCATACAATCGTGAACCTGTTCAGACATACAGAGACGATAAATTTGATTACAAACATTTTCTATCAGTGAGGAAATTTAAAGTATTTAAAAATGACAGAACACAGATTCACCCCTTGGATTGGATACAACAATTTAGCTTTGCTTTTCCACCGACTTGGCCTGTAACGCACAAACTTGAATTTATTTGCAGTTTTTTGGAAGGCGAACCGGCAACTTGTATGAGACCGATCGCGAGACAATGCTACTCGGTAGAAGAATTTCAGAATGCTTTTCTGTCAGCGTATTGGTCGAAGACGACACAGCGCGGAATTAAGGATCAACTAATTAGTTTACCGAATTATGAGAACTCAAATTTTCCCAGTGTCACGCAATTTTTTGAACACATGGTCCTACAAAACCAGTACTTAAGTGAACCATACAGTGAATCTGCACTTATTCAGTTATGCATTTCTAAATTACCACGATCATTAAGAGTGTCACTTTTAATGCGTCAGCAGAAAGAAAATATTTCGGCATTCAGAGATCTGTTACAGCTTTAGGAAGTGCAGCAATCGGATTATTCCTTTATAAACAAAAATTTTTCATATAATACCCAAGGTCTACAAACATACAGCAATTACGATCAGCCACGCAATTTCAATAGTAAGGTAATAGACGCTTCAGGAACGACAACAACCAGAACTTTAATAACAGACAAAATTTTAATTATCAGTATCATAAAAATTATCAACAACAGGAACCACATTTTGGTAACAATAGAGGTTTTTCTCAGCAAGAGCAACAAAACCAACCGGTTAGCACACCTAACCAACAATGTAATGCACAAGGTCAACCAAGCTTTAATGTTTCGCCGCGTACGCGTATAGCGTCGGCCCCAACAAATAGTAACGCACAGCAACAAGGAAATCAGTATGTACAGAAAGCACACTATTTCAATTCCTATCGCAATGCACCGTAAAGAAATGACTATCATGACAGACGTAAAAACAATGAGCACAATTTTCAGCGTACGTTTAATAACAGTCGGTCTTATCAGCAGCAAGAACATCCACAACAACATATTATCATGAATGAACCAGACAGTAGATATCCTCCGAACGTAATACGTCAGGAAGAAATAACAGAACCGTACAAATAGTTCAAATGCCACAGCATCCTCCTGAAAATAATAACACGTCAGATAGAATTTGACTAGATACAGTACAGGTTGCATCTTCCAGCAACGTAAGCAATACTTCAGATACACAGTATCTTGTTCACGAGAATGTTATTACTTTTGACGACATCCGAGACACTCTTTTGCAGGAAAGACCAGTTATTCAAAAAACCATTTCACACCCCGTCATCGAAGTTAAAACTGGATCATCGAAATTTTCAGCAGTAATCGATTCTGGATCACCTATGTCAGTTATAAATGAAGAAACTTTCAACGAGTGTAACAAAGAGAATACCTATCCTACGTTACCATTAGGCAAAACGAAAGTAAAGGGAGCAGTATCTAGTAAAGGAGTAGATGTAAAATTACAGACACATTTATCATTTTGTATTGCAGGTCATACATTTCACTCAAATTTTTGGATTGTTCCTTTATTGACAACAGACGTTAATTTAGGTACGAATTTTCTGGTACAACACGATGCAATTATTGACTTTCAAAACTCATATTTAATGTTAAAGGCGGAAAAAGTACAACTGGCTTTAGAATTTCAGCACTCTTTATCTGCAGAAGAACAAACAATTAATCGTACAGAGCTCATTTCCGCATCATGTAACATAGACTGTAATTCCACATTGTTCACAGATACGTACGTACACAATTATAATACTCCAGACGAAGCCGACTATGACGTTATACAGATCATTTCTGATAAAGTTAAACAGAGCAGTACAAATACAGACGACGAACGCACGCAACTACGCAAAATCCTTTTACAGCAAGCTCCAGTTTTTGACAACGTTCCTGGTACTATGTCCGGTTTTATGTATGAATTTCAAGTTAAACAGCACGACACATTTAAAGCCAAACATTAACCCATTCCGTATGTTCACAGAGAACAAGTTAAGATAGAATTGCAAGCTATGCTAGACCAAGGAATTATTGAACCGGCAGTTAGTCCGTACATAAACCCGCTCCATATTGTTAAGAAAAAGAATGGTTCACTTCGCCCCGTGCTTGATTCGCGTCACATCAATGACATTACTATTAATGAAACAGATCGCCCACAGACACTAGAAGAACTTGTAAAAAAATTTCATGGTACTGCTATTTATTCCACATTAGATTTGAAATCGGGATTTTGGCAAATTCAACTGCGTCCGAACTGATGAAAGTACACGGCTTTTCTCTGTTTTGGTGACTGTTATAAATTTTGTAAATTACCATTCGGTTTAACTATTTCTTCAGCAGCTTTTATTCGCGGTTTGAATACAATAGTTCCGACAGAACTTAAAGACAAAATCACAACGTACGTAGACGACATTCTTATTGCAGATGCTAACTGGTCTGAACACAATCTGATTCTTGAACAACTGTTTCAAACTTTTCGTGCACAAGGACTCACAGTTAATCTCAGTAAATCGCACTTTGGTAAAACTTGTATAAAATTTCTTGGACATGTAATTTCAGCAGAGGGCATTACGCCTGACCCGGAAAAACTTCTAGCTTTACGTGACATTACTGTTCCTACGACGAAGAAACAACTACGTAGCTTTTTGGGTTTAATTAACTTTTTTCGTAAATTTATTCATTACTCTGTTTTAGACACCCTTAGATTATGTCAATTGACAGGTAAAAACACTATTTGGTCCTGGGATAGGCAAGCACATTCTGAATTTGTGAACCTGAAAGAAGCCTTGTTGAATGCACCACTTTTATCGCACCCAGATCTTACTAGAAATTTTTCCATTGCCACCGACAGTTCTAACACCGCTTTAGGAGTACACATTTTTCAGGAAATTGAAGAAGATGGCACTACAGTAATTAAAAACATAGCCTTTGCGAGTCGCATTCTGTCACCTGCTGAACGAAATTATTCTGTTGCAGAACTTGAAACATTATGTGTTGTATGGGCTTTTACGAGATTTAGGAATTTTCTTTATGGAAGACATACTACCGTTTACATAGACCATAGAGCGATACAATTTTTACTTTCGGCTAAATTCACGCACGACAGATTAAGCAGATGGAAACTTTACTTGCGGGTATTTAGTTTTACAATTGTTCACATTCGCGGCACACAAAATATTGTAGCAGACGCACTATCCCGTTCTCTCAGCAACAATCAGCAAGACATCGCAACCAACTTCTGCAAAGCAAATTTCAGCGTCATGTACATTCAACAAGTTGCATTTGAAAATTTCATTTCGTCGTCATTACAAGACATAGCACAAGAGCAGAGTAAAGACAACGTGTGGAAAGAAATGAAACCCCTTTGGCAAGATAGGAATAATGTTAACATTAGAAACCATTACACTGTATGCAATAATATTCTGTTTCGCCGCTCTCATCCTGACAGCAACAACTGGTTATTATGCATTCCTGACGAACTTGTTAACAAATTAATCTGGTATACTCATTTAAGTTACGCACATTACGGAGCCAGAAAATGTTTTCTTATACTGAGACAGAACTGTTATTTTACCAACATGGAGAAACATATACGACGAGTTTTAGCGTCAAGTAAAATCTGCCAGTAAGCTAAGTCAGATACGACTTCACATATTCCTCCATTACATCCCATTGTACCTATTAAATTGAGACACATGGCCGCTGTAGACAGTTTTGGTCCGATTCCCAGAAGTAATAGAGGTTTTTGCTACATCTTTGTCGCTGTTGAACTCACTTCAAAATTCGTTACCTTCACTCCGTTACGCAAAGCTACTGCTAAAAATGTTTCGAAAGCATTTGTAAAACATTTTTTATTTCATGTAGGGCATGTGTTGATAGTAATTTCCGACAATGGATCACAGTTTCGATCTGCTATATGGACACGTATGTTACGAGCTAGAAACATTTCTCCGATCTATATATCCAGGTACCACGCTTCTTCGAACCCTTGTGAAAGATTAATGAAAGAAATTGGTAAACTGTGTAGAATATACTGCTATAAAAGACATATTGATTGGGACACATACATACTCTCATTCCAGGATGTAATTAATTCCATACCAAATGCATCTACTATGCTATCTCCGTCTGTTATACTGAAAAATGTTGAACCACTTAACAAAATTAAAGAATTAGTAACCTTTCCTACATCTCGTCGACTACGACACCATGAAATAATTGACTTTGCGCTTCTATACGCAGGTCCATATCGAATTCGCAGAATTCCTCACCCTAATGTAGTACACGTCGAAACTTTGAGAACCAGAAAAATCAAAGGGAACCACCACGTATCCAACATCAAACCTTTTATTGAATGAACATACTTTATGATTTATCACACTGTAATGCCATTTCCTAATTTTTTTCATGACCACTTATGCAATTATATTCACATGAACACTTACTGATGATTATCGTATTTCTTCTTGGCAAGTGCCCGGCAAGGTAAGGTTAGCAGGTGGCTCTTCTTGTAGTTACACATCAGACCATGCATATTTTTGCAGATGAACTTACACATTTTATGACCACCTATGCAATTATATTTATGTGACTACTTACTGATGATTGTCGTATTTTTTCTTGGCAAGTGCCCGGCAAGGTAAGGTTAGCAGGTCGCTCTTCTTGTCGTTACACATGAGACTGTGCATATTTTTCCAAATAAACTTACGTATCTTATAAATAATTATGCAATTCTATCCAGTGATATATTAATTTTATTAAATTCTCTCTCCATTAAAGTCTACAATTCTCGCCTCTATTAACTACACAACATACAAGCTGGATACAAAGAAGGTCACATTTCTTGTCGTTATATATCAGACCGTGCATATTTTCCATTTTTCATGTATGTATGATTGTTTTTCCTGTTTTGTTTGTATGCACTATGAAATATTTAAAATATAACAATCACCAGTTGACCTTGACATTTTGCCTTATGATATCTCAACATCGTGACTATTTTACACTTTTTTTGCTGCTACATTGTGATACTCTGTGTACATTTTTTGCACCCGCACACTGTCTATGTTTTTGACATATTACGTTTTCTGTCATGCTATGCTGTGTGCTCAATTATGTTACTGTAAACCAGTTTTTATGTAGTGGATATATGATTTAAATGCAAGACATTAATCTTTGTTCATCATTTTCAGAAAGAAATAACGTGTAAAAGAAATAAATTAAACAGAAATGGGAATTTCACCTTCGGAATGAACGAAAGAAGATGCAATACCTCGTGACAAAGAGTAAATGAATCAGAATTAACAAGCATTAACAAGAATATACTATACACATCGCAGGATAGCAGTCTTAACTAATTTTTTCTTTCAGAATACGAGGCGATTGATGCAAGCTGTCAGACAGAACTACACATCTTAGTTTTAGTGATGAAATATGCTAGAAATAAGGAATAGTTGTATAATGAATAATGAAGTGACTTTTTTGCAGATGATAATGAATGATGATGAATAATGATGAAGAATATGTTAATATAGATAATGAATTTTTTCTTTACTGGTGATGATCGTAATGAAGTTATGGTAATATGAATAATGAAGTTTTTCTTTGCACATGAGAATAATGATGAAGTTTATATATTTACTGTTAGTTAAGTGATGCTATGTAGTTATTTAAGTATTTGTTGCAGTTTGTTTAGACAGTATGTCTTATATCGCATGGTATAATGACTGAAGGTTTTGGAAAGGACAGCTAGAGAACATATATATTCTATACACATTTCACTACCTGTTAATTCGAAGTTCACTACTTTTCAGAATAATATGCGTTTCTTCTTTCAGTTTAATAATCCATTTTGTATTTTTTTCAGGAGAAATTATTCATGAAATTAATGTGCTATAAGCAGTTGGTCATTAAACCTGTGTCATTTATGAATGTGATCACATATACTCTATTTGTTTCATAACCTTGCTACAGCTGACTCATGAAGAATGACGTTACACATCTTCAGTTGCAGCAATAACTCAAAAGCAAATATTGTTATGCCCCAGTAATTAATTATCGATCTCTACGCAATGCATTGCTAGCACAAAAAAGGGAGTTTTGAGTAATTTTGAGTAATGTTTCTAGTCAAAGACATTGAATAATAGTTACAGTATGTTACATTTTCAATATGTTCTATGTCACTGGAATGATCAGTTCTGAGTAATATGTTTTGAATGATGACTTCTGATGGTTTGTAACTGGCCAATGAGTGCCAATAATTATTTTAAATATGTCGTATGTCACTTGAATGATGAAAAATGTTTTGTACTATTCACTACTTGCTACATGTTTTGTAACTGGACAATGAGTGCCAATGAATACTGTAACTAAGTGAATTATGTTAATACAATGCCATTCATTAGCTCCTGTTTTGAATGAAGACTTCTGATGGTTTGTAACTAGTCAATGAATGCCAATAATTATTTTAAATATGTCGTATGTAACTTGAATGATGAAAAATGTTTTGTACTGTTCAATACTTGCTGTATGTTTCGTAACTGGACAATGAGTGCCAATGATTATTATAACTAAGTGAATTATGTTAATACTATGTCATTCATTAGCTCCTGTTTTGAATGATGACCTCTGATGGTTTGTAACTGGCCAATGAGTGCCAATGTTCTCTGTAAACAAATAATTTATGAACATTGTTCTGTAATACTTCATACATGGTACAGAAATGTTCAGTAACTTGGCGATGAGTGCCACCAATTACTCAAATCAGTTGTTAGTGTAATTCTCAATGAAGACTAGTATGTGACTTAATGTCCTTCACCTTCTGACCTAATTACCGGAAATTACTGCAATATCCGTTTGTCCTGTCTATCCTCATGATCATGGAGCACTATATTTGGTTTTTGCAGTAATTCTACGTTGGTGTACTTTACAAGAACGTGGTGTTGACACGACATGCTGTCCACCACCTTGAGCGATGGAGATGCTATTATGGTCCGACTGTTTGGTGTACCTAGTGTACTACCAAAATGATAACATGGAATAGTACTACGACATTTCAGTGTCTTGGCTACGCTGATTAATACTTCAAGGAAAAGAACTTCAGATTGTCTCACTTGGTGTTGTGCTTCTGTAGAAAGATATGGACTTTCAGTGCAGCTGTGTGCAACCTAAAGTGCTACAACCATGACGCAATCCTTCCCATTCCTTTCCTAGTTCTTGTAAAATGATAAACACTTATACAGTGCGTTTAAATTCTTGTAAAAATGATAAAGACATATACAGTGCGTGTGCACCTCATATCATTTGTTAACATGATCAGTTGTCATAAATATGCTAAAGAGTTCTACAGTGCGTGTGCACTTTTGTCATTTTGTTAACATGATTTGTACTCATTAGGTATACATTTTGTGATTTGCTGATATGTTCTGAACTACAGTGCGTGTGCACTTTTGTCATCTGTCAATATGATTTGTATTCATTGCCTATACATTTTGTGATTTTCTGATATGTTCTGTACTACAGTGCGTGTGCACTTTTTGTCATTTGTCAATATGATTTGTACTCATTGCCTATACATTTGTGATTTCTTGATATGTTCACTACTACAGTGCGTGTGCACTTTTGTCATTTGTTAATATGTTTTGTACTCATTGTGTATACATTTTGTCAATGCCTGATATGTTCTGTACTCAGTGCATGTGCACTACATTTTATTTCATATTCTGCACCTATATATATGTATATATTCTGTGATTGTAAAGTTAGTTAATTAGGAAAAATTTGTTGCTCATGGTAAGTCCAATTGACTCACCATCGCTGCCCAATTTTTGCCCCTCCAGTGGAGGGTTATGTAAGACGTATGCTTTGCCGGCGATGGGCATGACAGAGTCTCTGACCAGAGAGTAGTATGTCGTTAGTTGTTGCTTGTCGCTAGTCTGAGCTTGTCTGCGCGAGTATTCAGTCGGGTTTAATAGCGAGTCGACAGTAGTCTGTGTGAGTCGGAGGGAGTCGGCGCGTGTCGGCTGTGAGCTGTGCGCGGAACTCTGGTCCGAACTCTCGAAGATGGGTATTGTTGTAGAAGGTAAACAAGCAGCCTTGCGCATATCTAATAATGTATGTTAATTGTCATTTAATTTGTTCCAAAAATGCCCCAATAATAATTTTTACAATATAAAGTAACTTTTTTAAAGAGAAACATTCATTTCAGTTTAAAGATCATTTCCTATGCATTCCTTCCAAGAATCAAAAAAAAAAAAAAATATACGCCAGCATTGCACGAAACTGAGTCAAAAAAATTCTACATAAGAGCAGATATATTTGCAGTTTTTATTGAGGTAAGAATTTTTGCTTTTTTATTCAGAATACAGGGCCGAAGGGCAGCGCTGCTGTCCTCATACAATTTACCAGGTTACTAATTTTTTTATTATTATTTCCGGATTTACGAATTGAATTTTTGTGGTTACATTAAATATGAATGCATTTCTGCACACAGATTACAAATGGAAGCCAATTTTGTTCAGAGGTTACAATATTAGAGAAATTCTTTTCATTATTAATTTTTGTGTGAGGGGGTTACACTTGGTTCATGGTCCACTGTCATTATTATTTTTCTGTTGGGAGGTTACGTTTGGTTCATGGACCATTAAAATGGTTCAAATGGCTCTGAGCACTATGGGACTCAACTGCTGAGGTCATTAGTCCCCTAGAACTTAGAAGTAGTTAAACCTAACTAACCTAAGGACATCACAAACATCCATGCCCGAGGCAGGATTCGAACCTGCGACCGTAGCGGTCTTGCGGTTCCAGACTGCAGCGCCTTTAACCGCACGGCCACTTCGGCCGGCATGGACCATTATTTTCATTATTTTATTATTTATGCTGTGGGGAGGTTACACTTTACGTTTGGTTCTTGGTTCATTATTTAATTAATATTATTGCATGGTTCATGGTCAGTGACTGTCACTATAATTTTTCAGTGGGGAGGTTACAATATCAAAATGATGTTATCCAAAACCGACGCGGAGGCAACTGTGGCGCACTACAGGCCACATATGACAGGGGTGACCGATGGCTGCACATATGTCTATGGGCGAAGAGCAGTGCAACTGTTAAACAACTGACCGCCCAGAGGAACCGAGAGTTACCAGCAGTCTCCTCAACGACCGTTCAGTGAACGTCGCTGCGTGAGGGCCTCCGCAGCAGGCGCTTGGGTCTTGCATACAAGCCGACTGCTGTAGATCTGCGACGAAGGCTGGAATTTGCACGCCACTACCGTAACTGGACGTCCACTTATTGGCGTTCCAGATGAATCATTCTTTATGCTCCATCGGGCAGATGACCATTGGCGTGTACGGCGGGAAACATCTGAAAACGAACGTTTTAGGTCGGAGGAGGGAACATTATGGTCTGGAGAATGTTTTCTTGGCATCCCCTGCGTGCTCTCGCCGTTCTGGAGGGCATAATATATCAACATGAGTATTCATCCATATTATGAGACCATGCTCACCCATACGTCTGGTTAATTTTTCCTCAGCATGATGGCATCTATCAGAAAAACAATATAATGTCTCACACAGTTTGCAGTGTACGTGCTTTGTTGGATCAGAACGAGTATGAGATTACTGTACTCTCTTGGCCACCAGTCCCCACGGATTTAAACCCAATTGTGAATCTATAATACTATCTCGATCGCGCTGTTCGCGCCTTGGATCGTCAACCGGGAAACCTAATGCAGTTGTCCAAAACACTGGAGACCAAATGGCACCACTTACCTGTCGGTACCTTCCTGAACCTCATATACTCTCTTCCCACACGTCTCGCACGAACAGTAGCTATTCAGTCTTTTCACAAGCGGTCAGAGTAACGTGGCTGGATCGAGTACATCCTCATGCTGCATGAAATTTAACAAAAATTGACGTTCACAGAGTATTAATATGAATAATGTCAGAAGTGTCTATATAAATAAAAGTCAGCTAGCTATCCGATGATAATCGCCAAGGTGGTGTCATCGAGTACTCATGGAAAACAAACTTTACTTTGCAATTACACTCATTTATTTTAATAAACAATTTTGAAAACAAGCCAATATGGTCGCAATCAGAATTTTAAAGCAAGTAACCACAATCACTGCTGAAGGTCTTTAGCCGGCCGTTGTGGCCGAGCGGTTCTAGGTTTCAGTCTGGAACCCCTAGACCACTACAGTCGCAGGTTCGAATCCTGCCTCGGGCATGGATGTGTGTGATGTCCTTAGTTAGGTTTAAGTAGTTCTAAATTCTAGGGGACTGATGACCTCAGATATTAAGTCCCATAGTGCTCAGAGCCATTTGAACCATTTTTGAAGGCCTTTAACGCCAGAATGACACTTATTAAAACCTTTAACAAATATGCTGCAAACGGCGGATGCCATTGCAAAACTTAATAAAAAAAAACAACGTATCACCTAACAGGTGTGGCAAATTATGGTAACGTAATAAAACAATAATGAAATAAAACACAAGGGACAGTGACAGACGGTGCTCCTGGAATCGACGTCTGAGTAGGGCACACCAAAAACACATTCACGAGCAAAGAGAAAGGCAGCCAAGAGTTGCATTCAGATCACAAGATGGTAACTCTGAATAGTGGCGGCCGAACGAGTGACTAATGATAATCTTGGTGATGCTGCCTGACATCCGACAAAACAAACACTAGATGTTAAATCACGCCAAAGCCAGAACCGGCGGTCTGGGCTCTGCCCGCAGAATACTGTAATTAGAGTGCACAGAACAAGAAGGAATGACTACCACTAAGGTAGAAGAACGCCACCGAACCTACAGTCAAGAAGCTGTCAAACTTACACGCCTCACCGGACAGCGGTGGCAAGGTGAGGAAATGTACACTGCCATTACGTACACTAACCCCCAGGGGGGGGTAACTGGGGCATTAGCGGCCACAAGACAGAAAAATTCCGCCAGTTGAACTTAACAATGTAAGAAACTGAAAATAGTAAATAGTAATTAGAAGCTCAGGAATGATAATCAGATCCGCCTTCCCCAGGAACGCCACTCAGTGCTTTTCGTCTCGGCGACACTACGAGCAGCAACACAAACTCAAGTCACTGGAGAATAGTGAGATTTCACAATGGTAGAGATTTCTCTATGTGAAGTGCAATGCACTCAACTTAAACATGAAAGATCCAGTTTGGACGAGGTCGTGCACCCTGGTGACCACTGCACTTCGATCCGGCAGTCCATACACGCCACCAGCAGTCCCGGCGCGTTGGCGCTCTGTGCGGACCTCGCTGCTCCTCCGTCCCCAACCGAACGCTCCACTCGCACCATACGGAATAAGCACAAGGTCGCCCCAAAGATAGGGCAGCATAGCTACATATCGATAAGCACTGCTGCTGTCATTAGCGGACAGGCAAAGCTTACGAAACCGAGTGGCGCCAGTGAACACGAAAAGAAGACAAATAACGCAACAATGCCAATCAAACGATACAGTGTGACAGTCACCTACACACGGCACCAACACGAGCTGCAGCACGGCTCAGTAAATGACGGTAAAGCCCACTGAGTTTAGACAGTGCAGGGAATTGAGTCCGCGAATGAACCATGTTTTACTGTGACTATTAGATTTTGGCGGACGCTTGAAGATAAACGCAACTATCCCATGAAAATCTACTTATAAAGCTTCTGCAATAGCTTTTGTGTACTAAGTATAGGAATGTATTACAATGTCCCACATATCGCTTCCATTGCGAACGTGAAGCAAGGTTACACAAGTTACATCAAGGAAACAGACGTTACAGCAGTAACTCTGATCGCCATCCACTCCCGAATGAAACAGAACAAAACCCCAATAACTGGTACAGTGCGACTTACCCTCTTACGTGCATTTCAGAATGGTTTTCTAATTATAGATGTACATCTATTATGATCCGAGAGATAAAAATTTTATGATGAAGTATGTATGGGAAGTAAATATTGTTATCACGCAATGTGATAGGCACCAGCTCCCCCCCTTGGTCCTAACACACCTGCATAGTCCCTTCCATATTGTTGGCTGACGCTCTAGTACTGCAACGAGTCAGGACTTTGCTGTGCCTACAGTTCACACTGGCCGACAATGATTGTACTAGTGCCGCTCGGGTAAGTGGTGGTGTTCTATTGTCCCGAGCCAGAAACTTCTTAGTCGTTTCACTGGCATGAAAAATTAAATGTGCTCTTTTATTTTGGGTGACAATCACTTCCACGTGTCACGCACGTATGGATGTTAGAATCTAATTTCGTTCCCGCCATCTGGGAAGTTCATCTTTTGGGCTACATATCGAACCTTCCCCCACTTCAGAAGGCAGTAAATATTACGTACACTATATCAAGCTGCCTAAACCAAAGATGATCCTAATGAAAATCCCCTCGTTTTCCGGTTTGACTTGCATTTTTAACTCGACGAAAGGGTCTTTTTCAACAATGAAACGTTGTGTAACGAGTGGAGAATGAATTCTGTTCCCACAGTGTTTAGTCAAATGATTGTGCTCGATGGTCTTTGTTTCCTGGTGTCTTGCAGAAAATTAGCAGTAATACGTTCACCGGACTGGGGTGATGAAAGGCAATACTCTGTGACTTTCATTAAGCATGGGACATGTTCCAACACCTGTCAGAACTTGAATATTTTAAATGCATTCGTACCTTATGTAAACCAAAACTTAATCAAAGCAAAATTAATCATTAAGAAACAACACTAGAGAGGCGATTCTTTCTTATTGAAAGTCGTTTCTAGAAAACATCGTTCTTAATAATGAAAAAAAATTGTCTTTGGGAACACCATTTTACGATAAAATGCTGTACCAGTGTCTGAAATGATGGTCTTATACGGCGTGTCCGATGTAAAACTCGTACTCCTCACGCCAGATATTCAAGCAACAATGAAGTAACTAAAAAAGAATAGATAATAGTGACGTTAAAACACGTCGTTATCTGTTTATAAGACACGCTAGAAGTGGTGGCCGTGACCATCCAGGCATCACTGTCTTGCTGTTACGAGGCTACCAGCAACAATCAGTAATTCAGCGTGATGATGTTAATTTATCTAGTAATGTTCGGTTTATAATCGTCTGCGGTTTATGATCATCTATTGTGCGAGGATTGTCAGCATACACTTTGCTTTTTAGAGTGTCCCATAAACACAAATAACAAATGGTTCAAATGGCTCTGAGCACTATGGGACTCAACTGCTGAGGTCATTAGTCCCCTAGAACTTAGAACTAGTTAAACCTAACTAACCTAAGGACATCACAAACATCCATGCCCGAGGCAGGATTCGAACCTGCGACCGTAGCGGTCTTGCGGTTCCAGACTGCAGCGCCTTTAACCGCACGGCCACTTCGGCCGGCACAAATAACACGGTGTTAAGTCCGGGGACCTTAGGGAAACATGTTAGTGATGTGAGCCGTATTTGGTAGGATGTGTGAGCGGTTCCCCCATCTAATTGGAGTACTGCATATAGATTCTTTGCAGCTGTTAACCGTGTAACGAAAGAGTCAAAGATCTCTACATATCTATCATTGTTGAAGATGTAATTGAAAAATGTGGGGCCAGTAATGCACATGCCGGACAACGCAGATTAAACACCTACGTTCCCTCATGGAGAGGTTTTTCATACATAATATACGGATGGTCCTGCTACTACTCGTAGTATGTGAAATTCTGAGAGTTAACTTTACTTGATAAATGAAACCAAACCTCATGTGGCAAGAGGTAAAGCAAAATGCCAAGTAATCGTTAGCAGTTGATTGTAACAGCCAGCCGGCCGGGATGCCCGAGCGGTTCTAGGGCCTACAGTCTGGAACTGTGCGACCGCCACGGTCGCAGGTTTGAATCCTGCCTCGGGCGTGGATGTGTGTGATGTCGTTAGGTCAGGTAGGTTTAAGTAGTTCTAAGTTCTGGGGGACTGATGACCTTAGAAGTTAAGTCCCATAGTGCTCAGAGCCATTTTGTAACAGCCAGTTACAATAATGAAGATTTTTTTCCCGATCCTCAGGTTTCAAATACTACACCAAACTCACACGATACGCTTTTAATTTCATGTCTTGAAATACACGAAGACACGATGTACGAGATACACCAAGCTGCTATATTAATTTCCTTACCGACTTGCAGGGACTTCTCGTAACGTCTACGCGCATTCAATATATAGTTTCAGGGGGGCCTCACTGTCGGTCGCCTATTCCTCTGTACACTATGAACGGGTCCTACAGCCCTCCATTTCTCGTAAAGATCTGAAAAGTGCTGGGCATGGGGAGATTCCTACCACGTTACTTGCCTTGAAACATTTCTTTACTTTCCTTGATGGAGACTGTCTTTATGTAACATTCCACAACATGAATTCGCTGTTTTAATGCAAACGACCCCATTTCTGTAACAACTCAACAATTCAAGTCTCTCATAACTTACGTATGAACACAGTTGCACTCGACATCAATATAAAATGCAGTATAGACGACATTTGAGACAGTGTTGCCACTTCACAAACGAAGCGATTGGAGATGGTTAACTAGTACAAGAGGCATAACAATTTCATGTGGGACGCCGTGTGTTATATCAGTTATACAGGGAGACCCACTAACTATTGCCACCAAGAATACCTCAGAATGTATGATAGGAGCTGAAAAGTGTGTCGGACAAAAGTTGCATGATACAACTGGGGCCATAATATGACTTTCGTTTTTTGTTGCTAGGTGGGGTCGTGTCCGAGATAAGAAGGTTAACTTGTTTTTTTTTTAAGTGGGATGCTATAGTTTTGTACTTATTTTCTGATAGCGGCTATCGAGACGAATCCAATGATATGTAACAGTAAGATGTTTGAAGGTCAACGAAGGTGACTAAGGTGGCATGAACGTCCACTTACAGAAGGTGTTTGCAGTGATGACCATTGGTATCAATGCAGAGCTGTAATATTCTTATCATGGACTGAGTGGTATTCCTTATCACTTCGGCACTTACCGAAGCACATGCTCCGACAAATCTCTCTCGTATATCGTCCAAATAATAAATATTCGCCGAATACGGCGTATCCATCTAACATGCCACTGACATGTAAACACCATTCGTCTGTTTCGTAATACAACACTAATAGGAACGGTAAGACTAGTATCGTCGAATAAAGCAGAGCAAGTCGATATGCCTCTCGTTTACGGAGAATGACAACGAAATTCAGTGAGAGCTAGAGACTTATACTCTGAAAGATATTCACAACGTACTCACCATACACTTCGTATATTTATACAGGATATTACAAAAAGGTAAGCTCAAACTTTCAGGAAACATTCCTCCCGCACAAATAAAGAAAAGATGTTATCTGGACATGTGTCCGGAAACGCTTAATTTCCATGTTAGAGCTCATTTTAGTTTCTTCCACCTACACTCAATGGAGCACGTTACAATGATTTCGTTCGGGATACTCTACCTGTGTCTTTACAAGTACGACACAACATGTGGTTCATGCACGATGGAGCTCCTGCACATTTCAGTGGAAGTGTTCGTACGCTTCTCAACAACAGATTCGGTCACCGATGGATTGGTAGAGGCGGACCAATTCCATGGCCTCCACGATCTCCTGACCTCAACCCTCTTGACTTTCATTTATGGGGGCATTTCAAAGCTCTTGTCTGCGCAACCCCGGTACCAAATATAGGGACTCTTTGTGCTCGTATAGTGGACGGCTGTGATACAATACGCCATTCTCCAGGGCTGCATCAGAGCATCAGGGATTCCATGCGACGGAGGGTGGATGCATGTATCCTCGCTAACGGAGGACATTTTGAACATTTCCTGTAATAAAGTGTTTGAAGTCACACTGGTACGTTCTGTTGCTGTGTGTTTCCATTCCATGATTAATGTGATTTGAAGAGAAGTAATAAAATGAGCTCTAACATGGAAATTTCCGGACACATGTCCACATAACATATTTTCTTTCTTTGTGTGTGAGGAATGTTTCCTGAAAGTTTGGCCGTACCTTTTTGTAACACCCTGTATATGTGTATGATAAACTGAGAACATCTAGATCTTTAACACATCTGAAACACATCCGGAAAAGGAAAGTTACTAACGAGGAAGCGGAAATTGGGACTCTTACCACTGTGGTTCGAGATGCTTGTGTTACTTCAGGTGAAACCGTAAGGGAATCTGGCATGAGTTGTCCGTGTTCTGCATCACCATACATACGACGGTTGGAACTTAAATAGTCGTAACTATTTATTCAAAACCGATACAAAGGAGTTGCATGTTTGCACCTGTTACTGTCCTTCAAAGCAGTCACCAGTGTGGTGTATAGCCCATTGCCAGCGATGTGGAAGGCGTAGTATACCGTTGACAGAGCCTGTTCTGGTGATGGTGCGAATGGAGCGGTCTGCTGCCTGTCGAATCTCTGGAACAGGTCTGAAGCGAATGCCACTAAGTGGTTCCTTTATCCTCGGAATGAAATCAAAGTCACAAGGACGTAAGTCCGGGGAGTAAGGTGTATGATACAGTACTTCCCAGTCCCATCGATCGAGCAGAGCTGCTACAGCTTGCGCTGTATGCGCCCGCGCATTGTCGTGCAAAATGATCGGTGGGTTGCGGAGAAAGTGTTGCCACTTCTTTCGCAAAACTGGTCGCTGGTGATGCTCCAAAAATGACCACAGCGCTAGCAGTGGCTGCTCTGCTCAGTCGATGGGACTGGGAAGTACTGTGCCATCCACCATACTTCCCAGACCTAAGTCCTAGTGACTTTGATTTGAAAAAAAAATGGCAAAAAAATGGCTCTGAGCACTATGGGACTCAACATCTGAGGTCATCAGTCCCCTAGAACTTAGAACTACTTAAACCTAATTAACCTAAGGACATCACACACATCCATGCCCGAGGCAGGATTCGAACCTGCGACCGTAGCGGTCACGCGTTTCCAAACTGAAGCGCCTAGAACCGCACGGCCACACCGTCCGGCACTTTGATTTGATTCCAGAGACGAGGGAACCACTTCGTGGTATTCGCTTCAAAACTGTTCCAGACATTCGACAGCAAGTAGACCGCTCCATTCACACCATCAGCATAACAGACTCTGCTAACGGTATACTAAGCCTTCCACATCGCTGGCAACTTCTTCTACACAACGCTGGTGACTAATTTGAAAGACAGTAATAGGTCCAAACCTTTAACTCTTTAGTATCGGTTGTGAATAAATAGTTGCCACTATTTAAGTTCCAACTTACGAATCATACTTGGCGTATCCGTCTCCACCAACAATGAAATGTTATGGTTTGTATGCGTCGCATTGAATTTTGCCGATGGGCTCAACTTCAGATTCAGAGGGATGACACATTTAATAATTTGACTGTATTTACTGACGCGGCTGCATTCACGAACCATGGAAATGCTAATTTCCATAACATGCATTATTGGGCAACTGACAATCCATGTTGGCTGCGGCCAGTTGCACACCAAAACCCGTGGTCAGTGAATGTATGGTGTGGGATTTTGGAGGACATAGTTATAGGCCCCTATTTCATCGAAGGGAATCTTAATGGTTGGAAGTACATCAAATTACTGCAAGAAACATTAGGTCTCTTATTGGGAGAAATACCTTTAGGAACAAGGAACAGAATGTGGTATCAACACGATGGGTGGCCAGCACATGTTTGACTGATGGCTAGAAATGAGTTGCAGAGACAATTCGCAAATCGTTGGACTGGATGTGGAGGAGATGTGTTGTGGCCGGCTCGTTCGCCAGACTTAACTCCTCTGGATTTTTTCTTGCGGGGATTCGTAAAAGCCATTGTTTATAAACACGTTACATCTACACCTGAAGATATGCCAGAGAGAATTGTTAGAGCATGTGCTTCAATAAGTGCCGTTGTGATAAGATATACCACTCAATCCATCATAAGAAGATTGCAGCACCGCATTGACACCAATGGCCATCACTTCGATCCCCTTCTGTAAAGGGACGTTCATGCCACCTTTGTGACCTTCGTTGACCTTCAAGTACCTTACTGTTACACATCATTGTATTCGTCTCGATAGCCTCTGTCAGCAAATAGGTACCAAACTGTAGCATCCCATAAAAAAAAGTTGACCTTCATATCTCTGACATGACCTCACCTAGCAACGTCATATTATGGGCCCCGTTGTCCCGTGCAACATTTGTCCAACAACTTTTCAGCTAATATCATACTTTCGCAGTTATTCTATGTGGCAATAGTTAGTGACTCAGGCTGTATATTTATGTCGATACTCTGTTTGTAGGATAATAAACTAATTACTAATAGCACTGTAAAGGTTAAAATTATAGAGAACACTTAGATATAACATACCACCACCAGGACAAAATGACGCCACTGACGAAGTCGATCGGTGATGGCTAGTGCACTGCATGATAAACAGCTTTGCAACTCCTCTGCAACGACACGCCGCAGGTGCAGACGCTGCGCCAGCCACCAGGGAATGCTGCAGCCCACTTACGAGGAGTGGGGCTTCGTCACCTCATTGCAAACCTTTCAGTGTGATGCACTAACACCATCTTTACCTATAAATCAGCAGGGCGCTGTGGTGTTTAACGATGGATGAGCCAGCTCGTCAGTATCGAACAGCTGGGCAATTAAGTGATATCAACCCTGCGATGCTCCACACTGTGCCGATGATGCAGTGATTTCTGTTTCCTCTGGGACATGTACCACTTCTTGTGTCACAGGCATCTGGTTGCCAGGGGCAGTCCCATACTTTGTCGTTGTCCGAGATTAAGACGTGATGGTCCAGCCATCTCTGCCATCGCTGGTGTATCAACAGAAGGCCACAACGTTCCGAGCACTGGGCCACGACACGGCCTGGTAACCGCCGCCGCTGGTCACGTTTACTGTGCCCGGAATATGTGAGAACCTGGCGATGCAGCAGAATGAACACCAGCAGCAGTGAAACATATAGTCAGCCGCCAGAGGCCGTCGCAAAGAAAACGCTGTGATATTATATGCGCCGTCAACCACTGAATGTCTACCAGCCTCAGTACAGAAGCCGCCATAACCGTCATCAGTTCTTCTTCAGCTGCACTATACATCCTCGCTCAGCAGAAAATCCCAGCCCGCACTAAGCCATCCCAGACTAACCGTTAGAATTTGAATCAGGATTGGCCCCCTACCTCAAACTACTAACAATGTTGGTTTCACTACGAATGCTGACGATGAAGATAGGTATGAACCGCCATAAGACAAGAGCAAAAACCAAAAAGACAACAGCAGGGACTTACGCAGAGTAATATGAGTAAGTGCCGAATTCAAAGCTTTTTTGGGGCTATCGTTGACTTATGATTTCTTCTTATTTTTCATATTTAGTTTGGGAGTAACGTGCATTTGGTTCGAAGTATGTAGGCAATATGGAGTAGAAAGTTTCGACTGAGGAAGCTTTACGGCAGCCAAAAATTTCAAGTAGCTTAATGACACACAGAGTCAGGGCATCTAAAGGAGGAAAAGAAGAAACTCTTTTCCCGGTCCACCTACTCCAGATTCCAACAACACAGCATTAGTTACTTCACTCGCAGGAAAAAGTATAACAGGATATATTTGTATTATTCGGAAACTTACACACATCCGCTTTATTCAGAAGTTGGAGCTATGAGCAACTGTTGATTGTAGCCAAGTTAATACTGGGAGGGATTGCTAGGAAATAAGTTACATGCCATAAAAGTTGAGAGAAGAACAGACGTTCATTTACTTCAGGGAAGGGTTAGTGGGGTGTTATAGAGGAAAGATGCTGACGATGATGTTTAGTTTGTGGGGCGCTCTAATGCGCGGTCATCAGCTCCCGTACAAAGCCCCAATTGTTACACTGCCCAATTTTTTCACAGTCGACTCTAGCCACTGTCGCAAATTATGATGATGATGAAATGATGAGGACAACACATTCACCCAGTCCCGAGACAGAAAAAATCCCAACCCGGCCGGGAATCGAATCCCTGACCACATGATCCAGAGGCAGCAACATAGCCACTAAACCACGATCTGCGGACGATATAGCGGAAAGACTCTAGTGATAGTATCATATGCAACTTAAGAATGTTTTAAAAGCGTAAGTAGTTAAGAAAAATCTTCCGGGTTGTATGGCCATGGTCCATGGGACTCTTCTATTCCTAACGTTTCGTCCAAAGCAACGTTGGACATCTTTGAAGGTGCTCCTGGTTGTGCTGAGTCATGCCGACTGACGAGTCGGACGTCGAAGAACGGCCTAAATACCGTTGAAAGTGGGCATGGTCTGAATTTCACGCGAGAGCAGAGATAAACCTTTTCAACGAGAAAATATAACTGTCGACCATAGTACGTGAAAGATAAAAACTTCTCATCGATTCTGTTGTCCACTGTCCATATATCGCTGAGTTTCACAGCTTCTTCTTTTCCGTTAAAATTATATACTTCGATGGCTTCTCTGTATAGCCGTGGATAATTGTTCGTCATAGTACACAAAACTTCAGTTTCCGAAAATTTCACTACGTGGTCATCCGACTGAAGAGTGTGTCGCGCAACGGCTCACTTGTCTGTTTTACCTAGTCGTCAAAGACTTTAATGTTCCTTCAACCGTGTATTCACACTCCTCTTTGTAGTTCCAATGTAGACCCTATTACATGTACACAGAATCTTGCATACACCACTTGCAGACAGAGAGGGACGTTTCTCCTTAACGGAACGAAGTGCTTGGCCTATTTTCTTAGTTGGTATGAAAATCGGTCGAACGTTGTTTCCTTAAATTCTTGCCGATTTGATCGGTTACATTTTTGATGAAGGGTAGAGAAACCGTGTTCTTCCATAGCTGTGCCCTATCGTTGTCCTTAGTCCTCCTGTTGTTCGGTCGCTAAACTCTATTTATTTTCTTACTAGAGTACCCATTCTTCTCAAAAGCCTGCTTTAGGTGTTTTAACTCGGCGTCCAGGCATTCTGGCGCACAAATCCTTTTAGTTCTGAAAGCCAGTAAGAGTTATAAGAAGAGTAAAATCACTGCATTACTTTCATATGACCGGTTATGTAGAAGTCATGTTGTGTAAATTTTGACTACGTATTGGTTCTCGGGCATATGAAGCAAGTATGGATGTGCTTGGTAAACTAAAATTAAATACAACACAAAGGTCATTAAGTTTAATATGTGGCACTTATGTAGATTCACTCATTGCAGTGGTAATAAGTTTCTGAGTGGGGGAATGTAACTTCCAGGTTTATGTAGAAGCTTTTCCCCTGATCGGCAGCAGTTACAAAATCATTCTTGGGTTAGATTTGCTGGTTGCACATCACGCCAAAATAAACTCAGAGTAGTAGTGTATAGTGAAACTAAATGGGATACCGTTTCATCTTCGGTTTATGGCCGACAAACAATTACTGTAGCAAGGTTCAGACCAGGCAAAGCAACTGCCTCAATGCAGAACAAGGTCCCTTATAGTCGGCTTATGGGATGGCATGCCGAAAGGTATTCTAAACATAATCTGTGTCAGTTTAGCCTCTGGTGTGTCAATGAATTCTTTGTGTATTGTTGAAACTTTGTAGGAAAATGAATAACTGGATAAGGTGTAATGTTTCAAAGAGTTTACCTATCCTAGGTACTGTAAATTGAAAGAAGCAAAGTAGTGCCTGTCAGTGTTGGTAACTTCAGACCTGAGGAAGTACAGCTATCATATGACACCCTGATAGCTATTTCAGAAATACTAGATGAAGATGAAATGGACATGAACTTCATATTACATTAACAACACTGAGAGAGAATGCCATCTTGACCACACTCACACTAAGAAAGGCAGCATCATATCTAGGGGTACAGATAATGAAAGACATGAAAAACTTTTAGAAGATAAGATTATTTACTAATCCAGGCTCATAGCCTGCTATGCCTCAATTTCAACATTATATTCCCCCTGAAAATGAAGCTGATGAGAATAAGAAACCATATTGTGATCTTCAGTACCTCCAGCCTATCATGGAAGACTGGAATTTCAAGGTGGAATGTTGTCATAGTACCCAAAAAATCGTCAAATGACAGCGAAGCATATTGGTTCTGTTGCATTTACCGCTACTTAGAAAACAGTATTTGACAAATAACTGATGCCAGATATAAGATGATATTATAAAATCGATGGGAGAACTGGGAACCATCAGTTAAAGCTAGCATATGAAGATCATATGAAGACAGCATTTCAAACCCAATAGGATCATTATGCTTTTTGGTCTTGAAAATACAAGCACCACTTTCCAGGGATCACTACATGGTATATTGAGAGGATTTAAACAGAATCAATGCATGGTCTTTTTAGACGACATAACTCTCCCCCAGATGTCAAGAAGTATACACTCCATTTACAAGAAGTCCGTTAGTTAGGTCATGCTGTTGCTCTAACGTTCTTAACAAGCATGACTTGTTGATGCCATAAAACGTTTTTCTGATACGCACTACAATGAATGAATTGCAATACTATCTGGACCTAACAAAATGTTTTCGGAAATCCATACCAAAATTTTATGAAATTTAAAAGTGCCACACACAATTGTTAAGGAAAGCGATAAGAGTTCATTTAACCCCACATTGTCAGGCAGAATTACTAAAACTAAAAGATTTCTCAATGTCTAGTCCTGTTTCTTCTTTCCAAATGACAAGAAACCATTTATACTATTGTGTGACTCTGGAAATTTCGTATAAACTTGAGTTTTGTCTCAGAATATAGAACAATGCATTGTATATGCATCCACACAACTGAATAGGACATAAAATAATAATTTGAGAAATGAGGAGGGAAATGCTGGCATTAATATTCAGAATAAGGTTCTTCCAATGTTATTATGTTATTCATTTTAAAGTTATGACTGATCGTGAAGCACTGAAATGGCTATTATGCATGTTCCAGAAAGGTCTCAAAAACCACAAATAAAATGATTTGCAAGCTACCAACTGTATTATATACTGATGCAGACAAAAATGAATTAAAGGAAGCTCAAAGTATTGAGCCAGATTTTCTGCAATTTGCCATATAGCCACAATTCAGAATTGAACATGGCTTGCATACCATTGGGTGAGAAAATAACGAAATGAGTTATTGTGGCTGGCCCACAATCCGATTTAAACATGATATATTGGTTACAAGGTAACGAAATGCACAGTAGTCTGAAACTATTGGTGTGCAGATCAGTATGTTAACATCTTTATTCTATTCATACAAGGAGTGGAGCTCAGTCATCCAAAGATTGTGTCACAAAGATTACCCAAGGCAGATAAGCCATTTGAAATAATTAAAATGGACATTCTTGGACCATTTGTGAAAACACTTGCAGAAAACCATGGCATATTGCCAATAATTGAACATTTTTCACATTTATTTCTGTGATAACCTCACAAAACCACCAACAGAAACAATGCAATACATAATGGTGAACCACTGTATTCTAAAATTCAGAATGCCTAGAATACTAATAACTCATCAAGGATGAAATTTTATATCTGAATTAACCCTCACTACACCAAGGGGAGGCAGGAGTACTTTATACCAACATTTTGAAAATATTGTAATTTAGTTAGATATTTTATATATTAAAATTCTGAAAAATATTTATTCATTTTAACTAAACCTTTTATCAAATTCTGTACATGTTCTAAATTTTCTAGTGAACTTAATACAAAACTTTAAGTCTTAGTAGGGAAGTCATTCTTCACAAACAATATCATATTCAATATTTTCAGATTCAGAACCTATCTTACACACCAATATATCTTTAAAAGTATGTTGTAAGTAAAACGCCACAACAGTTAACGATAAAGTACCACCATAGTATTGATGATGTGCAGAAAATTGATAACAAAATTCTAAGAGTTATTTACAGGTACTGGACCCTGCTTACACAGCAGTACCTCATTAAAAACTATGTTGTTAATATAACTCAATAAAAGCTTGCAAATACTCTTTTACTTTTTAGTGTGAGTTTGACATCCCGTCCCCACATTGGAATCGAGCATTTTGTAAAATATATTCATACTACTTCGGTTAATGAAGCAGTAACGACCCTTCAACCAGTGCTTTAAATAAAAAGGCAAGCAGCAAAACAAAGAGGGTTCATCAGACCGCAAAAAGCTATTATCTAGTATGTTATCTCACAGCTAATAGCTGATATAAAGGCAGCATATAAGTCTATGATTCACAGGAGCAAATGGTTGTTCCCACACAAGAATATTTTTGCCCTGAAGATGTTTCCCCTCTTGTGTCTGTAAGCCTCCCGCAGGAAATTATATTTAGTCAGTGAAAAATCGCTATATAATTTTGTAAACATGTTGACAACAGGAGGCAAAATAAGCACCAAAGCTTTAGATGAACAACAGATATGATCGAAAAGGATAAATTAAGATATTTATGTGGTGTTATCAGGACTCTTTTCAGGTGACAGAAGAACTGTAGTCTTTTAAAGTCAAACAACTTCCAGCTTGCTCCATTATAGGTACTCATCAGTTGAATTTTTTTTTCTTTAATGAAACCACATAGGCGATGACCGCATGATCAGCAGCATCTTTCAAAGAGGGGAGGGATGCGGAGTCACTACACACTTAAGCCACAAGCAAAAGTAATAAATTAATAACCGGATTTCTTTTTCCGCTAGGACACATGATTCTACTGCAGGAGTAAATGAAGTAGTCCCAGCACCAAGCATAAAACTTCCGAAAGGGAAAGTAACATGAAAAGTCTCGTCATAATAAAATTACTATGTTGTTGCAGGATAAAGAACGCAGTGAGTGCGACGAAATGAGGTTGATTGGACGTGGGCACACGAATTTTCCAAATGATTTGGAGAATAGTCGACATTGACGATCTGAAATATGTTAGTAAGGTGGTTATAAAAGCCAACCATGAGTCGATGAACTTGCACACTATCCAGCTCACCAGTCTTAGATAAGACATAGTAAACAATACCGAACAGCCGTGTGATTTGGCCACAACGCTTATGTCCTGCATTCAAGCAGCAGCCAGTACAACTATCCACAACCTGGGCATACTTTGGGCCTACGTGGATAACGCAGAAAACTAGTTAGTTATGGACAAACTACTATACAACATTGCTGAAAGTATCTCTGATGCACGCATTGAGATCACACAAACACAGGAAGGCTTTAAACACTGTTTACAGACACATATCACCACTACAGCTATCACCGGATTAATTCCTGGAAGTATTATAGAAAATTCAAGCCGAATTACCGGCACTATCAGAATTACTAACAGCAATAAGTAAAGAATTTCTATTGTGTGTTGCCACATGACTACCGGTACATGTAAGCAAGTGGGCACTCATTTCGAAATTCGTATTCAGACAGCGTTAACGTGTAAAGTCTATAGCTAAAACTCTTCCTGCACTTGTCCAAGAAAAACACAATAATATTTACTGTTAAAGTGAACGAAATACTTGTGGTGGCACTGAACAGACAGATCGTTATAAAGCTATTATCTAGTACGTTAACTCACAGCTAATAACTGATAAACCCTACCTGCATATATAAAGGAAGCATATAATTCGATAATTGACAGGAGCTGTTACGAAAATTACTGTGTAGTTTTTACGAATATCTTCTTTATGTATTTTTTATTTTTGTACGACTTGTGGAAGGCTTTTATAATAATAATAGAGCGAAAACCAAAAACTATTAAGTTCAAAGCAACTGAATATGATTATAAACCATTTTCTAGGACTATATAACCCCACATAAGCGTATTGTTATGTTAATACTGTTATTAACGTTTCTGTTTCGACTACTGTTACTTTTACGGTTACTGGTACTATTACTATTACTACTCCTTGCCAAATGTACATGCTCAAGAGAGCCATTTTGTCTTGTGAAGTGAATTTTGAGAAAATATGTTTCATGAAATTATTTTACGATGTTTTTGCATTTTGAGTTATTGGAAAACTTAATCTTTGAATACAACGCCTCTGCCCAAGCAAGCTTTTAGCTACAAAAATGAATTAATTCAATGAATTCCCAAGGTGAAGGACTGAAACAAACATTAAAGACAGTTTCAAATCATTAAGAGTTTCCGTCTGAATAACAATTCGCATCGAAACGTCAGAGACATACGAAGCATTTTTGAGAGTTTGCTCCATATATCATAGATAACCTAAACTGCGCGTAACGTCATTACTGTGAAACAAACATCTAAGGCACATGACTCAGAGCAGG
Source organism: Schistocerca nitens (assembly GCF_023898315.1). Taxonomy (NCBI): domain Eukaryota; kingdom Metazoa; phylum Arthropoda; class Insecta; order Orthoptera; family Acrididae; genus Schistocerca; species Schistocerca nitens. The sequence goes on from NC_064617.1 coordinate 557,908,198, forward strand.
ACGCCAAGTTTCTCTTATTACGCACTGTATGGAATGAAGTTGACATCTTCAGTTTTTGTCATTTACAGCTGAAATTAAGCATTGATTTTAACAAGAAAACCATTTGCCTGATTGCTACTACACATTAAGTAGTGCAGTTAACCTGATTTCTCCGAAATTCCTAATATTATTACGATGTTTATCGTTTGTACATGTGGCGAGGTGAAACGTGCTGACAGTTCTGTTTACAAGCAACAAAATTACAGTTCTTCAGTGAACACTGGTTTTTGTTGGACTGTGAGTTCTTTAGTGCACCGTTTCAAAAGGGTGAAACACGAAATGTCAGTTTGGCAGGCCACAGTACTTTTATGACGATTCCTAAACAAATGTGTAAAATATTTTGTTATCAAACTGCCTATTGGCTTCTGTCTCGGGTTCTTCGGCCGACGTTCATCTAATGATTTTTCTGACGTTTCGCCAGCACGAGTGGCTGGCATTGTCAAAGCTTCACCCTCCATTGCCGGTGGTGAACTGGAGCCGAGCTCGCGGGCGCAGGCTATATGTACCTGGCGCGCCAACGTCCGAGGGCTTCTCCGCGGTCATTTCCGGTGCGGTTCTCCTCTTGCTACCTGCGACGGTCGTTCGCTGCAGTACGGGAAGCCAGGATCCGTTGACCTTAAGGCTTTCCTCTTTCTTGTTCAAACTGTTCGCGTGTTTTTGTATTTCTACAGCTTCTCTGAACAAGCGCGTGTGATAGTGCTTCTCTACAGCCAGAACTTCCGTGTCGGCGAATTTTATTACATGGTCGGTCTCATTCAGTGCGTGCTCTGCCACGGCCGATTTCTCCACCTGCCCCAACCTGCAATGTCGCTTATGCTCTTTGATCCTGGTGTTAATGGATCGTCCAGTCATTCCGACATAAACTTTTCCGCATGTGCATGGTATGCGGTATATTCCCGACATTGCAAGTGGGTCTCTTTTCTCCTTCGCCGATCTAAGACACTCTTTGATCTTCCTTGTCGGTTTGAAAATCGTCTTTACGCCATGTTTGCGCAATATACGGCCGATTCTGTCCGTCACTCTGGGAATGTATGGCAGAAAGGCCGTACCCGACAATTCTTTTTCCGGTTCCTTACTTCGCCGAGGGTTGGGCTCTGTTACACTTCTAATATAATTTGTGGAGTAACCATTGCTCCTCAGGACAGTTTCCAGGTGTTGCATTTCTCGTTTGAGGTGTTGCGGCTCACATATTCGTCCTGCTCTCGTTACGAGCGTACTGATCATGCCTCTTTTCTGGCTCGGGTGGTGGTTTGACAGTTTGTGCAGGTATCGGTCCGTGTGAGTCGGTTTTCGATACACGCTGTGTCCCAGATCTTCGCCGTCCCTTGTGACCAGAACATCTAGAAATGGCAGTTTCTTGTCCTTTTCTACTTCCATGGTAAATGTTATGTTGGCATGGAGGCTGTTCAAGTGTCTTAGGAAGTCACTGAGCTGTTCTTCACCATGGCTCCACACCACGAAAGTATCATCGACGTACCTGTACCACACCTTAGGTTTGTAAGTCGCCGAGTCCAGTGCCTGTGCTTCGAATTGTTCCATGGAACAATTCGAAGCACAGGCACTGGACTCGGCGACTTACAAACCTAAGGTGTGGTACAGGTACGTCGATGATACTTTCGTGGTGTGGAGCCATGGTGAAGAACAGCTCAGTGACTTCCTAAGACACTTGAACAGCCTCCATGCCAACATAACATTTACCATGGAAGTAGAAAAGGACAAGAAACTGCCATTTCTAGATGTTCTGGTCACAAGGGACGGCGAAGATCTGGGACACAGCGTGTATCGAAAACCGACTCACACGGACCGATACCTGCACAAACTGTCAAACCACCACCCGAGCCAGAAAAGAGGCATGATCAGTACGCTCGTAACGAGAGCAGGACGAATATGTGAGCCGCAACACCTCAAACGAGAAATGCAACACCTGGAAACTGTCCTGAGGAGCAATGGTTACTCCACAAATTATATTAGAAGTGTAACAGAGCCCAACCCTCGGCGAAGTAAGGAACCGGAAAAAGAATTGTCGGGTACGGCCTTTCTGCCATACATTCCCAGAGTGACGGACAGAATCGGCCGTATATTGCGCAAACATGGCGTAAAGACGATTTTCAAACCGACAAGGAAGATCAAAGAGTGTCTTAGATCGGCGAAGGAGAAAAGAGACCCACTTGCAATGTCGGGAATATACCGCATACCATGCACATGCGGAAAAGTTTATGTCGGAATGACTGGACGATCCATTAACACCAGGATCAAAGAGCATAAGCGACATTGCAGGTTGGGGCAGGTGGAGAAATCGGCCGTGGCAGAGCACGCACTGAATGAGACCGACCATGTAATAAAATTCGCCGACACGGAAGTTCTGGCTGTAGAGAAGCACTATCACACGCGCTTGTTCAGAGAAGCTGTAGAAATACAAAAACACGCGAACAGTTTGAACAAGAAAGAGGAAAGCCTTAAGGTCAACGGATCCTGGCTTCCCGTACTGCAGCGAACGACCGTCGCAGGTAGCAAGAGGAGAACCGCACCGGAAATGACCGCGGAGAAGCCCTCGGACGTTGGCGCGCCAGGTACATATAGCCTGCGCCCGCGAGCTCGGCTCCAGTTCACCACCGGCAATGGAGGGTGAAGCTTTGACAATGCCAGCCACTCGTGCTGGCGAAACGTCAGAAAAATCATTAGATGAACGTCGGCCGAAGAACCCGAGACAGAAGCCAATAGGCAGTTTGTCAACAAGTGGCCACGAAAGCCTCAACAATTTTGTATATTTTGTTATGCTTTTATAAGAAATGAAATCCATTTATAACCATAAGATCCGGTTTCTACGTAACATAAGCGTTGATATTTTACAACTTTTGCCATTTAGTGATGCAGGTATGTAAAGTAAGTAAAAGACTGCCAGTTTACTTTAAAAGAATCTCCTGGAGTAATCGGCGAACGGCTCGACATTTGAATAGGAACGAAGCAGCTACTCGACGATGTTGGTGGGGATGGATGAACTATGCACGAACACAGCCTCAAGAAGGAAGCGGTCGACCTAGGGCGATGAAAGACCGTCAGCCCCGAGCAATCGTCAGAGAGGCAACTAGAGGCCCGGATTCACCATTATTATGGTATCGAAATGTAGCTGGTGCATCGTAAACCACAAACGCAATTAATAATCCGCTCAAAGAAAGAGGCTGAGGTCATGGCACCGTTGCGCCTACTCTCTTTGACCTTTATACAGCAATAAATCGCTTTTACTGCACTGTAGGGTACATTTGACCTAGAATCTCAATAAGTGGAGTAAAATTGTCTTCATTGATGAATCCTGTTGGGAACTGAGCTCCGATGACCACTGAAGACGTATCTGCAGACTCAGAGACAGCGGTGAAGTACCACCCTGAATGTTGTACGCCCTACGGCCGGCCAGTCAGGAATGACTGTCTGGGATACCATTCCGTTTCATAGCAGGAAGCCTTTGCTCTTCATCCACGGTATCCTTAAGGCACGGTGACGATATTCTACGGACGTTCTGTTGATCGTCACGGCTAGCCGTCCTGGTCTTATAAACAAATCAAAAAAAGTTTTGCATCACCTCGGTACCGAGAGTTCCGGAACCTGTATAGAAAATTTGAATATAGATCAATATAAACATTATTTCCGCCCTTTTTATTGCGCATGAAAACCACACATTGCCTGTACCACCATACAACGAGACCTTTACAGGTGGTGGTCAGAACGCTGTAGACACCGGTACCCCTAATATCCAGTAGCACGTACTCTTACATTGACGCATGCATTTATTCGTCTTGGCATACTATTCACAAGTTCATCAAGGCACTATTAGTCCAGATTGTCCCACTACTCAACGGCGATCGGCGTAGATCCCTCAGAATGGTTGGTGGGTCAGGTCGTCCATAACCAGCCATTTTCTGTTTATCCCAAGCATGTTCGATAGCGTATTAACAGAATCTTCCGTCGGTTCTTGGTAGAACAACATTATAATAATAAATGGAAAGCACCAGTTTCCTTTTGTTCTACAATATTACTTTTATTGCTAACCGGTTTTCGGCTTACAAGGCCATCTGCAGACATTTACTGAGTGCTCAGTAAATGTCTGAAGATGGCCTTGTAAGCTGAAAACCGGTTAGCAATAAAAGTATTATTGTAGAACAAAAGCAAACTGGAGGTTTTCATTTATTATTATGTTCGATAGCATTCAGGTCTGGATAACATTCTATACAAGCGATGTCGTTATCCCGAAGGAAGTCATTCATAATATGTGCACGTTGGGGCGCAAATTGTCGTCCATGAAGACGAATGCCTCGCCAATATGCTGCCGATAGTGTTGCGCTATCGATCGAAGGATGGCATTCACCTATCGTACAGCCGTTACAACGCCTTCCATTACCACCAGTGGCGTACGTCGACCCTACTGAATGCCACCCCAAAACAGCAGGGGACCTCCACCTTGCTACATTCGCTAGACAGTGTGTCTAAGCCCTTCAGCCTGACCGGGTTGCCTCCAAACAAGTCTCCGACGATGGTTGAAGCCGGCCGGTGTGGCCACGTGGTTCTAAGCGCTTCAGTCTAGAACCGCGTGACCGCTGCGGTTGCAGGTTCGAATCCTGCCTCGGGCATGGATGTGTGTGATGTCCTTAGGTTAGTTAGGTTCAAGTAGTTCTAAGAGACTGATGACCACAGATGTTAAGTCCCATAGTGCTCAGAACGATTTGAACCATTTGATGGTTGAAGGCATATGCGACACTCATCGGTGAAGAGAACGCAATGCCAATTCTGAGCGGTCCTTTCGGTATGTTGTTGGACCCATCTGTACCGCGCTGCATGGTGTCGTGGTTGCAAAGATGGACCTTTCCATGGACGTCGGGAGTGAAGTTACCGACCATGCAGTCTATTGCGTGCAGGTTGAGTCGTAACACGACGTTCTGTGGCTGCACGAACAGCATTAGCCAACATGGTGTCCTGGCTGTCAGGGTTCCTCCGAGTCATAATCCGTAGGTAGAGGTCATCCACTGCATTAGTAGGCCTTGGGCGGCCTGATCGAGGCATGTCATCGACATTTCTTGTCTCTCTGTGTCTCCTCCATGTTCAAACAACATCGCTTTGGTTCACTCCGAGGCGCTTGGACACTTCACTCGTTGAGAGCCCTTCCTGGCACAAAGTAACAATGCGGACGCGTCCGAACCGCGGTGTTAACCGTCTAGGCATGGTTGAACTACAGACAACACGAGCCACGTACCTCCTTCCTGGTGGAAAAACTGGAACTGATCGGCTGTCGGACCCCCTCCGTCTAATAGGTGCTGCTCATGCATTTTTGTTTACATCTTTTGGTGGGTTTAGTGATATCTCTGATACAATACCCACAGTCAATGTTTGTCTTCAGGAGTTTTGGGAACCTGGTTGACGCAAAGCTTTCCTTGACGTGTGTATTTCAGCAAGATAATCCACAGCCGCACACGGCAAGAGATTCTACTGCTTTTCTTCATACTTGCCAAGGCCTACCTTGGCCATCAAGGTTGCTAGATCTCTCTCCACCTGAGAACGTTCGGAGTAGCACAGGGAACGTCCTCCAATCGGCTTGGTATGTAGACGATATAACGCACCAATTGGACAAAATTTGGCACGATATCCGACAGGATGGCATCTAAAAACTCTGTCAGTCAATTCCAATAAGAATACCTGCCTTCATTGGGGCCTGAGGTGGACCGAAGCTTTTGACTTGCTACAGTGTGAAGCGATTTCTCTGAATAAATCATCAAATTTCCCAGAAATGGTAATCATTCGTTTTCCTTATATGTACATCACATCTACCGATTTCCGTTCAGTCGGAAAATCTTTTCGTAATTGTAATAAAAGTAAAGCCGTTAAAACACCACAGCTATTCTCCCCCTATCTTCTCAATAGAACAAGAGGGCAATATTAAAAATAATCCTGTTGTGTGAGACCGAAGTAAGCAGAACAATACGTATCATTATACCAGCATTTTACACCAACATTCTTCAAAACCGGTAGCGTTGGGTCGTAATAGACGTGATATTTGCTGGTCAGTTAATCGTTCAGTAAATTATCGTGCAAGTTATCCTGATCAACAAACATGTGCTCAGCAATTTCCTATTCCACGAGGAAAGTCAGTTTTCCCCATTCTGAAAAAAGAGTAATATTCTCAAGTTTTCCAAAGTGGAAGACTGGTGCCTGCTTGACTTAAGATGGTTTATGCGTAAAAAGGCTACACAACAATTGGTTAACAACATTAGAGTTATTGTAGACTTTTCACACTTGCAAAGAGAACCTCTGCATCAGTTGACGAAATGAGTTGAGATAGTATCATTGATAACAAGAGAAAGGTATTCTTTGTGCATTTACAAATCATTAGCTGACTACCTGGCGGCGCCTGGCTAAGCATTTATTTTGATCTTCTACTAGTCCATCTCCTTCCCCCTATCTCTGTCGATCTCCTCACCTCTCTGTCGGTCCTCTCCACCCCCTCTCTATGTCTACTTCTTCCAACCCCTACTCTTTTTCCATCTCCTCCTCCCACTCTTTCTGTTCTTCTCCTCTTTTCTTTCTCTGTCTATCTCCTCCTCTCCCTTTTGTTTCTCCATCTCCCCTTCTATTTCTTTGTGCACATTCTTCTTCCCTCCATCTCTGTCGGCCAGCCGCTGTGGCCGAGCGTTTCTGGGTGCTTTGGAACCGCGCGACCGCTACGGTCGCAGGTTCGAATCCTGCCTCTGGCATGGATGTGTGTAATGTTCTTAGGTTAGTTAGGTTTAAGTAGTTCTAAGTTCTAGGGGACTGATGACCTCAGATGTTAAGTCCCATTGTGCTCAGAGCCATTTGAACAATCTATCTCTGTCCTTTTCCTGTCTGTTCATCTCTTCCTTCTCCTGCCTATCTCCTCTTCTTTTCTTTCCCTGTCAATTTCCCATGCCCTCTCTTTCTTCCGTGTGTAATTTGAATCCATCTAGTGCTCATTCGCTCTCCGAGTTACCATCCCTGCCCAAATAGCAGGTTATAGTTTTTAACCCCACAGTACTTCTTATCAGACAGTAAGTAATATATGTCCCAAATTTCCATCGAACCGTTCCCAGGCTTAGGATGAGGTATATCGATGGCTTTGTACGTGTGCACACATATCGGACATATTTCACACGTGTTTAACGTATATCAAGCATATTTGCGCGCCTATTTCACTGTTTCTACTGCAAATTTCATCCAGCAATTTCATTTTCAAGCAGATCAATGTCTGTTACTTCAGTAATCTGAATTTACGTGTCATAGAATAATGTAAGTTTGCAGATACACCCAGTGCTATAAGTGTATACTGTCTGCGAAATGTGTTGTTAATAGAGTTAGCAGTAAATAAATAATAAATTAAAATGCCGTGCTTTGTGAAATAACTTTTCATGTATCTCAGTATTTGTAACGTCATATCCCCTGACATTGGTGCTGCACATTGATATATGTTTCTATGTACATCCAGTGGAATATGGCGATACTGTCCGCAAAATGCGTTACTAATAGGGTTATTAGTAAATCTCTAATTAATTAACACATTTCTCAAGAACTAAGTATCATACAGTGATACATGCTTGTGCCTACATTTGGCGGCATATGGTGATACTATTAGCAAAATGTGTTACTTATAGAAAAACAAATAAAACGTCGTGCATGATGCGTCAATTTTCACGGGTCTCAGTATTATTCGTAACTCTCCTGATCTGTGTGTCGCACGATGCTACACTGATCACCTAAAAGATTACGACCACTGCCCGCCGCGACGTCGCCTGCCACCTGGTTGCTCTGCGGGCACGTGAAGTGGCAGCAAAAGTAGGCAAGCGGAGCAGACAAGGACGGGGGATTACCCTGGCGAAAGGAATGGCGGCAAATGAGGATACCCACTGAGACAAGCGACTCTGACAAAGGGTAGATTATTATTACACAGACCCTGTGAACGACTATCTCGAAAACGGCGAAGCTGGTCGAATGTTCACGTGGTACGACCAAGAACAGCTACGGAAAGATGTAGAAGTACAGTGAAACTACCACTAAACAGTAAATGGGTGGACGTCCAAAGCTCTTCACTGAACATGGGTTTCGGAATCTTGGTTGCTCTGTAAATTAGAGTAGATGGGGATCTCTGGCATCTCTGCCGAAAGAGCGCGATGCTGGTGCATTCGCAAGTGTTTCGGAACATGTTGTTCATCGTACATTGTTCAATATAGTGCTCCGCATCAGACCACCCCTACGTGTTCACATGTTGAACCAACGACATCGTCAGTTACGACTGCAGTGGGTACAGGACCATCGGGATTCGACCGTCGATCGTGGAAATGTGTCGGCTCTTCGGCTGAATCACATTTTTACTGCACTAGGTCGGTGGCCACCTTCACAAACGCCGTCATTGAAGAGAACGGCGGCTCGAAACGTGCAGCGCACCACGTACACAGGCTAGTGTCGGAAGTATTATGCTGTGGGAGACATTCTCCTGCGCTTGCATGACGTCTGTGGTAGTAATCGAAGACACGCTGACGACTGCGATCACCTGCTTCCCTTCATGCTTGATGTCTTTCCCGTCGGTGACGTCATCTTTCAGCAGTACAATTGTCTACGTCTCGGAGCCAGAACCGTGCTACAGTTGCTTGAGGAGCATCGTGAACTCACGTTGATATCTCGGCGACCAAATTCGCCTCATTTAAATCCTGTGGAAACCGTCTGGGACGCTATCTGGCGCCATCACCACGATCGCAAATCGCAAATCGCCGGCCGTTGTTTTCGCGAATTACATGACATGTGCGTAGACGTGTAACGCCACATGCCTCCATACGAAGTTACTAACAGACTGTAGGATCCTTGACACTCAGAAACAGTCACGTATTTCATTCCAAAGTCGCGAAAACAACGTATTAAGCTGGTGGCCATAATTTCTTGGCTCATCATTGTACATTTTTAGTAGATACATTCAGGGGTTAACGTGAAATAAATTTAAACGTTGTGCGTGATGTGGAAGTTTTTCTCGCATCTCAGTGTTTATTGCGTTATATTCCTGAATCTTGCGTCGCACAATCATATAATTTTGCTGGTATGTTCCATTGTGCATGTGACTAATGTTTGAAAAATGCATTGCAAATATGTTTAAAATGTATGTGAAATCTTATAGGACTTATCTGCTAAGGTCATCAGTCCTTAACCTTACACACTACTTAACCTAAATTATCCTAAAGATAAACACACACACCCATGCCCTAGGGCGGACTCGAAGTTCCACCGGGACCAGCCGCACAGTCCATGACTGCAGCCTTGCGAATAGATTTAGTAGTAAAGAAGTAATACACTTGAACGTAGTAAATTAAAATGTACTCAGCAATAAACATGTCCCTCTCATCGTTTTGTGGGGGTTGAAAAATATTTTTCGTTAAGGTTTGAAATTATCTCTAAGACCTGTAGCTAGTTAGAAAGTGCACTCATTCTTAAATCCTGGATGAATAAAACCTTGGTATTCGTGAGTAATTATTTACACTTGCTCTCCACACCCATCCTCGTCCATTACCTAGGTATGTAGTTCCTACCCCTACAGCAGTACTTTCCAGACAATAAATGATATTTGTATTACGTTGCGTTGAAATCAGTCCAGTGGTTTAGGTGGTTATGTGAGACATATGTAGGTGCAATTTTGAATTGTATTGATTCATTTTTCATTCGTGTGAGCTGTGGGAGCTGGCAAGGGGCTTCGTACCGTTTTTTGAAATGTCACAGAAAAGGGAGAGTGACTAATTGGGTAATATTTTGAAAGGGAATTCCATTTCATGACTTCTCCCATACCTAATGGAAATCTTCTGAATATTCAGGCCTGAATATTGAAAGTATTCCTAATTTGTTTCAGTCGCCCCAAACAAAATTTAAATCTATGTGTGTGTGTGTGTGTGTGTGTGTGTGTGTGTGTGTGTGTGCGTGCTTGTCTTTTAAAAGAATAAATTGTAATAATAAAATAGTGGTTTAATTGTTCCTGCTTTTCTGAGCGCATAGTTATTTTTGGATTATTTGGCTACGTTTACCGTCTAGGGCACAACAAAAGCTTGTGTCGATATACTCTGGTAAATATTCACACTATTTTACAATAATTTAATGATATGCAAACAGGGTTTAATGTGTTGTGATAAAATAGTTTTCGTGCCTGACTAAGTTTTCGATTTAATATCTACAAACATCACTGATTCATTTTTCTTGATTGTATCGTTGCACCGAGAGAACTGAAGCTTGTTAAAATAATAGGCCACAGCAGCACGTCTGGTCAATCAGCTAGTGCTTCCTGTAAAGTATTAAAAATTTTTCATAGTCCACTTCTGGCCATAAAGTATAAATTATGGTAAGTACACTTCATGGCTCACGGAAATTGTACAAGTTAGTGTGAAATTTTTCTGAGTGCGGCCGTGTTCAACGAAAGTTATTCTAAGCCACAACACTCGCTAACTCGCCGAAATTTTGCCATTTCCTCACCAGATAACTCGCATGAAATTATTCGAAATTTTCGCTTCCGATGCGCTCAAATCTTACGCTCCCGGGAGTTCGTACCTTGGAGACTGTCACCACTTCACCCTCGTGACTCGCACGTCGCTCTCGAAGAGCATTGATCCTCACTTAAATGGCCGCTGTCTATTTTAGATCTGCCATGGCTGTTGCGAAAACTGTCATACATTTTTTTCTGTACATTTAAACATCTATCTGACGTACACTAAACGTATATGTAACATCATATTACATGAAATATTTTTCCGATTTCTGGCGCTGTTTTCAGTTTTCAACTCAATTTATTAATTTTCCCAATAATTAATGATTTGTCAGTTTAAAACTTTATGATGCTATGCTGTTTTAAATGTGCAACTACTTTCAAATAGACATGTTTTTGGATAAATACCTTAGTCTAATTTACTTTGTTGCCTCTAGTTTCTTAGTTTATTTTGTGACAAACTGACGTTTTTGTAGCTCGGGGTGTTCTGATAATGCTCCTTGTGCTCAGTCCCCGATAGATAGTTTGTGGAAATCGCCAAAGGCGCTGAGAGAATAAGAATTCTTAACGATCATTTTACTTTCAAAATCTTCGATAGTAAAGCAGATAATACTGGTACGAGTGAGAGCGCATTTTTACCCACCCACTCGTTTTATTTTTCTGTTTTTAATTGGTTGCTCTATAAGTGCTCTGTAACTGCCTTGGGTCCGATTTTACAGAGTTATGGTTTAATTAGTAGGTATGGTCGCGTGTTTTTCCCTGTCATGGCGATCAGCTTTTCCACACTTTTCTCTAATGGCAGAGCTCACAGATCTTGTACTAGACCTGATGCACTCCAGCGGTATTTTATTGCTGCCAAGCACAGGGACAGCCACGTCGTCTCCTGAACTGAGTGACTCAAATATTCCGCCATCTGTTGGCGAAACGGTGGGACTATGGCGTGGCCCCCACTACGTCTAGTCTAGGACGGCCCCAGCGCCCCTTTCTTCTGTGAGATATATCGTGCGCTCAATCGTGTCTGTCTCTAAAATTCCTGGCCTTCAACCGTATCTGGCTTTAACCTTACGATGTGTGCTTCAAGCATGTATGTGGGAATCGCTGTGAGTCGCCGTTGGGTGTCTACAATTAATTTGTCACAAGCTACCTGTCTGTGAGGTCCTTTTGGCTTGCCATAAAACATCATCATTTATGACAGAAATTCACCAAAAGTTGGAGTCCCTAACCTCTCAGCTATTGTAGACTGGAATTCTGATAGCTGAAATCGCTCTTTGTCGCATTGGATTACCATCGCTGCCTCTACATTCGTCACCAATTGTCGTCAGCATTTTCTGCTGCGGACAAATGCTACTTTCATCAATGGACCGCTGTACAAAGGCCAAGGAATCAGAATGAGGATGTCGACCGGTACCACTACTACAACAAGAACAACGGCCATGTTCTACATGACACTGCCTAATCAACAACATGGGCAGCGTCCACCTGTCAAACGACCGCACTACCCACCCCCTACACTCCAGCACTAACAAAGGTTCTGTCGGCCACCCAGTTTTGAAAATATTATCTGTTTCAGAACGTTAATCATGCGAAACATCCATCCAGTTAAAGGACACACATCTTACAGTAAATAACCCTTGCTACCCACATCATCTTCCATCTTAATACATACATCACATACTCCCAACATCAAGCCCAATTCATTTGTATCCAAATCTATCCCTTAAGCACCTCCTTCCTTTACTAACAGTGCCGCGGCAGACATACAACATTCTATCCCATAATATCCATTCCCTCTGCTCCAAGAAACATATTCTTTTCCATACCCTCCATCACCATGAATCTTTTCTCCAACTGCATCATTCCATGTGCAAGCGTCCTTACGAGTAACGAGTACACTGATCATTCCGCTCCTACTGCCTGTTCTGGAGTAGCCATTGCGCACCTCTGAAATATCCCTTCTATTCTCCATCTATATGTTCCAGCTGAGCATTTCGTCAATACCATTATTCACCCAAAACTCGCATTAACCTTGCTGCACTCTTCATCCTCCATAACCATTCAATCTTAGTACTCCAAACCCATGTAGATCGAATCTTTACCAGTTACAATATCACTGCCAACATTGACCGTACATCCCTGCCGGAGAACTGTGGTGGCATTAGTTTGTCAACATCCTCAGTCGCCATCCAAGTCCACATCCCCGTGCACTGGCGTCCTAACACGGATACTACCTCCTCTAACTTCATGACACACACCACAGTAGAAGTCTCAGGTCCAGCTCGCATCATCTACCTCTCCTTCTCCAGATCTCATACTGTGTACCAAACCCAGCCTGCCCCACTCCTAACCATCTACCTGGACAAATCCTAGATTATTCCCTTGCACACTGGAACGCATATCATGCCCAAACCAATACCGTAGTGGAAATTCATGGTTCCCACTTTCAAAACACTGACGATATCCAAACTGAGGCTGGCTTCTTAAAGCACATCATCTCATCTGCATCATATCGCACTCCAAACGCTCTACTGTAGATGTCCTGCCCTCCCTCCACGTTATCTTGCCCTACTCCAGGAAGCCTATCTTGTCTACAGAGAATTCCATTATACTTGCAACTCCAACTCTCTCAAACGCCACCGACAGCTGTGTCGAGATTTTCACAGTTACTTACAAGCCAAAAGACGTTGGGACTGGCACATATTATAGACTAAACTAAACGAAATACCTACAAAATCTATAAAGTATTGGAAAACATTCACTAGAGTCTCTGTAAACAATACAACTCCCATCTATCAAGTCCAACATAAAAACAGACCACTTCCAGAGAACCTCAGCAAAACCAATTACTTCATATCCTACCTGGAGGACACTTTCACCACCCCAAATTTATTGTAAGTTTGATTACCCAAAGGATCAGTATGTGTATCAACGTAACAACACAACTGTCCCATCCTCGCCCTATACTTCCAGTTCTTACATAGCAATCCATAAACAGGACCTAAAACCCCAACGACAGCTGAAGGCGTTACACAGACACCATCTAAAAAGCGAAACGCTGCACCTGGTCACGATACAATTACCTATCGTCACTTCAAGTAATGTCCAAGAGCCTTTCGCGAAACCATTGCCATGCTTTAAAATACCATCCTACTCACTGGTTACTACCCACTGAAGTTGAAAACGTCCAAAGTACTCTGAAACCTCATAAACCACCCTTAATGATCTGATCCTATCGGCGTACCATCCCCATATCAGTTCTCAGCTGAAACCTCATAACCCCCCCCCCCCTCCCCTACAGATCTGTTACTATCAACTTACCACCTCATATCACTTTCAAGCAAAATCTTTGAAAGAATTCTTACCCAAGAAACAACAACCAACATGAATTGGAACTTTGTCCTAACTATTCCACTGGCGACGAACGTCATTACCTTAAGCACCTAATCTCCCAACAGTAAAATAAACGGAAGCCCGCCGTTTTTATCTCCATTCATATTCAAAAGCGTTCGCCTACATACGGCTCTCCAGACTGTGCCTGAGGCTACTAACATAAGGTAGCCACAGCATCCTCAGAGCATCCTTCCTTCACCACCGTCCTACACCTAATCTGACATATCTCACCCCCTGCAGACGTTCCTCAAGGTTCTCTTCATTCATCCATCACTCACAGTCTGTGCACAGCAGGCTTTCGCCAGTTGCCACCCCCTCGCCCCCTCTTCCTCCTGCAACATGCTGACGACACCTCCTACTTAGCCACTCACCACACCCTTCAACTATCGCTCTCCAATGCCAACTGAACTCCTCGTCGAGTAATGTGATACGTGGGAACTTCAAGAAATTGAACAAAAAGCCATACCAATCTTCTGTCGATCACTCGGCGTGTCTGTCTTCTGGAATTCCATCTCTCCATCTACTACCATCCCATCTCTCTGACTGATGCAGTGAAGTATTTAGGACTGAACGTCGGCGGAAAACTAATCTGGAATGCCATTCCCCTTACCATCCAACACAAGAATCTGAAACCAACTAAGACTATTAACAGGCTTTAACAGGGTCTGCATACTTCTACCATTACCCTTGCCTATAAGTCCCTCATTCTCCCTCTCCTCACCTATCCCAACGTTGCCCAGGTCTCCGCTTCCCCTCAATTCTACAAGATCCTTGAAATCCTGCAAATACATGCACTACGTCTAGCCTTCTGCATATACCTACCCAATCCAACACGTACCCTGTACCAACTGATTCACTTTCCAAACCTTCGGACTCGATACATTAATCGCAAAACCCTGTCCCGGCGCCCGATTTTCCGTCATTAACCACCTACCAATCCACGTACCCTACCGCGCCACTGCATCCATATTCCAAATTCCGTGCACATTCATGACTTATTCTTCCGTTTTCACCAGAATTTTAACCAACTCGCACTCCCAAATAATGAAATACATCCCGAGATGCACTCCTCTTTCCATCCCTAACCACAAAGCTCCACCCCACACCATCCTCCACTTTTTGCTTCCATCTCCCTCCATTTTCGTGACCTGCAGTCGTTATCTGCGGTTCTGCAGGGCTCCATAGTCACACTCAACATTGTGCGTCCCTCAAGACCGTTACCACTTTCAGGGGACATCAGCATAATTTTTACAAGATGTCATCGAAGACATTCATCAGAGGCTATATATAATATGTAGTATGCACGTAACATTAAATCGTCAAACATATTTTAAAAATCATTAATGTTTCCCACCTATGTGCTTTTCTTCACAAAATGTCACCTGCTGTTGTCATCTTTCTTACATATTTTAACAATTTTTTAAATAAATGTACGATTAGGCTGCATAGCGACTTTTAGTCGGGCACTGCCATACCGCCCCCTTCCTTGTAAACTGAAATAATAGTAACGGAAACACTGAAAGGATTAGGGAAAAAATAGCGATTTTCATGTTGCAAGGACGCTGGTTTTTGAGAAGAAGTTAAATAGCATTTTTGTAAGATCAGCATCAAGCACTTTGTCTTAAGTTTAATGCATGTGGAAAGGTGATAATATACGAATTTGAACAGAAAAATTCATTGTAGCAGAAACACAAACCATGAATTTAACAAATTGTGTTTTTAATACTACTGATCAACAATCATAACTCAGATAAATACTAATGTGAGAAATCACGAGCCAATAAACTTAAAATACTTTTCCCTTCAGGAATATACATTGCGTAAATAATGGAAAGATCTGAGAGGCAATGATTAGTCGAAACTCTGGGTTCGTTGGCTACGTGCTCTTGTTTAGATAAGCAGTGCACGAGAATAAATATAATCTATGTTCGAGTCTCAATTCAGTATACAACTGTAACTTTTTACATTTATTCATGCAGAGGACTCTTAGATTTGATTTGTCTTCCAGTTTCGTGCTAATCTCACGTTCTTCACGCACGACTAGATTTAAACATATACGCCTTGCCACCAAAAAATTAATAACGCTTCACTAAATTCGTTGAAGTGCCGTAACTTTGTAATTGGTATTTCCCGCGTCTCTCGTTATTTCTGGCGCAGCTCTGCACTCTCGTAGTCACAGTCTTATGATTGAAAGTTCATTTGACCATCTGGGATAAAACACGGGGAGCAAACGGCTATTTACGACTTGTGCAGAAACCAGATGGCAGTTAAGCCGAGGGGCATGAAAGGAAATCATTGGCTGAGAAAGGAGTGAGACAGGGTTGTAGCCTGCTCCCGATGTCATTCAATCTGTACATTGTGCAAGCAGCAAAGGAAACCAAAGAAAAATTTGGAGTAGCAATTTAAAGTTCAAGAAGAAAAAATAAAAATCTTAAGATTTGCCGTTGACGTAATTCTGTCAGAGACAGGAAAGGACTTGAAAGTAAAGCTGAATGGACAGTGTTTTGAAAGGAAGATGTAAGATAAACATCAACAAAAGCAAGACAAGGGTAATGTAATGGAGTCGAATTAAATGAGATAATTTTGAGGGAATTAGATTAGGAAATGAGACACTTAAAATAGGGAGATGAGTTTTGCTACTTGGTCAGCAACATAACTGAAAGGATATAAACTATAGAATACCAAATGCCAGAAAAGCGTTTCTGAAGAAGAGAAATTGGTTAACATCGAATGTAGATTTAAATGTGGACAAGTCTTTTCTGGGGGTGTTTCTATGGAGTGTAGGCGGCAATGTATGGAAGAGAAACGTGAAGGACGAACAGCTTAGACAAGATGAGAATCAAAGCTTTTGAAAAGTGGTGCTGCAGAAGATTGCTGAAGTTTAGATGGGCAATGAGTAGATCATCAACAGAACTGATGAAAAAGGAAATGTCTGGCACAACCATTCTAGAAGCAGGGATCGGTTGATAGGACACATTCTCAGAAATCAAGAAATCACTATTTTAGCATTGGAGGAAGTGTGGGGATTAGAATAGTAGAGGGAGACCAAGAAATGGATACAGTAAACAGAGTCAGAAAAATGTAAGTTGCGATAGTTATTTGGAGATGTAGAGGATTTCACTTTGTATAATAGCATGCAGAGCTGCACTAAACGGAAGACCGCAACAAGAACATCATATATTCATTGTGAGTACATTAAAATTCTCAGTCGCTCATGATGGATCAAACCGTACAGACCAGATCAGTCCAGCTCTTTATATGTTGTATGCTTTGTTTTATGCTAAATATAGCCACACTAACTCTGTTACATATCTAAATGCGGCCATTATTATCAGACTGTGTTATATATTATGTACTGAGCATTATGTAATATATATTGTTCTAGAAGAACGTCTTAATTAAAGAGTATTATCACGTACTATAAAACTAAGGAAAATCTTACGATTTCTTTTATTCAAGTGTCAGTTTGTTTGTACATGGTAATCAATGCGTTGTCGCCGTTTCTGATACGATTCTCTCGTCGTTCCCCACTGCTACTCTTTTTATAAATCAGTCGCGTCTACCCGATGCGTTTGCCGCCTCGTTCTGACCATCGTAACAGCTCTGTGATTGGAATTTCCTACATAAATGGAGGCATTTGCAATTCAAATTGGTCCTCTGTTCACCCTCGAAAACTGAGCCTTGGAGGTGCTTTGTAATTAGTCGTCGCAGCGATGAGTGAGTGTCAGTGATGCATAACGACAGGTTCGAGGAAGATATTTTATTCAAGAGGGCAGAACAAAGAAGATAAAAATACTTTTCCCTGCTGCCATTTAGCATTTATTTTTTGTTACCATGTACATCGCAGTGGGTTTTTATTACGCATGCAGTGGTTTAACGACGTCGTTGATTAGTAGCATAATTAATCATCCCTGAAAATGTGAAAGCGCTGTTGACTTCCTATCAAATAACTGGAATAAAAGACTACAGACATGTGTTTTAACTAGTGTGAGAAATAAATATTTTAGCTTTAATTCTTGTTGCCTTATTTTTAAAGAACGCCTTTGGCTGTGTAGTGAGGTTGGCTGACTGCATGCAAAGCTGCATAAAACTTACCACAGAGCAATGTATCCTGAAGTTCTTACATTGTCTTGTGTCATCAGTACAGGCTGATAGATGAAGCGTTTGGCCGAAATAACGTAGGATAACATCAGCACTTTCAGAGTCAATGGATTTGCCACTCAAGTAAGAAGTTAAGAACTGTCGGGTATAGGGACGGGTGTTCGTCCGGGTACGCCGCATGCTGTTGACAATTTTCAAAGAAATGGTTCAAATGGCTCTGAGCGCTATGGGACTCAACATCTTAGGTCATAAGTCCCCTCGAACTTAGAACTACTTAAACCTAACTAACCTAAGGACATCACACACACCCATGCCCGAGGCAGGATTCGAACCTGCGACCGTAGCAGTCCCGCGGTTCCGGACTGCAGCGCCAGAACCGCTAGACCACTGACAATTTTCCCTTTGCCTTCAAAGTACAAGGGTCAGGAGCGGTGACATAAAGTCCCTGATGACCGATCTTTGCGCGAATGTACTGGACTGATTACAAACATCTCCGCAGTGTCTCAGGAAGTGAGAGGACGTGACACTGTTCATGGTGATCCATCCATTCCTTGGGGACGTTAAGCTCGCACTGGCCCTTGGTACTCTTCGAGGGCTATGTGCCGACGTCGAGTTTCTATCATCATCTCCAACACTGAGACTACACTACGCACACACGTCACAACCGTTCGCTACATTCAACAGACACATATGCTCAAACAACTCTCCTACTTCACGAATGAAAAATGCCTGCAGGCGTGAAGAATAAGAAAATAGTTTCCACTTAGGCGGCTAAAAATGGCCTTCCGGATTTTCCTGTCATACATGCTACATGAAATTTTCAGCCAGGGTTGGGAAACATAATGTTAGAAAATCGCGTGAGGACCGGATAGATTACATTATGGTCAGTCAGAGAGTCTGAAATCAGATACTGTAATTCAAGGCGTACCCATGAGGAGATACAGTCGCAGCAAAACTTTGGAAAAATATGAAGAAATCGTAAAAGATATGATGATTGGAGGAACAGATCCATCATACAAAACAGAATAGATATTGGCACAGTTTAAAGCAAAGTTACCGATGATATCAATGTAGAGGAACCCCACTTTCTTTTCAGAGGAGAGAGAAGAAAGACGCAAGAGCACACTGAAGGTCTCTCGAGGAGATGTAACTACCTAGTAACGCGATGGAAGAGAAAACGCTTGTAGATTTGGGGAGCACAGGGAATGATATTATGGTGTTTAAAAGAAAAAAACTACCCTGAAAGAAAGCAGAAGTAATAAATAACATATCCTCCGAATTTCCAAAAGAGTTTGGTGACGTGGCAGTATAATAGTTATTCGAACTACTAATCTGCGAGGCAGGAAACATGTCGTAAGACATTCAGCATTATATTATTATCACAATGTCGAAGGTATTACATGTGACTTAGATATACTTTAGATTTACTTTCACTACAAAAGTATGTTAATATTTACTATGAAAAACTTACTTGAAGTTCCGAGAGTTCATATAGAATTTAATAATTAGTGAAGACCTCGAAGTATTAATGGATACTGTGAGGGTGGCACACGAACCTGCAGTACTGCAGTAATTTTTACCACTAAACTAGTATTTCTCTTAAGAATGATCAATTACGTGAGGGAAAGAAATCATACTCTGTAAATAATTAACTTAAATAAATAGTAACACAAAAGTTGTTACCAATGCGTACAAGTCTGTTATTAGCAACGTTAAGAAGTTTTGCGTTTTTAGTATAAACTGATCTCCTGTCATCTGCAGAAATTTATATTTGGCTTGTGCCGCTCGTATTTACCCATTACAAGCAAGTTGCAGCTGGTACGCTATTGTCAAGCGCACTTGTTGATATTACAATCAATATAGCTTCCTTAGGCCCATGTATGTTCCACGTCAACTTGGTTTATAATTATGCTTACGTGACGGCCATGGTACAACTTGGAGCAGATATTTGTCTGATGACAAGTTGAATGAATCACGTAATTTCGTATCTCTAGAATATCGCTTTGATAGATAAAATGATAGTTTTTGCTCCTACGATGTTCTACGTTTAAAGAGTAAATCTTTACGACAGTGTAACGAATAGATTCACGCCACTCCAAATCATTTTTGTTATACTCTGTGACAGCAGCTTTCAAAGGAGTCATTAGGCTACACTTCTGAATACGATATGGGATGAATGCGAGTAATTTAGTTTATACTTATTTGTTACATAGATTTTGCAGTGGGAGGAGTATGTAGTGGCATAAAAATCGGCAATAAATAAAAAATATCACATTTGTCTTCATTTAGATTTCTAAGGTTCCTTGGGAGGATTGAAACGGTACATAACACAACACTATTGGGTCAAGGGCGGTATGGCCCCACTTTCCATTATTGCCAGATGTACATACGGAGGCGTCGAAGACGTCATCCAAGATGGGCAGTGTAGATTTGGTAACAGCATATAACGTCATTGAAGATGGTGGCCATGAAGTCACTGGGGATGGCGGATTTTGGCGGCAAGTTTTAATTTTGGCGGGAAAGTGCCACGCCCCCCTTGCCTCCCCCAGTAAAATGGCAGGAAGTTCACATTCCAACATGATAATCCATCACACCACAGCTGTCTATACTAACATAAGAAAATCGCGGAAAGATAGGACAATTGGGTTACCTCCACTAAAATAAGTCACCTAACCACCACTTCTTCATAGGAACTGGCGCCAAGTTTGAATTTTGGCAGTAAAGAAAGGTCACTGGGGGTTTCGCCACCAACCTAAGAAAATTGATGGAAAGAAACGGCACTTGAACTAGTCACCCGACCTCCACCTCTTCCTAGGAATTCGCAAGAAATGGAATGAGTCTGCACTGGGCTGCTTGAGAGAGGAAGGAGTGCACTTTATTTATTTTGGAACAATTTATTTAGGAATGGAGTATATTTATGACTGTGATACAGAACACACGGTATGCCCTGCCACACAGCATACAGACCTGCAAACTACTCCTAATGAACTCTTCAATAATGGTCTACACACGCTCCTGCTAATTGTAAACTGTCAAAATAACGCATTGCACACCCTACAAACATGCAAACCACTCTTAAATAATGCAATACATTTACATCCAGAGAGCTAACAAATCCTGAGATATCAAAATAATAATCTATTTAAAAGACTCTGCAAACATCCTTGCTAATCATTAACGATCAAAATCATGCATCAGTCTATATTTAAACAATTAGAGACAGCACCACCATCAAGGGTGTTCGCCAGGAGATCAGGACTCCAACTGACTTAGTACACACTACTACCAGCAGAGAGCGCTGTCGTCTGTGACGTCATCTGATGAGGCGACTACCTTTATTCAAGACGGTGGCACAAATTGTGTTCACCACGTGGCCTAGTACATATTGACACAACCTGAGAGCACTTCTGTGGACTGGGAATTAATTAACCTGAAGCCATGCCCCCCTGGACTTGGAAAGAAGTAGTTAAAGTATCCACCACAATCCTCAACCAACTTCCGCATCCGCATACCAACCCATGTTGTTGGGTTAACGTACACTAACGCGTACTAAGGTGTACTAACATGCACTAACGTGTACTAATGTGCACTAGCATGCACTAGTGTGCACAGCTCATGACATAATCCAAGATGTTAGGAGGAAATGTCGGGAAAACGACTCTGCACATGATAGACATAAGTTTTTATTTTGCAAGCAATGTATCCACCACGAGATCTAGACTCCGACAGACCTAGTACACATTACTGCCACCAGAGGGCGCTGTCATCCCTCCTGTGACCTAATGCCAGATGGCAGTCTAGTAGGAATATGGCGCGAAAATCACTCAACCTGTGCTGGGCTGCTCGGGAATTTTCGAACAAATTAATTAGTGATGTTGTTGTTGTTGTGGTCTTCAGTCCTGAGACTGGTTTGATGCAGCTCTCCATGCCACTCTATCCTGTGCAAGCCTCTTCATCTCCCAGTACCTACTGCAACCTACATCCTTCTGAATCTGCTTAGTGTATTGATCTCTTGGTCTCCCTCTACGATTTTTACCTTCCACGCTGCCCTCCAATGCTAAATTTGTGATCCCTTGATGCCTCAAAACATGTCCTACCAACCGATCCCTTCTTCTAGTCAACTTGTGCCACAAACTTCTCTTCTCCCCAATCCTATTCAATACCTCCTCATTAGTTACGTGATCTACCCACCTTATGTTCAGCATTCTTCTGTAGCACCACATTTCGAAAGCTTCTATTCTCTTCTTGTCCAAACTATTTATCGTCCATGTTTCACTTCCATACATGGTTACACTCCATACAAATACTTTCAGAAACAACTTCCTGACACTTAAATCTATACTCGATGTTAACAAACTTCTCTTCTTCAGAAACGATTTCCTTGCCATTGCCAGTCTACATTTTATATCCTCTGTAGTTCGACCATCATCAGTTATTTTACTCCCTAAATAGCAAAACTCCTTTACTACTTTAAGTGTCTCATTTCCTAATCTAATCCCCTCAGCATCACCCGATTTAATTTGACTACATTCCATTATCCTCGTTTTGCTTTTGTTGATGTTCATCTTATATCCTCTTTTCAAGACACTGTCCATTCCGTTCAACTGCTCTTCCAAGTCCTTTGCTGTCTCTGACAGAATTACAATGTCATCGGCGAACCTCAAAGTTTTTACTTCTTCTCCATGAATTTTAATACCTACCCCGAATTTTTCTTTTGTTTCCTTTACTGCTTGCTCAATATACAGATTGAATAACATCGGGGAGAGGCTACAACCCTGCCTCACTCCTTTCCCAACCACTGCTTCCCTTTCATGCTCCTCGACTCTTATAACTGCCATCTGGTTTCTGTACAAATTGTAAATAGCCTTTCGCTCCTTGTATTTTACCCCTGCCACCTTCAGAATTTGAAAGAGGGTATTCCAGTTAACGTTGTCAAAAGCTTTCTCTAAGTCTGCAAATGCTAGAAACGTAGGTTTGCCTTTTCTTAATCTTTCTTCTAAGATAAGTCGTAAGGTCAGTATTGCCTCACGTGTTCCAACATTTCTATGGAATCCAAACTGATCTTCCCCGAGGTCCGCTTCTACCAGTTTTTCCATTCGTCTGTAAAGAATACGCGTTAGTATTTTGCAGCTGTGACTTATTAAACTGATAGTTCGGTAATTTTCACATCTGTCAACACCTGCTTTCTTTGGGATTGGAATTATTATATTCTTCTTGAAGTCTGAGGGTACTTCGCCTGTTTCATACATCTTGCTCACCAGATGGTAGAGTTTTGTAATGACTGGCTCTCCCAAGGTCATCAGTAGTTCTAATGGAATGTTGTCTACTCCTGGGGCCTTGTTTCGACTCAGGTCTTTCAGTGCTCTGTCAAACTCTTCACGCAGTATCTTATCTCCCATTTCATCTTCATCTACATCCTCTTCCATTTCCATAATATTGTCCTGAAGTGCATCGCCCTTCCACCTTTCTGCCTTCCCTTCTTTACTTAGAACTGGGTTGCCATCTGAGCTCTTGATATTCATACAAGTGGTTCTCTTCTCTCCAAAGGTCTCTTTAATTTTCCTGTAGGCAGTATCTATCTTACCCCTAATGAGACAAGCCTCTACATCCTTACATTTGTCCTCTAGCCATCCCTGCTTAGCCATTTGGCACTTTCTGTCGATCTCATTTTTGAGACGTATGTATTCCTTTTTGTCTGCTTCATTTACTGCATTTTTATATTTTCTCCTTTCATCAATTAAATTCAATATTTCTTCTGTTACCCAAGGATTTCCATTAACCCTTGTCTGTTTACCTACTTGATCCTCTGCTGCCTTCACTACTTCATCCCTCAGAGCTACCCATTCTTCTTCTACTGTATTTCTTTCCCCCATTCCTGTCAATTGTTCCCTTATGCTCTCCCTGAAACTCTGTACAACCTCTGGTTCTTTCAGTTTATCCAGGTCCCATCTCCATAAATTCCCACCTTTTTGCAGTTTCTTCAGTTTCAATCTGCAGTTCATAACCAATTGATTGTGGTGAGAATCCACATGTGCCCCTGGAAATGTCTTACAACTTAAAACCTGGTTCCTAAATCTCTGTCTTACCATTATATAATCTATCTGATACCTTTTAGTATCTCCAGGATTCTTCCAGGTATACAACCTTCTTTTATGATTCTTGAACCAAGTGTTAGCTATGATTAAGTTATGCTCTGTGCAAAATTCTACAAGGCGGCATCCTCTTTCATTTCTTCCCCCCAGTCCATATTCACCTACTATGTTTCCTTCTCTCCCTTTTCCTACTGACGAATTCCAGTCACCCATGACTATTAAATTTTCGTCTCCCTTCACTACCTGAATAATTTCTTTTATCTCGTCATACGTTTCATCATTTTCTTCATCATCTGCAGAGCTAGTTGGCATATAAACCTGTACTACTGTAGTAGGCATGGGCTTTGTGTCTATCTTGGCCACAATAATGCGTTCACTATGCTGTTTGTAGTAGCTAACCCGCACTCCTATTTTTTTATTCATTATTAAACCTACTCCTGCATTACCCCTATTTGATTTTGTATTTATAACCCTGTAATCACCTGACCAAAAGTCTTGTTCCTCCTGTCACCGAATTTCACTAATTCCCACTATATCTAGCTTTAACCTATCCATTTCCCTTTTTAAATTTTCTAACCTACCTGCCCGATTAAGGGATCTGACATTCCACTTTCCGATCCGTAGAATGCCAGTTTTCTTTCTCCTGATAACGACGTCCTCTTGAGTAGTCCCCGCCCGGAGATCCGAATGGGGGACTATTTTACCTCCGGAATATTTTACCCAAGACGACGCCATCATCATTTAATCATACAGTAAAGCTGAATGTCCTCGGTAAAAATTACGGCTGTAGTTTCCCCTTGCTTTCAGCCGTTCGCAGTACCAGCGCAGCAAGGCCGTTTTGGTTAATGTTACAAGGCCAGATCAGTCAATCATCCAGACTGTTGCCCCTGCAACTACTGAAAAGGCTGCTGCCCCTCTTCAGGAACCACATGTTTGTCTGGCCTGTCAACAGATACCCCTCCGTTGTGGTTGCACCTACGGTACGGCCATCTGTATCGCTGAGGCACGCAAGCCTCCCCACCAACGGCAAGGTCCATGGTTCATGGGGGAAGTAATTAGTGATACAGTATATTTATCACACCAATACAAAACACACCCTCTAACATATCTGGAGACACATCACAAAACCCGCAGATCTGTAAACTATTCGTAAATAACACTCTCCAGACACAGAAACAACTCCTAATTTACTGAAATAATTTCTGTACAGACATGGAGGATCCTCCTAAATAATGCAGCACAGTGATGTGTAGACATGCTCAGCACTCGTAAACTGCTCAAATAACGCACAGTGCGGCTTATAGACCTGCTCGCAAAATAATGCAACAGACACACAATAGATGGATGCAGACACTGTCTGCCATCCCCTGTTCAGTAGAGTGCTCAGGAGGCTACCCGCGAAGTGAGACTGCCGTCTGCTGTCAAAATACTCGCAGATAGCCTCAGGGATGAGGTGGCGACATCCCGTTTATACTTGACACCAGAGAAACTTCTATCCAAATACGTGTTCAGTTAGGCTCCGATGCTGGTGTGACCAGACAGGGACATGTGCGCTGTCACATTTGCGTGCTGCCACCAGACACAGGTGTAATGTTCATCTATTTTCAGGTATACAGCCACTGTTATACTGACGTCACATTACTCCAAGGCGCAGCTCCCATGCGCAAGACAACTCTGGACAACACTTGTCTTTACCATTGATGACAGAGTAGCTGCAAACCTTCGCAAATGCATCTAACAATGTTCTCAATCTTATACTCATATCACGTGAATATGTAAAAGACGAGAACTGTGTCAACCTCGCAGAAATTGTATACCATCCCAGAAATAGTTAACGTCGCTTTCTTGATGTCTCAGCTTGTATGCACGAAAATTCTGGCCCTAACAGAACCTGTTTACGTGCTCCTAACGTGATAGCCTTCCCACTCTCAACATAAAGAAATGTTCTCATGGCCATATAGAGGCTCCTATATCCCAGCAAAAAGGATGTGAATGAATCGAACATTATGTTTGGCTCCTATCGAATTTACCTGCCGAATTACTGTTGTCGTCAGTATCGAACACCATTCACCTTTTCTTTCTATCTGCAGATGGTACTTTCAGCAGTAAAATTATTTTGCACGTATAGCTAAAATTCACTGACAACTAAACCAGTAAAGTTGTATATAGATCATCAAATACATACGACAGTCTCAAGGATATGGGAAGCCTGGAACATATTTACCAGTGTAACTACAATTAAAAAATTAATATGTACCTACACTCACACCAGCTGTATGTCACAATGCTCCTCAGTCCTAGGTAAGCTCCATACGCCTTTTCTTTTTTTCTACAGACGAGACTTTCAGCGGCTATAAACTATTTAACAATGAACCCGATATGCAGCGACAACTTAACCTCGCAAAGTGCCATACATATCGTCAAATACGGAAACACTCTTACTCAGTTACACTGCTCTCCCACTGATGACAGGAACTTGAATAGAAGAACACAAGTATTTTCGCATGGTTTACCATAATGTCATATCAATTTCGCAGCACTTGTCGGTATCAAGCACAGAGCAGTGGCCTCCCGATCGCTCACGCAGCGTAATTCCCAAGATATACACTGGAAATTATTTCTCTACAGACCCTAAACTTCAGCTAGGTGGAGCGTGCTCTAGACCACTGAGTAACTAGAAACAAACAGATGAAAAATGATATTTCCACCCGCGAATACCGATCTCGCTGATGTAACAGATTCAAAATCATCCCTATAATTTACAAGGCAACTAACATGTTTTTCATGTCTAGGGAACAAGGAAACGTCTCTTTCACCTGCTAGATGCACACCCCACAATCGATCTTCTCTCAACTAAATAAAGGCGCGAAATGTGCAGAAGCAGTCAACAGAACAATTTACACGGGAGGGAAAAACAGTCCAACGGAAACTCACCTTCATTTTCATTCTCAAATTTCCAATTGATGATGAAAGCTATCCGACACATACTAAGTACTAGTTCGTTATTCGGTTGTCGAGAGATTGGCAAAGTTCACTCCGATACATTCCTACACTCCAACAGGCTTTTGCATTCGGACGGATGCTGCCGTCAATGGGAACATGAATCATTCCCACCACAGGCCATGCATACACGCAATCATTCTAGAAATCTGTTACATATATATTATATCATTATACTTACAATTAAATGTTGCGATTGCGATCTCAATTGAATGGCATTCGACCTTGAGCGAAGTATCGGTAATACACCCTGCTGAAGGCTGAGTCTCTAGATATGGAAATATATGTACCTTCTTTATGACTGGACATAGTTATTTCCCTTACACCAATACATACCTTACAAACGTGATGCTCAAATGCGAACAATTCACGCATCCCCTAAAACTAAGTGTATTACTTTGTCGATTGCCTGTCTGAAAAACAACGTTGCATGTGCATGTCTCTTAGATTTCTTCCTGCGAGTGCTACCACTCAGTGTTAGAAAGACAGACGTAATTGGCCAGATGTTAAAAAAAAAAGCATCGCAACAACTACTGCATGTTACTGTCACAAGCGATCTTGGTTCGACAAGTGCATACAAGTATCCATGTTAAAAGCTATACCCACTTTACGGTTCGAGGTATGACATTACCTCGCTGAGGTGTTTTTTTTTTCCCGACAAATACCGTGACAGTAATTGTAGGAATGTTTATTATGAGTCTACGATGAAACCTGGTGATAAAATTACGGCATTTTGAAAGTGATTCGGCTAAGGAACGTGGTATGTAAGTGATATCTGCCACTCCCTCATACTACCACAGCTAGATAATTCTATAGTATTTGTAGTCCACAGTAGAGCTCTCTGGTGGTGTCAATATGAACTAGACCTCGTGGTGACCACAGTGTATGCCACCATCTTGAATAACGGTAGTCGCCTCATCTGATGACGTCATGGACGACAGCGCTCACTGCTGGTGGTAGTGTGTACTAAGTCAGTTGGAGTCCACATCTACTGGCGAACACTCTTGATGGTGGTGCTGTCTCTAATTGTTTAAATAAAGACCGGTGCATGATTTCGATAGTTGATTAGAAAACATGTTTGCAGAGTCCTTTAAATGGATTATTATTTTGACAATTTAGTATTTGTTGGGTCTCTGGATGTAAATGTATTGCATAATGTCGGGGTTGTTTGCATTTCTGTAGGGTGTGCAATGCGTTATTTTGACAGTTTACAATTAGCAGGAGTGCGTGTAGAGCATTATAGAAAACTTATTTCGGAGTAGTTTGCTGGTCTTTATGGTGTGTGGCATGACAGAGCGTGTGTTCTGTATCACTGTGGTACATATACTCCATCCCTAAATAAATTGTTCCAAAATAAGTAAAGTACAATTCTTCCTCTCTCTAGCAGCCCAGTGCCGGCTGATTCCATTTCCCACGAATCCCTAGGAAGAGGTGGCGGTCAGGTGACTGAGGGTAGTCCAAATGTCGTTTCTTTCCTGCAATTTTCTTAGGTTGGTGGCGAAACCCCAAGTGACCTTTCTTTACTGCCAAAATTTATATTTTGGAGCCAGTTTCTAGGAAGAGGTGGCGGTTCTGTGACTTAGGTTAGTGGAGGTAGCCCAATCTTCCTGCGATTTTCGTACTTTAGTACAGATATCTGTGGTGTGATGCATTATCCTGTTGCAATTTGCTTCCCACAATTTTTCTGAGGGAGGGAAAGGGGGCGTGGCACTTTCTCCTTAAAACTTTTAACTTGCCGCCAAAATCCACCATATTCTTTGACGTCATGGCCACCATCTTGGATGATGTCATGCACTCTTGGCATGTCTACACACCACCATCTTCGATGATGTCATCACCGCCATGTTGGATACATCTGACAACAGTGGAAAGTGGGGCCATAGCGGCCTTGCCACAATACTCACAATAATTTATCTATTATTCACTTGTAGCTTGCAGGTACTTGTCGAAGAATGTAGTTTTCTTTAAAGGACAAAAAGTGGCTAGCGAACAACAGAAAACCCTACCTCTTGTGGAAAGACGTCATATACCCTCATAAGAATGTGTACTTGTCTTCTCTACATTTCCGGTCAAACTAGTGAATGTGGAGCGTAGGAAGTTTATATGGAATGCAATAACCACATTATGTAACTTATCAGATGAGGCACTACAACTGTAATTGAAGCGAAAACCATTCAGACGTGATAGTAAAACCCCAAAAGCACGCAACATATTTCTCAACATAGAAAGAGACAATTGTAGTGTTGTAGCTAAATCTGAATCACGAACGGCAAGAACCTTCAGCACATTCGCTTTTGTATCAAAAGTGGTACCATTTACAAAAATATTCGTGCACTGGAAAGACGAGTGAAATTAAGAAAGTTCGAATCATCAGCCTCCACATAAAACTCTTACATGTCAAGGAAACTGCCTATTATAATAAGAAGAGACAACCACATCTGATATGCTTCTCATAGATGAAATATGTGCTTACATTCTCTTGATTTCCTTGGTATAACCTGTAATTATACGTTTTTTCGAAAGTGTTTCATCGTGAACAGTACACAAGTAGTGGCTCATAGGAGTGAATCTTTGGGATTTTGCTGCTTTTGTTTTCACGTCAGGATTATTCATGTCCCACGATAATCTGTTAATGATAGGAGCGAAAAACATAATAATTATTTCCATAATAGAGCAGAAAATAACTAAGAGCGGATGTTAATCTTACAGCAGATTTCTCGCCGCTTGGTGCGTTAGTGTCGTTCCAATTGTCAGATGTTTAACAATTTTCACAGCAGTGTATGTTGGGACCATGATGGTGAAAAAAGAACGTAGATGGCGCTATAGGCTTAGTCTCTCCGTTGCTTTGAAGCCAGAATGGGGGAGCTGGTGGGGGACTGATGTCATCTCAAATAGCCCAAAACATTAGCTGACTACTGTTTACAAGTGCTTCTCGTTCGTTACTTCTGTCGTATGCTCGCAACAGCTCTTTTAAAGACTAAGAATTACAATGCTTACATGAATAACATAGTGTCAGGAAGGCGATCTCGAACGTTTTTCTGTTCTTGAAACCGTATTTGCTCTACTAATACCACATATTTTGCCTCGTTAATGTAACTATTATTTTCTTGATATATTTCGAATAACCAAGAAGAGAGCGTTGCGATGCGAAAAGAATGCTTTCGTAATGCATGTAATTCTACTTTTACTCTATTTGTTTCGATAGGAAATGAAGCTGGAACACCGAGACCAATGCTCGTTTGCTTACTACCGCCAGTTGTACGGTATGTTTTCTGCTTTCAGCTCGTATGGGCAACATTTTTAACGTTGATGTTTGCAAGAAACATACCTACGGGTTCTTTGTTAGCCCACAAACGCATGCAAAAGAATTAAGGCATGCTGTCGCATCTTTTCCACATGATCAAAGTGAACGAATACAGAAATGTCAAAGAAACAGAACTGTATACATAAAAGAGGTTTTTATGAAACAATTACGTCTCCGTACAATCGAAGCATCAGATTTTACTTGGGATACGATCACGAAAGACGGTAGGTATTCCCATTGGTCTAAACTGGCATTGGCACGCTACATTGACGTCATGGGGATGTATCACCTTGGTGAACCATGGAGGTATGTCTAATGAACCTACTGTTTTTGGGCTACGTAAGATGGTGTACGTCGGCTTCAAGTTTGTGACGTTTTGATAACTTCCTTCTTCCTTTACCTCCATGGTTCGGACTATATATGTTAGTCTGTGGTATCAGTGATGGTCATAGATGGTGGTTGTATATCATAGCTAATAGAATTTCATTTTACTTCGGTTGAGCACCATTCACACATTGCTGCGTAATAGTAACTTCCCTGTTCACTTAGTATCCGCTTTCTTTAGTGTAGCTATGCTTTTCCTATATCTTATAGTTTACCACCAAACTTTGTATTTTTTTCAGTTTCTGTTCATTATACATAAATTAAATTATATTTTTATAGATTTTAATGTTACTTACATATGGCAAGGACTTGACTGACAATGGTGGAGGATTTAATTCTTGATAACAAATGCTGATACCCTGTTTCTCGCCTCACTATATTTTCTGCATTTAAATAATATAACTATTGTGTCTCCCTGAGTAGTATTATAAGGATCACAAGCTGGTGTTTGGTTTATATGCAGTCGGCATTAATGCTCTGGAATCGTCCCAAGATTGAGCTTTGTTCTACTTAATGTGAATGTTGTTTGTAGTGTCCTTAAACGTACACAAACTTCGTTTCGGGATTCGTCATTGCTTGTATGCCTAATCGCCACCTTTGTGCCTCGAGTCCGGCGTGTATTCTTCTTGCCAGTATTCGAGTACCCTTTTACGTCTCAGCTGTCCATATTCCGGATATAGAAGCTTTGTGTCTAGTGGTGTCCCTTTGCTCGTAGGCTCCTTTGCCAGCTCATCTACTTTTTCATTGCCTGGGGTTCCACAATGGGCTTTCAATAACAGCAAAAAAAAAAAAAAAAAAAAAAAAAACAATTTATTTCTCTTTTCTTAGGCTTTCATAATAACAACAACGAACTTGGATTAGATACTCATTGGCGGTTTTTGAGACTTGTATCGCCTTTAACTGCTGTTTTTCAGCTACGTAGGTAGAAGTAGTTGTTGGTACTTTACATCTGTCGGCTATTTGCAGTTGGGGACTAAATATAGCACCTAATGAGGTGTTGTGGTGTTAACAGCAGTTAAAGGATGTATATTGTTTTTGTGTATTCATTTTATTTTTCTAAAGTTTCAATAAAGATTTTCAATTCATTTTTATGTTTGAAATAAGTTTGTTCGTTGAGCATGGCGTTGAAAAATTATCCATGTTTCTATAGATTGCCAGTCCTTCTGAAAATTTCATAGTATGGCCTTTAGGTGTTGTATGTAGAATTTTAGAACTATTTTCAATGTGTAGTTCTGTGTGATTTCGTTTTATAACTGCTGTGATGTGGTATACTTACTGTCTCTCAAAAATAAGTGTTGCATAACAATATTTATTACAGTTACCAATATACATCGCTAATCATAAAATGTTACTTTTTGTTTAGGAAATATCTTCTACTGTTTTGTTGGACTTGACAACTAGATAAAACTTAAATATTCTGTTCCGATTTCTATCTAAGTGGTCTCTACACTACTCTCACACCTTAAACGAATTCCAAGTTAATACAGGGTGGTGAAGATAAGTTCTTACAAAAGGTCAACACGGCAGTACCATAAAACAAATTTAAAATATATTCTAATGGCAAAGAATATACAAAAACACCAAGTTCAAATGCTACGAATATGACAAAAATACAACATAATTACAAGAGACAGTGTCTGATACAATAGTTCATTAACTCCGCACAGAGATAACTTACTCCAAGAATCGGCGTGGAATCCTTATAGTCCATACTGCATTCGATACTCTGATATTTGCAGATAGTTCCTCCGGCGATATTTATGGGTGGGTGTCCATGGAAAAATTTAGAAGATCCTTTCCTGACTCCCCCTTTTTTCTGCAAGAGATAGGGTTGTTTAAATCCTTCCACTGATATAAGTTTTCATGTCCTCTCGATGGTGAAATATTTTTCATGCCGTGCTATGACAGGAAAAGGAATACCATATGTAGGTTCTAATGATCTGATAACTCTATCACATCGTAGGAAAACGAACAAATCCGGAGGCGTGTTGGGATTAATACTGTTGTTAACGGGCTATATGTAGTTCCTCTAGGTCTCAGACGTAACATCTGCGTTTGAAAATCAGATGAAGACGATTCAGGGTCTATCTTCGTAGTAGGCTCTTCAAAAGAAACAAAAAAATAATAAAATAAAAAATAAAAAAACGGCTGTTACTGCTTCAACCTTTCCGCATATGTCGACAGGAATAAAACAAGTCCAACATAAGTATCAACAACGTACTTAGGCAACATAACACGACCATTTCGCACAAACGAAAATTTAGCAATAAAAGTAAGATCAAGAAAGGCAAAAGCCGACATTAATTACGACTAAGGCGTCTACAAAGTTTCATGTAGCTACTGCACTAAGTTTTATATTAGGCAAATGGGAAGAAGCTTTACAATTCGGCCAGTGAAAATTCTACTTACACCTACACTACCAAAACTACTGGAACGTTATTTAAAAGAGCATTTCTTTGTAATACTTTGGATGAACTGTGCATATAATATATCTGAAACTTTCTTATTCAATTTATTCAAAGACTGTAATTATATTTTCTTTAAATAAATGTGCGAGTGAGGAATGGATACATAACTCGAGTTAGCATGTAGCATGTTGTAACAGAAAGTGGTGTGCTTAGTCTGTGTTACTATTAAAAAAACTTTGTACGAATTGACTGGGCAATGCAACTTCCAATACCAATACAGAAATACAGTCACAGAAAAATACTTTCAGGCGCTTGGGCACTTAATCCTCTGGGTGTGTTCAGTTTTATGGCTTTGGTCCCTCTGCACATAACAAAAAAAATTGTCTTTCCTCCTAAGCAGCAACTGTGCCAGACGATATATTATGGTCTCTCAAAATAATAACAAAAAATACTAGCTACACACTCACAGGCTCAATGGTGTGCAATGCTGGTGATAATACTTTGAAATGTACATGAAATTCTTTTGGCTGATAAATGAAAATATTTAAGAAATATGCAATGTCTTTGAATGTGGTACTGATTGTGATGAATTACTAACACAGATTTTTTCGTGAAATTATATTCCAAGTTAAGTTTGGCATTTCAAAACCTCTGACCATAGAGATTACATTGCTCAGAAAATTACATATTTACCAAATGATCCACAAACTATGAGATTTATACAGCAAGTATTATCTAACCCCACTAAACAAGCGCAAATAAAAATTATCAAATTACAAAATCCTGTTAGAACATATTACAAACATTTCAGAAGGGAAATACCTAACTGCCATTTTCACCAAACCAGTTTATGTACATTCTGTGGTTACTCAACAAATACAAATTCACAGCCAACTAAACGTTACGAACGTGCCAACAAACCGAGAGTCGTAAATATTTAACGTCTTTACCTTCCTAGCAAGGAGATTTCCGCTTACATTTTCTCGTAATTCCAACATTAATGTAACACTTGGTGGATTCACAGAGCACACCACTAAAACTGCCTGCTCCTTCGTCCTTCAATCACAGACAGCTATCTACTACTAGGTGCCAAGCGGTCTCTTATTTCAACGCTACAATCTCAGATCGGAAGCGATATCTTTGAGTCTGCGGTCGTGCACAGTCAGCGATCCGCATTATAAAGCCTATCTGAGGCATACAGTACATTTTTTATAATATAATACTTTCATTTTAGTTTAAATTAATATTATTATCATATTTGGGTGGCACCTATAAGTGTGTCCCAGTACACTCCTTTGACTACATAGCAGACCACATCGAAAATGGTTTAAAAATTGTACATACACAGCCTAAAGGCACTTATGTAAACATTTTGGATGAACTGAAATTAACATGCATTCGAATAAATATCCCAAAGATATCTACAACGAACAAACCAAGATGAAGCATAAGAATAACTTATAAAACTTCATTCAAATTTTACATAAGGAAAACGAATGAAAAAAACATGATACGCAAAGAAACCTGTGTTAAAAACAAAAATTCTAATATCTACGATATTCAAGCACCATCTCTAACCTACAATCATATAATTTACTGTGAGTAGGGGGACAAACTACATACGAGCACATTTTGTTGGTAAGGTTTGCCTACATCAGGGGCAGGTATACACTCAGGGGATAACCAATTGTTCTCCTTTGATTGACAAGTACTTAATGTATTGTTCTGTTAAGTGTTTTCCATAACACCCCCACTTCCTTTTCACTGACAGGTCCTTAACCTATTGTTCTGTTAAGTGGTTTTTAATGACACCGCACTTAACCTATTGTACCCCCAACCACCTCCACCTCCTTCCCCTTCAGGAAACCTCCACTCGCTGCTACAGGTACACTTTCAGGTCTGAGTTATTGGAATATCCCCCATCCCCACTATCAGTTTGATTGATTATTTAATTAAGTTGATCAATTAATTAACCATTAACCTCTCCCCTCTGGAAACCCCTTCTTCTCCCACCCTCTCCTCCCTCCCGAAAAATCGCGGCAAAAAGACTCAGTTCGATCATTTGGAGGGAAATCGATTAATCTGTATTGAATATTGTTTAAACAATTTAGATAATGTATGGAATATATGGAAAGGCTATATTATTTATTTATAAAAATTCTGTTTGTCGGGGTTGGATTTCTGTTGCTCATCATTCTCTGCTGTTTGGAAACATTTTACAAGAAGCAGCTACATTGAGCAAACATGATGCATAACCTAATGTTCAGCACTGCACTCTGAGTGTCTTAACCTATTGTTCTCCCTTGATTGACAGGTCCTTAACCTATTGTTCTGTTAAGTGGTTTTCCATGTCAGTGGACTTAATCTAATGTCCCCCCAACCCTTCCCACTCCCCTCCCCCCTCAGGAAACTTTCCCCTCGCTGCTACAGGTACACATTCATGTCTGAGTTATTGGGATAGCCCCTATCGCTACTATTAGTTGATTGACTACTTAATTAAATTGATCAGTTAAATAATCTTTCCCCCTCCAGTAAAACCCCCTCCCCACCCAGCCTCTCCTCCCCAGAAAATGGTGGCAAAAAGTTGATAGGTCATTTGGAGGGAAATCGACTGCTGTGTATGTAATGTTGTTTTAGGGGATTCAAGGCAGTGTATGGAATATATGGAAAGGGTATATTGTTTATTTATGAAAAATCAGTTTATGGGGGTTGGATTTCTCTTGCTCATCCTTCTATGCTCTTTGGAAACATGTAGATCTTGTAAAAAGTAATTACATGGGGCAAAGATGTTGCATAACCAAATTTTTGGGACTGTACTCTGAGTGTCTTAACCTAATGTTCAGCCCTTTGTCGGCACTTAACCTATAGTTCTATTAAGTGGTTTTCCATGTCACCCCCTCTACTTAAACTACTGTACCGCCTTTGATACCAAATTAAGTAAATAGTTATGTCCTCTGGCCATTTTCTGGTTCACTTTTCGAATTTCACTTCTTTTTGAACGCCATTTCTTGTGCATTCTTACGCTATTCTACTACATGTTACATAAAAATTACGCAAATTAACCAAGTGTTCTGCACTTAACATGCTGTATTGCTCCATGTCACCCACTCACATACACCATAGCCTTAACTATTCTACAGCTAACACCACCTTGCTATTACAAATTTATGCAAATTAATTCGATATTCTTAAAAGTTTGCTAGTAAAAAACACATCCCTTCACTTGACGCCCTACACCAACGCCAGAGACAGGGTGCAACAGGGGTCCCTGTGAAGCTACTGTGCGACCGTTAGGGTGCCACAAGGATGACGCGCCAGCATCTCTTTCATACTTGACATCTGAGAAATTCCTGTCGATATACGTATTCACCTAAGTACCACTGCTGACGTGATGACCCATAGTATCCAGAATAGCACAGGGTACATTCTTCCTCATGAACCTATCGGAACTTGCGAGCTGTGTCTAACGTGCACGCATAGAAATGTTCGTCCTGATGTCAATAGACATCTCAGAAACGTTAATCTTTCGCACCACTAAAAAGCCTGTGCACCCATGCGAAAACACCATTAATCATAAAAGCACTCTTGTTGTTTGGAAAGAGATCACTGTCTAAGCACAGACCGGGGAAATCAGGACAATTACACAGACAGAATTCGAAGCAAAGTCATACAGAAGAGAAAAATGTCCCAAATATTCTGTATCTTACAGCTACCGATCTGGAGATGTCCTAATGGCCCAGTGGCAGATGAGTGATGGCATCCCCGCCAGAGATGGATGGTCTGCTTCAACTTGTCTTTGAACACTTGCTATCTCAGAACTTTCCATATATACCTTACCTCTATTCATGTTCGAATCATTCTGTAGACTATCCCACATCCTGGCACAAAGGATGACTTGTAAATTAATAGAGCATTATGATCGTATTTTGTGCCGATCACCATATTGCAATAACAGCAAAGCCCTGAAAAGTAACCCCTACATATCGTCAGATACGGAAAGACTCTTACTCAATTACACTGCTCTCCCACTGAGGACAGGAGCTTGAATATTAGAGCACTAAACCGATCTCCAACCATGACGATGTTGTAAACATACAATTCGTTTTCTGTGCCATACAGAATCATCCCTTTTACAACATTTGTACATATACCGCGAATACAGACAGCACTGTATATACTCCTTGCATCATTAGGTATTTCGCCTGCTCACTAGCTTGCTTTTCTACATCTATCTCCAGATTCTAGGATTACAATAACACATGTATTTTCGCATTGTTTTGCCGTTATAGAATACCATTTTCGTGGTACTTCTCGATATCATGCTAACAGCAGTAGCCTACCGATCTCTCGTGCCACATAATTCCAAAGATATATACTGAAAATTATTTCTCTACAAACCCGGAACTTAAGCACTTATCCTGAAGATGAAGACCTTTATGTAAAAGAAACTCTACTAAAGAAAAATAGAGGAAACTGATATTTCCACTCATGAATACTGATGTCGGTGATGTAACAGATTCCAAATCATCCCTATAATTTACAAAGACAACCAGCGTCTTTCTCATGTCTAGAGAAACAGAAAATGTGTCTTTCACCTACTAGATGCACACACCACAACCCATGTTCCCTGAGCTAAATAAAGGTGCGAAATGTGCAGAAACAGTCAACCAAGCAATTAACGGTTTAGTGCAAACACACATCCCTCTTCAAACTTCTCAAATTCCCACGCAATCACGAAAGCTGCCTGACACATACTAAGTATTAGTTCGCTATTCTGCCATCTAGAGGACAACAAAGTTAGCTATATTCCTGCATTGCAACAGGCCTTTGCATTCCGACAGCTCCTGACGTTAACAGGAAACGGGAATCAAATGGTTCAAATGGCTCTAAGCACTATGGGACCTGACATCAGTCCCCTACACTATAGAACTACTTCAACCTAACATAAGGACATCACACACATCCATGTCCAAGGCAGGATTCGAATCTGCGACCGTAGCAGCAACACAGTTCTGGACAGAAGCGCCTAGAACCGCTCGGCCACAACGGCCAGCAACCTTGAATAATTCCTGCACAGGTTACCGGTGCTGCAGGCCAAGGACACATAGGCAGAATGATCTGTCGAGTGATGGGATGTGTTCCTTTTAATGATCTTTTGTTTAAAATATATTCCATTGATATCACTAACCAATAGGATACAGTGAATTAAAAACAAAAACCATCCTGTACTTGTGAAGAATATCGAATTAATTAATTTGCATAAACTTTTTAAATGAAGGTGGTGAATGATCTATCAACTGAGACATTTTCCCACCATTTTCTCAGGAGGCTGGGTGGCGAGGGGGTTTTACTGGTGGGGGAGAGGTTATTTAATTGATCAGTTTAATTAAGTTGTCAATCAACTGATAGTAGTGACGGTGTTTTCCAATAACTCAGACCTGAAAAGCCTTGAATCCCCTAAAACAATGTTCCATGCATTGTAATCTATTCAAAATGACCGATCAATTGAGTCTTTTTTCCGCCATTTTCTGGGGGAGGAGGAGGGGTTGGAGGTTGGGGGTTCACCAGTGGGGGGGGGAGATTAATTAAGTAGTCAATCAAAGTAACAGTAGTGACAGGGGCTATTCCAATAAGTCAAACATGAAAGTGTACCTGTAGCAGAGAGGGGAGGTTTTCTGAGTTTACGGGAAGTGCAAGGGGGTATGGGCGAAATTAGGTTAAACGTAGTGACATGGAAAACCACTTGACAGAACAATAGGTTAAGAACCTATCAATCAAAAGGAAATGCGGTTGACATGGAAAAGCACTTAACAGAACATTAGGTTAAGTAACAGTCAATCAAAGGAGAAGAGTAGGTTAGCTCCAGACTACATACCTACCCCTGATATAGGCAGACCGCACTAAAAAAATGTGCTCCTACATAGTTTGTCCCCCTACCACTGTGTACACACAAAGCATCAAAGGAGCGAGAACTGTAATTTAATCTGTCAAATATTGTATTGTAGCAACACCACAGTTTAAGATAGGAAAGTCAGATGTAGTGCAACATTTCTGAGCACGCAAGCTACAGCCAGGCATGGGCCTGTTGATGGCAAGCTATGCTGACCAGTGGTTGAGAAGTAGAATGGAAGTCACAGGGCTGTGGTACTGCTGAAAAGAGTAAACTCAGCAGTTTGCATGGCGCAAGCTACAGGCAAAAGGGTCCCACTGGCGCAACCTAGGTGTGGTGAGTACGTGCCTCAGAGTGGCACGTTAGCAAAACAGGGGTGCACAGCCGAGTATAAATAGCTGCCATTTTCTAACGAGAGTCATTCAAGTGTGGCAGCATTCCTGGACAGCGGGGTGTGTCAAACCACCAGCTACGTGCACAAGCAGATGGGGCACCAACATTCCAATCCATGGTGACTCACTGGTTCGAGCCTATGAGTCCCACATGGGGTCCGTAGCCAGCCAGCCAGTAGTAGGCCACTCCGTGGCTCACTACCGTGGGCAGTCGTCCCGGCATCCAACATATACCAGAGGCATCCCAAGACGAGGGCTGCTGATCTGGACACCGGACCAAGGGCTCTTTTGGTCGCCGCGATCTCAGCTATGCCAGTGAGGAAGGATGCAGTAGGATGCTCAGCGGCTCCCAGCGGAGCAGCGTTGAGTCAACGAGGATCAAGAAGAGCCTTGACGATGCGATCCTACAATGGTGAAATACAGTAGCGCATTGCACTGGGTCGCTGGGGCGTTGGCCGCAGCATAGTGGGACCCTGTGACGCAGACGAAGGTGAACGGGGCACTGTAGTGGAAACAAATAAATCATTTTGTAAGCTCGGACGAGTCTTAATACGGTGTTTTCTACCTCTTCCTACTACATTTGGTCATCCTGATACATTCGGTGGCAGAAGCTTCCACTACAGAATTCTAGAGAGATGAGTTATGTGATTCAGATAGCTTGTCATGAGACAAATATCTGCTCCAAGGTTATGGTCCTCGCTACCCCTATAAATAAGTAAAGTTATCAACAAACTCATTATTGTATATACATGGATATAAATAAGCTGTATTAAGATTGTGAGCGACAGTTACACTTGACAATGGCGTAATAGCTAAGACAAATTTGTAGTAAAAAAATAAGAACAGCACAAGCTAAATAAAATATTTTGTAGGTAACTGGGAATCGTTTCGTATAAGAATGTCATGTCTTGACCTCGTATATGCTGCTTGCCCAGCAGAGAAATAATAGTAGACCTTGAGCCCAAAATATGATAACATTACCTACGTCTGAAAGTTGAATTGTGGTAAGTCTTCGATAGCTTACATTATAACAAAAGATATTTCAAGTAAAAAATTGTACCTTCGTAGGAAAACATAAAAGTGAAAGCAAAATTCGTTCAGTGCATCAACAGCTTTGGAACCAAACTTTGGATGAAGCGAGAAATGACACGCAAACTTCGTATGTTATCTGATCAGAGCGTATATGGCATTAAATAACAGTATAAAACAACTGGCAACGACAAAGCATGTACAAACAAATTTAAAGAACAACGCCCAGATAACTTGAAGTAACAGTACTTTAGGGTGGTTATAATTAAACTTTCGCTGCTTGAAACTCTGTAGATGGAATACTGTTTACCCTACGGTTACCCTGCTAGATAGGAATGATGTTCAGACTGTGCACTACAGGATTTGCGTTGTTAGTAGTGATAGTGTTGTGACTTACCGTTAGTCACCGGTACTGGTAAG
The DNA here is from genome assembly GCF_023898315.1 of Schistocerca nitens. NCBI lineage: Eukaryota > Metazoa > Arthropoda > Insecta > Orthoptera > Acrididae > Schistocerca > Schistocerca nitens. The sequence goes on from NC_064617.1 coordinate 557,949,151, forward strand.
ACGACGTAGGGTTGAAACAGAACCATCAGTAATCATTAGAGTGGAAAATCGTCAAAATGGGTCTTGACAAGGTGAGAGGACTTTATTCACAAGGCTGTTTTATCAAAGCAAGAACAATAGTGCTGTTTGCCCTCGCTAATCTCGACGTGTTAAAGGAAATCGGAGATGTCCTCTTTCCGCACCAAGGTTGAAGAACAAGATTCGTAAATTCAAACTAACTGGTGACTTAGATATTGCTCCTGGGAGACGCCGACGACCTATTTTGCATCGCAGTCTTAAGAAATTAGTGCTGCCATGGCAGAGAATGCTGATTGCAATATGCGATCTTCCACCAGCGCACAAGCTGTGTCACAACAGCTGAAGATTGTTTGGTCCACCGATTGAAAAGTGCTGCTAACAACGTTGAAATTTTAACGGTATAACTTCCTATTAGTCACCAACTTTTGCTACGGGACACAGACATTCGAGTACAGTTTTATGCTATGTTTCTTGCAAGGGTTGAAGTTTTCCATTTGTGGTCTTGGAACAGTTTGTGGAGTGATGAAGCAAACTTTAGGCTCACTGGGTCATTGAACACTCAAACTTGTGGCACTTAGCAATCGTCACCGGCAACAAACATTCATAAGGTTTGCCTGTCTAGTAAATGTGTCACTTTGTGGTGTGCCTTCATGGTAAAGTTCACAACTGGTCCATTTTCCTTTAAGGAACTCTTACACCGAAGACCAAGGGCACGTAGCGTGAATGGCACACGTTAGCGTGATCTCATTCGCCAACATGTCACCCCTGCTCTTGTGGGAAGAGGTGCTTTGGATTAAACTATTTTTATGCACGATGGAGCGCCATTCACATTGCCCGTGAAGTCACTTGGTTACACACTAATGGCTGATCGTTTCAAAGTTCATGACCACCAAGAACATCAGATAAGAACCCGTTTGCTTATCGGCTATGGACAGAGGCTATCAATGGCACACTAACACGCGCTGGACGTCAAAGATGAGCATAGCGTCGCGGGTAGCCCACTCCCCATCTGACATGTTTCTGGCAACAGTAGAACAATCCCTAGAGCACTTGTAAGTTTTCGTGGATGCATATGGAGGTCACGTAGCAACATTTGTAACATCGAACATAAATATGGTATGCATTTGACAAATATTACCATCTCATGTGGAAATTAAAATGCATTTCTTTCAATGGCTTAACTATTATCTATCAGCTCCACGTTGTTTCAAATGTGTCCAATGCGTTTTATTGTCCTTTGACCATTCGGTTTTCGTGGAGGCCGTCTCAAGTAGCGAAATATTAACTACAAGCACCTATATATTTACCTGTGTGAACCAAAAAATCCCAGAAAGTAACCCTGAATATGAAATAGTACTCGAACTAATTTCACAGGAATATATTTAATAATAACAGACGGAAACCCCCAGAGGTACATAGCTGACATTTCTAAAATTCATAACAAAGTCTGTAAATATAATTTGAACGAGGACACTCATACGTCTTCACATAAGACAAAAAAATTTCACTTGCCATTTTGCCGAGTATATGTTACAAGAACAACTCATAATATTCATGATCAATCCACAGAACACAAACGCGACAGACAGTCGTAAGCATGAAGCAAAACCTATTTACTAATGTAGCAACTTGTAAATGTCTCCTACTAACAAGGCGGTTAAATGGAGACCTTTACAATAACACTACGGCACACTAAATACAAGGAGCTTTCAAAAAGTAACGCAACACTTATTTCTGAAAGCAGGTGTACTTTATTCAGGGTTCGAATATTAATATTATTCCATACTCTTTTGTCTACAGACACCTATTTCTCAAAACAATCTCCTTTCAATGAGACCGCCTTACACCAGCTTACTGGGAAGGCCTGTATGCCCGTGTGTTGCCACTCAGTGTTGGATTGGTTGGTTGGTTTGGGGGATTAAAGGGACCACACTGCTACGGTCATGTCCCTTTTTCCAAAACGTAAAAACATGCACACAGAACAAAAGCGAACGAGAAAAAGATGACAGACGGCACAGGACAAGAGAAACTTAGACAAAGAGCAGACAAAACGAATTAAAATCACACAGTGTGTGACGGTGGTTAGCAGACCATAGAGAGAAAAAAGGAAAAGCCAACCACCGAGAAACACATTAAAAACTGAATCTAAAATCGTAGGCCAAAGGGCAGACTCAACATAAAAAAACATAACAAACACTCAGATAAAGTGATAAAAAACCCCTGCCCGAATAAAACGTAAAACTAAGCCTGCCATGGCAGTGTCATTTGTTAAAAGGGCCGGGAGCGTGTCAGGCAGTGCGAACGACTGCCTGAGCACAGCTAAAAGTGGACACTTCAACAAAATGTGGACCACCGTCAAAACGGATCCGCAGCGACATAAAGGTTGGTCCTCACGTCTCAATAAGTGGCCGTGCGTTATCTGCGTATGACCGATGCGCAGCGCCACAGACCGGTATCCTCCTTGATGGCCTAAAGTTTGTTTGGGGAAGGCAGGGCGTGCCATTCAGTGTCCCAAAGTTCGAAAACTTTGCGGCGTAAGATAGCTTTCAAATCAGTCTCCGGAAAGCCAATGTCCAAAGTCGGTTCACTGGTGGCCTGTTTGGCCAGCGGTCAACATGTTCATTGCCCGGGATGCCCAAATGACAAGGGGTCCACACAAAGACCACAGAGCAGCTCCAACGGGCAAGAGTATGGAGGGACTCCTGGACAGCCGAAACCAGACGAGAGCGAGGGAAGCACTGGTCGATGGCTCGTAAACTGCTCAGGGAGTCGCTACAGATAACGAAGGACTCACCTGAGCAGGAGCGGATATACTCTAGGGCACGAAAGATGGCGACCAGCTCAGCAGTGTAAACGCTGCAGCCAGCTGGCAAGGAATGTTGTTCTTTGTGTTCCCCTACAGTCAGAGCATAACCGGCATGACCAGCAACCATCGAACCATCAGTATAAACAACGCCAGAGCCCTGATACGTGGCAAGGATGGATAGAAAGCGTTGGCGGAAGGCCTCCGGAGGGACTGAGTCCTTCGGGCCCTGTGCCAATCTGAGCCGAAAGCAAGGGCGGGGCATGCACCAAGGGGGTGTATACACAGGGGCCCAGAATGGAGGTGGAAGAGGGAAAACCTCAAGCCCTGAGAGAAGCTCTCTGACTCAGACCGCGATTGGACAACCCGACCGGGGCCGACGTTCTGGGAGATAGACGACCGACTGTGGGAACAGAAGACCATAATTTGGATGCCCGGGCAAGCTACATACATGGGCAGCATAAGCGGCCAGTAAACGTTGGCGCCGTAACTATAGTGGAGGAACACCTGCCTCCACAAGTAAGCTGTTCACAGGGCTCCCATAATCCAGATGGAACTGGATTAACGCCTTGTAGAGCCGTAAGAGGGTAGATCAGTCAGCGCCCCAGATGGTGTGGCTCAAGCATTGCAGAGCATTTACATGCCGCCAACACATCTGTTTAAGCTGCCGAATATGAGCCAAGTCAACTGGGCATCAAAAACCATACCCAAAAACCTATGTGACTCCACCACAGCAAGTAGTTCACCGTCAAGATAAAGCCGCGGCTCCAGGTGAACAGTGTCTCACCGGCACAAATGCATAACGCAGGTCTTGGCAGCCGAAAACTGAAAGCCATGCGCTACAGCCCAAGACTCGCCTTGCGGATAGCGCCTTGCAGCTGACGTTCAGCAGCGGCAATGGCAATGGAGCTAAAGTAGAGGGAGAAGTCAGCATACAACGAAGCGGAGACAGACGTTCCCACCGCCCCAGCGAGCCCGTTAATTGCAATTAAAAACAGGCAGACACTTAAGACTGTGGTACCCAGTTCTACTGAACTTGGGAGAAACTATGGGAGGCCGCGACTTGCACGTGGAAGATACGATGCGACAGAAAATTGCCTACGAAACTCGGCAGCGGACCCCGAAGACCCAAATCATGAAGTGTAGAGAGTATGTGATGGCGCCACGTCGTGTCGTACGCCTTCTGCATGTCAAAAAAGACAGCGATGAAGTGCTGATGGCGGGCAAAGGCCGTACAGATGGCGGACTCCAGGCCCACCAGATTGTCGACAGCAGAGCGGCCTTTACGTAACCCACCCTGAGATGGAGCCAGGTGGCGCCAAGTCTCGAGTCCCCAACTCAATCGCCGGCTCACCATCCGTTCGAGCAACTTGCAAATTGGACGGTAGCTGTCCACCTCCAAAGGGTTCTTGCCAGGTTTCAAAACGGGGATGACAATGCTTTCCCGCCATTGCGACAGAAACTCACCGTCGACCCAGAGATGGTTGTAAAGGTCGAGGAGGCGTCGCTAGCAGTCCACTGAAAGGTGTTTCAGCATCTGACAGAGGATGCTATCTGGCCCAGGAGCGGTATCAGGGCAAGCGGCTAGGGCACTGTGAAATTCCCACTCACTGAATGGAACATTGTAGGATTCAGGATGGTGGGTGCGAAATGAAAGGCTCCGACGTTCCATCCAGTGGGTAATTCGCAGAAGCCGAACTCAGAGCAAAATGCTGTGCCTAGCGGTTGGCAATTATGTCGGAGTCAGTACAAACTGTTCCATACAGTAAGACCGCAGGGCCGCTGACAGGTGTCCAATAGCCATAGAGGCGTCGAATCTTGGCCCAGACCTGCGATGGAGAGACATGGAGGCCAATGGTGGACACATACGGCTCCCAGCACTCCTGCTTGTGTTGGCGAATGATGCGGCGGGCCCACGAACGGAGCCTTTTAAAGGCGACAAGGTTTGCTAAAGATGGATGCTGTTGTGACGCTGGAGCGCCCGCCGGCGATCTTTAATCGCCTCAGAGATCGCAGGCGATCACCAAGGCGTAGTCCTCCGCCGAGGGGACGCATAAGCACGGGGAATGGCAGATACTGCGGCAGTAACGATGGCGGTTGTGACAGAGTGAACCAACGCATCAATGGCGTCATTAGAGAGAGGTTCAATAGCGGCAGTGGAGGAGAACAAGTCCCAGTCAGCCTCAGTCATAGCCCATCTGCTAGGGCACCCAGAAGAGTGACGCTGTGGCACTGGCAGAAAGAGCGGAAAGTGGTCACTACCACACAGGTTGTCATGCACACTCCATTGGACAGAAGGTAAGAGACTAGGGCCCCAGATCGAAAGGTCGATGGCGGTGTATGTGCCGTGCGCCACACTGAAATGTGTGAAGGCTCCATCATTTAAAATGGAAAGATGGAGCTGTGCCAATACATGCTCAACGATTGCGCCTCGACCTGTTGCCACTGACCCAGCCCACAGAGGGTTATGGGCGTTGAAGTCGCCCACTAACAAGAAAGGTGGCGGCAATTGGGCTATCAGTGCAGCCAGGACATTATGCACGGCATCACCACCAGTGGAAGGTAAAGACTGCAGATGGTAACAGCCTGTTGCGTCCAAACCCGAACAGCGACAGCCTCTAAACGTGTTTGTAGAGGGACAGACTCGCTGTGAAGAGAGTGAAGGACATATATGCAGATGCCACCAGACACCCTTTCCTAAGCTGCCTGGTTCTTCTAATAACCCCGATAACCACGGAGGGCGAGGATTCGCAGTGCTGCAAACCGAGTTTCCTGAAGAGCAATGCAGAAGAAAGGGTGAAGGCTGATAAGTTGTCGGAGCTCAGCTAGATGGTGGAAGAAGCCGCTGCAGTTCCACTGGAGGAAGATATTGTCCATGGCTGAGAAAGGCATGAAGGGACTGCGAAGGAAGATTATGCCACTGGGTCACCTGCTGCCTCCGATTGAGCACCTGTGCTAGTGCTATACAAGGTGTCTGAGGGACCGGCGAGATCGAGGTCCTCAGCGGACGCCAGAATCTCCACCTCGTCCTCAGATGCAGAGCTTGTAGGAAGCGGTGGGACGGGTGCCACCACAATTTCGTGGTTCTTGGGGACTTTCTTCTTTTTCTGCTTCTCTCGCTGTGCCTTCTGTGGTTCAGGCTGGGAGGGCTTCATTGGGTCAGTCTCAGGGACGGACGACGACCGTGAGGCCCTACAACCAGCGACTGGTGGCTGTTTGAGCCACTTGTGGGTGTCCACTTTTCCGCTGATCAGAACTTGCGAAGGGAGGTCCCCAAGGGACCCCTTCCTGGCGAGAGTAGCCGAAGAAATCTTACTCTACTCTGGCTGGGAAGGGGGAACCGATGTCCCTAATGGTTGGGGGGGTGTTGCTCCTGAAGTAGATGAAGCAGGAGCAACAGGGAGTGAAGTGCCACCCACAATCAAGGAGGTTGGTGGATTCTGACCAATCATAGAGCCAACCGTACAGGACGACACGGAAGATGATGAACCATCAAAATGGTTCAAATGGCTCTGAGCACTATGGGACTCAACATCTTAGGTCATAAGTCCCCTAGAACTTAGAACTACTTAAACCTAACCTAAGGACATCACACACACACCCATGCCCGAGGCAGGATTCGAACCTGCGACCGTAGCAGTCCCGCGGTTCCGGACTGCAGCGCCAGAACCGCTAGACCACCGCGGCTGGCTGATGAACAATCATTGCAGCAGAGGTGTAGGTCGATGTCATTGGCACATGATGGAGCCTCTCATATTTCCGCCTAGCCTCAGAGTAGGTAAGGCGGTCCAGGGTCTTATATTTCATTATCTTCCGTTCTTTCTGGAATATCCTACAGTCCGGCAAGCAGTGGGAATGGTGTTCTCCACAGTTAACACAGATGGGAGACAGAGCACATTGAGTATTGGGATGCGAAGGACGTCCACAATCTTGACACGTGATGCTGGAAGTGCATCGGGAAGACATATGCCCAAACTTCCAGCATTTAAAAGACCGCATCGGAGGAGGGATAAATGGTTTCACATCACAGCGGTAAGCCATCCCCTTGACATTTTTGGGGAAGATGTCACCCTTGAAGGCCAAGATGAAGGCACCGGTGGCTACCTGATGATCCCTTAGACCCTGATGGATGCGTCGGACAAAGTTAACACCTTGTCATTCTAGGTTGGCATGTTGTTCATCGTCCGACAGCAGAAGAAGATCCCTGTGGAATATAATACCCTGGACCATGTTTATATTCTTATGGGGCATGATGCTAACTGAAACATCCTCTAACTTATAGCAAGCGAGCAACGTCTGTGACTGGGCAGAGGATGCTGTCTTGATTAGAACTGACCCAGAGCGCATTTTGGACAACCCTCCACCTCCCCGAACTTCTTCTCTATACGCTCCACAAAAAACTGGGGCTTGTTTGACATGAATGATTCACCATCAACTCACGTACAGACTAGGTACTGGGGTGAATAATCTACACTGCCTTCTTCAGCCACACGTTCCTCCCATGGAGTGGCCAGGATGGGGGGGGTGGGAAAGATCTTGGATCAAATTTATTCCTGTTGAGGTTAGACCTCGATCGCTTAGAGACTGCTGGTGGAGGTCCACAAGCGACAGATGATGTACCACGCTTCATTGTGGGTCATCCGCCCTGATGCCACCAACTCTGACCAGGGGCTGTCCCCATAGGCGCCACCCAGCCACAGCAAAGACCACCTGACAGGATGGCCTCTGCCAGGAGCCCTGATGCCCCAGAGGGATAGGCATCTACTCCTCGGCATACATGGGGAGGTAGCAGCTCAGGCATTACAGTGCGATCCCTGTGTAGTCAGGGGGCTACCACCAAGAGGGTACATGACGACCCCACCACAATGGACTGGCTACCGTGCTGGATGTTGGGTGTTGAATATCCATGTACATCACGAAAACAAAGATGGAAGTGCACAATGGAGGGAATGTATGCTACTCAGAACACACTGCAGCTGATGTGGCCAGAAGCTTGGTGTAAGTCCAACTCCATGACAATATCGGGTGTGCCAGATCTTAGGGAAAGAGAATGCACCGTCTAAGGAGTCCTTCCCAAGTGGTATGCACTTACAGAAAATTTTGATATGGAGTGGTCAAACGCCTTAGTGGACCATCACATTAAGGGCCAAAACAGTTGAGACTCCTTTTAGTCGCATCTTACGACAGGCAGGAATACCACGGGCCTATTCTTACCCCTGAACCCGCAGGGGGGTTAGCGTCGGACCCAACGTCTTGCTGGTTCAATAACAAACAGAAATATTCAGTGGAGCAATGAGGTGTTTCACAGTGATCCGTTGATCACTTCGTACGAGAGCGTTCGCACGTTCCAACAATGCAGGAGTCACAGCTGTGTGTGGTCTGCCAGCATATGACAGATCGGACAGGTTTGCCTGACCTCCCTGCGATGATGACATATGCCTCTCCCAAGGACTCAGGGTTCACTGTCATGTCTCCGCAGATATTCTGCAATAACCTAGAAATATTTTAGATGCTCTAGTTTTCCATAAAAAAATTTCAGTGACAGTTATGTAACAGATACCATTTTGAAGGCTACATATAGCACCTCCTCCCGGAATTTCATTAACTTATAGGGGCTGAAACGGCAGTGTTGCTCGATGACCCATAGCAAATTCCGAATTTTTCAATCTAAATTGGCAGAGAAAAATATGTGTTGCGTTACTTTTTGAACACCCCTTGTAGTTTCTCATAGACTGTACACAATAAAATGCTCACCAAGAAAAGTCGTGTGGCTCAGCCATTGTACATGGCCTGCAATGTCCATATACCAAATAGTAGACTTACTACCAAAACCACCTCCCACAATATTCGGGAGATGTAAATTGACGGACTGGCTACGACTACTTTAACTGTTCGCATCCGTCAGTATGTATCAGCCGCGGCCGCCGTATAGCCACCCACCACTTATTCGTCGTCAACAACTGTGACCGAGCTGATGAGGGGGGTGGGCATTAGGGGGAGAGGGGAAGTATCGACTCGGCAGGCTGTGTACCTGCCATCTGGTGGAGCCCCAAGCATGCTGCTGCATCTTAAATGAGGAAACAATTTGTCTATCAGCCTGTCTTCATGGCTAGAACACCACCAACCGTGTTGCTAATCGGGATCTGAATTGGCAGCCTATTACCGACATCGCTTGACCAACTTCCTAACACCTGAATTAGATGGCAACATGAGATGTTCTCTAGTCTACATAATAGTCTTAAATTCCCCAAATGATGTCCACACAGAAACAAATGAAAGCAATTAAATGGAACCGGCATTAACTCCTTAGGGTGAAATATCTTCAAAATGGTTAAAATGGCTCTGAGCACTATGGGACTTAACATCTGATGTCATCAGTCCCCTATAACTTAGAACTACTTTAACGTAACTAATCTAAGGACATCACACACATCCATGCCCGAGGCAGGATTCGAACCTACAATCGTAGCGGTCACTCGGTTCCAGACTGGAGCGCCTAGAACCGCATGGCCACCACGGCCGGCTATCTTTAACTTCCTGTCGTAGCAGGTACAATAACACAAGAGACTTCTGTTACGATGATACCCAGCTACCTTCTTCCCAACGTCACGCTGATTATCCTTGAGCACCTCTTCTCATCCCTGCAGCTCCTCTAATACCCAAAACTTAGTGGAAGTTTTTGTTATTTTAGTCGCTGTGCATTGATGTTGATTTGTTCGTATGATGTCAGGGGGCTCCTGTTCCTCACTAGACACACAACCCAGTACCTCAGCCAGCTGACTGTAAGAAGCGTTTATGTACTGTAAAACTGGAAAGCTGAAATTCGAGCTACACAACACACTATATAGTTTTGTGAGGCATAGCCAGTTTACTGCCTGATTGTAAGTTTGTAGTAAGAAATTCTATGCACCAAGTAAAACTGAAATTTTTCCTAACCAAATAATGATGCCATTGTCTCTAGGTTGCATATGGGGTGTTTAACCTCTGCTGCTGCTACACTGCTGGTCGCATATATGACCGGACAGTGATTTCCATCAAAATCTTCTACTAGCATGGAACCAGCCATCGAATTTGAGAGCTGAAAATCTAGAATGGCTAGCATAGGAATGTTACCAGGACCCTGCTTCAGTGCACGAGAAGCAACCACTTAAACATTCTCTCTTATAAAAGTGTTGGTTTACGGGGGCAGCTAGTTGAGTGAAGTTCGGAAGGAACTTACTGTCAAAGTTCAGCATGCCAATAAACAGTGCAAGTTCCATCTTATCCAGAGGATGCAGGAGGTTAGTCTTGCCGGCCGCTGTGGCCGTGCGGCTCTACGCGCTTCAGTCCGGAACCGTGTGACCGCTACGGTCGCAGGTTCGAATCCAGCCTTGGGCATGGATGTGTGTGATGTCCTTAGGTTAGTTAGGTTTAAGTAATTCTAAGTTCTAGGGGACTGATGATCACAGATGTTCAGTCCCATAGTGCTCAGAGCCATTTGAACCATTTTCTACGGGTAGAAACCACGTAACCTAGGAAAAAAATCTCAACAATGGCCAAATTAATCCCTCCATGAGATGGGAAAGCACCTAACTAAAATGCTGAAGGTGCTCACCAAATTAGTTATTATAAATAGCTTTGTCATCACAGTAACTAGACATACAAGAGAGCTTAATTTCGCTCAGCATGGAGTGTGGTAAATGAGGTAAGACTGCTGTACAGATAGCAACCTAAAGGAACTGTGTTGAAAGCAGTCATTCATTCCCATTCTTTGACTTGAATTATCTGGTAATAAGCATGATTCAAAACAATTAACCGTGAAATGATGTGCTCCTGTAAGCCGTGTACAGCACATGTAAAGAACAGTCAAGTACACTGACTCCCACACTACTTTTTGGTTAAGGACTGGAAAGTCCACAACAGGCTTATAACCTATGCCTTTGCCTCTTGGAAATAAAAGCAATGACGAGCAATACACAGATGTAGAAGGCATAAGAAACCCCTCTGTAAGCAACACGTGAATATTTTTCCTTAACTTTTCCATTTTGGGCGGCAATACCTAGCAAGAAGAGTGGTGTTCCAGAATCTGGTCGATGAGTGGGATCTGATACTTGACTTGTACGTTATACCCAGCTGTTCATTCAAAACACCCAGAATGCACCTTATAAGCTTAACAGCTGTTGAGCTTCGTCTACCCACGACTGTTACAAATCAGGTGCGATTGAATAGAATCTACGCTATTAGCTGAAGGATGTTGATCGTGACCACATAACTTAAAATCCTTACTCGGAAGAAATGTAAAATTTACAGACCTTTCTATTACTGAGTTACCAAGACAAATTAGAAAGGGTATATTGTTGCAAGAGTCCAGCAAGCCACAGACTATTTCGTGTCTTAGGTTGGCGCAGATAAGGCGTAGAAAGGACTTCAATTAACCAGCTGCATCCCACAGGTGCCCAATCAGTTCGCCTTCCACAACAACATTTTTGGAAAAGCTATCTGCTAATACTGTTCTCACGGCCTACCGCACTTTGCCGAAAAGAATGTCCCTGTTTATTACACCTAAAACGATTTCCAGTGTGTCGTCCACGTTGACTACTCCCAGGATATTGAGCGGAAGTTATTCTGGGCAAGTTAATCCTTTGCTCAGCTACCCTTCTTGCTGATCAGTAAAACTGATGTTCTTTGTAATTCGCCCAACTTGATCAAGTCAAGCGAACTACAGGGTTTATTAGCAACAGCCACTTATGAATGATGTTCCAGCTGAATTCCTTCAGTTAAACTACCAACGACCTCAGTTTGACTGAACTAAATGCTAATTCTGTGCATCAAATATATTCTTAACAAAATTCTCAATTGTTTCGTGTTTAACTTCTATATCCAAAAATAATGCTTATTAATTAATTCATTTCTATGCCTATCTGACAAACCTAGGATAACAAACCTGCCAGGCAAACCACTCAAGCTACTCACATTTCGAAGAACCTGATGAATAACCGATGACCATTTAATGGATAAATAATCTGAAAGACTATAAGATCAGGAATTTGAGCGGCAGTTGCCATTTAACGGATAAATGAAATACTTCTAAAATTTCATCACTAGTCTCCTTTAGTAACTTAGTAACCCCTTGCAAATGACTACAATGTACCCATATCTCAATATTGTCATAATTCTGGGGAAATCCGGTGATAAATCTGATTAGCCTTTACCCTTTCCTACTCATGAGGTATTTTTTTCCTCTGTAATAATCCCGATGTTGAAGTTACCCAAACTTTTCTTGCGTCTCTTGCACTTCAGCCCTCTGTTTAAAGTCGGTCTATTACGTAAATCGTGTACCTGATTTTTTAAATGATCCAGATGAGGTGGCATTCGAAATAACTGAGATTGCGAGGGACAACTACCCTGAAGCAAGTCGACGATATTTTGCACACTGCCGAGGGACCCAAGACAAACCTGGATAGCTTGACCTACCTCACCGAGGGTAGAGAGGATCAGCAGCTGTGTCATGTTGTGCTGTTTAATGCTGCTTTCGGCGAGCTGGCTGTGGATTTATAACTCCTATTGAGAACCGAATCACCCGGGAGCAGAAAACACTTTAACAGTATAGAGCATGGGAATATGAGAGACAGAGAGAGAGAGAGAGAAAGTGAGAAATGTCACATATGAGAGAGAGAGAGAAAGAGAGAAATGTAACATACAATATTAACCACGCTCTGAAATCATAGCTAGCGAGGAGATGTCACTGGTAATGTGCCAGGTTCCAACCAGAAAACGTAATTAATTTATTTAAAAAAGGGTAGTGTAAATATTTATGTATTTCTGAACCGCATCCTCAGTACTTCTGAGAAACTTCAATAAACTCAAAACAAATGAACGATATGTGCTTATAACTGGAAATTAAACGTTTTAGTCGAAGGACTCAAATTATTAAGATTCAGCAAATGTGAACAAATGAACAATACAACTTTAGAATTAGAAATTGAACAATTTAACTAAGGCTAGGAAAGTATTAAGCTACACCCCATTCCAGAACTCATGTTCGAGCATACAACCAAACTCAAGTGTTAAGACAGAAAGTAAAATATTTCCATTAGCAGATGTTGTTTTATCATGAATGTATAATTAATTACCAGCTCTGAGCATGCAATAATACCTTATTAAATGGCACTATGAAACAAATTTAAGAAAGAAAGCTCATCTGGCTTCAAGGAACAGTAATGTACTTAACCCTATGAACCGAAGCCCGCCCATATAATACTCATTGACAACGACATATGGAAGTTTGAGTTTGGATGTAATTCGTTCACAGATAGCGGAAATTGTTAAAGCGACCACTCCCATAAGGTGAGAAATCCAGTTTCGAGTCGCAGTTCATCACATATCTTCATTGTCGTCTATCGAATATGTGGACTATGCTGATTAATATTCGAAATTGTGATCTACAACAAAGTTGCCTCGCACAATTGATTCTTCCGCTGTTGATTCAAAAAATCTGGGTTGCTGGTGCGAAGTGACTTCCATGCCGCGAGTTTCATTGACTTGTAAAATGGAATTATATTATTCACGGTAAAAGATGACAGCCAAAACAGTTGCAGGATAAAGATTTAGTAAAATTCTTGACCAAGGTTTCGGTATATATAAATATACCTTCATCAGAAGTAAAATATCCTGAACAGGAAGGCACTTTCGTTAGCAAAAACTTAGCATCGGAAATGAGAAAGAAAAACACGATAGCTTAAGTAACCGTAAAATTACCAGAGTATTACAGGCACAAAAACTTATAGTCATTTACTAAAATTACATCTTGCAATGGAGATTAATAAAACAATTGTGCCAAAGGCGTCGTCAGCAGTTAAGACAACATCTCCATTTATACAACATGATTATGGACGCTGGGTCAATTTGAACACAGTTTAGCATATGTACTTCGCCTATGAACTATCGTAACGAGACTGTGAAAGCCCTAGGGCAGATGGTTTCGCCGAAAGAGGGCAATTGTGGTATGTGCCATCCAGACACTCGCGTGCATTAGTATCCACGGATACATACACATGCGCAACAAAATTATTAAAATTTGTGCTAATTAAAATCTTCTGTCTTAATAAATAAAACATATCAGAACCATTTAAAAACATCTATGTAAAATAGAAAATATGAAACCAATGTACCTGTGTCCTAGTGTCAAGCAGATGAAGCTTGCGCTATGGAACAAATCTAAAGAGAGAGGGCACTAGTGTTATGAGCGAGAATCTCGCGTAAAGTAAAACGGTAAATTACATACTAGCGAAAACAACCAAAATGTTAAAGTGAAACGAAATCATCTGCCGTTGTGAAGAAAAACATAACAGAGAATTAACCACACATAACCATCGAAAATCACAAACAGCAAACATCAAAAATACTTCTGATGAAGGTATATTTGTATATACCGAAAACTTGGTCAAGAATTTTAATAAATCTTTATCCTGCAACTGTTTTGGCTGTCATCATTTGCCGTGAAGAATTTCAACAGTTGCTGTTTCAGCCATGTTTAAAATCTTGGAATTACATTATTCCAATTTTGGTCATATTCGAAAAAAATACATATTTACATTCATCTTGGTGACCAAGTTTGTAATCCTATCACTAGAACCAAATTACCCTCAAAGTCTCAAAGTACAAACATTTGCTTCTAGGATCTAAAGAGTAAAAAATCTTACGAGAAACGAAAACCCAAACACTGGAGATGTGCCGGCCGGTCTGGAACCGCGCGACCACTACGGTCGCAGGTTCGAATTCTGTCTCGGGCATGGATGTATGTGATGTCCTTAGGTTACTTAGGTTTAAGTAGTTCTAAGTTCTAGGGGACTGATGACCTCAGAAATTAAGTCTCATAGTGCTCAGAGCCATTTGAACCATTATTGAACTGGAGACGCAAAACGATTCCACTTGTCAAAAGTTACGGATTCCAACTAGAAAAAATGGATTTACCGTAAAAGAATCATCCAGACTCTATTATGAGACGAAATGGTTACGGAAACGTTTGACTAGAGCTGTGAACAGCGTGAAATATACTCCAGCGAAGCTGATCCTGAAGCTCTGGAACAAATAAAAAAATGACAGAATACCTGTTTCTAACGTTTCTCCGCCAAAAACGACGACTGTCCTCCGGTATTGGTATGGATAAAAATTAAACCAACAAGAAGAGAAGTCACTGAAGTCTTAAAAGAAACTATCATGAGAAAGAGAAGTTATGGACAATCGAGTAGTATCATACAATAATTCAGCTTGATGCATTAATAATGGTCGATTTAAACTTAACCACAACCAAGAGAGAGTGTTATACTGCGTTCAAAGGTTTCATCCAACAACTGTTGGGAGTCCCTAAAATCCCAGTTCTTAAGGGGAAGATCTATATAAAAAATTGGACAAGGTAGTGTAACACACCAAATTCAGGCACTTTATATTGATACGACGGCAATGTACACAGGTCAACTAAACGATGCCTGAAAAAATGATTAAAATCATACATTTTTTTGACTCGCTTTCTGAAGTCATATGTTTGAGGTCGTTATGAGGAGCAGCTTCAACTAGTAGATGTCGTTGCTTTACGTTTTCCAAGTATGTGGATGAATCTATAATTTTTCTGACAGTAGTATTCTTTATATTACTATAGCAACGAAGTGCATGAGGAAGATCGTGTGTCCATCCCTGGATTTCTTGAACATCATCTTTCTACGCAGAAATCACGGTGAAATTATAACCGATAACTTCGGAGTTAAGTGATGGCATTCCAGCGAATTGTACCTCGATTCACATGCTAGAAGCGCGAGGTCATGGGAGGTGGATGACAGTTTTCTGACGTTAGATGTAACTTCATTCGAATTCTGGAATATTTACTTTATCTTCATTTGTGAAGGAATTTCGGAAAGCGGTGTTTCGTAACTCTTCTTTAGTGGTAGTGTTATGAGTAACACCATCATTGTTATCGCGCAGTGAAGGTGTTGACTGAGTCTTCCGACTGGTGTATTTTACATAGGACAGAATGTCTTCGAGTTTTCTCCCAGATTTCGTTGTGAAAACTATTGAAAGCCTTTTGCATTGAAGTTCGCACAAAATTTCGAGCTTCTGTAGAACTTCGCCAATATTGGGGATTTGGCGTTATTTTAAATTTGGCATGATGTTTTCGTTGCTTCTGCAACAGTGTTGACCAGGATGGGGCATTAGTACCACCTTTTATTAATTTATTTGGATATATCTCTTAACTACCGTCGACACTTCTGCTTTAGTTTGAGCCACATGTGATCCACGCTTACATAGTGAGAATGGAAAGTGTGGGTACTGTCTCTTAGTAACGTGTTAACGGAATTTTTATCTGTCCTCTTGCAGATGCATTTTTCGATTATTTTTGGTGGTCTTTGGATATTACTTTATTAACCCTATCAACAACACCGTTATGGTCATTAATCCCTGTATCTTTCATGATGTTCGTTATTTGGTTAGAATTGTTTGTTGCTAAGACGTGCAATATGTTTTCGCAATCATTTGCGTTTCGAGTGTGATCCTGAATTAATTGTTCAAAATGATTTTCTGCGACGGCATTTAGTACGATTTCAGACGATTTATTATGTTTAACACCGACTTCAGACACGTGTTTTTGCCAACATATCGAGGGTAGATTGAAGTCACCCCCAACTTTCTTTGAACGTTTTAGGAACTGTGTCGTCTGAGTATAGCCTCCACCCATACAAAATTGCAGGAAGTATGTACTTAAATTTCACTACAATGTAAACTACTTCTGACAGCAATAAGCACTCCACCATCAACAGTAATTAATCCAGCCTTTCTGAACAAGGTTAGGTCCTTTGTAAAGATTTCGGCTCAACTTATTTCCAACTTTAGCCGACTTTCCATTCCTATAACAATTTTGGATTGAGTTCTTTCTATTGGCCTTGGAGCCCTGGATCTTTTCCACCACAGCTATGACAGTTTACAACTACTGTACTGATTGTTGCTAGGTCTACGCTGTTTCTGGGTTCGTCCTGCACTCTTTGAAACCGAAGACTTTTCTGCACAATCCCGAGACACTCTAACCTAGAAAACCGCCCGGCCTCGTCCACAAAAGCTCCCGCTATCTGTATAGCTACTTCCTGTGTGTTGTGGACACCTGACCTATTTCTTGGAATCAGGAAGAAAGCCACCACCCTATGGCGCATGATCAGAGAACCGTCTGATCCTCTGATAGATAACCTCCATTCGGCTCTGTAGCAAGGAGCACAGTCGTTTCTGTTGACTATGGTACAGGTGATGAGGTCCGTCATCATCTTGCAAGCAAGACTGGCTGTCATTACTACTTCAGCTAGCAGCACGAAAGAAGAGGAAATCTCTTCCGATCCAAAGCGACACACATCTCCAGTGATAACGTGTACCATCACCTGCAGTTGGCTGCACACTGTGCTCGTCATGGCATCTGGAAGCACCCGTTCTACATGTGGAAAGACTCCTCCCGGAGTATGCATATTGGTTTCCTTCCCCTTATTCGCGGCCATATATCTAAGGAGCCGCATTACTTGCCAGCAATCCCACCCTCTTTTATTGCCCTTGTCTTGCGGGTCGAGCGGAATGCTCTTGATTAGGGCGAGCGACTTCATCCGGGTCAGGGACATCGTCAGACACAAACAGCGTCCGAAACCTGTGTGTCAAACTAACCGAGGACGCCCTCTGATCGGTCCCTCAGAAAGTCTTCCGCTGCCTGCTGCACCTAGGAACGACCTCCCACGCGACCACGAGTGAGCGGTCAACCACAGTGCGGGCAGTACCCGGGGCGGTCACAGCAGTGAACCGTTCTGGGACACGTGGGTTGTGCTCGACGTCCCTAAAATCGCCCTGTCACTCCCTCCACAGTGCTGCAAATTGGCAAAACCATCAAGATGCATGTTGCTAGAACAGGGTGTAAATACATTGTTTGAAACGAAAATGATTTCAGCAGTAAGCAAGTGAGTCACCAATAGCTGCTATCAATCAAACCCATCGTTGTCCAATTCGTAAAAATACCAGCCAAAGAAAATATATCATTAGCCGCTTGGAGTGCAGACATTTGAGGCTGCATCGCCGGCCGGAGTGGCCGAGCGGTTCTAGGCGCTACAGTCTGGGACCGCGCTACCGCTACGGTCGCAGGTTCGAATCCTGCCTCGGGCATGGATGTGTGTGATGTCCTTAGGTTAGTTAGATTTAAGTAGTTCTAAGTTCTAGGGGACTGATGACCTCAGAAGTTAAGTCCCATAGTGCTCAGAGCCATTTGAGGCTGCATCATTTAATACAATAAACTATACTATGAAGCGTCACCTTATAAGTCGCATTGAAAAGGAAAAAAAAAAAAAATAGAAGACAGTTCTGTGCACAATGAGATTACAGACTCATTGATTATTGCATGAAACCCGTCATAGAAATGAAACTCACGAACAATTTCTTTTACACATCGTTGCTGGGGAACGTAAAACGTACGCAACTGCTACCGGATCCTTTTTTAGGAAAAATAATCTTCAGTGTCTATTACTTCACATCAAGTGCCGCAGGGCTCGTAGGGAAGGTGCATTTTTCTCTTAGACACTGTGGGCATTACTAAGGAAAAAATAATTTTGCAAAAACATTTCCATTTTTTTTTGACAATTTCTGGAAATGTATAAGAAAAATTTGCTTCAGAATGTGTTTCAACAACTGGTATTTTACTGTTTCTCTTAAAATAAAAGAAGTAGTAGAGCACTCCACTTTTTAACGAAATTAATCGATGTGTATACAATTTTACAGCTTCAGGGCCTTTCGGCTTCCAATTAGGATGAACTTCCTTCAAGTTAAGAATCTTAATTTCTTGTACCTGAAGCAAAGATACCGAAAAAGTGAAGGTGTTAGAGGATATATTTTCTGTAACATAGCACTGAATGTCGGCATCGAAAATTTCAAAGTGTATTAAGAAGGGGAGAAGTTTGAAGATGTTAATGGTAAGCTGAGAAGCGCAATGCTTTCTTGGAGGTCGCAACATTTTTAATGCACTCAAAAACTGATTTTAGCCATCACCACCGTATTTCTTACTTTTATACCGCCTCACACCTTTCAGCCTTACGCCAGTGTCAAATGCTCTACGAGAGAATTACGTAAAAATTTATTAGTAAATATGCATTGGTGCAGTTACATAAAATGTACTTCGTACATACAGAAGAAGCAAGCCATCAGCGAATAACTTCCACAAAATCCATAAAAAGCGCATCTTGAAATATAGAGGTAGAACTGACAAAAATCCCTATATTAAATTAGTAGGTAAAAGTAAACTGAATTTGTCAACCATGAATACCGAGTATCTATTCTACATTACTTGATAATCTCGAAGAGCAAACTGACACAGTGTATACATCGAAGTATCAGATAAAGAAGCCCCCAGATGGCAATACTGTATCGGCGATAATGATAATTTTATATTTTGAAATACAGAAGTAGTGGTGCAATTGATTAATACAATGTAGTTTCAAATGACTGAATACATTGTATTATACCTATTACATCACCCAGTTTCCTACCTAACAAACATACATATGATGAAAGGGGAATATCGGGAATTATCACCGCAAAATGACACCCATGTATGAAAATGTAATCAAAAAAGTGAACGGCTATCTGCTCAATGAAATAATATATTACAATAAACGGGTAAATTAGTACACATTAATGCATACATAAAAAAGGTAAAATCGTCATATTGATACTGCAGTAATAATATTACGGAGCTATACACAGAACGAGAGGAAGCACGTGTGGTATGTAAGAATTTTGCAGAGCTAAGCACCAGTGTAAGAAATAAAGTACAAAATGTAAGATACCTAAGGATAGGAATACATCAGATCAATGCTTATTTTGTACGCATTCACTGTAATGTACTATTGTATTATTTTTGTAGTCAGCTAGTTTGCAATCAGATGTCATCAGATAATATAGACCACATACTTTGTTCCATGTTTGACAAATTCAGTTTCAGTATTGTTTAGCTAAGAGTGTATTATAGATAATTTTGTGAGTTCTGTCTCTTTTTTTACCATGTTATTTCCTGTATTTATCCAAGTTTTGCAATGGGTGCTTGCTTACTCCTTTTGTAGGAGGTACGGTTTACTTCATTACATCAATTTATTTTTTCTGATGTACTTCAATGTATTTCTCTTGTAGAGACTGTAAGAATCTCGTAATGCTGAAACGCACAGGGAAGTACAGAATTAATGAATACAATGGTCAAGACTAATACCACTTTTTGAGTATGTAAATGCTGATGTTACCCACAATCTAACGCTGGTATAACTAAGTTATCGGCAGTCACCGAGTAAACACAGCCCCAGGTGTCTCCAATGTGCACAGCACTCTCAGCTAAATTGCGTACCTACACCGCATACTCAGCGGAGGTGCAGGACAATGCTCTGAGATTACTGCAGCGCGGCATCTGCCACATGCCACACAGTACACGTCAACAACCGGGAGATGAGATCACAATGACAATGGATCCTCACCTCTCACTCAACTCAGCAGATATTTGAAATATGTATTACATTGTTTTTATGGTGTTTTCGTTGAAATTTTGTAGCGTAGGGGGACCAGCTAACACATCTCTTAGTTAGCTACAACGATGAAATATAAATCTGTCACATTTATTTGTTCAATTAGCAGCCGCATATAGGTTAATATCCAATGAAATATGAAAAACAACACTTGGAAAAGTTTTCAGATATATGTTTTGTAACTATATTAAAATTGTCTTAAAATCGAGAAGCAGCACGTGCATTTTCCAGAGTTGCTGCCGCGCGTTGCAACCTGTCACCGAGCGGTCCACAGAGGTGACAGCCACAGAGAATGCAGCCGACAGCCTTCATCAACAAAATTTAAATAGTTAATAGGAGTAGGGGTGCTGTACATTGGTCAAAATTAATGCTTCCAGTCCGTTATGAATTAGTGTAGATAGGCAGTATCATTTCAGCCGAATGAGCATTCGGTTCTAATCTTGAAGAGGCGGTCTTGAGTAAGATAGTTGTAGGGAGCGAGCTTTTGAGTACGGTAAGTCGTAACTGGAAGTAACTACCGAAGATATTTATTGCACTGCATATCCTTCCAAGATAAATTTAGGGAATTTCGGCTTTTTAGTTTGTTGTTTTAGAAAGTTAGAACTCACCTAGCGATAAATATGGTGCGGGGAGATCTTTAATAGCGAGTTAATGTTTGACGGGCTTGCATAATTATTTACTGGTATACCTAGTATTGTGTTTTGGGGTTACGTGGAACAAGAGTTAAACAGTGTGGTTGTGAATTGCTGATTGATGGTAAAAGACTGGAATCCTTATTCTCGCTTGGAGCACTGATTTTGATTCTGGAAGCGTAGTAAAGTGTGACTGAGAGGTGTTATTTTTATTTTTGTGGGGTACCCTCCAAGGAACGTTTTGTAGTGGTTGTTGAAGTGTTGCACGATGGAGAACTGCATCCGTTTCATTATAGGTTAGCTCAATACCATCGGCCAGAAAACCGCATTCGATGAGTACAGTTTTGTGAATGCTTCTCGCACCAAGTCGAAGATAATGAACATTTTATAAGTAATGTGATACGAACTGACGAATGTAACTACACTTGTGAAACATTTTTCAACCTTCACAACAGCCACTGTCGATGGGAACATAACATACCCTTCACCTGGGAACGTGGCTGTGAGGCATGCTTTGGTGTAAACCTGTGGGTTGGGATCGTGGGAAGAATGGTTTTGGGCCCATACCTATTGTTGAACATCTTGAATGTCTGCTTGTACTGTAGATTTCTTTGCAATACTTTGCCTGACGCCATTTGAAAACGTTCCTCTTTGTGTTCGGTGACGGCTAAGGACTGAGCATTATAAAGAACCGCCACACTTTGGAAAGAGTATACAGAATTATTTAAATGAAGCGTTTCCAGAGAAAAGGATTGGTCGTGGAGATCCAATGTTCTGGCACCAACGTTCCCAGGACCTTAATTTACTATTCTTCTATTTTCTACGCACAGATGTACACAACCTAGTAGGTCGCATTCATGTCGCTTCGGCAATGGTGTGTGTAGGTGTGTTGCGTAGTGCCCAGCAACGTGACGAACTATTTGAAAATTCGAGATCGTCGCTCTGAACACCTCTAAAGTGAACGTTGTTCGTAAGTGTACATATCGGCTCTGTGTAGATAAGCCAGGACATCAAACATACAAAACACAATTACTGCTCAAAGGCAAACGCTATTAGATTTAAACAGTTGCTAGTGAAATATATCGCTGACTTGGCATCAAGTTACGCTCTGTGAGGTAAAGACTAATTTCACAGAAAGAAAGAGCTTAATTTTCGCTGGACGGAAATATCTCTACAAAAAAAGAAGAAAAGTACACGTATGTAGTTTTTGTTGCTGATGTGGACATGATACCGTGGAAAGAAGGATTCTTACTGTTAATAATGATTATGTCACTTCTGAATGGGTTTAGTCTAAATAGATTTTCAATAATAAAGAAGTACAAGCCTGTAACATATATCGTTTGCACTACACGTTAAGTTTTAAAAGCCTTTATGTTTCTTACCCCAGCTAAAGGAACTTGGTTAGGTCTGTGAACGAAATGGTAGACTTATAATTTTAGGTTAATAGCATGTACGTAAAATATAGGTATGTGAGTATACATGTGAGTACCGTTATCATTTTCAAAAAATATGTATAGGCTATCCATCAAGAAGTAACTAATATCTTTGAGAGTGTATTAATTCAAACTAGTAAAATTGCTAATACGTAGACAAAATATTTTTTCAGGAAAACCTGTATTCAGTTGCGATAGCAAGCAGAAACCAATTACACTATACGGTAAAGCTAACAGATCTGGCCAAGTATTTACCGGACAGAGACAATCAAACTTACTTTGCTTGTTGATACAGTGTCATGCAAAATAAATTGTTAGTCGCACATGTTTAAAAAGTAGTAGTGTGAAAGTGTTATTTCGAAAGAAAATTGCGAGAAACTGCAAAGAGTTAGCAGTGACTGATGTGCGTAGCACGTAAAGAATTTTGAAAACCGGTGATTTTTTAAAAACAAAATAGATGCACAAAGAGACAATAAACGAACGTAGGAGAAGTAAGATGCAAATATATTACCCATGTCGCGCTGATTCTGAACTACACTGAGGTGACAAAGGTCATGGGATACCTCCCTATATCGAGTCGGGTTCTTTTTGCCCAGCGTACTGCAGCAACTCGACGTGGCATGGACTCAACAAGTCGTTGGAAGTACCCTGCAGCAACATAGAACCATGCTGCCTGTACAGCTTTCCACAATCGCAAAAGCGCTGCCGGTGCAGGATGTTATTTACGAACTGATCTCTTCATTACGTCCCACAAATGTTTGATGGGATTCATGTCGGGAAATCTGGGTGGCCAAATCAAAAACGGTTCAATTGGCTCTAAGCACTAAGGGACTTAACATCTGAGGTCATCAGTCCCCTTGACTTATAATACTTAAACCCAACTAACCTAAGGACATCACACACATCCATGTCCGAGGCAGGATTCGAACATGCGACCGTACCAGCAGCGCGGTTCAGGACTGAAGCGCCTAGAACCACTCGGCCACAACGGCCGGCTAATCTACCACATTCAAGCGTTGTCCTCAATATTTTGCATCGAAGGCTTGCAAGACTACAGTTCACGTGAGTGGCCAAATCATTCGCTGGAATTGTCCACAATTTCCTTCAAACCAAAAGCGAACAATTGCGGGCCGGTGACACTTCACAATGTTATCTATAAAAATTCCATCCTTGTTTCGGAACACGACGTCCATGAACGGCTGCAAATCTCCAGGTACCCGAACGTCCAGAGGACACAGTCCATTCCAGGCGAACACAGTCCCGACCACTATGACGCCGCCACCAGCTTGCACAGTGCCTTGTTGACAACTTGGGTTCATGGCTTCGTGGGGTCTGCACCACACTCGAGCACTGCTATCAGCTGTTTACAATTAAAATCGGGACTCATCTGACCGGGCCACTGCTTTCCAGTCGTCTATGCTCCAACACATATGGACACAAGCCCAGGAAAGGCGCTGCAAGCGATGTCGTATTATTAGCAAAGACTGTTTCGTTGGTTGTCTGCTGCCACAGCCCATTAACACCAAATTTTTCAGTACTGTCCTACCGGACACGTTCGTCGTACGTCCTACATTGATTTCTGCCATTACTTCACACTGTGTTGCTTCTCTGTTAGCGCTGACTACTCTAGGTAAAGGCCACTGCTTTCGGTCGTTAAGTGAAGCCCGTTGGCTACTGTGTTGTCGTGGATGAGAGATGATGCTGTATTTTGGTTTTCTCGGCACATTCTTAACACTGTAGACCTGAGAATATTGAATATTTAACGATTTCCGAAATTAAATTACTCATGCTGCGGCGGCGCGGTTCTTTCTGTCCATTTACGACGAACCTGCACCTACCTGTGAACACTGTCTCAGTATATCATCAGTAGGGAAGCCTAGCGAAACCTACTGTACTTCCACCTAAACCAGACTGCAATTAAAGTCACTAATCTACGTTTCGGGAGAAAGTTTTCACACGAAATGAAAGGTTGGAAATTTTGTCCTCAATTAATATATTCTGAAACTTAGGTGAACAAGTATCACTGCGAAGCCCGTGCTAGTCTTAACACAGCACTCACAATCCCTTTCACTCACGTTAGCAAGTTTATGGTGTTGCATTTCCCGAAAACGTAATAGCTACAAAAATACCGATTGATACTGATTGTTTTTGATTAATAATGCTAGCCAAATATTGAGTCTGTAGGTACCAAATGCAGTCACAGATTTTTTTTCCACCGACCTGCTCAATACGCCACTCGGAATATATGTCTTTTCTCGTCAGAAAATTCACTTAAAAATCCCGAAATTTCTACACGCCCATCGGAATAATTATGCCGTCACTTTACCACACTTTTGATTTATGAAACTCTAATAGATCCAGCAACTTATCGTTTCCATCGGAACTACTACTACACACGTCCAAACTGTATCATGGCTAGGCTCCGACTCCTCCCTAGAATACTCTAAGTCTTCTCTACCAGCAGGGAAAGGCGCGCGAAGAATATTGCTTTACCATTGGTCAATTTACTCAAGAGCCAATAGCAAAACAACATTCTCCCGCGTCAGTCTGCGCTTTTCATCAATAACCAATCGCAAAATAGTAAACCTAACGACTGCACTTTTTACCGACGAAATTATCTAATATGCTGAAATATTGCTTATGCATAAAGTTATTTACTATTGTTATTTACACCTGAATTAACTTTCCCTTTACCATAAACTTACTTCACAAATTTATTCTACAAAAATCCCCTTTGCCCATATCCATACTTCTTCGAAAAGTTCCCACACTAAATCCTACTACATAACTCGTTAAACAATTCTTTATATTAACCTTAAACCACACTCACGCATGATTCATACTGTTAACACACATTTACAACATTTTACATACACAAAAAGACATAATAACACTTTATGAAAATACTAGAACAGTTTATGAAAAACATTCTATTACTTTAGTGCACTCTAGTGGGCACAATCGAAACTAAAATCACATTCCCCCTATCCAATATTGTCCTCTATCGGCTGATATATAAACTACGTGCGCGTCCAGTTTCGCATCACCATCTGTCACTATCCAGCTCTGAGACACATCTCCCACTTAACCGCCTCCAAGGCAGGATCGTTATACGGCGCTACGCCTCAATGCGTGTATCTTCAACAACCATATCACGTTCAGTCTTTTAATTCAGGTACTGCTGCCATAATCACGCCGTTAACATTTTCACATGAATTAGTTGAGTACAAATGATACCTCTTCCAATGTACTGCCTTTTTGTACCTTGTGCAAGAGATACAACACCACGTGTATACGTGCACATCGCTATCCCAATTTCCTTACAAAATCGTAAGGAGGTTGAATAACAACATTAAAATTTGTGATAAGTGTCAGAGAGCCAAGATCAGTAACCAAAATTGTAAGCTTCCAACGCATAGTTTTAAATAATATGATGAGAAGGAATTGTTAGCCATGGATTTTTAGGTCCTTTGCTGAAGAAAAAAGAAGATTTTGCCTACATCTTTGTGTTGGAAGTATTCTCTAAATTTATAAAACTCTACCCTTCGTGTAAAGCAACTTACAAAGCGATTTCGACTAAGTTGGGGAAGGGCTGTATTGTGAAATCTGGTAAACTGAAACCCATACTTTCTGATAACGGGTCACAATATACATACCAAAAATGGAAGATAGGTCTTACCAGCCTCTGATTAACAATAATTGATACATCAACATATCAGGTGGCAGGAAATTGTGTAGTACTTTATATGAGATTAATGGGATGGTTGTGCCAAAAATACTGTAGCAACAATCATAGCTTGTGTTGAAATATTGTAGAGCATATTGAAGTTGTAATGAATAATGCAATTTATGATGCAACAGGATTTACTTGTTATGAGACTGTGAAGGAAGAGAGATCTTTGAGTTTTGTAGAGGAGAAACTGGCCTTTCCCCTGACACATGAACTAAGTTGGGAAGAGAAAAAGGAAACGGTGAGGTACTTGGTCGAAAGAAAACTGGAGGAGGAAAAGAGAAAACACGATGATAAGGTAAAGGTGGTTGATACTAAAGTGGTAAATAGCTTGAAAGACTACTTCTATCATGGAACAAAGAAACAATAATTATTTCCATAACACTTGTATCTGTATGAATAGGCGTACAGAAATAAGGGCTTTGTATACGAGGAGTGAAGAAATGAAACCTTACATAAAAGGAATAAAAACTATAAAAGTTAAATTATTCTTACTTCTATCTCTCATAATAAGAATTTGTATGTGATTTTGGTCTCAGTTCAAAAGATGACAGAAATGTTTTAAGTTATGTTGGCTGAATACAAACAGTACACAAACAACATATGTCACCTGTGTTTAAGACATATTATCATGAGAGGTAGGAGTGAACATCACCTGATAAAATGGTGGGCACATATGAAGATAACAATACATGCTACACATATATTTCTTTCCACTATATTTTCCTTCATTTCTTTCCTGCTTTATTTTCATCATACATCAAAAAAATCATTTTAAATGAGGTTTGTATACTTAATTCTTGGTATAATTGTGTTCATGTTTACATAGAGTAGTGGTTATGCTGAATGCAATTGCCAATTTCAGTATTCGGATGTAGTATACTTCCACATTTGTTAACATGATATTTGAATACATTCTCTGTGGACAAAGTGATATGAAATTGCGATTTTGTATAAAACTGACACCCGATGTAATCAGAATATTTGAAAGTGTTATGTGAAGCGAAGTGCTTGAGTGATGTAGAATCAAATCGAGAGGTCGATGAAGAAGGCATCAGTAAACAGTCGGCAGCGAGAAGAAGGGAGAGAAGGTGATTGTAGCGCCGTGCGTATAGTAAACTTCGTGTTCGTGCCCAATGCCAGTGCTTGTTCAGTGCTACGTTCATGATCTTGGTGTGTGCCGTGATTAAACAGCTAGTGACTATACACGTTGCGTTGTTCACTTACAGTAACTACGTTTTGACTTATTAAGCATAAAAATGTGATGTGCAGACCGGTAATCTGCGTGCAGGCCGTGGAGATACTACTTTCGATGATAGACAGTACGAACAGTTTAGTGGCCACCATTGACTGTGGAATAAAGCAGAAAATGTGGTATCACATTACAATGATTCGAACAAACTTTGGCTGTGAATGTACAGTGTGCTGATCACCGCGTTATTAAAATGACTGCGTAGACAGTTGCGTATGTCATTTATTCTTCGGTTTAAACCACAGACTAATGATTTACAGTACAGCGGACTTGCTTTACTTTCTGTACAGTGTGCTGATCACCGCGTTATTAAAATGACTGCGTAGACAGTTGCGTATGTCATTTATTCTTCGGTTTAAACCACAGACTAATGATTTACAGTACAGCGGACTTGCTTTACTTTCGCAGTGCAGGCGGATATACTGCGAAAAATCCCGCGCCACGATCGTCAACCATAAACCTAATCTGTGGCTAAAGTTTGTAATAAATGTTATGACGTCAGAGTATTTCACACGTTAATTGGAATAATCTTGATCTATTTCCGGAGTTGTAAGCAGACACGCAGATAGGAATTAATTCTGTAAAAACTAACTTCAGCTTTTACATTAACAGTTGGTGCTCATGATCAAGTACATCAGCAAGACAACACTAACCATTAAATTGCACGCTCAACAATCATGGTCTTGTGACGCGAATGTTGATGACTCGCCGGTAGCATGAGCTAAGTGGAAATTGTTTTACAGGAACGTTGGCTAAGAGACCGTGAACAACGTAATTATAATCAATGATGTAAAAACACTTTATATAGAGGCACTAGTAAATTTTCTTAGAAAATCACTTTACGTAACTATAGGTCGTCATATTGTAATACGGTTCAGCTTTAATTCCAGCAACATTCAGAACAGGAGTTACAACTTGGTTTCATTCATTTAATTATTTCTTTTCATAATCATGATAAGTTTGCAAACCTATTAACTTCTGACACAGTCATTTTTGTAAAAAAATAGTCACTTATACTAATGAAATAATAGTTAAACTGTTGTAGTTTCTTTTAATTTTTTTAAAGTGGCAGTGTTTCTCTATGTATGTAGTCTCTAAGTGTTTACCTACAATTACGCATTTCGTTCTGCTGCAGTCGAAAGGAGAGGAATGGAGGCTTCTGATATGTGGTGTTACGGGGAGATTACGGAAGATTAGTTGAGTAAATCGAATAACTACTAAAGAGCTAATGAACTGAACTGGAGGGACAGTAGCCTTAAGTCACAACTTGACTAAGAGAAGAAATCAGTTGATTTGAGATATCATCATTCATGAAGGGATCTCAGTTTGGTAATTGTATGTATGTGTGTGTGTGTGTGTGTGTGTGTGTTTGTGTGTATGTGTGTTTGTCTGTAGGTGTGGGAGAGGGGACGGTGGAGGAATTTAGGCAGAGGGTCATACTGGGCTACTGCGACCACGTTCAGATGGACGCAGGTCGCAGTAATCATGTGGAGATGAAGGAACTCGTGCACTACCTTGGAAAGCTTCATCAATCCAGTCTTCAAACTGAAGACTACAACAACCATCCATTAACACCACTACCACCACGTTATACGAAATAAATATGATACAAATCCATTCTAAGGTAAAATCTCTCCTCTCTTTCACTATCAATAGGATCGCAGGTGGAGTTAAAACCAATTGAATATTATAGCAAAGCATAACTGTAGCTTCGATATTAGGCAACTGTGACCGATATTAATACGGAATTTATGTGTGGCCGCATGTGTGCATATGTGCAATACTTCAGAGAGTTGGAGAGCTTAATTGAAAATAAGGCGAAGGTATGATAGTAAACTGGTACTGAAGTGATACCAACCTACTTTTGGGAGTATCATTGATATCAATGAAATTTTGTTTTCATTGAACTTGTACAAATGACAAAACGACATACAACTCACAGCATGGAAGTTTAATATTTACCCGTTATTAATGTTATAGTGGTGTTCTTATTTGGATGAAACGGAAATAACTTAAGGCGGCATATTTAGTTACTTTTTTGGGACGCTTAGACGCTAACGGAAAACCGTTCATAAATCGTAAGGTTATATGTGGTACCTACTACATTAATTTAACAGATTGAAATTTGAAACCTTATAGTTGCTCTTCTCATCGAAATAAATCACGTGACAGGCTTCCCAAGACAGAAACAAAAATGAACATGTGAGAAAAGTGGTCAATGTCGTAATGAATGATAAGTAAGTAAAGAGATTTCCAACTATTGACGTCAGAGAAATAGCAGAAAAGGAATTATCGTTTAGAAATAACTATTAGAATACTGTTTGTGGATTGGATATCACTTACTTTCAGGGTTGGCAAGACTGGAATGCGGGAACAAATTTATGAGTGATATTCGCGAGCAGGTTTGTCACTCTTGAGACCATGTTGGTCAAACACACGTAGAACAAAACAGCTCTGTAAAAAGTGCTGCAGGCCTATGGCCCTGTCACGAAACTAGTAATGTCTGTCATTCGTGACGCGAAAGGTAGCGCTTTTCGGAATATGCTTTCTTGATTACACTGCATAGGAAAAGACGAAGAAAGTACACGTTGGCCTACTATTTAACTTGATAAAGATGTAAATTAGAAATGGCTTGAACCCAGAAACAGATGTATCAGGATCATGACGATGCTCCAAAAGTGGCTAAACTGAGGGTATTTTTCAATGCCGTTCAAATATGTGGCAGTTCTGACTCCACTTATTTCTATTTAAAGAAGCAAATACACGATGTAAAAGACTTTGATTAAACAAGATTATGATAGCACTAGATGGGTAGAAATGGAATCACACTTCAGGAGTGGAACTACTCACTGAATAAAAGAGGAGTGGGTGAAAAGAAACCTTGAGAGAAAGTATAAGCTTATCATCTAAACAATACAGTGGGTCCGCTCTTACGCAATAAGCCTTTCACCCTGATCTCCTACATCTAGTTTTGATGATACTGAAATTATCTGAAAATTATCATCTCATTGTATTTTAAGCTAGTTACTTCCAGTATCGAATTGAATATCCACAGAATTAAGAGCACATTCAACAAAAACAGATCTACAGACAAAAGTATTTGTAACTCAGTATGCCCATAGTTAAACGTAGCGAAGATTCTTCATATTGGAGATGTTGTTTCCGAAGAAATTAGTCTAGATTCGTCCTGAGATAAACTGTCAAGTGCAATATTTCTCACCATCGGTTGGTTACGTGTATGTTACACCTGACTAAGTCACAACTTACAACGAAAAGACCGCTCTGAAGCAGTAATACTAATTTGACCAAGTAGTCCATGCACTTACATATGTCATCAAAAGTATCCGGACACCTTACAAGTTCATGGCGCTTATTGGGGAAGGGAAGTCCATTCTTCACAGAGTGCTGCTCTGAGGTGAGGTATCGATGTCGGTCCGTGAATCCTGGCAGGAAGTCGGCGTTCTAAAACATCCCAAGGGTGTTCCATAGGATTCATATCAGGACTCTGTGCAGGCCACTCTATTACAGGGATATTATTGTCGTGTCACCACTCCGCCACTGGTCGTTCATTATGAACAGCTATTCGATCGTGTTGAAAGATGCAATCGCCATCTCTGAATGGCTCTTCAACAGTGACAAGCAAGAAGGTGCATAAAACATCAATGTAGTCCTGTGCTGTGATACTGCCACGCGAAACAACAAGGGGTGCAACGCCCCTCCATGAAAAACATGACCAAACTATAACACCAACGCCTCCGAATTTTACTGCTGGCACTACACACGCTGGCAGATGAGGTTCACCGGGCATTCACCATACCTACACCCTGCCATCGGATTGCCACATTGTGTACCGTGATTCGTCACTCCACGCAACGTTTTTCCACTGTTCAATCGTCCAGTGTTTACGCTCATTACACCAAGCCAGGAGTAATTTGGCATTTACCAGCGTGATGTGTGGCTTATGAGCAGCCGCTCGACCATGAAACCCAAGTTTTCTCACCTCTCGCCTAACTGTCATAGTACTTGCAGTGCACCCTAATGCAGTTTGGAACTCCTGGGTGATGGCGTCGATAGATGTCTGCCTATTACACATTACGACCCTCTTCAACAGTCTGCGGTCTCTGTCAGCCAACAGGAGAGGTCGGCCGGTGCGCGTTTGTGCGATACGTGTCCCTTCACGTTTCCACTTCACTATCATATCTGAAACAATGGACCTAGAGATGTTTAGGAGAGTTAATATCTCACATACAGGCGTATCACACAAGTGACACCGAATCACCTGACCACGTTCGAAGTCCGTGACTTCCGCGGAGCGCCCCATTCTCTCTCACGATGTCTAATGACTGCTGAGGTTGCTGATATGGAGTACCTGGCAGTCGGTGGCACACAATGCACTTAATATGAAGAAGTATGTTATTGGGGGTGTCCAGATACTTCTGATCACATGGTGTATGCGTCGATAATACAACGCTCTGAGGGTTATTTTCTTCCACGGTCGTATACAAAATACTTCCTCTGACGCTGCGTAGTAATACTGCCGAGAGTCTCCATTGGCGTGAAATTAACTTTGGCCACTTTGAAAATGACACCACCCTGAGTTTCACTCTTCTTAAGTAACTCAATTGTCAAGTAATTATTGTGAGAATAATTCATTCTGATGAGTTCCTAATTTTGGGTTCATTATTTTGTTTATTGCATTTTCGTTTTCGATTTAGGGTCCTGATGAGCATTTCACTGAATTGGTAATTTATGATGTCGCTTAAATTATTCATTACCATCTCCTTGTACATATATATATCCCTTCATTCACATCGTAACTTTAATATTATTATCGGGTACCAGCGACAAAATACAAGATAAAAATGTGAATAGATTTTACCGCTTTACGTTATACGTCACCTGAAATCTAGGCCAATTGATGCATGTTAGTCTTATCTCTTGAACATTCCATGTTACGTTTTTGTTTACTCATATCGGTGTTTAAGGGCTACAGGGGAAGAATAAACGTAAACACGGGTGAAAATATCAATAAACACGGGAAGCTCTGAAACACAGGTAGCCTCATGGCGTCATGAGTTTTGTTAGCTGTCCAGTCACCGAGAAACGCAGTGCTTTTATAAGTTAGATTATTAATGAAAATTAGAACTGGATTTAGAAAAAATTCAGAGCTGTATATGGTTTACACGCTACAATGAAGAGGAAGCCCCATTCATTCATAATATCCATAATATCCTCCCTTGATATTATTTAAACTCAAATTTGATTTATAAAGGCAGTTTCCTAGACAGATTCTGCATAACTCTCAAAGCAATTATTTCAATGAGTCTACTGTAAGGCCCACTGAAGTTATGCTATCGACTAATCACTTTTCTTCGTGTATCTTTTCTGGCTGACGTTTTCTAAAGTGAACAACCCTACACGGCTCATACGTTGCGGCCGACAAAATCATTAAGAGTGGAACGACCACCATAAATAAAGCTAAAACTGTAAACACCCCAGGGAGTGCATTTTGGACTCAGTTCCTTAAGTTCTGATATGCTTTGTAGTGGAGCGAATATTAAATACCAAGAGCCCCTGCTCCCTATTCTTCCAATGGGTGTTTGGGATCAATGATTATAGGATGCACTGATTTAATTTTACCGTGAAGGTCATTACTTAAAACGCATGTAATACAAAATTAAGTGTTTCTTGACATCCTGGAGGGCTCAGTGTCGGAATTTTTAGAATAAATCTTTATTGATACACACAACAGCTTCCTTGTCGCTTGTCCTAACTGATGTTGCTGAGCATTTTAGTGCCTCTCTCGCGCCAACCATACGAATAATTTGTGAATCATTCACGTCTTCTGTGAATTTTCTCATGTCTCCCCTTAATCTGTTTCAATAGCGGTTTCAGGCAAGCAATAATCAGGAAATTTACGTCAATTTTGGATTAATTGAACTTCCTTGTTTGTGTTCCAGTGGGCAATTGTGACTCAGTTATTCCTCACAAATGTACACGGACACGGCAAAAGTCATGAGATATCTCGTAATATCGTGCAGGACCTCCTTTTCCTCTGCTTTGTGCAGCAACTCGACGTGCCATCGGCTCAACATGTCGTTGAAAGTCACCTGCAGAAATACTGAGCAGTGCTGCCTTCATAGGCCTCCTTAATTGAGAAACCGTTGCCCTTGTGGGATGTCATGCACGAACCGCCCTCTACATTAGTTGTTCGATAGGATTCATTTGGCCAATCTTCGTGGCCAAATCATTCGCTCGACTTGTTCAAAAAGTTCTGCAAGCAAACCGCGAAAAATAGGGGCCTAGTGAAATGGTATCATTGTTTGGGAACGTGAAGTCCATGAATGACTGCAAATCGTCTCCAAGTGGCAGAACGTAGACTTTTTCCGCCAATGATGGGTTCAGTAGGACCAGAGGAACCAGTCTACTCTATGTAAACACAGCACACACTATTAAACAGCCATCACCAGCTTTCACAGTGCCATTCTGAGAAACTGGATGCAGGACTTGGTGTGGGGTCTGAGCCACACTCGAACCCTACCAGCAGGTCTTACTAACTGCAAACGGAATTCAGTTCACCAGCTCATGGTTTTCCAGTAGTCTAGGGTTCAATCGATATGGTCACGAGCCCAGAAGAGATGCTTCAGCCGACGTCGTGCTTTTATCAAAGGAACTCACGTTGGTCGTCTGCTGCCATAGCCCGTTAACGCCACATTTCGGTGCACTGTCCTACCTGTTACGTTCGTCATACTTCCCACATAGATTTTTGTAGTTATTTCATGCAGTGTTGAATATCTCTTAGCACTGACAAATCTACGCAAACGCCACCTCTCAGTCGCTAAGTGAAGATGTCGGTCACTTCTTTGTCCCTTGTAACAGGTAATGCCTGAAAATTGTTTTCTCGGCACACACTTGACACTCTGAATTTCGGAATATTAATTTCCAAAATCTATCATTCCGCGAGCTGTCATAATCACGTCGAAAACATTTTCACATTGGTCACCCAAGTACTGACAGCTTCACCAGTGCACTGCCCTTTCATATTTTGTGTACGTGATACTACCCCCATCTGTATATGTGCTTATCGCTATTCCACGACTTTTGTCAGCACAGTGTATAGTGAAATCGATCCCTCCTTAAACCCTCCGAAAGAATATCTCTTGACATATGAGTGTTCTCACACACTGAAATGGTGAAATGTATAGTAATTTGGTCTGTTTAGGACGTTTATGTTAAAGTACATTTTTTAATCGTACGGGACAGATCCTCACTCTCCGAAAAGAAAAAATAGGTCAGCACAGATGTAAATGTGTCATGAACCACATACTGCAAATGTTACATATTGATCACGGCAATGTGACTGTTATACAGTATACTGGGCCTAAGAAAATAAGTGTATATAATTCTTTTGTTACTTTATAACTTTAGTAACATAAACTAAAAAGAAAAAAAAAAAGAAAGGCGACAAACAACGAAGGAATTGTCCGACGGGACAGAAACTGGTAGATGTGATATAAACACACAGACAAACAAATGATTGCAGTTTCAGAAATGATGAATGGTTTACTCAGGACAAACAGCATAACAAACAGGGCAAGTCAGTAACACGTTGATCCACCTCTGCATCTCTGTCCTGGAAACTCACTGACTGGAGTAGAATTGTCTAGAGTGATGAGTCCCGCTTCCGACTGATCCCTGATGACCAGCGAAGAAGTGTCTGGAGACGATTCGGACAGCGGTGTGATACCAAACTGGCTGTCGCCCACCGTAAGGCCCTAAACACAAGCGTGGTGGTCTGGCCTGCCATTTCTTTTCATTGTAGGACCCCTTTGGTTGTCATCCGCAGCAGCCTTACGGTATAGCTCTACATCGAAGATATATTATGCCCAGCCTTGTTGCCCTACATAGCAAGCCATCGTGAGCTTACATTTCAGTAAGATAAAATCCGCTCGCACACTGTAAGTGTTTCTACTGTTTTTCTTCGTGATTGTCAGACCCTCCCTTGGAAAGAAAGTTTGCCGGATCTCAACCCAGTTAAGAGCGTGTGGATCATTATGGGCAGGTACCTCGTACGATCACGGGATTCTGACGATGTAACGCCCCTATAGGACAGAATTTAGAACTATATCCCATAGGAGGACAACCAACAACTCTATAAAACAATGCCAAGCTGAATAACTGCTAGCGAAATGGCCAGAGGTGGACCAACGCACTATTTACTCGCTCAGTTTGTAGATCTCTTTCTCTTGATTAACAATTAAATTTTTATGAGAGTGGAATCACTTGTTTGTCTGTACATGAATATTACACCTAGCGATATTCGTCCCATTCTGATACATTCTTCGCAGTGTGTCGTTTTTTCCCCCTTTGTCTTATGTGTACTTCGAAGTTCAGCTACATGTGTTCTGTGTTTTCTACAAATGTGTGATGGGGAAGTGCACTGAGACGGGTAACGTTGGGAGTACGAAACAAAGGAGAAAACTGTCTTCATTTATAGGATAGGAACCAGCGAGAATCCAACAGCACCACGAAAACAATTATTATCACCAGGAAAACCGTAGCACTGTGCCGTCAATTACCTCGTTTACAGTCAACATAAAATGACTTCCTGAACTCCGTATCTGTGGTAATAATAATTAATATTAAGAAACGACTTTGTATTTCTCTAACGTTTTTGGGACTTTGTTGCTGTCAAAATTCCATCCCAGCAAGGCTTCGATTATGTGAGTTAGATCCTTTATTGAGTAGACAGGTAATTCGGGAGTATTGTCGGTGGTGTGGAACTGGATCCAGACAATCATGTGACATTGCAACGCTGACATAAGTAATGGTAGTAAAAAGATGTGCATATACCCGTCTACTTTGTGGAATCAGGACCTTGGATTGGTCGACTTGAATATGTTACAAAATGGTGGAAAGTAACTATCGTGTTTGCAAGTGTATATGGCAATACCGCGGACGAAGTTCCCCGATTTGATGGTGTGTCAACGGGGAATGTCGAACTGTCTATATTAGCCGCCAATTGAGGGCGTAAAAAGATTGACCACCGGTTTAAGATGAGTGTCACGTCTTTCTAGTGATAATTAGTTTCAATCCGTTTTAGGGAGAACAATCTGACGATAAATTGCTTGTAATCCAAAGCTATAGTCGAATACCCCGTAGATACCCTATACTTGTAGTAGCAGATACAGCAGTACGTCTTTAGTTGGCCAAATGACGCAGAAGTAGATTTGTGGCCGACTGGAGGTATTTGGTCACGATTTGGCATGACTTCAGATTATGTCACTGCATCGAATGCACCGATTACTCTAAGGGTTTTCTAAACTGGAGTTTAGTTTGCGCCAGAGGTGATTCTTTGATGCTTTAACCTGTCTTTCGTACCCATACTTAGGCCTGTTAATTGTTGTGGATAATAAGCAGAACATTTATTTCAACAACTTTGGTTCCCATTCGTCTACATTTTTGTGAAGAGTATGCTATCGACTCCCCTGTATTTCAGGATAATGGGACCCGTAATCACTGGGCTCCACTAATACTTTTTTCGTTTGGCATACATTGAGGCACCCTGTGGCATGTCACCGGCTCGCTAAATCACATGTTTGCAACCCTCTATAAGGTGTAGGGAATTACACTGACCAGACACATCAACGTGACCACTTGTCAAAAGAATAAATGGCAACTCTTTGCACGCGGACCTCTGTGAGAAATTGGGGACGAGAGTCAATAATAACTTACCCAGAGGGATGTGGAGCCAGGTCAATTCCACTGCCATGACCAGCTGTCATGCGTTTCTATCGATAGATGCTATCACACCAACGAAAAACAAACTGCCTGTACGGGTCGACATGGACCCCGAAGATGGATGCATACTTGTGCCCAACAGAACGATGATATATCCCACGGAATGCTGCAAATGCATTCCCAACACCATGACTCTCCCTCCTCCGGCCTGTGTCCTTCTGAAGATTGTGGGGAGATTGCTTTCACACGTTTCACATCGTACATGGAGCATAAAACATGATTCATCTGAAAATATCACTTTCTCCCGCTCAGTGGACCTCCAGCTAGGATAATGACTTGCCAATTCTAGCCTTCATCGCCAATTAACAGTAGTCAGCTTGGATGCATGAACCAAGCATCTACTAGGGAGGCTCATACGCAGCAAATTTTGCAAAACGGTCGTTCCCCTTGGTTCATCTGGGCAGTCACATGCCTATTCGTCCGTACACATCTCAACAGCCGTCGTTCACCCGTGTCATCTGTGGGCCGTGGTGCACCACAGTTGTTTTGGCGCTGTTTTTGATAGCGCCATTTTACCATGCACAGTATATTTTTACCACGGTGGCCATGAGAACAGTTTACAGACTTAGCCGTTTCGGAAATGCTTCCACCCTTGGCCTGAAGGCCAATGAGCATCACGTTTTGGACATCTGATAAGCCTCTCACTTTTCTCATTACAACGACTGCTGTGTTGACCGGTCCCTCTACACGCTTAATACCCCTCTCACTGCTAGTGCTGCAATCTGCCGTCTGTAAGTGATTATTAGACGTTGAAATTGGACAAAGGCGGCGAACAATGTGACTGGACCGTGTATTTAAAACATCAAGTGAAATGTAGCAGTCAACATCCTTACCGTCTGAAAGCTCCACAGAATCTGTGCACCATGGTGTCTTCAGCTGCATATGGTATACTAGAAGAAACATGGACACTCTTGCTCCCCGAACGAGTCCGTTATCAAAGATAGGAGGGTTGCAATAGCGTATTGTCCCCTGGAAGTGATTATGTTTGTCTTTTATTCGACGACAACAGTTCCCACCCATTATCGCCATTAAAGGTGTTCTCTTTCGCTAGTCTTCAAATAAATTCATCGTAGGTATCAGCTGGTACAATCACTCTTTGAGGTCTTTATTGCACTCATACCAGGGGACCTCGGAAGTTAGGCGACTTTGGGTTATCCAAGGAATCCATGTCCTTGAAAAAACAGCTATACAAGAATCCGGATATATTCTATTAATATGGATACATATATGAGCTGAACGACTGCTTGCTCTTGTACCGATCCGTCTGATTATTTCATTGGAGAATTGCGGGTTGTCAACATTCCGCTATGTTAGGACCCTATTTCCTCGTTAATTCGAATCGTATGTGTATGACAACCAGGCTATGACATATTTGGCCATTGCCTCCTGAGAAGTCTTTGTAATCGATTGTTTGGTTACTAAATATTTGCTGATATCTCCTTACGTATCTCGTGTACATCTTCAGTGATTATATGTTATGAACGAGGGAATCACTACACACAAATGCGGACACCACTTAAGCCTACAGTTCTTTTCCATTTGAATATTCTCCTATAAATAAGTTGTCATTTAACTCCCACATCACACTGATTATTAGTACCTAAACAGTTAGCCGAGCAGGCCTATCCAATGGTACTTTTCATTTCGTTGGTTTCAATTTTAAACGTAGTCCTTGGGTCACTTCATTGCTCAAGGTAAGTGACGTTACTGTGTCATTGTCTACTTTGCCATTCAGGATACTGCGCCTGTCACGCCACAATGGATCCATTGCTGTTACTCTTCATTAATCTTATCTGAAGTCACTCCTACAGTCACTTCTTTTCTGTTACCTAATTTTTCTCTGCTAAACACCTTTCAGCTTTTCCAGTTTTCTCACAAAATTCTGCACATTTTCACCTCATTCATCCTGCTCATAATACTGTCCTGACCAACACTTTCGTAGAGACTCATGTAAAATACTTTTTTTTTCTAGAAATTTCTTATGTAGTAAGAACTCTTACAATATTATTGTAGAGATCTGTATGTGGTGTGGGTATACTTTCTCGTTCTTAAATGCTATTTACATTACATTTTACATCCTCACGGTGTTGACTGTAATAGTAGGGCAAAGTGGGCAACACCACAAGTTGCATTGTTCCAAAATTTATTCGAGATGGCGGATCCAAGATGGTGGCCATAGATGTGGAAACATCACAGTGATGTCATAGTGGGAAGTTCTAATTTTGGCCGGAAAGTGGGGAAATTGGGCTACCTCCAATTACCTAGCCCCCTCCACTCAGCTTGCTCTGTTCCTTCGTGAGACATAGAGTGTAGTGGGTGTAGATAGTACCAACCTATTTCTAGTCAGCTGTAAATTAAATCGACGACAGTGTTGTAGACAGAGTTGGTCAAAGACAAGGGTGGGAGTTATTCCAATCTCCAATTTTATCCTAGGAATGCGAGTATACTCTGTGACTTCCACCGACATATTGAAAGATGGACAATCGTAGTGGTAAATTATGCACTGTGATTGAAGTGATAGGAATATGAAGATAACCTAAATGCATCTGTACAGGATGCTATCTTGTATACTTTGATGCATATCTTCGCCAATATATCATGAATGGACATACAGCACAGTTGTCTGTCTATATTCACAATCTAGTATATGGTACACGAAAAGTAGTGGAGAGGTGGTTAAGCGATGATACAGAAACTGGGAAGCATGCTACAATGTCACTGGCCAGCATTGAAGTTATGGGAAACCGGGTAAAATTGCTAAAACCGATGGCACTGATAGCAGTGGTCTTATTACAGTACATTGTTCTGTGTCGACAGTATCTTTTCCATTCCCTCCGTCGACTGATACACTGCAGATAACAATACGATTGACTGACACCACTTGTTTGAGGTGGAGAGAGGACAGGTCGGAGGACACCTTCTGGGGTGACCAGCACCGAAACAGAAACTGTATATAAGGTTGCTACATAAAGGGAATCAATGTTCTTGGCCGTTTGAAACGGAACACCTAGACTTCTGTTACCCTTCACTGTGAAAGATGAGATTAAATGTAGAGGGCATCTCCTTCAGACGGATGTTTGGAAACTCATCACACTGCCGCAGGTGCTTCCAGTTTCCATATGCTGTGATGTCTCCCACATGTTTTTCAATAAGAAACACCACCTCTGTCTTTCATTTTAACTAACCTCTGTGTTGTGAGAGCAGCATAGTTTCCACCATACCATGTCAAGCTCTCTGTGAGAGCCAATGGATCAAAATGTGTTAGCTGGCCGGAGTGGCCTTACGGTTCTAGGCGCTACAGTCTGGAACCGTGAGACCTCTACGGTCGCAGGTTCGAATCCTGCCTCGGCCATGGATGTGATGTCCTTAGGTTACTTAGCTTTAAGTAGTACTAAGTTCTAGGGGACAGACGACCTCTGCAGTTGAGTCCCATAGTGCTCAGAGCCAGCCAAAATGTGCTAAAGTTGGTTTAGCACCTGATGCAGACTTGAAGGCATGGTGGAAAATCAAAATGAATGGTGGTGTGCTAAGATGCGGTCATATACTGCTTGAATGTCTTAGAGCAGAGAAAACAATTTAGAGTAATAAAATTATATATGTCAGATCGCAACCTACATGTGACTCCGAAGATACTGGCAAACCACCTTATAGATTTTTTAAAGGTAAAGGGTGTTGTGTTACCAGTAAGAGAATGCAATATACAACTACAGAATGGACTGCGTGTTTGACCTTGTGCCAGAAGATTTTGGTGTTTTAAACTCTAACAAATACTATTTTTCAACATGCTTCCCTGTACTCTCTATCAGTCACACACCTTACACAACAATTTGTAGATGAT
This sequence comes from Schistocerca nitens, assembly GCF_023898315.1. Lineage (NCBI taxonomy): Eukaryota > Metazoa > Arthropoda > Insecta > Orthoptera > Acrididae > Schistocerca > Schistocerca nitens. Next base: position 557,990,213 of record NC_064617.1, read on the forward strand.
TTTTAACAATTTTTGCTGTACGTTTGTTGAGGGATGCATGCAAATTCACTGCTATCTTTGATAATTTCCTGGAAAAGAGAACCATCTTCCTCTAAACTGACATAAATCTGTCTTAAAGGATGATAGAAAGTAAATGGAGCGTTCAGCTGAGAGGGGTACTAACGAGATATGATTTAATGGTAGGCTGGGGTCGCATTCTAGAGAGAGGATATTGCTGCAGGTCATTTATCAGGCATTTAACCTTGTTTTCCGTTGTTCACTCAAGGTGCATAAGTTGCATGGCATAGTTTTAGAACTTGTATATAATGTAGTGTTCTGCTTTTGACTTAGAAAGCTGTCTCCATGCAGTTGTTAACAGCAAACGTCCCCATAGCACAGTCAACAGATGGCTTCCAATGAGAGTGAGATGCATCACGACCGTCGACCGAAAACCTATTTCAGCAATATCCTCCGAATGACAAAGATGTATGCAAAACACTCCATTTCTTTGCAAGATCTTAGACATAAATCGAGTCATCAGTTTCTTAACTGCAGTGGTTCTAAGTTAGTGAGAGGTCTCTATTAGGTATTGAAAACCCTACTTGGCCTCACACTTGTCCTGTTTATGGGATTAGTGCAGTGTGACATGTAATATCACATGCAAACACTGCTGCTATCCTTGTAAGAAGCGTTTTCGGTTGCTGATGATCATTTTAGAAGACTGATCTGAGCATATTATAATTTCTGAACCATAATCGATTGTCAACAGTGGACGCTATACACATCCAGAAAGCTATATTGTGCATGTATTTATGATTTTCTTAGGTGGGGAAGGAACTAGATTTTTCATCTTAAGGTTCGGCGCCATAGTGAGTGAAGCACACTACTGGCCATTAAAGTTGCCACAAGAAGAAATGCAGATGATACACGGGTATTTATTAGACGAATATATTATACTAGAACTGACATGTCATTACATTTTCACGCAGTTTGAATGCATACATCCTGAGAAATCCGTACACAGAACAACCACCTCTGGCCGTAATAACGGCCTTGATACGCCTGGGCATTGAGTAAAACAGAGCTTGGATGGCACGTGCAGGTACAGCTGCCCATGCAGCTTCAACACGATACAACATTTCATCAAGAATAGTGACTGGCGTATTGTGACAAGCCAGTTGCTCAGCCACCATTGACCAGACGTTTTCAGTTGGTGAGAGATCTGGAGAATGTGCTGGCCAGGAGAGCAGTCGAACATTTTCTGTATCCAGAAAGGCCCGTACAGGACCTGCAACATGTGGTCGTGCATTATCCTTCTGAAATGTATGGTTTCGCAGGGATCGAATGGAGGGTAGGGCCACGGGTCGTAACACATCTGAAATGCAACGTCCACTGTTCAAAGTGCCGTCAATGCGAACAAGAGGTGACCGAGACGTGTAACCAATGGCACTCCATACCATCACTCCGGGTGATACGCAGTATGGCGATGACAAACGCTTCCAATGTGCGTTCACCGCGATGTCGCCAAATACGGATGCGACTATCTTGATGAAGTAAACAGAACCTGGATTCATCCGAAAAAATGACGTGCACCAAGGTTCGTCGTTGAGTTCACCATCTCAGGCTCTCTGTGATACAGCGTCAAGGGTCACCGCAGCCATGGTCTCCAAGCTGATTGTCCATGCTGCTGCAAGCGTCGTCGAACTGTTCGTGCATATGGTTGTTGTCTTACAAACGTCCCCATCTGTTGACTCAGGGATCGAGACGTGGCTGCACGATCCGTTACAACCATGCGGATAAGATGCATGTCATCCAGACTGGTAGTGATACGAGGCCGTTGGGATCCTGCACGGCGTTCCGTATTAACCTGCTGAACCTACCGATTCCATAATCTGCTAACAGTCATTGGATCTCGACCCACGCGAGCAGCAATGTCGCGATACGATAAACCGCAACTGCGATAACAATGCGACCTTCATCAAAGTCGGAAACGTGATGGTACGCATTGCTCCTCCTTCCACGAGGCATCACAACAACGTTCACCAGGCAACGCCGGTCAACCTCTATTTGTGTATGAGAAATCGGATAGAAACTTTGCTCATTTCAGCACGTTGTAGGTGTCGCCACCGACGCCAACCTTGTGTGATTGCTCTGAAAAGCTAATCATTTGCATATCACAGCATTTTCTTCCTGTTGGTTACATTTCGCGTCTGTAGCACGTCATCTTCGTGGTGGAGCAATTTTAATGGCTAGTAGTGTAGAAAAATTGCAGGTTGGATGTATGTCAGATGTTGATCAGGTATGCTCTGTATTAGAGTATTAAAAGCATTGCAGTCATCATGACTAATATTTCAGGAACCACGAGACTTTAACATTATAGCGTATTTAAGAGCAGATCCATGCAGCCTTACGAATGCACGTGTTTATGTTCTATGATAAGTTCTCTCTTGCAGATACCTTCTTGGTACTGGCGCAGGCAGTAGAACAAAACATTAGAATTGAAAGCATCGTTGATTTATGTAAATTGCTTCAAATTGCATCCACCTGGAACTCCATCATGCATAAACCGCATGCTTCATCTTAACCTTCTACTGTATCATCACAACACTCCCATATCAATAGCACACAAATAATGGGTGCTAACCCCCTTGAGAAGCGTGCATCTGGACTGATCTTGTGCGTTTGCATGGAAGACTGATGTGGAACAAACTGCGCCGAAACACAGTTATGTATTCAGCTCACTATGTTCCTTCATGAGACCTGTATTGTAGTGGGTATGGGACACAGCTGCAAATCAAATTGGCGACAGCAGTGTAGGGAGGGTTGGTGAAAGACAATGTGGCGGGATCCTTCAATCTCCAACTTTATCCTAAGAACGCGAGTATATTCTGAGATGCCAGTCCACATAGAGAAAGATGGGCAACCTCAACCATAAATTACACACTATTATCGACGTGACAGAAATTTGTAGATAACTTAACGGCATTTGTACAGACGCTATTTGGTATACTATCCTGTATATCTTTGAGAATTGCCCATGAATCGACTTACTGCACAGTCATCTATCTACATTCACAATCTAGTTTACGGTACATGAAAAGTAGTGGAGGGGTGGTTAAGTAACGATATAGAAACTTAGAAGCATTCTGCTGTGTCATTGATCGGGGTTGAAATTACTGACAAAATGGTAAAATTGCTAAAACTGATTGAAGTATTAACTATGATGGTTATTACAGTACATTGTCCCATATCGGCGGTGTCTTTTCCATCCCATATGTCCACTGGTATGCTGCTGGTAACATAATCATTGACTGACACCACTTGTTTGGGATGGAGAGAGAATTGGTGGGAGCAACACCTTCCAGGGATGGGCAGAGCTGAAACTATGGTCACTTACTTGATTGTAACATACGAAATCAATGTTATTGGTCTGTGGGAAATGGAACACCTATATTTCTGTTGCCCCTACATTGTGAAACATGAGATTAAAAGTAAGGGATTCACCTACAGGCGCTGTTTGGAAACACCCCATAATGCCACAGAGTCTTCCAGAATCCTTACGTTGCAATGTCTTTCACCTTTTTGTCAATAACAGACACCACCTCTGTCTTTTATTTGAACCATCCTCTGAGTTGTGGAAGCAGAACAATTTAAACATGAGATGTCCAGCTTTCTGAGGGAGCAAATGGATTGATACATTTTAATGTCGGTTTAGCACCTAACAGTCTCCTGTTGCAGGAGAAAGGTTCGTTTGGCCCTGGACTTATACGTTATACACCGTCGGGAGAACTATAACAACTTGTTCTCATTTCTGCTGATTGATCAGATCACTGCCCTGTTGCATTAACTCATCTCTATCTGTTTCTCCATAGGATGCAGAAGGTCTTAGATACAGTGCTCTCTGACTTCCCTTCAGTTCTTACTTAAGTTGAAACGATCACATCGACAAAGCAGCATGGAGGGTGGAGGCAGAGGCTCGGAAACAGTTACGAGATGGTGGGGGACTACCTAAAACCACACTGGAGCTCTGCTGTATGGGGTCCTTAGCAAACTGGTTCGGAAAAGGTGAATCGTTTCAAGATATGAGAGTGTTATGAAAATGAGTCACCGATGGCTGTAACCATTAAAAAACATCTCCATGGAAGTCAATGCAAGTATGCGGCTGAATAGAGAGACTTGGTTCCAAATCGCAGACAGAATTTCTACCAGAAAGTGTAACACTATAGATCCGAAAAGCCAGTCATACGATTTTCACCATTTCTTACAACCTCAATCTAGTGTAGCATTTTGTAAGTAATGCCTCATATAACACACCATCAACTGTGTGTGATCATTCTCAGTCAACTATAATCTTTCCTATCCTATAACCCCATGGATATGTTGCAGAGTTGCTTACGTGGTACTGAGATAGAATACGTTAAAAATACTGTTAACTGAAAGTTGGTGGTGGTAATGTATGTGGAGATTGGCATGTTACATGTGAACATTGTGATATGAGTGCCTGCCATATGAAGTGGTTCGTCGGCCGCTGTGGGCGAGCGGTTCTAGGCGCTTCAGTCCGGAACCGCGCTGCTGCTACGGTCGCAGTTTCGAATCCTGCCTCGTGCATGGATGTGTGTGATGTCCTTAGGTTTGTTAGGTTTAAGTAGTTCTAAGTCTGATGACCTCAGATGGTATGTCCCTTAGTGCTTAGAGACATCTTCAAAATCATATGGAGTGGTTCATTGATGTTCAACTTCTAGCCATGACAATAACTGCTACAGATTGGATCATGGTTTAAGTGTGTCGTGTTTAGTGCTTCTCAGTACACTGCAATGGACTCTGTGTTGCAGTGGTATTTGCTGTTTTCCGTATCTTATCACGCAGTAGGTCCTTTCTTCTCCTCATTCCGAATGTAGCAGCGAGAACCAATTTATGAATTATATAGTGCTTTAAAAACCTAATCGCAGCATCAGTTTAACAATTGATTAATTTATTGTTTCCGCTAGTGGTATTGAATGCACTCATCTGTCCAGGACCTCCCACAAATTTTTTAAGACATAGCATCCAACTGAGCTGTAATTTGAAGTTTTCAGCTATCTCCAAAATAATGGACTTACTACCAAATTACGTAACTGTGCCCACCAATAAGACGCAAGAGAAACAAATCCAGTAGGGTTTGGAAGCCACGCTGTTGCAGGATCAAGTGTCACCAAATATACCAGTCCTAACGTCCACCAACAGGATGCAAGGAGAGACTGGCTGCACCTGAAGGCTATCAGTTTAAGTGATTAGTCAACCAATCTGATAGAAAGAGAGAATCTTTCCGAGATATCCACAGCTGAAGGATGTGGGGTATGTTTACGAGGTATCCTCTACTTCGTTCAGGACAAATGTGGGGTTAGCGTGGCACATGACAGACGCTACCTACTTCTTCTCAAGTGTCTTTGTTGCATTCGTTACAGTTCCCATAGCGGGACTGTCAGAACAAAGGCAAGTACCAATTGCAAAGGCCAGGACAGCATTCGTGGCCAGGGGAGCAGGGGAAGGGGATGCAAGCATGGAGGGGTCGGGAGGATCATAGTCTGCGTGTGTTTGCATACGTTGTTCTACACAAATAGGAAGCATTTACTTGAGAAAGAGAGAGGGAGGGACGGAGTGAGGGAGAGATAGGGAGAGACATTAACGGAGAAAACATGTGTTTCAAAAGGTGTAAATATCCATGGCTTGCTGCTAGGTAAACCGTTTGTTCCGGTGTACTTTCGAGTCTGCACGCCGCGTGGGGTGGCAGGCGCGTATTGTGCTAACAGCAGGCCGGAGAGGGCACAGCTTGGCCTGCCAGTACACGAATACATGAAGTGGCTAGCACACCGAAGGAGTCGGAGTAATGGCACGCAATGCGAAAAATTTTTAACAGTGTATATACGTGCAGTGAGTTACGTAGTTCACATCTCTTGTTAGATTGGCAAAAAGCGACCTATTTAATTACTTGTATTCCACGTATTTTATAGGATGTGTATCTTCAATACAGCAGAGAATGATGAAGAGAAATCCTAGCACAGTAAACTGAATTTCATGAATAAATAGTGTATACTTTGCTATGTAATTTCCTTTTGTGAGATCCTTCCTCTCCAGTGCAGACCTGCTAATTTCCAGATGGAGTAGGGGAGGTGTGCTGGGCAATGGGAGGGGAGGGTTTGGTGGTTTAACGGTGAGGGAGGGTTTAATTAATTTATCGATTTAATTAGTCGATTAAGTTGATTCAAAACGTGTGCGTGTATCACCAAGTGTAAGGGGGAGGGCTGGAGGTTTCCAAAGGGGGAGGGGGACAGGGAGACGAGGAGGGTGTGGAGGCGTGGAGTGGTTTCTTGGAGGGATAATTATCTGCAGGGGTGTCATAAATGTACCCCTGGGTGGTTTTAAACCACTTAGCACAACAATATGTTAGGGGGTCGGGAGCGTTTCACATATCAGTCTAGTTTGCCCCTGAATATATGATTGCCCCAGAATATATGTAACTCACTCTAGCAAATTGTGTCAGAACACACGTTATCCCACGACTACCGATGAACGAGATGAGATTCTAGAAAATGTAGCACAGGAACTGGACCTGGTTCTTGTAAATGTAGATGGCTAGCTGAGTACATTCGATGGTCGAGCAGCTGTAGCGATTTACATAGATGTCAATTTAGCAAACTGCATTGCAACAGCCAAGATTAACAGTTGGCAGATGTTCATCTAACATCCAACGACCATAAGGCAATTGTCATCGAAAGGGATGCAATAACAGAGGAAACCATGATCGGGTTAGCATTTCCAATGGAGTCACTTCTGATACTTGTAGACGCAAGTGCGCAGCTACTACAAATATCAAAAAAACTTTTGCATCGCTATGATTCCCAGCACCACTGAAGATAGACGTTGACTGTGGATATTGTATCACAGACACAATCCCATTGGCTGTTCAGAGATGTCACTAAACCTGCCCAAAGATGTAAACAACCATGCATGAGCAGCGTCTATTAAACGGAGGGGGTCCGAGAGCCGATTAGTTCCAGTCATTCCACCAGTGAACCAAAGCTATGTTGTTCGAACATGGAGGACAGAGAGACAGGAACTGTCGAGGAAATGTCTCGCTCAGCCCCCCCCCCCCCCTCCCCAAGGGCTACTATAGAAGTGGATGACCGATACCTACGGATCATGGCTCGGAGGAACCCTGACAGCAACGACAGCATGTTGAATAATTCCTTTCATGCATACACTGGACGTCATGTTACGACTCACACTGTGCACAATCGGCTGCTTGATGCGCAACTTCACTCCTGACGTCCAGGCCGAAGTCCATCTTTGCAACCATGACACCATTCAGCGCAGTACAGATGGGCCCAGCAACATGCAGATTGGACCGCTCAGGATTGTCATCACGCTCTCTTCACCGATGAGTGTCACATATGCCCTCAAGCAGACAACCAGGCAATCTGTTGAAGCTGAACACCTTAACACACTGTTCAGCGAGTGCAGCAAAGTGGCGATTGCCTGTTGTGTTGGGGTGCCATTATGTGGGGCCGACGTAAGCCGCTGGTGGTCATGGAAGGCGCTTTAACGGCTGTAAGATACGTGAATTCGATCCTCCGACCGATAGTGCAACCTAATCGCAGCACATTGGCGAAGCATTCGTCTTCATGGACGACTGTTTGCGCCTCCATCGTTCACATCTTGTGGATGACTATCTCAGGATAACGGCATCGCTCGATTAGAGTGGCCAACATGTTCTCCAGACATTAACCGTATCGGACATGTCTGGAATAGATTGATAAGGGCTGTTTATGGACGACGTGACCCACCAACCACTCTGAGGCATCTACGCTGAATCGTCGTTGAGGAGTGGGACAATCTGAGCCAACAGAGCCTTGATGAACTTATGGATAGTATGACACGACGAATACATCAATGCAAAAGGGAACATGCTACTGGGTATTAGAGGTACCGGTGTTTACAGTAATCTGGGCCACCACGTGAGAAGGTCTTGCTGTGTGGTGGTACAATATGCAATGTGTGGTTTTCATGCGCAATAAAAAGGGCGAGAATAATGTTTATGTTGATCTATATTCCAGTTTTCTGTACAGATTCCGGAACTCTCGGAACCGAGGTGGTGCAAAACATTTTTGATGTGTGTATTTCAACTCTTGCAAAAAGCACAGGACATTTATATCCATAAGAAAATCTTAAAAAGTCCCCAAATTTAAGCATTGAAGCGAAGGGTAAGATCGAGAACAACAGCTTTTCGACGTGCGTTAGGGCAATCATAAAGCACTGTGGAGCTCCATTAGTACAAAGCGACATACGCTACAAAACAGTGGCTGAGGAAACAAAAAGAATACCCTGAGATAAGCTAATACGAAGGCAACTGCGAACATATAAGCTACTAATTAAAAAGATTAAGGAACCTACCGTGACGTCCGTAAAGATACCGGCTCAACGACGGCTGGATGAATATCTGCAGGCCGCCCTACTTCTTCTTGATGACACTAACGCACATACTGAAATACACGCCCAACTTAGAAGTGAACTAGGTAACGCAAAAGACAGTCAGATGTTAATGACACTTTTTGATCAAGAGGAAGTTGCTATCGCAGTTTTCAAACTCAACATTGTGAAAGCACCGGGTCCAGATGGTGTTTACCCTGAGTTCGTGTGGATTTCAGATCTACTGATAGTACCATATTTGACAGCATTACCAAACGAGGCGTCACGAATGGATAGGATTTTGGCGATATGGAAAACAGCTAGAACAGTAGTGATTAAGATACCTGGCATTACCGGAAAGCTATAGATCTATTTGCGTATTAAACGTCTTGACTGAAAGTTAGGAGCCTCTGCTCTGCGACCGGTTGCAGGCGAAGAGCATGCTCTTGTGTCTAAACCATGGTCAATATGGGTTCAGAAAGGTGAAGTTTATAGATGACGTGTTTAACAGAACTACTCATTTTCTTGAAAACTCGACAGCGAAGTATACTATCGCACTTATGATTGACATCGCAGGTGCATTCGATAGTCTTTGGTGGTTAGCGATGTTTGCACGCCTCTCCGTGTCCGCAGATGTCAGTATAACAGCTTTGTAGATTATTGTGTCGCTCGTAGCGTTCAGTGCATTGCGGAGCACAGCTAGATAATCAAAAAAGTGACCAAGGGCTGTCCTCAAGGCTCTTTAAGTAGTGTATTGTCTTGGGATTTTGTTATTGAACGCCTATTACATGTATATTAAACGAGGCAGTTTCTATTGAAGGTGTTATTCCAAATGCAAATGACATCCTAGTAGCTGTGTCGGCAGACCGAAAGGCGAGACTAGTTAAAAGGAGGAATTATGTGCTTGCTCAGATTCAGTGTTGGTGCAAGGGCAACAAACTGTTTATAGCTCTTCGTAAAGCAAGATACATACTTCTGAAGGGACGAGTTTCTCTTCGTAGAAATTCCTCCCAGAGGTTGGACGAAATCTCTTTACAACGGAGCACTGTTTGTAGATAATTAGGCATTCTTCTAGACGACTAAAGAAACTTCCTAGGAATCTGTAACTTCCAAAGCGGCTAAAATTATGCGTAAGATTACCCGTTCTGTCACTGTCGACTATGAATTACCGTTGCCTGTGATGCTGTCATATCACGAAGCTATCTTCAGCGCCATAGTGAACGTTGCTGCTAGCGTCTGGGTGTATCGCCATCGTTTAGGAAGCTACAAAACAATGCTGCGACGAATTCAGCGGAGCGCACTTCTGAGGCTCACCTGCGCCTTTAGCACTACAACTGTCGAGGGTTTACTTGTGATTCTGGGGACATGTACGATGGATATCATGATATGTTACGGGGCATATCTGTATTGGTTGTGCCATTAACAATACGATTGTTGTGTGAGATCACAGGGACTCACATTGCTGATAAAAGATATTTACGAGGCTGGAAGTTAGGAAAATGGCAGTGTGACTGGGACACTAGACACGCTGCAGAGCTGATTTACACTGTATTCCCAAGCATCTGAGACAGGCTCAAACTGCGCAACATCTCCCTAGTCGACATATGGTGCACCTGTTAATACGTCACGGTCCATGTCCCAAAAAATTGCAGCTAGTTGTGAATGTGGAGAGGAAGGCTCTACTGATTATGTCGTTCTCAGATGTCCTCTTTTTCAGGTATAGAGAGATTGCACACGGTTCGACTGCGAGCTGCAAAGAACTGTAAGTGACAAACTTGTGCATTACAGTTAAATGATTAGACAAAGAATATATAAAAGATAGCTGATAAACTCTAATTCTGTAAGATCAAGTGGATGTTCTAAACATCAAAACAACGTCAAGAGATCACTAGAAGCGTTTCTTCCATTACAGATAACGTCAGGCAGACATGAATTTAACAGGAGAAACCTTAAAATACATTTTTAAATGAAAAAAAGAAAGAAAGAAAGAAAAATAGATATAAGGAATGCTACGGCCAACCAAACAACTATGTGTAGATTCGAAGGTTGCTGAGGCATGCACACATCAGTGGGGCAATGTAGAACAACGTACCAACAATTGTTTTAGAAGTAGGTATCATTTTAGTCAGTCAACAAACCTAGAGTTATTCCGAGGTTTCCTCTACATATCTAGTAATATAAAGTGGAAGTTATTTGCTTGAAACATGATTTGATTCTTTTTTTTTAAATTGATTCGTATTTTCGATTTTCTCCTTTGTTTTTACATTAATATTACAATTGGATGTTGTTAACATATGTTATTACTACATGCTCTAGAGATCTGAAAGCAAACTTTTAAGGAAAGAATGGAAAAAATGGTAATATTTAACTTCTTAGCACCAGTACAAGCCAATAAATTGTAATGAAAAAGACGTTTTGTCATTCCATACATGAGCTGAAGGTCTCTGTCAAGCAAAAGTAATCGTAGTCCATGTATCAAATATGGTACATAAGGTCTCTGTGAAGCTGCAACAGTGTTGTGTATAAAAATCTTATTTATTGCTGTGGAGTGGTATTTTAAGGTATTTTGGCTTAGGAAACCTTAATTAATAGAATTAAGAGTTTGTACAGATTATTTATTTATTTTCCAAGGTATTTTATGGAACTGTAAAGTATAGTATGTGAAAATGTCAAAGACACAGTCATTTCAGATTTTTAATTTTGTGAAACGCTTCGTTACATGTTCTTATATAATAATGTACATGATTACAGATATACAAAAGTTATGATTATTTCTACTTCCACATTCTAAGCTCTTTCGTACTGTGTTCAGAAACAATGTGTTTTTGAAGTAAAACACAGAGAAACATCATAGGTCTCTCATTTTACGAACTTATGACTGGAGCAATCTTGCATTTTACACCTAAATCTACATTTTTGTCTCTCAGCATAAATTTCTAGCAATTGCAGTGCATTTCTAGATCTTTCGTATGCTGGTGGGGTGGCTTGTCTTGCTTTACGCTTGTTTGCTTCAAATCCTTCTCATTCGTCCGGAATACTTTGGTAGGTGGGCTCCAGCAGCACCTCCAGAATTCCTGAATCCGTGAAACCTAATAACCACCTACGCTTACAATATAAACACTGTTGACTTCTTAAGTTTTCGATTTATGGCCTACGAAACTATTCATTTTCTCATTTACAGCAAATAAGATGTAGAAGACAAACTACATTCGGTTTACATCTTTCACACACAGGTTAACATAAATGGCCCGATAATATACAAAATGTAGTCATACAGTCCGATTGTACACTACATTTACATGTGTCCTGAGAATTATGAACACGGGCACAAACTTAGAATGTGACATAAGTTAAGAGTTAGGACTTATTTGCCTATAGTCGTCATCATTATTCCGCGTAATTAATTGAGCCATGCGTTAGTGCTTTTTCTACGTTTCCGCCCTCTGTTGCGAGCTAGACGGTATCTTTTAGTAGGCATTGTTGCGGACGTTTGTCTTCATCTCGTGTTGACTGGCGCCACTCGGTCTCGCAAGCCTTGCCTGTCTGCTAGTGGCAGAAGCGCTGGTTATCGATATGTAGTAACTGTTGCCCAATCTTCGGGGCGACTGCGTTGTTTTTCCGGGTCGTGTGAGTGGGCCATTTCGGTTGTGGACTAAGGAGGAACGAGGTCCGCGCAGTGCAAGAACACGCTGGGACCCCTGGTGGCATGTGTAGACTGAAGGATGGAAGGGCTGTGGTCACAAGAGTACATGACCTCGTCGTAAACCGGATCCAGGAAGCTTTAAGATGAGTGCTTTTCAATCCAAGTAGAGAAACTTTCACCACTGTGATGTCTCGGGATTCTCCAGTGACTTGGGTTCGTGTTGCTGCTTGTAGTGTCAACGAGACTAAGAGCAGCGAGTGGAGTGCTTGGCGAAGGCGCACCTGATAGGCTTTCCTCGACTTCTTGTTACTATTTACTGCGTTCAACTGGTTACAATTTGTTGAATTCAACCAGAGGTAAATTTTCTTGCTTGGTGGCTGGTTGGTGATTCTTCTGTTCTGGTGGTAGTGATTCCTTTCTCGTTCCGGGCACTCTAAACACAGTATTCTGGGTACGTAGTGCTTACCGCCGGTTCAGGTTTTGACATATTGTTCCATCGTTGCATTTGGTTTATCGAACATCAGGTAGCTTCAGCAAGATTATTATTAGTCATTCGTTAAACTGCCACTAGTCTGAGTTACCATCCTGTGAAGCGAACGCAACTCTTGGCTGCCTATCTCATCGCTCGCGAAACTGCTTGTTGCCGGACTTTCTCAGTGGTCGATTCCTGGGGCACAGTCTGCATCAGTTGCTTACTTCTTTTTTAACTTTTGCTACTGTATTTGTTGTTTTACAGCAATTTTCTAAATTCTGTATATTATTGCTGTTCCTGGCGTGTAAGGTCATCAGCAGTGATTGTGGTCAGTTGCTTTAAAATCTTAATTTGGTATTTGTATTTTAGCAGTGAGCCTTAAAACCTTGTTTACTGCCATTTCTGGTGTCTGATGCCATCTGCTGTGTTTGTGACAAATTGCCTTTAATATTTCAATACCCAATTCGTAAGTTGCAGCGAGTTTTAAACAATTCTTAATTAATTGCCATTCATGGGGTGTAATGCGTTCTGCCCAGATCACAGTAGCGTGCTTGTAAAATATTATCTGTTGTACCTGTATTTAATGGTGATTTGCTAAATTGTAACTCACTGAAAATACCTTTATTTACACTGTGTTTGTTCCTTCATTAATAACGTGTGGTATTTTTTATTTATTGTTGAGTGTGGAATTACTGGTTTAAATAAATTGTGTGTAATTGTAAAACGCAACCAATAGTAACTGATTAAGGCCCCGTCCACAATCGTAGCCGAAACCTGCCTTCCCTTGATTACTACCAGGTTTCAAATCAATATTATTTCTGTTTATTACCTGTCACGTGGCACCCTCGTTCTAACGCAAATTCTGTGGGTTTCGTGAGTGTTTCCAACTTCTTTTGACTGCGACAGACATGAAAAAAAAATTTCGAACGTAAAACGCAGACTGCATAGTACGTGATACATACGGCTGCTAACTGAAAACAATGTTTCTGGTTGTGAGAAAAAATATCGCCAAACTGTATCACATTAGATACGTGGGGAAGCCAGTGGATATTGAAACATGAAGTAAGTGGGTTAAAGCACTTGTCTTTACCACGTAAAGCCAACTTCACAAGGGTAATTGAGGTATACAGCGGCATATCGCTTACGTCATCTCCTTCCAGACGAACACCCAGCTACAGATAAGCATGAACATACACAAACCAGGGCCACACTTTAGCGTAATTGTGACATACATACCATCAACTATTCTTACATGCAAGTAGAGGTTATGTTGGTGCTGATCACGTTGAAGAAAGGAAAGCTACACGAGATATCAAGTAGAAGTGCTGCATGAATCTGTAGGACATGTTGAGAGTTTCTAGATAAAAGGTCAAAATTCGCGACAATAAATTTAATTGAAAATTGTACTGGTACATAGTATCGTCGAATTCATTCTCTAATTAACGTCAAGCCGTAGCGACTTATTACGCTGTAGGCTCTCGGAGTGTCTGTCGGAGCGTTGACAAGGTGCTCAATAACGCAAACTCTGATTTATCGTTCCCATATAGTACAATGATGTGCTTTTTCGGGCTTCCTTGGCAAGAAATGCTGCCAAGTTGTCATTCTTCTTACAAGATGCATCTAGAGCTTTCTAAGTTGTCTTCATCAGCTGTCAAATGTCAGTTTCGTTGCTCGCGTATGACTCATTTCTGTGTCAGTGCATGTGTGTGTATGTGGTGATTCATCTATACGGTTCAGAAATCGGTTACATTGCTGATCATGCTACATATAACTTTGCACGTTATCATATTTGCGTGTTATACAGGTTACCGGGATGATGACCCATTACCTACCAACCACCAGAGATCAAGTAATCCTCAAATATAGCTAATAGTCCTCAGTAATGTACTGTTTTAAACTAAGATACTGCTGGAAACGATGTCGTTCATGAACTCTATCGATCGTGTAGTGTCCATACAGAAGAAAACGACAACAACGTTAAGTTAAAAAGCATTTTGATAATGTTTTACCATATGTAGCATTTCGAATGAATTTGACCTCAGGTATTGGTTTAATCATCAACTACAAATGTAAAGCACATTTCGAATTAGAACAGCAAAAAGTAAAAGTTACTCATCCACTGTAACAAATATAAGATATAGGCAAACAGTTAGGCGTTGCGTATTTCGAGTCTCTTACCTACTTGTTAAGTTCAGTAGCTTAACTGACAATCTGCGTTGCTAGTGCCCTTAAACACTTGAGAAATGCGAAGGCAGTTACCGAAAGTTGCTTGGATGGGTTCCAGTAAATTGCTACAGCGCATCGTTGTTTACAACCTGGTACGAGATTACCTTCCGTAAAGCAGAGAATTAATGTTAATGGGACTGCAACTCAAGCGGTGCAAAGGAACAGGCAAGGAGTTTGACGCTGCATCCAAGCAAACCTGTTACGACCGGAAGGTAGGTTAAGTATCTTGCTTGGCTGTTACAAGGAAACAAGAGAAGTAGGATATCTTAGTGCTGCAAGCAGCAGCGTTATAAAATGTTTCTTGTCTAATTTGTTGCATTAAGGGGGAAGTCTCGATACAACGACTCTTTCGAATAAGGAGAGTGCATTCAAGGCATCTTTTGCGTGTTTGTAATTGACGAAGAGCAGATGGTCGATTCCGTTGCGCTCAAGATTCTTTTACATGTACAGCTGGAAAAATAGGAGTCTGATCATTAGACCTGAGTGCAAGTTGATACCAGGTGTGAAATTTTAATTGCTTTTTCACTGATTACGTTTTTGTTCTTTGCGTCATGCTGGCTGTTATAATGGGAATCATATAGCTGAATCAAAAGGAATTGCAAGAAATACTTTTCTTACTGTCACTGCATACTTGGGTGTCTAGCGGTATGACGATTTATTTTAAATATTTCTGTTACTGAATTTTACTCATCATGTAATTGTTAACATACTCTTTTCGACATCTTCTGTCATTTCTGTTTGTCATTTATCTTCTCGCGTCCGTCGGCCGTCGTAATTTAATATACTATTATTGTTATTATTATTTTTTGATTGTTGCCGTCTTACGTCGTGGGCCTTGATAAAAATGATATTTTCATTCAATCTTGATTTACGATTAGATGCTTTTGTGAAGTTCTCCTTTTTAACAATATTAATCTTAAATTATTTGTTACGTTAATGAATGTTAGACTCGCTGAATCTTAATACATGAGCATAGAAGCTGAACAATGTAATAAACTTTTAATATTAATTTCCTCGGCTAGTCAGCTCACTTTAAAGTAAATGATCTTTAGTTATTAATTACAATTACGGCCCACACACGCGCGAGAGTATTTTTTCTTACCTCCGTTAACCATTGCCTCGTAGTTGGAGTCCTGGCTCTGGCTATCGGCTACGGTAATGAAAATAAGAATCTTAAAGCTACGTATTTCTGCAACTTCGTGCGGCTGTGGAGAAAAATTAATATTATGTTAAGAGCGGGCGAGTATATCGCTTCCGCTAAATTTTATAAGTTAATATCGCCAAGTAATGGCGCCGTTGGCTGCATCGGCCGCTGCGATTGTTGAACTGTAAATTACTTGAATGCAGGTTAATTCAAAGGAAGGCGGACAAGAAATCGGGATCAGCTCTTACAAATTAAAAGCGCACAATAATATTAAATCAATATATTATCTGCTTAACTCATACAAATATGCTTACATTTTCCAGCACTCGCAAGATGTCCGTCTACACACAACCAAGACAAGAGAAGAAGTGAAGACGACTAAAAAATTAACAAAAGAGCGTATCTTGTCGTCTCTTTCGATCATTTTGTTATATTTCTTTGCACTCGAAACTTACACCGAGAAATTATTATTTTACGGGTACATTATAAAAAAATCTGTATCATTCAAGTTTTAAATGTCTCTTCTTTATAAATACTGTTTTTTAAGTGTTTTCTTATTACCTCACTGGGGACGCTATAATCTGTCAAAAATTATTCTTCCATATTAACCGAACATAATACTGCTGCCCAGCACCTCACGAAAGCTGTAAATGAATCTGATGCAACATAGGTACATCCTTCCTACACAAAGTTTATTACCTAACTGATATTTTGAAATTACTCTGGGCTTGAGCTGAAATGATGAGATTCTTCAACAACTGAGTATTTGGTAATTGTAAGTGTTCCATTAAAATGTGGTACATTAATAGAAAACTGTCCAAAGTATTATGTACAATTTTAAGCGAATGTATTGGCATTCAGATTATTTTAATATGAACATAATTCCTAATGAATTTCGTTACTTTGCCTTACATTGCAAATAAGAAAGTAAAGAAATATACTAAATTTTAAATATATACCATTGTGTTTCTGAAACCTCCCAATTAACTTGGTACGATATTATCAAAATTTGAACTACGCACAAAAAACTTTTAATGAATGAAACTTCAAAGCGTTAAGGACAAAACAAGTATTACTGTAAAACTGAAAAATGTAACTTGTTTTAGAGAAACTTTAATCCTACAGCAATAATCTGGGTCTAAAGGAATGGAAGCAATAAATTAGAATATGTAAATAAAGAGTGTAGTAGCTCTCAGAATTTGCAGACGTACGACTGGAATAAAATGACACATTTGTGCAAATATCACAAATCTACAGTAAACTTCATTTCTAAGTCTCAAATGCATAATGCTCAGTTCTTTTAGAGTGTACAGACGGAATGAGTTTCATTTTAAATTAATAACAGGAACACATCAGCTCTTCCTCGGTAAGTTACTTTCGTCCTAGAAAGTAGCCACTGTATTGTAACGTTATATTAAACATTGTGATTGAGGGAGTGATTGTAGGTGAGAGATATTTTCTTAGTTCAGTCACAGTTTCATGTAACGATTAGCTATGGACAGAAATAGGTGAGTAAAGGAGTAACGATTTGACATGTGCCAAGGAGGGGTAGTGAGGACGCTTACACCGAAAATGCATTTATAATCCTGGTGAGTGTAAGGGCGAAAGCCAGAATATCGCTGAGTGTAAATAAATTTTACCTGGACTCCGTTCTACAAGTCTGCGACTGTGAAGAAATTATATGTGTAGGCGAAAGATTCCAAGTACCTGACGAACAGTTGTTTTGGAATCTATAGGAACGTCCACCTTCCATTAATCGCTCTTTCTGTGAAGTTAATGACTAGGAGCGATCGTCCTCCTATGAAAATCCCTTCAGCCGAAACAGTAATTAGCAGTGTTTGCCTTCCAAAGAAGCCTCCCTCTCGTAATACAGCTTCTATGGAAGTTTTATATCCACTGAACGCCCATTCAGTGGCTGTTCACTCAGAATATTCATTTTCCAATGAAGTTCCTTAGAGGAAAGATGAGCTGGGCTAAGACACGACCGTCTCGGATGCCTTTTATGCCGGCGGAATGCTTGAGAAATTTAGTCTGCATTCACTTCGTTAACATCCGAATGTGTAAACCTTGTACCGTGTAGTGTTTATTGAGCTGTATAAACTAGTGGCTGACGTAACATACCGGTGTACTCTTGCAGGAATTGTAGCGTGTT
This sequence comes from Schistocerca nitens, assembly GCF_023898315.1. Lineage (NCBI taxonomy): Eukaryota > Metazoa > Arthropoda > Insecta > Orthoptera > Acrididae > Schistocerca > Schistocerca nitens. Next base: position 558,008,274 of record NC_064617.1, read on the forward strand.
AATTATTAACTGTGGCATTATTAATATTTCCACCAAACATGCGTTGGCGCCAGTCCTCGGCGCTTGTTTTTTGTTATCCGTCCTCAGCACCTCTTGAGAACTACTTGCCGTTGCAGACTAAATTTAGCGCGTCGGCATCTGATCCCTGTGCCTACGTCGCAACGAAGTTTAACTCCACGTCTTCACTGTGAATCTTTGACTGCCTGTTCATTTCCCAAACTTGTCCCGTTCTCTCGACACCCCATTAACTACTGATATTTAGCTCTGCTTCATTACGGGGCATTCCAGTTCTTCTCATGTAAACCTTTTCCTTTCGGAATATTCTTGTAAACAACACTAATATCCAAGAAAGAGCAACGAAAGACGCTAGTCTCAGCTACACAGAATGCTTTAATGGCAAGGAATTACATTAGATTCGTAGCTAAGCATTTTAGTATCTGATGATCATGCACAAGGCACTGAAACTGGTCATATGTTACTAAAAGTACTTTGATAACAAGATAGAAAATATCTGCATTGCTAAATAACGCATGAAGTTGTTACCAGATTCCAACAAAGACATGTTTTTAATGAACTCAGAACGCCACATAAATTTTTGGTCATAGACATTATGACATCCAAAGATATTCGAAAGTTATTTTAAAGCCAAAATTAATAGAGGTCCTTAAATGGAATGCGAGATCCCACAAAATATTTATCCAACTGCCAATTATCTAAGACGTGTTATATGTTCCATCTGAGACGGAGTTCAAGGACACATTATTTGATTAGAACTTAACAGGAAAACTGAGTAAAAGAATTGTTACCGGAGAAGTCGAATATCGTTTGACAAGGAGAGGCGGGGGGAGGGGGGGGGGAGGGGGAGAAAGAGAGAAAGAAGTATGCACCATGTGAGAGAATTCAGTTCTCAGCTAAGGATATATATGCTCAACATCACAGGAGCGTTAACTCACTTTCTACAAGACGAGCTCGTAATTTTAGAACGGTTCACTTTAGCGGAACTTGCAACGAAACGAGCAGTGGCGTGCACCCATTCTTGTGATCCGAATCACAGAAGAAAATTGTATGCAATCAATTAAGCTACCAAAATGAGCACCGACTGCGGTCAGAGGGAAAACATGACAAATTCCGGAAAAATTATGCTGATATACCAAGTCCTCCGATAGAATGAACCATTGTGACCAGTGAGATTGTAACGCCGGAAATGCATATCCTCCTATTTCCATCTATTGTACCATATTTTTTTCCCTATTTTGTTACCTGAAGATATAACATTTCTGTGTCTTTATATATTGTAATTGTTTTAATATATCGACATATGTCGATGTATAATTGGTTTGTTTTGTAAATATTATTTGTATTTTACGCTGGGTCTTGCCTAGGGAAAACTATGCTATCGAACGATTACATCGATAGGTCGTGTGAAGAACGAAAGTGTGTAGGATCTTTGGTAGTGTTAACTCTGCCGCGTGGGGCGCGGGCAGCGAGAGAGAGTCTGGCTGGGGTAGTGCAGTGGAGCAGGTGCGTTGTGTGACGGTCCCGCGATTTGCCGCGCTTTCGGGGTTTGGCAGCGTGTAATTGCACTCGACTTGCTATGATAGTTTCGGACATGGTGTCGCAGACGGGAAGCGTTAGCTGGCACACATCAAGAGCCCGTTTCGCCTGGTGACGGTGTCGAGAAGAAGGCGCGCCAGCATCCAGCTTCTGCAACAGCGACGGCCGACAATGAGTGACTGTCGCCACCTCCTCGATCGGCGACTTCAAACCTTCAGTCAACCAGTAAGGAAGACTAAAAGCACGTAAAGTTTCAGAACTGTATGGCAGACCTCAGCTTTTCAAACTGTTCAACTCACAAAATTACAGCAACGCAGCATGAACCTTTGTTGCTCATTGTCCCAATTGCATTGCCAAGCAGGGCCCCTTCCTTTTCCGAAATGAACCCGAGTGTCGTTGAAATTCAAACGCCAGCATTAAAATAATATAATTCAATTTCACTGCCTTAATTTCAAAGTTCAGTTAAATTATTCATAGCTGGCTACAATATTTAGATTACACGAGCACAAATTAAGAGTGCGAGTTTTGTTAGCATATTTTAGCTTACCTGTGACTGCAGCTCAGCTTGGTACGTACTAAATTTTACTATCGTTAATTGTTCAGAACCATTTAATTCAAGTTCGAAGTTAAATCTGTTATTTCTAAATTGCGTATATTCAAGTAGCTTTTGAAATGGTTGTTGAGGTAGCCCAAGACTAACTGTATTTAACTGAATTTCAATATGCTTCAGAAACAAAGTTCACTATTAATTTCAGTCACTAAATTAACTTTCAATTTTCTGGTTTTATTAATTCTTTTGCTAAATTAAGTCAGAGTGTAGCGAAATTTATTACTTCTGACAAACTTTCAGTTTTCACACTACACGTGTCAACCTTCAGTTGCCACGCTTCTAGTGCTAATTATATGTGTAATAACCTCTCCTTTTCAGTTACTATAGTAATTGTCCTTAGGACTGGCGACCGTAATTTCCCCCAAATCTCAAATATCTAATTACCGTTGGTTAATAGTTGACGTAACGGCCGCACATTTACTTTCTTTATTAACTTCACCCCTTTTCAAAATTAATTTCCACCAGTTTCATTTGCATTTTTCCTTTCATTTACATGTAACCCTTTCCTCCCTCTTTACCGACAGATTAACTTCGGTGACGATTGCTTTCCCAAATTTCCATTAGGTACACGTGGTTTAATTTTTCACTGTCATTAAGGTCGATAAGTGAGGGGGAGTTTAGACGTGGCGACCTAGTGACAGGACAATGTTCAGATTTGAGGTTGTTCTGGACACGAATTTTGTTTGGTGCAAATGTCGTAACAAAGTATTGGTTTCGAACAGATAGTTACGTCAGCGAGATTAAGTAGTGGGAGGAATCCGAATTAGATTTGAGATTTGTTACTTATATTTAAAATTATTAAAATGAGTGAAGGCAACAATTACCAAAATTTGGTAGCCTTGGATATGGAACAATCGGTCGAACAGTGGGAAACGCGCACCGCGGTACCCATTGTTCAGGGGCAGGCGTACAGCGTGAAAGACGCGACCGCCGAAACGCAACAAAGAGCAGAAATGGATTTCCAAACTTTAGAAAATGTTTCGGAATCGGAAGTGAAAATCAAATCTGAACCCCTTGATGACGAATACGCGGGGACAATTAAAGAGGAAGCCGCTACGGAAGTAAAACCGGTAGTTTCCGGGAATTTAGCTGATTTATTGAATGTTTTGATTAACGAAATCAAGGCTCAGTCTAGCAAGATAGAAACTCAATCGGCAGAAATTAAAGCTCAGGCTGCCAAGCAAGAAGCTCAGTCTGCCAAGCAAGAAGCTCAGTCTGAAAAAATTGACAGGAAGCTAGACAATCAGAACAAAGCTATTAATGTTGTTAACAACAACGTAGGAGTTGTTAATGCAAAAGTTGATAAAATCAAAGAAGATATTGTTGTGATTAATACCGAAATCGGTTATCTTAAACAGGAAATGATAGGCGTTCAGGCGGAAATTGCGAGCATAAATACGCGTTTAAATTCCGAAATTAGCAGAATCGAAAAAAGTGTAGGAGAAGCAGTTGCTCCGATCATCGAGAATAAGGTGACGGAACAAATTCAATTAGTGAAAAAAGAGGATCAAAAGAAGGTGGAAACTTTAAAGGCTTTAGTATCCGAAGTAGATACCAAAGTGACGAAGCAGGCTAATACCTGCGAAGAGAAAAAAAAGGAAGTAGAAACGCTTGCGACAACCACTTGCCAAGTAATTACGATAGTGTCGGAATTAGAAAAGAAACTTGACGAAAAACAGAGCTATGTGCCAATCTCTGCACATAGTTCGGAATTGTCGACGAAAGAGGAGCGGTTCGACCCCTTGAAAAAAGGCGGTATACACGCGACGGATTTCATTAAAAATTGTGAAAGAGTTTTACCCAGATCATGGACTAATGAGAGAAAAATTAATGCGGTTATTGATGTGTTGGCTGGTGATGCCAAGCGTTGGGGCTTAAACCTCAACATTACGAACCTGACTTTTGACGAGTTTAAAAATTTGTTTCTGGCTGAATACTGGTCAGAGCAAAAACAGCAAAGTGTCTGGCGCGAATTTGTCGTATCGAGGCCTTTCGATGCGAATTCGCGCGGCGCGATGAAGGAGTTTTGTGAGGGCTGGATCCGCATGTTGGAATATTTGCGTGATCGCCGCACGGAATCCGAAATAGTTTGGGAACTCTACAAGAAGCTTCCAGATGATACAAAACGCTACGTAGGAAGCAATTACAGGACAATCAATGATTTCCTGGAAAAAGTTGAGGACGAGGACAATTGGCGCAATAATCGCGATACTGGTAGAGGCCGTGGTAACAACAACGGGTACCACAGCAACCACAACAATCATAACTATGGGAATAATGCATACCGCAATCTTGGCAGCAATAACAGTAGTGGTTCGGGCCGTAATGACAATTGGTACAATGCAGAATAGTAATAACGCCAGAGGGTGTGATCAGCCACCTCAGCAGCATCCGGGGAGCGTATCTGCTGGGACGAGACAGGGAAACCATTCGCCGCGCCAGTGAGGAGCCGACCGAGCGTGGAGAAATTTTGGAGGCCCAATCACAAGAGAAAACCCAGGTGTCGTCGTTATGAAAATTCCGTATGGAATAATCAACGGCGGGAGAGTGTGCCAGTGTTAAGAGAAAGGAGTGCGCCCACAAGTAGTAGATCAGCTGTATACACGGCAGTAGAAGATACATTCACTGTCAGTGAGAACAATTTAAGTACTGTTCCGGAAATCGATTATAAGGTGCCAGCTGTAATACCCACAGAGGAACTGGAGATTGAGTTTAAGAATGATTCGCAAGTGTTGAGACAAGATCAGATGTCGGATAAAACGTCCGTCATCGAGCGAGGGGATGCAGAGAGGGATGAGGTCTGGTTAAGGCAGTTCGGTCGCTTATACGACGAACTAAGAGATTATAGTGGCCTATACGGGAGAAGTGTTTATGGGGAGCGCGGGCAGGATTTGCCGCGTCTCGTCCCGCAGGAAGATAGTGTTTTTGAAGTGATGGAAAGTTCTGGCCCTAACCGGCAGACTTTATCAGAAATAGTTGATGTTAATGGGGAGCACGAGAAAGATTCGTCGTGTTTCGTCCCGCAGGAGTTGGATGTTGAAGTAGTAACGGAAAGTTCTGGCCCTGACCGGCAGACTTTACTGAAAGTTATAGTGTTACAAGTGGCCGACCCATCCGACGCAAAGCTCCAGTTTAAACATTGCGAAAGTATTGAGGAGAAAGATTATGAGAATTTTAGTGATAGCCGGACACGATTGGTAGAAAAGCACGTAGATTACAGCGTGTATGAGGTTAGAGCTGACGTTATACGGTCAGACGGTAACAGTGTGGGTTGCGCAGATCCAGAGGAAGTAATTGCAGATACTACTGGGCACATTCCTCCAGGTAGATTGGCAGATGAGATCAATCTGAGCGAAGAGGAATCAACGAAGGTGACAATTAATGAATTGATGGTAAAGCAACGCTCACTAGTTGACGAGTTACAGGAAAAGGTTTCGGTATTGGAGGCGAAGCTACAGACTAAGCCTCAGGACAAACGTGTTGAAATTAAAACTGTATGTGAACAGAGGCTGAAGAATCTGCCAGATAAGCCGAATTTAGGATCAAAGCCGGATGGATTTTTCTGGAATGACCTGGATATAGACGAGGATTTACTGTGGGAAAATAAGGAAACAGTCGAGAACAAGTGTAGACAGATAATAGTGTCTGTTAATATGCACGACCTACAACTAAACGTGTTGGTTGACACCGGTGCAGAATTGAGTGCTGTATGTAGGAAAATATTTGAGTTACTGAAATACAGACCTGGCATCGTAGTTATGCCAGTAACAGGAGTGAAAATTATCGGTGCTACTGGGAAGGCCAGTAAACCGGTCACAAAACAGATTTTTGTCAACTTCAAGATATGTGGGGCACGATTTGAACAAGAGTTTGTCGTCGTGACAGACTTAACTACGGAAGTAATTATCGGGTTAGATTGGCTATTAAAGTACCGTGCAGTGATTAATTGCGAAAGCAAAAGTTTGACATGTACGTCACAAGATAAAACAATAGTAGTTAGTTTTGATGAGGCAGGAGACGGTTTGCATAGGCAATACCAGCCTATACACATTGTTAACTGGCCGGATGCCATTCACGTAGGTATGAATTTGAACTACTGCAACGTGAGGAATCTCGGCATTGACAAAAGTGTAGAAAGTGAATTGGAAGAGATAATCAAATTCCCTCCACGGATTGACATTAGTATTCGTGTGAAAAAAGATCGTTTGTGAGAAGTAATGAAGCTAAAAGCCGATGCTCGCATACGTCGTCATGACGCTAAAGCGCGTTTTGCTAAATTTGCAATCGGAGACTTAGTACTTGTAAAAGCTCATGAGAAATCGAGCGAGATAGACAATGAAATCTCGAAATTTAAGTTTGTTTATAATGGACCATATAAAGTCATTGGTATACCTCACACAAATGCTTATTGCTTAGAGTATCCAAGCTCTGGAAAACTATTAGGTATACGGAACATTGTAGACTTGAAATTGTACCAACCTAGGATTGATTAATACCACAAATGGGTAATTTGTACAGTATGTAAATACACAGTGTAAGATTTAAGGATTTGCTAGGTTGCCATGCTTATGCCTGACCAAGAGGTCATTAAAGAAGTTGTAATTAATAAGTAATTATTTTTGACTGAATGATTTAAGAGGAATTGATTAATAATCATTTGAAAAATCCAAGCTGCTAGTTTAAGTTTTCAGCTGAGTCACTGTAGATTAAGGAATGTAAATATGATTTTGTAACTAGCTGTAAGATTTCATAAATATGTGATTTACTAGTCACTGCCGATGTACTTAGACGCTGTTTTAAGTTTCAGGCTAGTACATGCGTGTGATGATGGACATTATTGAGTTATCCACTGTGATAGAATTAATGGACTCCTTGAGATTACTCGGGAGTGAGTTGTTCCGAAAGAATTCAATGAAACGGACGTTCTGGAAATGCCGTTACACAGACGAGTGAGATCAAGCGTGCCGCACAGGCGAGCGCAACAATACTGGCGAGGCGGAGCCGCTGTCGGCTCTTGTGCCGCTCTCGGCATTCTTTGTACTAGCGGGTACGAAAGAAGGAATAGTTTTTCTTCCCGGACAGCTGCTGTGAAAGAATTCTGCTCTCAATATTTATGTTTTTGTCGATCTGATGAATATTATTTTCTTGTTTAGCTTTAATTGGACTCTCATGACGAGAATATTAATTATGAAAAGGTTATATAAAAATGTGTATAATATGTAATTAATAATTAATTTGCGTATTTTGATCTACCTGTTTTTATGGCCATGTACTCTGATTAATTTTGTAAATAATATTCCGTTTCTTGATAGTGTTACGAATTTTGACGATTTTAGAATAGCTAAACCATTTTCTATTTCCTATGAATTTTAATATGTTGTCAACCTGTTTTATTTTGTGCAAGATGACAGAGTGGAATAAGATTATGAGTGTCTCCACTCAATTATTATGGTCTAAAAATTGATTTATGCTTAATTAGACGAATGCTAAATTTTGATGATGTTTTGACCAGATGCATTTCCGCTGTTTCTTTTTTGGGACATTTTCTGAGTCTGTTTAGGTTACACGAACATCCTCAGACAATGTGGGGCACGTGTAACGCCGGAAATGCATATCCTCCTATTTCCATCTATTGTACCATAATTTTTTCTTTATTTTGTTACCTGAAGATATAACATTTCTGTGTCTTTATATATTGTAATTGTTTTAATATATATATATATATATATATATATATATATATATATATATATGCATTTATGTTGATGTATAATTGGTTATTGGTTAGTTTTGTAAATATTATTTGTATTTTACGCTGGGTCTTGCCTAGGGAAAACTATGCTATCGAACGAATACATCGATAGGTTGTGTGAAGAACGAAAGTGTGTAGGATCTTTGGTAGTGTTAACTCTGCCGCGTGGAGCGCGGGCAGCGAGAGAGAGTCTGGCTGGGGTAGTGCGGTGGAGCAGGTGCGTTGTGTGACGGTCACGCGAGTTGCCGCGCTTTCGGGGTTTGGCAGCGTGTAATTGTGCTCGACTTGCTATGATAGTTTCGGACATGGTGTCGCAGACGGGAAGCGTTAGCTGGCACACATCAAGAGCCCGTTTCGCCTGGTGACGGTGTCGAGAAGAAGGCGCGCCAGCATCCAGCTTCTGCAACAGCGACGGCCGACAATGAGTGACTGTCGCCACCTCCTCGATCGGCGACTTCAAACCTTCAGTCAACCAGTAAGGAAGACTAAAAGCACGTAAAGTTTCAGAACTGTATGGCAGACCTCAGCTTTTCAAACTGTTCAAATCACAAAATTACAGCAACGTAGCATGAACCTTTGTTGCTCATTGTCTCAATTGCATTGACAAGCAGGGCCCGTTCCTTTTCCGAAATGAACCCGAGTGTCGTTGAAATTCAAACGCCAGCATTAAAATAATATAATTCAATTTCACTGCCTTAATTTCAAAGTTCAGTTAAATTATTCATAGCTGGCTACAATATTTAGATTACACGAGCACAAATTAAGAGTGCGAGTTTTGTTAGCTTATTTTAGCTTACCTGTGACTGCAGCTCAGCTTGGTACGTACTAAATTTTACTATCGTTAATTGTTCATAACCATTTAATTCAAGTTCGAAGTTAAATCTGTTATTTCTAAATTGCGTAGATTCAAGTAGCTTTTGAAATGGTTGTTGAGGTAGCCCAAGACTAACTGTATTTTACTGAATTTCAATATGCTTCAGAAACAAAGTTCACTATTAATTTCAGTCACTAAATTAACTTTCAATTTTCTGGTTTTATTAATTCTTTTGCTAAATTAAGTCAGAGTGTAGCGAAATTTATTACATCTGACAAACTTTCAGTTTTCACACTACACGTGTCAACCTTCAGTTTCCAGGCTTCTAGTGCTAATTATATGTGTAATAACCTTTCTTTTTCAGTTACTATAGTAATTGTTCTTAGGACTGGCGACCGTAATTTCCCCCAAATCTCAAATATCTAATTACCGCTGGTTAATTGTTGACGTAACTGCCACACATTTACTTTCTTTATTAACTCTACGCCTTTTCAAAATTAATTTCCACCAGTTTCATTTGCATTTTTCCTTTCATTTACATGTAACCCTTTCCTCCCTCTTTACCGACAGATTAACTTTGGTGACGATTGCTTTCCCAAATTTCCATTAGGTACACGCAGTTTAATTTTTCACTTTCATTAAGGTCGATAAGTGAGGGGAAGGTTTCAAGATATTGGTGCTAAGTAAAGAGCGGAAAATAAATGTAAATGATAAAAAGGCACATTCCGAAGACATGAAGAATATGTAGTGAAAAAGAAGACCCCTCCACGCTAGGTTGTAAATCTGGAGGGCATCCATTATATGGAGGAAAACCTGAAGACAACATCTACCGCCTCCTCATACTTAATACAGCAGATACCCAAGACACAACATCGACTGGTCGAATGTGACTGAAAAGAATGATGCAGATAGATTTAGAAAATAGCAACAAGAAAAGTATATGGTAGAAGAAAATTTTCAACAAAATACGATAAACATCATTGCAGAAAAAACAACACTCATCAGATTATGCGTTTTTCAGAAGCAATGTCTATCCCGAACATGGATGGGAAAGGAAACAGGAGACAGTTAGTAGTATAGAGGTTAACAAAATTGGAAAAATAAAGCCTACTACGATAATTCGTGGACACTGTCTATTTAATGTGAAGAAATCAAGTGGATGACAACGAGGTCCTGCAGAAATGTTCAGAGAGTTGAAGGACAGCAAGAGTGCGCCGTGCGTGTGTACCATTCTTGGCGCTCAGTCGCGACAGTATCTGCCTTGTGTATGTCTTTGCCATGTTGCTAGGAAACTGGAGCACTCCTGCCCATAAGACGATGCTTGGGCAGCGGTGGGTGGAGATACACGGATGTATGTCGAAGTGAAAGGACTTGCTGGCAACAGTGTGGAGATTCAGAGATCTTGTTTTACCTAGGACACATGAGCGTTCTGTTGGGCTGAACATAGCTGGACGGCGCCGGCCTAGCCTCTGGAGTGTTACTGATGTCACCATGCCACCTAGATTTTAAATGTCAGCTACTCTATCGTTGGAAGAAGCGATCCTTCTCGGCGAACTTCCACACCCGTACTGTGGGCTTCATAGTGAGTATTTTTATGTTCCGGGCAGTAAATTTGTTCTTCACTTACCAGTCACCCACTGCATCCTGGCCCCTTTCGTATCTAGCTAGTGTTTATGGCCGTTCCTCCAATATTCTGTGTTAGCAAAGACTCTCATTTTTATTTTTCTACCAGGAGGCGTTTAACCAATTTTCTGGCCATGTATTCGCGATTTATGGCGAATGTGAGTTGTAGGTTGACTTTGATTTGACTTCGATTCCTACTTCCCATGTTAGTGGGCAGACTGGCTTGGCTGACTGCGTACGTAAGCCCGCACTTACACTTAAAATTTTTCTGTAACGTAGCTGTCTGGCATATTACATATTCAGTGCTTGCTAGTTGTGTTTTATTTACTGATGTTTCGTATTTTATTAGAACATCGTTCTATTCCGGTTTTGTGTGTGTGTTAAGGGACAAAATAGCCATTATTCAATAATTCTTGTATTGAATTCAAGAGCGAAGGTGGAAAGTTGCTTCGTTTTATGCTTCAGATGGTCTTACGACTTCTGTCGTATCATTTTTGGTACTGTGAATTGCTCGAATATTTACAGAAATGGTACCTATTTCGTAAGAAAGCTGGCCATTTTATTCTAGTAAATCCACGGTTATATGTTATTGGCTTCCCTCACGATTTATATGTTCAAGGAAATTTGCCGCGAAAGTCTCAAGAACTTCACGCCTTGTAACTTGTGCTCTGAGTCGGCCAGTGTGCTGCAGTGCTTACTATGGTTATAAGCGCGACAGGATGTCTGCCCGTGAAGCAAGTTTGGACGTAGGCTTAACGCCCCTTAAAACAATAGGAATATCGTATTTTTAACTTAATATCGTGTAAATCCTAAAGCACCTTCGGCCATTTTAAAACGTGTTGCACTTCCGCCAGACGTTATCCTGTATCTGACATGAATGTTACTAAAGTTTTTTGAATAGTGAAATTTAGTTCACTTAAGATAAAATGTTCTGTATGGGCGATGCATCTTGTTCCTTAATGAAATTTGTATCTTAAATTTAATTACTTGTAAGGGTTTTTCTGTGGTAGGTATTCATCATTGGGCGCTAAGCCGTTTGTGCAACAGATAATTGAAGTTCTTGTCCTTTAGTTGTCTGTTGATGGGCAAGACGTATGGCAGTTAATGATTCTTCCTGCAACAGCACTGTACTTATTTTGGAAAGAGAAGGAAGGCGATTTTATTTTGGGTCTGCCAAGGTGGGGCGATCTGTGTGTTTTCCTTTTTATTAAAAAAAACTATCAATTTTCTCCCACGAATTTTGAAGATGATGTGGTGCGTCTTAGGTTTAACTGCCTTATTTACTATTCACCAGTGTCCCTGTACTAAACTGTGTATTTATCTAATGGTAAAATTTGTGATAATAAGCTAGTGTTTCAATATATATAATTTTGTGAACTTTCACCTTACCATTCCCCAACCATCTACCTAGTGCTTCAATGAGATTTTCCAGTCCTTAAGAAATCAACAATTTCTTCGTTGTTTTGAGAACAATATCATAACCGTCATCAGAGGCAGTCGACAGTTAATAACTTGGCCTCATTAATGAACCAATGGTGTCAGAGAACTGTCTGATGTGATGAGAAGATTGCTGACATGTCGCCACGATACTCTGAATTGGGAAGAGGTCTATGACAGGACTTCTACCTAAAGCTGCCACTGCTTTTCTTGCCCATAAACATTTCAGTCACAAAACTCAGTCGTTTCTGCAATGATCATGTATAACAGTAGATATGCGGCCACTGGTCTCTACAGTATTCCCACAATCATCTGTATTCATTTCGGAAGTGGTACAGCCATTGTTAGCGGTAACAAATACCACGTCCTTGTTCTCGATGCCACATGGAAAGACTGTAAGAGGTGTAGTAGAGAAACAGACCAGCGGTTAGCCGAACTAGCGGAAATGATCCAATAACTAACCCTGCACACTCTCCTTCGACGCACACATACGTCTTACGGAAGAGTGGGAGCCATAATGAATAGAGAGGTGATTTTGACCAGTATGAGTACGCTTCAATTCATCGCAGAATGGCGATTATTACACGAGGTCAATTCAAGCTATCAGAAAGTAATCTTTTTATCATTACACGCCTACGGAAGCACAACAATATGCGAACTGCAGCATGTAGGACTGCAGATGGAAACGGGCCAGCTGCAATCTTCTGATGAATGGAGTAATGCATCGCAGCCTTTAGCTCACCAACAACGAGCGATCCAGCATACCAGATGGCGTAACTTCAGAGGATGTGGTGACTGCCGTGGTTCAGCTCGGCCGTTCCGTGTGGATAATCCGTCACACCGAGACTAGCCAAGCTACTCCCCCACACTAGGCAAGATCTTGCCCAGCGCTAGGCCATTTGATGAATTTTATTGCTGGTGTGAGGAGCTTGGTGTGTGTATGTCTAGTGGAAGCGTTAATATTGCTCATATTATTGGCTATTTAACTTTTAATTCACATTTTTAAATGCAGTATTAATTACATAGCAGGCTTTTAGAATGGAAGGAATCCTAACATTTTTTGTTATTACCGAACATATTCATTCCCATTTTCATCATGCTTCTGAATAGTCGTAGTTAGTATGTTTTGGGGAACAGGAACCGTTGTGGAACAGACACAACCATTCATATAAAATGTTTTAATATTTGTTTGATTGGAAGACCTTTCTAAAATGGCTTCTAATTAGATACATACGGCGTAAAACAAGCTTCTTCGAAAATAAATATGGAAATACGATAAAACAAGTCTTGCCACATACTAGCAACACACTGGGTAACGAAAACAACCATGTGACTACAGATACATATGTCTAGATTTTTCCTGGTTTTGCAGAGGGAACTATGGTTGATTTTATGGCATACACAGGGTAGTTTCAAGATGAGATCTACAACATTAATCTCAATATCGACACATGTAATTTCATTAAATACAACTTGCAGACGTTATTAAGTAGCCGGATGTCTGCCACTTGTTACCGACTGCCACTGCTAAAGGGCTCATAAAAAACAGACCACAGCTTTACGATCACTGGCTTGAGTAACCTATGACGCAGAGTGAATATAATAGTTCATGCACTGTATTGAGCATTGACTGCCTCTTCAGGGATAAATCTCACGACAATAAAGACACCAATAACATGCGAACACGCGAACACAGCTCTCTCTCTCTCTCACACACACACACAATCTCTCTCTCACACACACACACACACACACACACACACACACACACACACACACATATATATATATATATATATATATATATATATATGGAAAACGTAGATAGTGGAAAAATTCCACATAAACATGGAAAGTGTAGAAACCGAAATCTGCGAAACGCGACGGACGTGCATAGAGACAGTGTTTCACTGTTAGAACACATTTACTTAAAGTAAGTCATAGCAATCTAACAAACGCTGTATCTGTTAATAACAGTAACAATAAATAATCGTCTGTTATGACCGATATTTTTGTATTCATATTTGCCTGATTTCATGTCGGCCATGCGAACACAGTCAGTTACCTTATCTCTTTATAAACACTGCCTGAAGAGAAAGTGAAACAGATGGCATGGTCGTCTGTCAATATAACTTCGTGCGTAGAAACATCATTGGCAAGTAGAACAATTCTCAGACTAGAAAGCGAATTATTGTTGTACTTGTTTAGTGTTGCTGGCAAGCATGTTAGGATATTTAAAGGGTGTGAACAGCGTCAGATGTTGAGTGATCATTGTGAAAGATACGGAGATCCCATGTATTCATGTGCGACAGCCATGTAAGCCAGTGAGAGCGTTTTAAATGGGCCTCATTGTCGGTCTACATTTGGCAGCTGGACGAATCGAGCGATATCCAGATGCTTGAGAACTCGGCTGTGACAGCTGCCAGATGTTGGACTAAATGGAAACGGTGAGGGCGGACATACACATCGTCAAGGTTCCAGTCGACCAAGTCTGACCGCCGCAAGGGAGGATCGCCATAACTGTGGATCAGGCACATCGCCGCCTCCTCACACTGGTCCCTGCCATTCGAGGTCAAGTAACGGACTGTCTGCAACATTCGATGTCACCCCTCACCAAAAATAGATAAGCAGCAGCCGGACTATAGAATTACCGTTCCATGAGAGGGCTGCCGTTACCACCCACCTGAAAGCAAATAATTCCCCACGACGTTGTCTGGACGAAGGGCTATTCAGTACGAACGGCTTTAGGCTGCCATAACTGACACATTAAACCACACCAAAATTCGATACGAACTCCGATCTTTATCCCCGAACTCGAGTCCTCACACTGGCAATTGTATTTCAAAGTAATTCTTCATTTTTCCGTATAAATTCTCACAGCAGCGGCAGCTGCTTTAATTAATTCTCAGCCAATATAGTGTACTAGAAACGCTTCATACTCGGCCGTCACAAATCACTGCGAAATCGAACACTGAGCTTCATGGCACATTCTTGAACACTCCCTTAATGTGGACGGACAAATGAACTTTAGATGAAGCAAAATGCCAAGTACAGTACATAAAAATTCCTCATTTTGGCTTAAGATCACTAAACTCCCTAACGGAGTAAGGACATGATGACTCTTAAGCGTATTATAAGGACCAAAAGGAGTACTTAGCGTAGAGCGCTGGGATAAATGAAATGCCTAAGGCGATGTTACTTTATAAGGAGGCCTAGAAGATGTATAAAATGAAAATACAAACAACGCGGGTAACGAAATTAGAAGATTTTACAGCAAAAATTTTGATATCAGATCCCTAAGCAGCATTTTCAAAATAGCAACAAAAAAATTGGTCACCACTGGAAATGCGTTCGGACTCTTTTATTTTCACTAGAGGACTCAGACAAGAACAACGAACAACAAGGACGGCCGCTTAAGAAACTGATGAGTGAGTCTACGTGTTAATATTAGTAGCTCCCTTTGGGCAGGAGAACGTTGTTGTAAGATATAAGGTGCATCGAAATGAAAAGGAGAATACAGTTATATGGAAAGGAGTTTTAATAACACTACTATAACTACCATTCACGTGGAACACTACACCACTCCTAGAACGTAGGAAGGAAATGGCTTCAGTGTAGAAACTCGTAGATTACTGACAATCCGTTTTTCCACTTGTCCTGCACATCCTTGTCACCAGGACAGAAGATATCCTTATCACATGGGGAGACGTTGGGGCTGTAAGGATGATCTTCCACGACCTTTTGTTGAAATTTTTGAAGGAGATCGAACCACATCTTGGCCACATGTGGCATAGCGTTGTCCTGGAGAAGAACTTTCCGATTCGAAAGCTTGTCCGTATTCTTGTTCTTGATGGCCTGTTTGTAGCTCAGCAACGTGTTGCAATACTTCTCAGCGTTAACGATCGCACCCCATTGTAGGCAGTCCTGGAGTAGATGCCCTTTTTTTGTCGAAAAAGAATCTGAGCATCACCTTTCTGACCTTCGGACGTAGCCGAGTAGCGCCACTGCATGCCCATCGGTTTGCAGGCAGGTCGAAGTGATGACACCAAACATCATAACCTAACCTAACCTAACCTAACCTAACCTAACCTACCACAATAAGAGCAATGAAATACGTTCCTTCCACCGCGTATCTCAGCAGATAGGAGTGGCAAACAGCCAGTAGGGCTTTCTTCAGAATCTCTGAAAGATGTTTAAGCACACGAAGTGCACAAACGTCGGCATATTGAAGCTCCTCGTGGATTAAGTGGTACACAGTCTCTCTGGTTATCGACACGTCAACCACAATGGTATATGATGTGATCCGACTATTTGAGCATATGAGATACTCCACAGTTGGCACCTGTGGTGACAACGTGGACCTGCCCAGGTCGTAGCGCGTCTTAGGCTAAGCGCAAATTGAGACGCGTATACCTCATCACCACACTCTTTCAGGGTACTCCTAGTTTCGTTATAATAAAGCCCATTTTTTTCCATTTGGGTAGCCTGTTGTATAATTAGTTTATTAATGCTGATAATGAGTATGCAACAACTGAAATGCTTTTTCTCAACACGGCGAGCCAATTAAATCATTATTTGAGACTGCTTTTCGCCTGTTTCTAGCTTGCAGGAAAAATGTGATGTCGAAACGTACATAGTATAATGTCTTCTATTACATCTGTTAGGACTCTGCTAATCACTCCAACTGCCATCTAGTGGCAGCTTCAAACTGTGCAGGTCAGACTGTCCAGCATAGTCTGCTCCCTGTCGGATGAATTTGCTACCTACGTGTAGAAGTAGATCTCCCAGGTCCTTTGTGCACGCAGGTAGGAATAGCCATTGTAACTGCCGAGCAGGTAGCTGCGAGACCCCGTAGCGGACGGGCGTGCATGTCTTCCAGCTAAGCCCGGAGCCGCAGTTGGCGCGCTGCCTGTGCAAGTTGTAAAGTTTTATGTAATAAACACTTATACCAGACAACTTGTTCCGTCTAGTTATTGTGAGTGGAAACAAGGGAAGGACAGTGAGTCTTCTTGCACTATACATTCACACTCCAATGTGCCACCACGGGAAGAAGAGCCCGCGCGCACATTTTTTGGTCCTCCGGGCCGGATTAGTGACCACGCGGAATTCACGTTCACGCGGATTTGTTTTCCGGTATTTGTGAACTTGTAAAAAACCACGTGTGTGCTGCGCACGTTATCGGTTTCGTTGTTGACTGCTATCGAGTCCCAAGGCCTGTTCGGGACTTCGACAATAACAGCCTTAACAACGACGATCGGGGACATATTTGTGAACATTTAATGTGTCTCTAATTCAAACGCGAGAGGCACAGAAACGTGTCGGTGACGTCACCTCCTGCTCCCGCCGAAACTTCGCGCTGCCGGAGACTGCAGCGCCTGCCACGCCAGCTGCCAGTGCCCGTGACGCCGCTGCTGTTCCAGTCCGTGCCGCCTCGTAATGCCGCTGCAGTCTGGTAAGTGCAACTGTTGGTTTCCTACTATCATCTTCCTGGTCCTAAAATGGAGCCCTCAGAGAAAACAAAATTAGTCAAGCAGAGAGGTGTATCAAAGGTCGCTTTCGCGTGCTTAGCGAGCTTTGTGCAGTCTGCAGACAGTGCACAGTCTGCATCGAAATGTTGGAATCAAAATTAAATCGATTGACTCGGATTCGGACTGATTTTGAGTCGTCTCAAACACGGCTGGAAATTGAAGATCACAGTAAGGACAGGGCAGAATTCGAAGATTCGTGCGACTTTGTTGAATCCACTCTCAAGGGTTCAATGAGGAGGTACACCCAGCTTCCGCAGCCTTTGGGCTCGAATCCTTCAGGCAGTGTCAGTTCTTTGAAACTACCCGCTATTAACTTGCCAAATTTTGAAGGGGACTACCTTAAGTGGTCATCATACAGGGATACGTTTTGAGTCTCCTCATGAATAACAATTCAATTGATGACGTTCAAAAACTTCACTACCTTAATTCGTCTTTGCGAGGTGAAGCTAAAGACCTTTTGAAACATATACCTGCCACAGCAGGAAATCTATCGATAGCCTGGGGACTTATTACGCAGAGGTATAATAACCCAAAAATAATTGCAGCCAGACATGCTAAGGCTTTGTTGGTCTTGCCTACAGTCGGCCATGGCGCAGCAAGCGATTATAGGCAACTAATTAGTCATGTATGCAGCCATTTGAAGGCCTTAGAAGCTCTCAAACCTGATGTTCCACTTCATGAAGTTATTCTTTCGGAAGAGATTCTGTCCAGTATGCGACCCACAGATCGTCATGAGTGGGAGGTAAAGATTAAATCAACATTAAATCAACAAATAGATTTTTGGGAAACAAAATGTCAGGCCCTTGAGTTGATCAGGTTCAGTGATAACACCTCAAGGGATTTGCAAGGAAATGCCAATAATTTAAATCAAACGAGACATGTGAGGAGGGCTCATCTCGCTAATGCTGATGGTGAGGAATCATGTAATTTTTGTAGTGAAACTCATCCTATCACTAAATGCAAAGGGTTTAAAGCACTAAATGTCCATGAGCTGCGGGGATATGTGACAAAAAATAAGCTATGTTTTTTGTGCATCCGCTCTGGTCATTTCTCTACTAAATGCAGGATTTCTCTTTGTAAGACCTGTAAAGGAAGGCACAACATACTGCTCCACAAGCCTGCTGAACCAAGGATTGGGCAGAATAGTGAACCAGGAGGCCATTCCTTGGCCCATCAACCTACGAACGGGAAGGCAAACATCCATTGTAATGTTTTGTTAACAACAGCTGTTGTCAACGTTAAATACAGCATGGGTAGACAGCAGGTTTGCAGAGTTCTGCTAGATAGTGCGAGTCAGCTATCCTTTATATCTAAGGGCATGGCAGAGAAATTAAAACTGAAACGAAGTTAACATTCGTTTCCTGCGAAGGTTATAAACAATGCCTTTGCAGCCTCAGTGTCTTACGCTTGTGATGTTGAACTGTCGTCTAGGGTCAACGACTTTCATATCAGAACCACTTGTGCTGTCGTAGATCATGTCACCAGTGACCTACCATCGGGCAAAATAGACACAAGGTCCTGGAGTGTCCCATGTAATCTTCCGCTCGCTGATCCAGAATTCAACAAGCCTGCCACAGTAGATTTAAGTGCTGAGGTTTTCTTTGACGTTGTTTGTAAGGAAAGGGTGGTGAAACCAAGTCATCCCTTACTGGTCGAAACAAAATTTGTCTGTATTTTGTCTGGTAGGATGCCTTCAGCTTCATGAAACATGCCTCGTTCTACAGTAACCTCGTGCTTTGTTAGAGGTGACAATTTAGATGCCAAACTGCAAAGGTTTTGGGACTTAGAGGAACTGTCTACGAAAACGATGAGTAGGCAGGATAAAATATGTGAGGCTCACTTTCACCGCTACACCGCACGAGAAGAAGAAGGGAGATTTATGGTTCGACTACCAGTGAAACCTGACTGTATATCATTAGGCGAATCACGACAACAAGCATCTCGGGGACTGGCGCATCTCGAGGGGAGGTTTAAAAGGCAACCGAATCTGCAGAAGGAATATGCTGCATTCATGCATGAATATGTCGAATTGGGGCACATGGAGATCTCTAATCCTCAAGGTATTATTGGTCCAAGGTGTTACCTTCCACATCATGCTGTCTTCAAAGAATGCAGCTCCACTACTAAGTTGAGGGTAGTATTTGATGGCTCTGCTGCCACTTCTAATGGAGTATCTCTCAATGATATCTTGATGGTTGGTTCCACTGTCCAGCCAGATTTATTTCCCATTATTATAAAATTTCGCTATTTTAATGTGGCTCTGTCAGCTGACATAGCAAAAATGTATCGCCAGGTGTCTCTCCATCCTGATATAGGATCTTCCAGAGAATTCTGTGGCGGGAATCACCGTCTGAACCTATGCAATCATATAGACTGTGTACACTCACTTATGGAACCGCTCCTGATGCCTTTCTTGCTACCAGATCTCTTCAACAGTTGGCTATGGAAAATCAAAACAGGTTTCCAATGGCATCACAAGCCTTGATGTCTAGCTTTTATGTGGATGACTTCTTAGGTGGCTCAGCCATGGAAGCTGAAGCTCAGGAACTTCAAATCCAGCTGACTCAACTACTTGCTTCAGGGGGGTTTCCACTGAGAAAATGGTGTTCCAATAGTCACAAGGTCATGGAAAAAATTCCTGTGCTGGACAGAGATACGTCTTTACCGTGTCATCTTACTGGTGAACAAGCCATAAAAACGTTAGGGATATTATGGCACCCTGACTCTGACACTTTCCAGTGCCATGTACAGCTGAAGAGTCTTCAGCTCTCAAAGGTTACCAAACGCAGTGTCCTGTCTATAATAGCATCAATCTATGACCCACTGGGGCTTTTAGGTCCAGCAGTCATAATATGTAAATTGTTCTTGCAGGGCTTGTGGCAACTAAGCCTTAACTGGGATGAAATTCTTCCATCCAACCTCACTGATGAATGGAATGCTGTTTGTGTGCAACTGCCTTCCCTAAATGGTATTTTCATTAACAGGAAGATCATTCCTTGACCCCAGCATGTTAAATTAGAAACTCGTGGGTTTTGTGACGCTTCACAGTTGGCATACGGTGCGTGTGTATACGTCAGATGTGTTCTTCCCAATAACAACGTGTTGGTCTCATTGGCTGCAGCCAAGTCTCGGGTTGCCCCTGTAAAACAACAGTCTCTTCCACGACTGGAATTATGTGGTGCGCTGCTTCTTGCCCACTCATTCACAAGGTGTCCAATGCCTTAGGCATCATAGATAGTGGCGACATTAATTTGTGGACAGAATCCACAATAAATCTCTGTTGGCTGCAGCGTAGTCCTTGTCACTGGAAAACCTTTGTTGCTAACAGAGTCTCTGAAATCCAGGAACTGAGTTCAGTTGCCAACTGGAGACATGTCAAATCAGAGGATAATCCTGCTGACCACTTATCGCGTGGTATTAATCCAGCTGCCTTGAGTTCACTTGTTCAGTGGTGGTCTGGCCCATCATGGCTACCCACTTGTGACCTCGACTGCAACACTTGTACTCCACTTTGTGTAGAAGATGTGCCTGAGAGAAGGTGTACACAAGTATCCATGGTGTCGGTCATTAATCTTGATGAAGAACTGCTGTGTAAATATTCATCATTCAAAAAAACTTACAGAGTTTTGGCCTATGCACTGAGGTTTGCTAATAACACTAGGCTTCAGAAATCAGACAGGATATGGTAATGAACTCGCTTTGTTGAAGACCAGCTCCCCAATTCCACGTAATAGCAAATTAAGGAATTTGCATCCGTTTGTTGATACCGAAGGTATTTTATGAGTGGGAGGGAGATTAATGAATGCTGATGTACCATATGATGAGTGCCATCCTATTATCGTTCCGCCTAAGCATCATTTGACAAAAATTCTCATTATAGATGAACATGAAAATCTGTTGCACACTGGGTCACAACTTTTGTTGGCTATGATGCGTAGGAGGTTTTGGATCCCCAATGGGTGTAACACAGTCAAGGGAGTTATCAGAAAATGTTTAAAATGCTTTAGGCTTAAGTCCAAGCCAGCGGTTCAACTCATGGGTCAGCTACCTGCAGCTAGAGTAAACCAGTCTCATCCATTCCAGCACTGTGGAGTAGATTATGCAGGCCCTATTGCTGTAAAGCATGGTGGAAGGCGGAGTAAAGTCACCACCAATGCTTATGGAGCTTTATTCATTTGCATGGCAACCAAGGCCATCCACTTAGAATTAGTTAGTGACTTGGTAACAAGTTCATTTTTGGCCGCCCTCAGGGGATTCATTGCAAGAAGAGGGAAACCTTCTCACATGTACCGTGACAATGGCACCACATTTGTAGGTTCAGACAATGAGCTTAAACGTTTTATCTCTAATGATGCTACTGTTGATGGTGTGGTGAAATTTTCGACCTCAGAGGGAATCAGTTGTAGGCTCACTCCACCTCGTGCCCCTCACTTTGGTGGTCTCTGGGAGGCAGGAATCAAAAGCATGAAGTCGCATCTCAAACGTGTCATCGGCAATGCAGTGCTGACATTTGAAGAACTGACTACCGTGTTAATTCAGATAGAAGCATGCTTGAATTCAAGACCGTTGTGTCTTCTCTCTGATGACCTAGATTCTCCTGCTGCTCTCACTCCTGGTCATTTCCTAATCGGACATCCCCTTTGTGCTCATCCCGAACCCTCTGTCCTTGAGGTTCCCGCCAACAGGTTGCACAGATGGCAACTTCTGCAGCAGTTGCATCAGTCCTTTTGGAAGAGGTGGCCCACAGAATACATACATGATCTGCAGCAACGCAAAAAATGGACATCGGAAGGAGTGTGGCAACCCCAGATCGGCGATCATGTGCTGGTCAAGGAGGGTAATTTGCCTCCCTTGGTGCGGAGGCTGGGTGTCATTGACCGGCTGTTTCCCGGTCCTGATAAGTGTGTGCATGTGTTAATGGTAAAAACCTAATGGGCAGATTAAGAGGCCTATAGCAAAATTGTGTCCCCTACCTAAGCAGTGAATCACTTAAGTGTTCCCTCAGATCTGTGTAGTGGTATATGATACAGAGCCACTGTCAAAATGGCTATTTACTGGGATAACCTCATAATTCATAAAATCAGCTTGGGAAGCTGTGGATGTTTCTTGTGGACTAACTGCTGTTAGTATTGATTTCATGTTTTTATGCAGTATAATATTAATGCTTTATTGCTTTGTGTCCTGCATGTTAGTACCCATAGTATTCCACATGCAGTGTGACAGTAGTGTTTTGGTGATGTGGGCATCCCAAATGTTAGTGTATTCATGTTTTATGTGCATTGATATTGTGCCTAGTTATATTTTTATTGTTTACTTGTTTAGGTTTGTTGTTTGTTAAAATTTTGGTATTTGTAAAATGAGAAAACTCATTTTAGAGTGGGAGTATGTTTGGACTCTGCTAATCACTCCAACTGCCATCTAGTGGCAGCTTCAAACTGGGCAGGTCAGACTGTCCAGCATAGTCTGCTCCCTGTCGGAAGAATTTGCAACCTACGTGCGGAAGTGGATCTCCCAGGTCCTTTGTGCACGCAGGTAGGAGTAGCCGTTGCAACTGCCGAGCAGGTAGCGAGACCCCGTAGCGGACGGGCGTGCATGTCTTCCAGCTAAGCCCGGAGCCGCAGTTGGCGCGCTGCCTGTGCAAGTTGTCAAGTTTAATGTAATAAACACTTTATACCAGACAACTTGTTCCGTCTAGTTATTGTGAGTGGAAACAAGGGGAGGACAGTGAGTCTTCTCGCACTATAGATTCACACTCAAATGTGCCATCACGGGAAGAAGACCCGCGCGCACAACATCCATATCCAAGTAACGATAGTGAAACTTATGTACTTCATTACTTGGACGCTTTTTACCAGATGCACAAAGGGGTCAAATCTGTGGAAATTATGCCTCTTCGACATTTTGCCACAGATCGTAGAGATACGTCAGCATAACCAGGCAGCAAGTAGATAACATTGTTTTACTTTCCTGCCTTGCTTCTAAATCACGTGATTTTATAATATTCCTTACATCCTTATTCACTGCCTCCACGATGAATCGTCTGCCCCTTCTTACGATCTGATAACATTGTGGAGGCAGAAGATAAAATCCCAGTGGCTAATCGCTCACCAGTTATTGAATTATGCATTATTCTTGACAAAAGAATGAACAAAAACAAATGAACTGTACTGATATATGTAACTGAAAACTATTATTTACTAACGAAAAGAGATGTAGCGCTGAAACGACGAAAAACGGAACACTACTCAAACAAAGTTCAGTATACAGTAAGGCTGTATTTTTCGGATGGGCAATACTTCCTGTGCCGATATGCGCCATGCCGAAGTGAGCATACGGCAGCACTGCCTTCTCCCTCTCCGCCTCATCCCTCTCACAGTCCTCGCACGAGAAACTGTGCCACAACCACAACGCCGCGCAACCTGGTGCACGTACGTGTCGCGTCCCAGTCGCGTCGCGTCGCAATTTGCGCGGTCCCATTTGAATCAGTGAAGTTACAAAAATACGCGCATGCGCTGATTCGCGCCACACGCGCTATACACTTCTCAATTTGTGCCTAGCCTTAGGTGTGTTGGAGAGCGGTGTGCTGACAATCAGCAGTTTTGGGAATATACCTTAAAGATCTGCATTTTCGGAAGACATATGGGTGCGTTGGTGATCGTACTGAAATCTTGAAACACTTCCACTTTGGCGAACAAGCCAAACCATTTGTCTGGTTGCGTAACTGCAACGAAAATCCGCATCCGGAAATAGATCGGGCCTCACTTACGTCAGTTAAGGATCGCAAATTGCGTTGTTCGTATGCTATATATAAGAAATATTTAGAAGACATACATCGTCTGCATGCCCATTGATTGGTCTGTGTCGCTCTTCACAGTTGTTACTACAACTGACGTTTCTGGTAATTTTTCAGTTATCATACGATTTGTTCATTTTTGCAGAGGATCCCGACGAAGAGCCTGTATGTCTTCAGGCGAAATACTAAGTACGTCCTTTGCAACATAGTCACCGGCACGAACAAAAGAAAGACAATGTAGTACTTAGAAGGAACTGACCGACGTCGAATTAGGCTGATGATTTGTCAATCTTCATCCCGCTGCGCCAGAGCTATTATAAGAAACTGCAATAAGTGCAGAGTTTCGGAAATCTACCCCTCTACATAAATTTTCGATCTTGTTTACTGAATCTGTAGTGAAGCCCTTAAATTCAAAGAGAAACATGAAAAATTGAGTAACAACATAGGAAAGTGCTTCTAGTGGAACTCACATCAACACATTTGTAAGACGACCCTTCCCAGAAATAAATCCCAGCCACAGAGAAGAGAGAGCGTGATTGCAAAGTCTATTCGTGAAATACAAACCAGTCTAGTAACACAATGGGATGTACCATGACTGTAAAATGTCACTCTGTATGTGAGAACGCTGATAAAATATTGCCCATTGAAACCATTGGTCCGAAAACTCAACTCTCCACAGCAAAATTAATCTTTCCGTTTTTATTATAGGTAGAGAAAGCAGAGAATTAACATAAGTGTGTGGAATAAACTTTGGAGTTATCTCATTTGTGAAGTATATTTCTTTTTAAGATATTTCAAAAAGAATTTGCAAAAAAAAAAAAATTAAAAAAATGTGCGTATGACTACATTTAAATCACGTTACGCGTAATTGTTCGTTGTACACGCAAAGATCCCAGTTCAAAGCTACAGGTGTGTTGTCGGGCAATGATCACGTCCAGAATGCTGCGAAAAAAGTGTTCCGAGACTGTTACCTGAAATGCTCCTCCATGATACTGACAAGAGGGAGACTGAGTTAATAATTAAATCGCTAAAGACCAAGAACTCTCATGGATATGACGGGGTATCTAGCAGAATACTGAAGTATTGTTCTATGTATGTTAGCCCAGTACTTAGCCATATCTGTAACTCTTCCTTTAGGAGTGGTCGGTTTCCTGACCGATTAAAGTACTCGGTAGTGAAGCCACTTTATAAAAAGGGAGACAGGGATAATGTATACAATTTTAGACCTATTTCTATACCATCGGTGTTTGCTAAAGTTGTCGAGAAGGTTGTATATACAAGGTTACTGGAGCATTTACATTCACATAATTTGCTGTCAAATGTACAGTTTGGTTTTAGAAATGGTTTAACAACTGAAAATGCTATATTCTCTTTTCTCTGTGAGGTTTTGGACGGATTAAATAAAAGGTTGCGAACGCTAGGTGTTTTCTTTGATTTAACGAAGGTTTTTGACTGTGTTGACCACAAAATATTACTGCAGAAGTTGGACCATTATGGAGTAAGGGGAGTAGCTTACAATTGGTTCGCTTATTACTTTAAGAACAGAAAGCAGAAGGTAATTCTCCGAAATATTGAGAGTGGTAGTGATGTTCAGTCCCAATGGGGCACTGTTAAGTGGGGCGTTCCCCAAGGATTGGTGTTGGGACCACTGCTGTTTCTTATTTATATAAATGATATGCCTTCTAGTATTACAGGTGATTCAAAAATATTTCTATTTGCTGATGACACCAGCTTGGAAGTGAAGGATCTCGTGTGTGATACTGAAACAGTATCAAATAATGTAGTTCATGAAATAAGTTCATTGCTTATGGGAAATAATTTGATGCTAAATCACAGTAAGACCCAGTTTTTACAGTTTCTAACTCACAATTCAACAAGAACATATATTTACATCAGACAGAATGGGCATATTATAAGCGTGACGGAACAGTTCAAGTTACTAGGCGTTCGGATAGATAGTAACCTGTTGTGGAAAGCCCATGTCCAGGATCTTGTTCAGAAACTAAATGCTGCATTATTTACCACTAGAACAGTATCTGAAATAAGTGACCCTTCAACACGAAAAGTAGTCTACTTCGCATATTTTCATTCGCGTATGATATTATTTTTTGGGGTATTTCTTCTGGTTCAAAAAGGGTTTTTTTGGCTCAAAAACGGGCTGTTTGAGCTATATGTGGTGTAAGTTCGAGAACCTCTCATCGACCCCTATGCAATAGTCTGGGAATTCTGACATTGCCCTCACAGTATATATTTTCTTTAAAGTCGTTTGTTGTTAGCAATATTAGCCTATTCCCAAGAGTTAGCAGCTTTCACTCAGTTAATACTAGGCAGAAATCAAATCTGCATGTGGAATGCACTTCCTTGACTCTTGTGCGGAAAGGAGTGCAGTATTCTGCTGCATCCATTTTCAATAAGCTACCACAAGAACTCAAAAATCTTAGCAGTAGCCCAAACGCTTTTAAGTCTAAACTGAAGAGTTTCCTCATGGCTCACTCCTTCTACTCTGTCGAGGATCTCCTGGAAGAGCTAAAAAATTAAGCATATTCCAATGTTACATTGTTGATTTTCTTTATTTAAACTTACGACTTGTCGCCTGAATATGATTTTTATATTTCATTTTATCTGTTTCTACTATCGTGTTATAATTTCATGTATTGACTCGTTCCATGACCATGGAGACTTCTCCTTAATTTGGTCCCACGGAACAACAAATAAAAAAAAATAAAAAAATAAAAAAACAAGAGGCCTGTGAAGCTTTGTAGTTTCCTGCAAACATTCACTTGCAGAAAGGCTTGCAAGAAAATATCACCGGGGGGGCGTGAAGCTGGATGTTATGAGACGCTTATGTGCACCAAATACTCCGCCACTGCAAGATTGCTACACATTCTGTATAGACAGTGACACTACAACTCGCAAGGAGACGTACTGTGAAATGTGTTCTTTCTGGACTGCCTATGGTACGGATACTGGGCTTCTTATGGTCCTGAAGGTATCCTGAGGAGACTCCGTCTTCCACACCTAAGAAGGTGGAGGGTATATCTGCATGAGGAGGCAGCTTGAGGCAAACAGGTTGCGTAGTGAAGTGCGTTCAGAACAGAGAGCAGATACCCGGGAAACTACCTGAAGTACAGGACCCTATTGTTCAACGCAACAATACAGCAACATGCACTAATTCAACTAGATACAGAATGGGTCCCTGTTACTCCAGTAGGCGCTAAAGCTGCTAGATACAGAAAGAGCTGCCAACCCTTTCCAACACTTCACGTGCGAAAGGCGTTACGTTGAAGCAGATCACGGTTACTTGGACCCTTGGGACTTCTTTGACCCCAAAACATTAAAGTTATTTAAGGCGTTCCTGGTGCCGCTTTATTGAAATATTCGACACAGTTCTTAGACTGTCCATGATTTAGCAGCTGTCAGAAAGCTATGGTACAACCCACTTATTTCCATGAAATGCTGCTACTGTCTAGTGGAGGTTACGTTAATGCTATAAGAACACTTGTACTATTTTCCCCATCATACAAGTTCTTTGTCCAATGTGTGAAGAACCGACATATTGAATGCAGTAGGTGCACATTTTTTCCTCAGACAGTGATTTATGTAATTTCTACGTAAATATTTAAGTTTAAATCATCTTTAAAGAGGTATTCATCATAGTCTGTGCTGGTGTACTGATAACCAAATACAAGAGCTACAAAAAATAGAATATGGGTTCAAGTAATCCAACATAAGAGCTACCTGAGCCCAACTTTGATTTATTTAAAATCGTGAAATACTAAATAATAATAATAATAATTAATAATAATAATAATAAACTCCGTGGAGGCCCGGTAAAAGTATAGGCCTCTGGTATGCTCTGCCAGTCGTAAAAAGCGACGAAAAGAACAAACCACTAATAGGGCCAACCCCCCTTTTAGTGTGATTAGTTGGTTCAGGACAGAACTAAAGAAGCCTCGGACAAGCGCTGTCATGGTTGGGGACGACGCTTGAACCCTATGCACGTCCACAATGGTAACGACAGTGCTAGCCACAAGGAAAATGATTTAAATCCAAATAGAGTTGTTTTGCAGGATATTCTTCCTGCAACCACTCTAGAAGGAAAACAAAGACAGAGGATGAGATGGTCAGATGAAGTTAACCGACACATCATGTTCTGTTATTACCAAGCAACAAACTTAGGAATCAACATAACTGGATTCAGATCACAATTATACACAACATTTATTACCAGATACCCAGATTTAAAATTTTTAATAGAACAACGACTAGCTAATCAGATCCGTGTAATAATAAAAAATAACAGGATACCCAGTCAGAATTAGAAAACATCAAACAACAAGTACAACAAATACTATAACAAAATTATGTGCAATCAGAATAAGAAGAAAATACAATAATGGACTCAAACATCTCATGGCAAACAAACAAAGAGCAACACGCGTCAATTAAACCACCTGAGGAAAACGAAATCTTAAGACAGCCACCAGAACAGACACAAATAGAACACGAAGTCACACACATATCAGATATTTTTTCAGCTGACATATAGAATACAAAGACACAAATACTGACATTAGATCATTCTTGCATAGGCCACCAAATAACCCACAAGTCGAAACAACAATAACAACTGTCAACACACTCATACACAACGAAATAAATGAAAATACAACTATGGAAGAGTTACAACTACTGGTTTATATAGGAGCACTCACTACACTAAATATACACACTAGGCAGAGATCAGAACGAACCAACACACAGAAGAAAACTACAAAATCAGCACGGCAACACAGGCTACAGATGAGAATAGAAAAACTGAGAAAAGACATCGGACAGCTAACACAATTTATAAGAAATGAAATATCAGACAAAAAACGAAGAATGTTAGGTAAAATCTCAGAACAAGAAGCGATAGAGCAATTAGATGAAAAGTAGCAGAAATTACAAGCATTGGCCAAACGAATTAAAAGATACAAAAAAAGTGAAAATAAAGGGAAACAAAACCAAACATTCAACACAAACCGAAAGGAATTTTACCAGACAATAGATAACACACTCATTAAAATAGACAATCCACCAAACGTAACAGACATGGAACACTTCTGCAGCAACATATGGTCAAACCCGGTACAACATAACAGACATGCACAGTGGATACAAGCAGAAACAGACGCATACAAGATGATACCACAAATGCCTGAAGTGATAATTTTGCAGCATGATGTCACTTCAGCAATTAATTCTGCGCACAATTGGAAAGCCTCTGGAAAAGATAAAATAGTAAATTTCTGGCTAAAGAAGTTTACCTCAACACATTCACATCCAACTAAATGATTTAACACTTACATTGCAGACCCATACACAGTCCCTGATACACTTACACAAGGAATAACTTGTCTGAAACATAAAGATCAAGCAGACGCACCAAACCCAGCAAAATATCGCCCCATAACATGCCTACCAACAATATACAAAATATTAACTTCAGTCATTACACAGAAATCAATGACACATTCAACACAGAACAAAATTATAAATGAAGAACGAAAAGGGTGCTGCAAAGGAGCACAAGGATGTAAAGAGCAACTGATAATAGATGCAGAGGTGACATATGAAGCTAAAACTAAACAAAGGTCGCTACATTACGCATACATTGATTACCAAAAAGCTTTAGATAGTGTACCCCACTCATGGTTACTACAAACATTGGAAATATATAAAGTAGATCCCAAACTGATACAGTTCCTAAACATAGTAATGAAAAATAGGAAAACCACACTTAATATCCAAACAAATTCAAATAATGTCACATCACAGCCAATAAAGATTAAGCGTGGAATATACCAAGGAGACTCATTAAGTCCTTTCTCGTTCTGCCTTGCTCTGGACCCACTATCCAACATCCTAAATAATACAAATTATGGATATAATATCACTGGAACGTACCAACACAAAATCACACATTTACTATACATGGATGATCTAAAACTACTGGCAGCAACAAATCAACAACTCAACCAATTATTAAAGATAACAGAAGTATTCAGCAATGATATAAATATGGCTTTTGGAACAGACAAATGTAAGAAAAATAGCATAGTCACGGGAAAACACACTAAACAAGAAGATCACATACTGGATAACCACAGCGACTGCATAGAAGCGATGGAAAAAACAGATGCCTATAAATATCTAGTATACAGACAAAAAATAGGAATAGATAATACAAATATTAAAGATGAACTAAAAGGAAAATATAGACAAAGACTAACAAAAATACTGAAAACAGAATTGGCAGCAAGATACAAGACAAAAGCTATAAATACTTACGCTATTCCAATATTGACCTACTCATTTGGAGTAGTGAAATGGAGTAGCACAGACTTAGAAGCACTCAATACACTTACACGATCACAATGCCACAAATATAGAATACATCACATACATTCAGCAACAGAAAGATTCACATTAAGCAGAAGGGAAAGAGGAAAGGGATTTATCGACATAAAAAACCTACATTATGGACAGGTAGACAATTTAAGAACATTCTTTATAGAACGAGCAGAAACTAGCAAAATACACAAAGCAATCACTCATATAAATACATTGGCTACACCATTGCAATTTCATAACCACTTCTACAACCCTTTAGGTCATATAACATCAACAGATACGAAGAAAGTAAATTGGAAAAAGAAAACACTACATGGCAAGCACCCGTATCATCTAACACAGCCACACATCGATCAAGACGCATCCAAGACATGGCTACGAAAAGGCAGTATATACAGTGAGACGGAAGGATTCATGATTGCAATACAGGATCAAACAATAAACACCAGATATTACAGCAAGCATATTATTACGGATCCCAATACCACAACAGATAAATGCAGACTTTGCAAACAACAAATAGAAACAGTAGATCACATCACAAGCAAATACAGAATAC
Organism: Schistocerca nitens; assembly: GCF_023898315.1. Lineage (NCBI taxonomy): Eukaryota > Metazoa > Arthropoda > Insecta > Orthoptera > Acrididae > Schistocerca > Schistocerca nitens. The sequence goes on from NC_064617.1 coordinate 558,039,340, forward strand.
ACCAGAAGACATGATAATGTAGCAAAAATAATACATCAAACACTTGCCATACAACATAAACTAACAAAACAACACGTTCCCACATACAAGTATGCACCACAAAATGTACTGGAGAATGATGAATACAAATTATACTGGAGCAGAACCATTAAACAGATGAAACAACACCACATAACAAACCTGACATCATACCAATAAAAAGAACAAATTAACACAACTAATCGAAATATCGATACCCAATACAACAAATATACAGAAGATAAGAGAAGAAAATATTGAAAAATACATCAAGCTGGCTGAGGAAGTCAAGAACATATGGCATCAGGATAAAGTTGACATTATTCAAATTATACTATCAACTACAGGAGTCATACCACACAATACCCACCAGTACATCAACGCAATACAGCTACATCCAAACGTATATATACAACTACAGAAATCTGTAATTATTGATACGTGTTCAATTACCAGAAAGTTCCTAAATGCAATATAACATATACCCTACAGTTAAAAGGAAGTCACGATTGATCAAGGTCCGCGTCACTTTCTATTTTTAACCAGACATAACATCTGAGAAAGGAAAGAATAATAATAATAATAGTAATAGTAAAACATGGCGCAGATAGTAAACAGAAGTTGTAGATCAAGAACAAAAGAGTTACCAATAACAGTATTTTACAGTTATGGTTTTACAAGAACGTGTATCAGAAACACGTAAAAACTGGGTCCAAGCAGTAACCCTGGTTTACGGTACGTAATATGTATCTAATACTGTATAATTCTATACAATACTGTACAAAGCCTACTGTTTACACAGAGAGACAATATGACATCGGAATGACGTGCATGTTACAGCATGGCACCATAGTCACGTGGCCTGGCGTTACGACGTTAACCATGTCGGAAGTTTGCTATTGGCTGAGAAAGGCACCAGTGTTTATAGCAATACAAAAATATCCGTGGCTGGAATTGGCTGAAACAAGCGACGCAGACGCTCCCTTCTGTCGTCTGGTATTTGCGTCACACTGGTGGCGAGGGCCACAGTGAACAGCCAGTCTTGGTGAGGCTGTCGACAGTTAATTACAACATGAGAAAAGTAGTCTGGGAGAGAAAGCCACAGTACACAGTACACAGTATCGCTGTTGGTTCTCGTCAGTTGTTGAGAATTATCAATAAAAGTGTTGGTTATGGTTGTATAATCGGGGGCTGTCTATAATGTGGTCGTGCTTGCTCGTTGAAAGTAACTGAAGTGCCATCAGCCCTCAGTTGCTGAATTATTTGCAGCAAATAACTTTTGCACTGTATTAAGTGTACAGTGTTGTGATTAAAATCACAGGAATTATTAAATGACATCCTTTAACAAACTGTGTGCTATTCACCACATCGCAAGTACAGAGTGGCAGTCGAACTGTATCACCATTTTGTTTTAGAATAAATACTTTACTCTCAAGAGAAACTCATAAGAACTAGCATGGAAAACACTGTAGAGAATAGTTCTAACTCAGCACAAAGTATGTGCACCATTTTCATACTTAACTTCCTTCATGTGAACACTGATCTTAGCGTAACGCTAAAGCACAGCTTTTCCTTGGTTTCACTGCAAGCTTCAAGAACAAGTTGTCTGAGCTCCATTAAGGGGCTCCGGAAAGGCTCAAAATCATGAAAACTTCAATTTTTACTTTTTTGCGTTTTCTGAATCTGCAAACTATTACCTTTTAATAGATATATAATTTATTCAATTCCGAAGACTACAACTATTTTTAAATTTTTTTTGAAATGTGTTCTACATGGGCGTGACCCACTGTGGCGCTGTTAAACCGCTGTCAAATGGTGTTATTATTAACGTCCGTGTTCATCAGGTACATTTTAGTGATGTGAGATAAAGTATGTGTTGTGGCTAACCTGTGATGGTTCAATATATATCGCTGGTGTGATTGTCGATTGTTTCATGTTTATTTACTCTGTCGTTATCTCGAAAATATTCGTAAATAATTCTGTTTCTTGAGTCTCTGTTTGGTTGAAGTATAATAATGAGTAAAAGTAAAGTTATTAGAAATCCTCTGAAGGCTTTTAAGAAAAGGAGAAATGTTGGAAAGCCAAAGGTATGTGTTATTACTGTAAACAATAAAGACGATGAAAATCCCCGAAGAAGAAGAGAGTTGGTGTAAATATAACAAAGGATTGCTAACTGGTGAAGTGTACACTCATAAGCATAGTCTGCCTCATGCAATAATGGAGGTGATAAAACCTATTTTCAGAGACTTAGCAGCACCTGAACTGTTGAAAAAGTGTATTCACGGAAAAACTCAAAACCCCAATGAAAGTGTAAATAGTGTTATATGGTCGAGAATCCCCAAGACTGTATTTGTTGGAATAGAAACACTTCACTTTGGTGTGTATGATACTGTTGCGACTTTCAATGATGGCAACATTGTAAGGTGCAAGGTATTTAGAAATATGGGAATGAAGATAGGTTCTAACATGGTACGAGCGATGCTTGCTTTAGACAAGGAACGCCTTCGGGCTGCAGACAGGGCTGTAAAGAGTCTAGAAATACAAGCAAGATTAAACAGGAGGAGGAACAAGAGGAAGCTGGAGGAGGAGTTTGCAGAGGATGAAGATAATCCATCCTATGGACCTGGAATGCACTAAAAAGTTAATCCAATCTTTGTCGATCGATTCCCAAAACTTTTATTTTCTCATACTAATTACAGGTTTTCTAAGGATCTTCCAAACATATTTGTTTCAAACTTTCAGTAAATGTTACAGAGTACCTTCTGCATAATTTAACACAGCCTTTTTCCAAAAAACTGTATATTTTTGAATATATAAATAAAAAATTGCAAAAAAATGTTGTGAATTTTCATTACAATTGAAAAAAAATCATCTTTAATAACTGAACTAAAATTTTGTAAAATCCCTGTGTTAAGTTGTAGCCCATATTCCAATAAATAATCTGTAAAAAGTTCAACTTCCTACCTCAAATACTTTGTGAGGAAATATGTAATTTATAAGCGTTATTTTAACATTGCAAGTATAGGGCGTTCCGGAGCCCCTTAAATCATGGGACCTTCCGAGGAAAAGAGAGACTTCACATGGTTTGAGGTAAGGACGACTGGGAGGAGGGGAGGAGAGAGGACCAGAACTGTCCGACATTGAAAAGAGCTGGATATCAATATCTACATCTACATGGATACTCCGTAAATCAAATTAAGTGCTTCGCAGAGGGTATCTAAGTGTACTGACTCTTAAGTCGAATATCACGTGCAAGAAATCTAGCACAGTGTTCGCAGTATGTGGCCTTGCTCCATCCCGCATCAACCACTCCATGTTGAAGGGCAACACAGTAACAAGAAGCTGAGGAACGAAGTTATCCAGCAGCAAGCTGAAAAAATTCACACTGTTCACAATTTCTTCAGAAGGAGAAGGTCCAATAAGTCCGGGACTGCAAACGGCGACCTACACTGTAATTCTCGGTGCGTATTGTTCAGTTACAAAATGGGTCAAATGGCTCTGAGCACTATGGGACTTAACATCCGAGGTCATCAGTCCCCTAGAACTTAGAATTACTTAAACCTAACTAACCTAAGGACATCACACACATACATGACCGAGGCAGTATTCGAACATGCGACCGTAGCAGTCGTGCGGTTCCGGAATAAAGTGCCTAGAACCGCTCGGCCACCGAGGCCGGCTGTTCAGTTACACTTTTGCCTTTATCTACGATTTGCCGGAGCTTCTCTCTACTGCAACTCATATTGTTTCGTTATCTTCCGGCGAGCGAATAGCAGCGGCTGAGGTAGCTTCGCTTCCAATATTAATCCTTCCCGTAAAAACTGCGTATACACACTGCGAAAGATTCTCTTGCCAAAGGCACAAAGTGCGTCAAACTGCTGTCGAAATTTTCCCTCCGAGTCGCAACAGGACCATTCATTTCGACAAAAAGTAACACAACTGCCCATCACTGCCACGTTCTAAGCCGTCCATTGCGTCCATTGTCTAGCATGTTTTAAATACTAGTATCCTAGCGTAGGTATCATGAATTAAGAGTCATATCGTGTGTCTCCAGGTTCCACTACTGTTCCTGTTTGGATGTTCAACGGCATATCTAATACGAGTCACAAATTATATACGAGGGCCGTTCAGAAAGTAACCTCCGGTTGATTTCAAAAAATACACCAAGTTAAATAAAAATATTTTAATATATACATCTTACAACTACATCTTTGCACTATTTTTCTACATAGTCTCCATAGCGATTGAGGCACTTATCGTATCTCTTCACAAGCTTTGAAATTCCTTCTGCATAAAAATCACCCGCTTGTGCCTGGAGCCAGCCTGTGACCGCATCTTTGAGCTCTTCGTCGTCATCAAACCGCTGTGACCCGAGCCATTTCTTCAAATGAAACAATAAAAAAGTTACGACGGGCTATACAGAACAAACGCCGTGGTATGCTGACTTCCGGTATCGTTTTTTTGCACGATAACGCCCGTCCTCACTCTGCTCGCAGAACAACGGCCCTTCTTGAGTCCTTCAAGTGGGACGTTATCAACCATCCACCTTACAGCCCAGACCTGGCGCCAAGTGATTATCACCTCTTCATGCATTTGAAGAAATGGCTCGGGTCACAGCGGTTTGATGACGACGAAGAGCTCAAAGATGCGGTCACAGGCTGGCTCCAGGCACAAGCGGGTGATTTTTATGCAGAAGGAATTTCAAAGCTTGTGAAGAGATACGATAAGTGCCTCAATCGCTATGGAGACTATGTAGAAAAATAGTGTAAAGATGTAGTTGTAAGATGTATATATTAAAATATTTTTATTTAACTTGGTGTATTTTTTGAAATCAACCGGAGGTTACTTTCTGAACGGCCCTCGTACAAAAGAAATGGTTACACATTTCGTGCGCCACCATGCACTAAAGGATTGACGCCAAGTACCACCACGACAGGGCCAAATCCGCCATTACTGTACGAGACCATGATCTACCACTGACTCCACTGATAGGGGAATCTCTGAAGGCGCAAGATTAGTATATTTCAGAAAAGGTGTGGAATGTGACAAATCTGAACACCGCCAATGACAACCTCATGCTTAGGGATATTCCACTACAACTAGAGGCCGGGGCACGTCTTAACAACACGAGGCAAGTGTCGTATATAGCATACCTTTTGGGGATGAATATGGGTGGATTTAGGCTGACAGCGAATAACAGAATTTAATAATGAACGTATGGCAACAAACATTCAGCAGATCAGTGCCAAGTGTTGGTTGACTAGTGATAATTAGTACCTGTCCTAAAGAGCATAATGTGGGATAGGTAAAAGTGAATGGTAGAGAATAAACTGTGAGACTGACCTTCAGAAAAAAATTTGCGTTGAGGAAATGAACGAAAATTTATGTTATCGTAACAGCAGATAAGGCAAGTGTAGTGCAAAGGTCTGTGTTAGCTTTCTATACAATATTGACTGTATAAGAGAAAACTAAATACTTTGATTTGAAAAACATCCTCGTCATGAAATATATGCTTTAGATGACGTATTCAGTTGCTGAGAAAACCTGACTGTTGGTTGGCCCTGTGTTGCGCATGTGAGCAATGTCATGAAAGAAATCTTTAATCTTCATCAAATGCAAAATTTGAAAGAAATGGAATGAGTCTAATTGACTGCCAAAATATACTAATTGTGTGCTCAAGGAAAAAGATATAACAAAAATTCAGTACGGAAGCACTTTATGAACGATTCGTAATATGAAACGCAACGATTCGCTAAGAATATGCACTAAAATTAATTAGTGTTCTACTCGGAAGAAAACAACTGTTAAAATTTACTGTTCACCGAAACACGACACCTGATAGTCCTGAGTACACACTGTTCGCACAACAATTCAAGGGGAGATCTGCCCTGAAATGTGACTTACCTCTTGCTCAGCGTGCTCTTTTGGTGTCTGGAGTATGGACGTCCTCAAAAGCAAATACAAATGAGTATATGCAGCAGCTAAAGGTAAATAATCTACTGTAAATTATTTTTGTCAGAAACAATGTGTTGCTTCGTATGGTGTAAAATGCAATGCACACACAATAAAAATTCAAAACTTTACTATGAGTCGTGGATGTAAGTTTTATTTTAAGGAAAAATCGTTTTTGAGTAATCAAACTATGGTTATTAGTGCGAAGACTCTAACAGTTACAAAATTTTCCATTTCAAAGAAACTGTGAAGATACCCTTACAATTTCTCCAAAAGATTCTCTATTAATATAAATGACAAGAAGTTATTAAACGAATTTCCGTCCCCAAAATAAAGTATTGCAGATAGCTTCTCCCAGAGTCCCAAGAACAGATCTCATTCTATGAGAAACATATTTCCAGTCTAGTATGTCTCAAATAAGAATGTCGCAGCACTGCATAGCCGCCTGACTAACAATCATAGATAAAACTATTCAAAGAGTGAATGAACGTATTTACTACTCCCACAGAGCGCTCATTCTATTTGTTCCCTCCATAGAGACGTGAATACATATGAGAACCTCACAATTATGATGTGGGATATCAAATAAGAGACTGAAATCAATACCATGCCTCAACAAGTCGAAACACACGAGCAACGGGCAGACCTGCACGCGGTAACAGATAATGGTAGTTGCGGCTTCTTCGCCTGCGGAAGCACGCAACTCCAGTCACAACACAAAGGTGGACAACCGTTCTCACAAAAGGAGGCGGCCACCGGAAAACCAAAGTCTACCTGCCCGGCCAGCACCCGTAGCTTTGACGACGTCTTTCAGCGTGAAACATCAAAACTGTTTCGTCTTATCGCTCTAGGTTCAGCTGGACAGTGTAACGCAGATATACAGCAACACAGAGCAGAACAGAAGCCACCACAACATCAGTGTAAATGGGCACATGTACCAAGTACAAATTAGAAGGTCTCAGCAGGTGGGAAAATAAAAAGGGGAGAGCTAATGCAAAACCTGAAATAGCTGTCTGAATATGAACCTATCGGATTGAAACCGGTAACTGCGATATTTTAATATATAAATAGCAGTGTAAAAAGTGGCTGGCTGCTGTTACATTCCACGTAGGAGTCAACCTATATAGTGTATACAGCCACAGGCGCAAAATGTCAGTTTCTGACAAAATAGCACTACTTATATTTATTTTTTATTTTACTATGATCAATCAGTAAGATTTAAAACGTAGGCGACAGCTAAATGTGATCGCCTTCAGGAATAGGGACGTCTGTTATACAGCTAGTGGAATAAATGATAGCCACAGGAATAGACGTCAGACTTACACGCCTCTGTATTAGGTGATGATAGTTCGTCATTGCAAAACGCCTTGGGACTGTCAAATTGGAATGTATTAAAATTGCATGAAAGCAGTAAAGCAACGTGAAATGTTTTAGAAGTTCAAACCAGGTCCAAGGTAACAGAAGTAACTCATAATGTGCATGTTGCCCAATTGTGCAAGTCTGACGTGAATCAACCAAATGTAACTCTCCACACCGAATAGGAAGACAGTGATGAGCCAGAATATGGCGGAAATAGTGAAATAAGTGCTCCTGATAGGGGCGATATGTTACTGAGATATCTGACAGAATCACAGAAAACTTTAAAAACAATGAAAAATTCAGATAAAGTGAATCAAAGAGCAATCAAAACTTATATCAAAGAGAAGAAACAGGCAATCAAAATTTTGTCAAGCAATATGAACAAGCTGTTAAAAAGGAATTAAGTTAACAAATACCAAAATTAATCAAATGAAAAAGGAGTTTCGCTTAAAAAGCGCAACGGTATTTACGAAGCTTGAAGAGAGGAAAAATTTAGTTATTAATACTTTACCATCGTAAGTGGGTAAGGATAGAGAAATGTTTGAACCCAAGGATCTGAACGAGCTTGTTGAGAAGCTAATGTGGTATCGTTAGTGAATGGAAGTCACTTGGAAACGTTAGCTAGTCTTGAAGATAATTAGTCAGTATCTAGTAAGTAAGAAATAAGTGAAGCAAATCAGCTTCGAGTGACTGTTTTTCTTTGAGGTAATGTGTCGGTGTTTCCCAGTAAAGTAATAATGGAAGCAAATGAGCATCAAGTGAATGTTTTGAAGCTAGTAACGTTAATTTAGTTGAGAGTGACGGTGCTTAGACAGTTGGAAAGAAACTGTGGAATAAGAACGTTCTTCAAAGTAAAAGTGGCTTGCAAGGATTCAGTAGATATAAGCGTCCACAGATATGTGCTTAAAATCAATTGTAAAGAGAATGTAAGCGAACCATCTGTCAATATGATAAAGTTTTGCAATAAAACAGGGAGTAAACTTGTAGATGTAGATTTGTTGGCTATTTTCGCGAAACAAGTTCAAGCAGCCGTGCAGAGTGTATTGGAAAACGAAGCGTTATTCACATTTGGAACAACGCACAGCTATTGGAAATTCACGTGACACCAGCAACAAATTAAGCTCTTCATTTAACATGGGGATATAGATCGATACAGGAGACTGATGGGTAACACACAAGGCTCGGATGAGACACGATTATGCATAGTAATGGTGTAACAAAACAAAACTGATTAACACACAGTCCGCTGTTCTGGCCGAGCGGTTCTAGGCACTGCAGTCCGGAACCGCGCGGCTCCTACGGTCGCAGGTTCGAATCCTGCCTCTGGCATGGATGTGTGTGATGTCCTTAGGTTAGTTAGGTTTAAGTAGTTCTAAGTTCTTGGGGACTCCGTTCTCATTGGTCAGTTTTCCTTAAGGCCAATAGAAAAACATTCTCCGTCGTTAGTCTCCGCTTTTCATGACTAACCAACCACGAAATAACACACTTTCCTGCTGTACTTTTTCTTGAAGTGAATATTCAGTTTGTTGGAATTTTGTTTGTACTTTACGTTATTAACTATTTTCATTTTCACTCGAAGTAGCTTTCCCTTTACCGTAAACGTACTTAACATGACATCATACAAAATTCTCCGTCGTCTGCCTTCACACTGTCTTAGAAATTTCTCACGCTAGTTCGTACAGCGTTTATCAGTAGAACAATGTTCTACATATTTATTTTAGACCACATTCACGCATTATTCACAGTGCTAAAAGCATATACAAAACTTTACAAACACAAATAAACAAAAAGGCCGTCAAGAAACAGAACAGTTTACAAAAACATTCTCTTGACCTGTTTTTTAATGTCTCTGTGCACTACTGTCCTCTAGAAGATGAAAATTAGAACTACATACACAACTGAACCCGCTTCAGACCATCTGTCACCGTACAGGCACTAGTCATTCTCCAAATACGTAGGCTCTAAACAGGAGCGATATAAGGTGCCACGTCTCACACCCACTACGATTATAGAGCTTTTTCAAAAATTTTAGAATGATACAAACTATGGATCCTGGCTTGAAATTTTAAATCTGTAAAAAAATTCTCATTCTTATAAACTAAAATTACTAAGTTTCCTTTAATTTACATCTATGGTCACAATCTTTTCTGTTTAACAGATTACCGGTTTCGGTCTATAATGACCATCATCAGATCTGTCATTATAGACCGAAACCGGTAATCTGTTAAACAGAAAAGATTGTGACCACAAACGTAAATTAAAGGAAACTTATTACATATACGGGTCACTGTGTTTTTTCGCGACGATGTCGCAGCTTGTAAAATTACTAATTTCTTACTCTTTACATGGCTATTACAACTAACCTATCCCAATATTTAGATTTCTTTATGAAAAATCATTTCTTACTTGAAAAAATTGATGCAAATTTTCAAAACAAAGTTTTCAGCTTTTAATATCTTTTCAACGTTATTAAATTTGTGTTTCATTAAAGTCTGTTGAAGTTAACTACTTGATCACTTTTTTATTAAAAGGCACTGCGGTTTGTGTTCATTTAATAATGGTGTTTTATCCTACTTTACCACCGGCACATCACTATAATATTTTCGTCAGCTACATTTCCCTGCTTTTCGATTATGACATCTTTGCATTGTAGCGTCCATAAAATTGCTCCACTCTCCACAAATCTGTCCTGCTACCGATTACATGCAACGTTGTCCCTGAAGCCATACATCTGTCGAAGACTACTTTCTTTACATACATCGTACTGCACAATCACTTATTATAGCAAGAAATTATTTAAAAGTTTTATATTTCGTTTAACTTGACTTCCAATGAGAGTAAATGAACAGTTAAAGAGTTATTAATAAAAACTAGTTGCTATTCAAAGCAAAACTTAAACTTTTTACTTAACATAAATCAACTGGAGAACATTTAATTGTGAAAGTCAGATTTCACACAAGGCAATTATTTACAAACATTTTATAACATATAGTACCACTTTTATGCAGTGTGTCTTTGCATCACTTCTTCTTCATATTTTGTACCACTATTGACCATAAATAATTTTTATTTATTTGCAATATATACATGATCTCCACATTCAGCGTTATCCACGTATATATTTCGTCATACTGTCGCAGAAGAAGCTGATTAGCGCAGTCGCCGTACTGTGGTGGTTATGATATTAGAGTGTTACATGAAGGGTCGTGAGTTCAAAACTCACATGAAATGTAAAATTTCAATATCTATATTCAGTTCGAGTAAATTCCAGAAGAGTCCACAAACTGCAAGAATCATTGTACTGGAATGTTCTGTAGCTGTATATATACCGTATGTGTTCTGGCCGGAGGCAGTTCGCTCCACGCTCTTATATCTACAAGTGCTGATCAAAAATTCATTAAGTGAAGTTAGTCTTGTTCGTCATTCATCTACTTACTCCTTCCTCTACACGACATTATTCCGGTGGAGGCGCTGGGTATTGGGACTTACGATACCGCACATTATCGACGACACAGTGGCTCCTATCAGGCCACGACAGAGCCGCCGTCTATGTGGCGAGATACCAGAGTTCGAGCCATATTCTACAGATCGCAATTTATCGGAGACAGTAGAAGAAGAGGACGTTACGATGACAGCAACTGTGTGTCACCACATGAGACATCCTTCCAGGTTCTCTGGTGACAATGGCCAAGATCCAAACAAGTTGCTGAAGGTATATGAGCGTATAGCCAAATTTAACACCGTGTGTTTGGATAACATATTTTTCTACCTGGAGGGCACTGCCAAGCAATGGTATAAGAACAACAAGGAAAAGCTCACAAGCTGGGAAGTATTCCAAGCGGAAATGCGCAAGTATTTCGGTGACACACAACGACAGATGTGCAAGGCTGAAGACAAATTAAAGGGTAGGTCACAGTGTCCAGGAGAAACGACAGCATCCTACATTCAAGACGTCTTCGAACTGTGTAAAATAGTGGCTCCTAGAATGAAGGAGGAAGATAAGGTTGCACATCTCATGGAGGGTGTTACTGAGGACATGTATCAAGACCTACTCCTGAAGGAGGTTTCGACAGCAGATAATTTCATAAAATGGTGCCAATATATCAAGACAATGCATCAAAAAAGAATTACATGCAAGAAGTTTGAACGGCTTCCAAACGTCGTATTGATGTCTGTGATGGAAGAAGTAACGTCAGATAGTGAGAGAGGAAGTTCAGAAGGCACTTGGATTGCACATCGGGCAAAAAAAACGAGACCAAGAGGCCATAAGGAAAGAAGTGGGACAAACATTGAACCCAATCTCTCGTCCTTCGTATCCCCCCGGCGAAGTTACGTTCATACAATGCCTCATGATGAACCTATTTGGTCACGAAGGAAGACTGACGTGTGGAGGACCCAGAATAACCAACCTGTATTTTTCCACTGCGGACGACCGGGACATGTGACGTGCTGTTGTCGAGAAAGGGGGCTAATATTTGATGATACCTGCACCATGAGACAGCAGACCGATCTTAGCTGACGCCAACTCCGGGACGAAGAAGATGAACAAGAAGATGTGAGTGCATCACGACGTAGATTACCATCTCCGCAAGCTAGTCGCTGGAGTGGACGCTCCCCAACACGCCGATTAAGGTCCCCATAACCGTTTAGAAGTTCGAGCTGATCACCTAGCCGCTGCAAATGTAGGGGGCGACCTTCGTTGGAGGTGAGGCCGCCGAAGAGAAAAATTCTCTGCGTCTATCATTACAAAAATGATAGGCAACTACGTCGATATCCTCATGAATGGCCGACCAGCCCAAGCTCTTGTGGACTCTGGAGCGTCATTGAGTCATTTCGGAGAAGTTCCGACGCCAGTTGCAGAAAACCGTATTGGTTGACAACAAAACATTTCTGCTGAAGGTGGCTAATGCAAAATTTGTAAAACCTACAGTAATATGTGGCATTCGTGTGGCTATAAGTGGCCATATAACGCTTACAATTCATCGTCTTACAAGAGTGTAGACATGACATCATTCTCGGATGAGACTTTTGGGAAGCTTCTCAGGCAATTATAGATTGTGGTCGCTCGAAGATTATGCTAGAGGAGATGTGATACTGTGGACAGGAAGATGCACATCCTAGTGTGTGGAGACTATGTGTGCTGGATGAAGTGACCATTCCTGCAGTCAGTGCTAGAAAGGTAACTGTCATGTGTCATGCCATGCATCTTCCCATGGATCTTGTAGTGGAATGTAAGAGAAGCATACCACTGAAGAATAACTTCGTCATCCCAGCCTCTGTCGTCTCGTTGAAGAATGGATTCATTGAATTGTGGATAGTTAACTGTCGCCGAGAACCGCATGTGCGTATCAAACGCTGAGCCGTTAATTTCCGGACAGGTGAGCCTCATAGAAATCTGCCATGCCGAGTCTGTGGGCGAAATTGTCGCTACCACTACGCGACAAGATTTTCTAGCCCGACTATCACCAGATCTCATTAAGGAACAACATAAGAAGCTACTTGCCATTCTTGAAGAGTTCTCTGAACGCTTCAATCCACAGGCGAAGAGCAAATTAGACAAATCGACGGTGAAGCACCGGATTAGCACTGGAGACCATCAACCATTAAGCCCGAGAGCATGCCATGTGTCAGCCACGGAATGTCAAATAATTCGCGACGAGGTAGAGAAAATGATGAAGAATGACATCAATCAGCCTTTGCAGAAGCCATGGTCGTCACCAGTGTTTCCCGTCAGGAAGAAGGATGGCAGTTGGCGTTTTTGTGTTGATTATAGGAAGCTTAATAAGATAACTAAAAAGGACGTTTACACTCTTCCACGAATAGACGATACACTAGAATGTCTGAAGGGGGCCAAGTTTTTCTCAACCATGGACATGTACTCGGGACACTGGCAAATTCAAGTAGACAAGGCTGATCGTGAGAAAATTGATGTTAAGTCCCATACAGCTCAGAGCCATTTGAACCTTTTTTTGAACAATGTGTCTTTGCTATTTAGATGAGATTATAGTCTTCCCAGAGACATTTGATGAACACATAAAAAGACTGAGGGCCTTTCTTAAGAGTCTCCAACAGGCCGGACTGAAACTTAATCCTAGAAAGTGTCTCTTTGGATCAAAAGAAATCAAAATACTTTGCAGCCTGTGTCAAACGAAGGTGTGCGGCCAGGACTAGAAAAGGTGAGAGCTATAACGGAATTCCCTATTCCTAAAGGTGTTAGAGATGTGAGAAGCTCCCTTGGATTGTGTTCTTATTACTGCCGTTTTATCAAAGACTTTTGTATCAAAGCCAGTCCACTCCAAGAGATGTTAAAAGTCGATGCTAAATATATCTGGAGTGGTGCTGAACGAGATTCTTTCGATGTATGTGAAAAGGTCTGATGACTGACACTGTACTTGGTCTGTATGATGAGAGAGCACGTGCAGAACTCCACACAGATGCCCATGGGTGTGGGATCGGTATTGTTCTGGTGCAGATTTTGGTTGGAAAGGAGAAGGTTATAGCCTATCTTTCTAGGTCACTTACAAAAGCCGAGGGAAACTACTCAACTACAGGAAGAGAATGTCTTGTTGTGATCTGGGTCATGTGCAAATTTCGACAGTGTCTCTATGGAAGACCATTCACAGTTGTTACAGACTATCATTGACTTTGCTAGTCGACAGTGTCTTAATGATCCAACAGGACAACTCGCCAGGTGGGCACTACGTCTTCAAAAGTATGACATTGCCATACTGGACAAAAGTGGAAGAAAACACCAAGATGCTGACTGTCTCTCAAGAAACCCTCTAAAAGACCATCAAGACTTTGATGGAGATAGTGGGTGTCTCCCTGCACTCCAGGAGCCCTCTGCTGAGCAGAAGACGGATGCCAAAATATCTCAAATTATGGCTCTGAGCACTATGGGACTTAACATCTATGGTCATCAGTCCCCTAGAACTTAGAACTACTTAAACCTAACTAACCTAAGGACAGCACACAACACCCAGTCATCACGAGGCAGAGAAAATCCCTGACCCCGCCGGGAATCGAACCCGGGAACCCGGGCGTGGGAAGTGAGAACGCTACCGCACGACCACGAGCTGCGGACTCAAATTATGCTTGCCTTAAATCGGTCACATGATGTGAAACGCCACTTTAAGGTTTAATGCACTACTTTGCAAGAAAAACTTTAATCTGTTTGGAAAGACGTGGCTACCAGTGATTCCTAAACACTTGCACTTAGATGTTCTACAGAAATTCCATGACACACCTGAGTCTGGACATATAGGTTTTATTAAGACATATAATAGGATCTGCAAGAGATTTTTATGGCCAGGTTCATTCAGGAGTGTCCATCACTATATGTCGCACTATCGAGAGTGCCAGAGGAGAAAGGCAGTTCCTCCAAAACCACTGGGCTGACGCATACCAATCTCATCAGCTGAAACGCCTTTCCAGCGTGTTGAGATTGACCTCCTCGGACGATTTCCAACGTCAGTTAGTGGCAATAGGTGGATTATTGTTTGCACTGATTATCTGACACTCTATGCAATTACAAAAGCCATGAAAACAGATGAAGCATCGATCGAGGGAAAGTTTTTCAGTAGAATCCTGTGACAGAGATAAACTGTTGGTGCAACATTATTCATTACATGAGAACTGCATACCATCCACAAACTAACGGGCTTACTGAATGCCTTAATAAGACCTTGGCCAACATGCTATCCATGTTCGTCTGTGTTGAGCAGAGCAACTCGGATGAGGTGCCACCTTTCGTGACGTTTGCCTACAACACCGTAAAACACGAGACCACAGGATTTATCCCATTTCTCCTGGTGAATAGGCGTGAGGTGACGACGACGATGAACACTGTATGCTCAAGGAAACGATCGCCGAAAGTATGATGTGAGCCACCACCCTGTTGTCTACCAGCCAGGTGACTTCGTCTAGATCCTCACTCCTGTTCGGAAAGTTGGTCCCTCTCAGAAGCTCATCAGGCGCTACTTTGGACCTTATAAGGTTGTAAGACAGTTGTCTGATCTTACTTATGAAGTTTAAGATTTCGACCCCGACACAAAATGGCGAAAGATGAGAGATATGGTTAACGTCTTTCGAATAAAGCCCTATAAGGATCCTGCCACCAAGGTAAATTCGAAGCTCCAGCGACAGGCAACAAGTGGAAAGGTGACGAAGAACGTAGCAGCGTAGGAACATCTAAGAAGATCATTGCAAGGGCGAACATCAGTCATCGGGAGTCGGAGTATGCAGGACCGATGACTCATTCCTGGACAAGGAGGATGTAATACCGAGACGCTGTTCTCTTAAGGAGGGAGTAATGTTACAGAAGAAGCCCTGTAGCACAGTCGCCGTAGTATAGTGGTTATGATACTAGAGTGTTGCACCAAGGGTCCTGAGTTAAAAACTCACCTGAACTGTAATATTTTAATGTCTCAGAGGCAGTTCGCTCCACGCTCTTGTATGTCCAAGTGTTGAATAAACCTTCGTTAAGTGAAGTCAGTGTTCGTCGTTCATCTACTTAGACCTTCTTCTACGTGACAATATTTATTAAAATTCCTTTAAGTATGTGGCCACTGTGTATAACTTTTCATCATTACAACAAACGTTTTCCTGACCACTTAACTTTAGTGTTCATCATCAAAATCTCCTTTATTAGCTGCACTTGTCACATTTGGTTACTTTCATTTCAATGCATTTCAATCAGCCTCCAATTTATTTTTAAATATTCCCACAGGATATTCCTTATATTCCAACATGATATTCCTTCCTATCTGCCTTACTTTAACTGATATAATAATGTTTGGTACACTTCCAAATACCATGGAACGACTTCTCATATTACTAAAGTAAGTCCTTACTGTCAACTTTCAGCGGGATAATGATCATTTTTCTACTTTCACTATACGTCACCACCTTCGTTCTGTAGTTATTTTCCTGCATGTACGTGCTTGTATAGTCACTTCACTCCATTACAATTTGACCCCCATTTCTCTCGCCATAAATCTTATTTCATCATAATACACCATAATGCCCCCCCTGACGCTCATACACACCACTGATAGGCCGGCCGCGGTGGTCTCGCGGTTCTAGGCGCGCAGTGCGGAACCGTGCGACTGCTACGGTCGCAGGTTCGAATCCTGCCTCGGCCATGGATGTGTGTGATGTCCTTAGGTTAGTTAGGTTTAAGTAGATCTAAGTTCTAGGGGACTGATGACCACAGCAGTTGAGTCCCATAGTTCTCAGAGCCATTTTTTTGAACACACCACTGATAGAGAAGAAAATTAATGATGATAGATTCAGCTCGGAATGACAGAAGAGGAAGATTGATAATACAAAAAGAAGCAGAAATAACATTGTCAATAACTCGAGCACCTGGTTTTCGTCAAACACCTGGCACTGTATAGGTTGCAACACCCTCTGAGGCCTCTAAGCTTAGCTCACATTTAACCCTGGACAAATGTATCTTTTCATCCTTCCACAAAACCTAATTAGTATACTGGCTACTTCTTCTTTGGTAAAATTATATCTTCGAAGAAAAGATACAACCATACCTCTCCTATTTATTTTAAATTACTATATTTTTATTAAATTTTAATCTACCCTTGGACTGGTTACAGAAAGCTACGCCAATTAGCATTTTTATACATATATCAGGAATTATAAGGAAGTTATGGAGCACTTACACACGATTTTTTAACTTTTCTTGTAGCTATAATTATCTGTACCCCCATTACTGGCATTATTACAAGTTAATTTCTATTTGGCAACGATTCTAACCAACTTGTTCTAACAGCAAATAAATCAGTGCCACTATCTGCTAAACACTGTACATCTTCGCCACACACTTGCAGACTAATTACTGGCTGACTCTGAACCTTCCTTTCATTTCTGGAGTCAGAACCCTCCCCCAATAAATAGTTCACAGCCTTGCTTCTATCGAAGCCTCCCCTGTTTCCAGAAATTACACAGACTTTTTCAGAATTACCCTCATTACTTTTCTATCCTATACTATTCTGTCCACTAATGACAGGCCAATTTTTTTTGTGGCGTTCCGCCATTCTCCCTTTCCTCTCTCTCTTCTTTTTCTCCACAGTTAATTGACTGACACCATTTTCATCACCATTTAAGTGCATCTCCCTCATGGCCTCGTAGATATCGTCATTTATAGACGCTAGTATGTCTTCTACACTGACATCACTAATCTCCAGTAATTCTGCAGGTTCTGTACTTTCTCCTAACCCAGAACATGGCTCGACTTCAACCTGGTTTGCTAAAGACTTTCTGGCAATCAGGTTCTGTCACATTTTCCGCTAATACATCACCCATTTCGTCTACAATACAGTGCTTATTTTGTTTATGTCTGCCAAAAAAAACCCTAAATCTCCGTTAAATGTACAGACTTTTATGTAGCTCGTTTCAGCTGTTGTTACTACCTTCTTCTGCTCCCCACCTATAATCCCTGTCTGTTCATTACTAACGTGCAAAAAGAGTTTGGCTAGCAGGTTCAAATTACTGCTTCCCATATGGTAAACGCTAGCCCTTTCACAGACGTCATTTAGTTTGATGTGTTCTGGGATTCTGTTCCATTTGTTACGTTTACCACCATTTGGTGTTGCCTTGAAGCAATATCATCCTCTCGCACCAGAGAATACGATCGATAATTGTGCACGTGCTCCCCATTATTTCACCTATGGTTTGTTCGATAGCACCTCTGCTTCTGCTATGTCCATGGTACACGCCTATTATGTTAACGTTTCCATTACGCCGCGGTTCTGCATTATTTGGTGGTCTGACATTACGGTTTGATTGCTCCTCCTCATAGAACAACTTCTCAACTCTCTCCAATTAACTAATGGATTTATGAACGTCAATCCTCAGAGCTTTAATAATTTTGTTTGGCCAGTTCATAAGCAGTTTACCTTCCAGGCCCATAACAATTTGTTCTGGCTCGACTTTATTGTTTAAATATGACAAATTTGTCATCCACTTTAACGCAACCTTTCTTACATTTCCCATTCTGGGATAAAATTTTCCCCAGCCCAGAAGCTATTTAGCAACTCCATTTGTCATAGCTTGCCCCAATATTCTTTAAAAAACGCCTCTTTAAATTTATCTATAATATCACACTGTCCACTAGCGACAAACTTCCAAGTTCTAGTCTCTCCCAAGAATGTATACGAATTAAACTCTATTTTTTGTCTGTGTGAGCACAAACTAGGCAGAACACCTTCAAAGTCATTCCATAATTCTTTTGGATGTATATTTCCTCCTGGAAAAACACTTGAAACCTGCCTGTTAGCGAAATAAGATATTTCAGCCGATTCTGCTACAAAACTACACCCATTACTGTTAGTTTCAACTTGGCACAATCGACTGCCGTGCTCATCTTACTTATTTTCAACCTCTTCTACCTGGTTAGTTAGCTGAATAACATTTTCTTCAGACCGACCCACTCGGTCTGACAAATTTTTTACTTCATTCATACATTTTGCATATTCAGAACTGATTTGGCTGCGTAATTTGTGATCATTTACACATATAGACTCTACCGCCGCTATTTTGACCTCTGCTTTCTGCATACGTCGTTTCATCAAATCTACCCTTTGTAGGTTTCCAATAGCAACTTTTTTAAGGCATCTGTTTATACAGTATTTACAGTTTTAATGGATTGTTGGCAGTCATTCTGAACTTGAGAAATTTTGCCATCCACTTTACTTTCTAACCACTTCATATCATTTTTCCAGTTTTATTTTAAAACCGCAGTCTGCTTTTCAACTTCTTAATTAAAATCAATAGTTTGCTTTTCTAGTTATTCATCAAGTTTACTAATTTTCTGACCAACTGTGTCAATGAAATTATTATGTCCATCTTTCATAGACCCCATTAGAGGTGCAAACATTTCTTGCATACTTCAAGGTTCTATCTTCTGCATTACTGTCTCCTGTTTACCTTGTTCTACAGGTACTATATCAAATTTGGTATCCACATTTGACACATTTGTTTCAGTAGGAATTGTGACACAGTCATCACGCAATTGTATGTTACTTATTTCATGTTTAATGTCACTTTCAAGACTTACATTGCCGAAACTAGTTACATTAACTGACATCCTTGAAGCATATTCTACTCCACTGTCCGTAAATAACACAGAAATATTGTCGAAAACATCCTCTTTTATTTTAACTCCTACTCCTTCTAACAGTTCAGGTGTGCAAATTTGCGAAGCACTTACACTGAATGAGAATTCTTATTATTATACCAGTATTTACAAAATCTTTATACTTTCCATGTTACACAGTCTTTCACCACAGAAACACAACAAATATAACAAACTTATCTTTCATTGAATGCTGCAGCCTCGGCATGCTGAAACTGCAAGTCCGACCTCCTTTGTGTGCCGTACCAGTTTCATGGTCCCCGCTCGTTGTGTACATTGGCAGTGATATCCTGCTGTACCGCTTCTCGTTGATACCGCTATGACGCCATCTACTGTTTATATGCGCGGTCGTTCTGTTGTGACTGTTTAACATCTTCTTCTTTGTTTTAAGACCCTCTGCCGATTCGCAATTGATTCTGTTCAAAATTCTGCTTGTACTGATTTACAAAACTTGTTTCACTATATGGCCTTTTAACAGAATTTCTCTTTGCCACGGACTACGGCACAGATGCACAGTGTGCGGCGGTGCGATTCCCTTCGTCCTTCACCTGCACCTACCTGGGAACTCGCTGCAGCATATCGCCGGTAGGAACGCCGAGCAGAAACATACCGCACTGCAACTCACACCAGGCTGCATGCAACGATATTGTTCCAAGAATCGGCAAAATGTCTTAATTTTGAATGAAAGATGGAAATGCTGGCAAAACGTCGGTATATTCTGAACCCTGATAATTGACATGTTCACTGCCAAGCCCATTCTAATCTTAACAAAGTCAAACACAACCCTTTCATTCACATTAGCAAGTTTATAGTAACATATTACCAGAAATGTGAACAGGTACTAAGCACGGATTGTTCTCAAATGAAAATGCTCGCCATACTATTAAGTTTATCGGTAGACAATGCACTCAAGGTTCTAGTCACCGATCCGCTCAATATGACACGCGGAATTACTGTCTTTTCCCATATACAAAATTACTTAAAAATCCGTACTTAAAAAAAACACACAGGAATAAATATGCCTTCACTTTAACTCTTTGTTGCCTGATGGTACTTAAAAGTACCAGTAAGTTTCGACTCTCATTATTTTCTCGTGGTGCAGTTTCGTGATCTGAGAGCCTGTCGGTACATAACAGTAACTCTGCTCTACTGTTTCATAGTATTATGTATTATGCAATACATAGACCTCTCTGGCTATCAGAGCTTGAAATTGTTTTTCGCGCGCTGCTGTGAAAACAGAAGATTGTATGTGCTTATTTCCATGGTGTTGCCTGAATTTGTGCGCAATTTATTGAAACTTCCGTTGAGTTTTCCATTGTATGTACTTACCTTCTTTGTTTTTATAATAGTTTGAAGCATTACGTTACAAGTGAATGAGATAAAGAGGAAAATATAAAGCGGACTTATTAGTACCGTCAGGTTGTGCGAACACTTTATTGTAGCAACAGTGCGTTACCTCTCAATAGTTGTTCTGTCCACTTTTTCACACACATATGGACGAAAATCGTAAGACTGGTGGCTACTTTCGACCTTTGAGTGATGCAGAGATTGAAGCAATTTTGTATGAGGACATTCCCTCTGATATTACAGAGGATACTGACATCGAAGATGATGACGAAAATGTTAATAATTTTGACAAAGCTTTTTCGTGCAATTTTCAAGAGGCAGATTGTGAAACAAACTCCTCATGTTCGGATAATGATGCCTCAGAGAGTTCTTTGCCGTTTACACCTTCACATCAATGTGAATACCGGACACACAGAATGTGGAGAGACAAACACATAGTAAGGTAAATTTATGCGAATTAAAAAAAAAATCTGAAATATCATATTTTCGTTAATTAATTTTCTAATGTAGAAATATTTAATATTTATGTGGAATAAAGTACAAGTTATAAAAATTCGAGCATTTTTCTGCGCATGTTGTGATTCTGTCCATGGAGTCTGACGGTACTTCTGAGTACCAGGAGTGAAAAAAGTTGTAAAAAAATAAAATAAAATTTTACAAAAAATCCTACCGTCATTTGAGGCGACAATGGCATAAATTCTGCAAAGAAAATGTTAAAAAGTAAATTTTTTCTTATGTCAGGAAACAAAGGGTTAAAACACTTTAGAAACATGTAGCACGACTAAAACCGGCAAATTATAGCTTTCGTTGGAGCTCATACTACACACGACCCTACCATCGAAAGTCTGGGCTACGACTGTAGACTGTTGTAAGCATTGTATATTTGCAAGAGACGCGCAAAGAATACTCCGTTCTCATTGGTCGGATTTCCTTAAGGCCAATAGAAAAACATTATTCTCGCGCGTTAGTTCGCGCTTTTCGTGACTAAGCAATCATCAAATAACACACCTTTGAACTGCACTTTTTCCCGAAATAAATACTTAACATTATGGAATTTTGATTGTACTTTACGTTATTAACTATTTTCAATTTCACTCAACTAGCTTTCCTTTTACCATAAACTTACTGAATACTTTATGGTACAAAACTCTCCATCGTCTGCATTCACACTGTCTTACAAATTTCTCACTCTAGTTCGTACAGAGTTTATCAGTAGAACAATGATTAACATATTAACTTTGGACCACATTCACACACTATTCACACTAGTAAAATTATATACAAACTGAACAAACATAAATAAACAAAAATTCCATCAAAAAGTAAACAGAACAGTTTACAAAATTATTCTCTTGACCTGTTTTTTTATGTCTCTGTGCACTACTGTCCTCTATCAGTTGAAAATTAGAACTACATACTCTACTGAACCTGCTTCAGACTATCTGTCACTTTACACGCATGAGTCATTCACCCGATACACAGGCTCTAGACAGGAGGGATAAAAGGCGCCACGCCTCAGGTGGTACCACTTGGCATACAGGCCCTTCCTGTAAGGTTTCTAAGACTATCGCACTGAACAGAGATTATGTTGAAAAACAGCCAAAGAGCCCAAAGGGTGGGAAATAAAATAGTGTATCCGAATACTGAACAAAAAGAGCATAAGTTACTTATTGAAAGCCTCTCGAAGTGCCAATGAAACTGATTCATAGAGAGCAACGGGAGACACATTATCATGTGTTAGCACATCATGGAGGATTTTGGCTACCATTGGAAGAGTAGCAGATTTTCGAGGAAGACCCATGATGAATCTTACTACATTAAATTAGACCATAGGACCTGTGTTAATAAATTCCATAGAGAAATTCATTGGCGAATAGGAGGGTCGAGTCTAGATGAAGACACTGATGCAGCATCTGAGACAGTATGGCGACAACCAGTACCAAAGGGAAACAATTTTTCCCATTGTCATTCTGTGTCCTGCATCGACAATTGCTCTGCTAAGCCTAGTCCTTGTTTGTATCTACAAAAAGCAGATGACAAGGAATATTTCGCACCTGGCCATTGCTCCAATTCCTGTGGTTCTAGATTTCCATAATCTTGGAGACAACAGAGAGAACGATAACAATAAATTGTGCATAAAACTGAGGATATGTCGTGTTTAAGGGAGGTTATTGCTAAAAGTAATTCTGAATGAGTACGCCAGAGCTAGATATGGCAGCTGCAGGATCTGTCATTGTCGTGTTAGAGGATTGTCCAGGCATGACGACCCGAGGGACTGGTTGTCTTTGAAATGGAGAGCAATGTAACACAATTACCACATCCATTCATAAAAGAGCAAAGTAGAACGTAGTTTACAACAAAGCCAATCCCAGACAACCTCGTATATTGCGTCTTACAAAACACAACACAGCCATCACATGCTGCCATTCAAGTCAGCCAGGCGATTTGTTGAAAGAGTTGTCACAGGAACACCTAAGTGAAATAACATGGAAGCTTTTCCACACAAGCATCTGTGGAAGCATTTAGTACACACGCAAGGTATAACAAAACCCAAGCTAGGCAGCGTGTGAATGTATAGATAGCAACTCATTTTTGCACAGCAGTATCACCATGTCTCTGTAGCAATAGGGGCGCCATATGGAACGCCGTAGGCAGTCCACGAAGCACCCTGCATTAGGGCAGCCTGCCCTGACAAATGAGGGTTACAGCTGCCGCCGCTGCTGAGCCAACTGAGGCCAGAAATGTAGCGCCCTCTACCCACGGCTTCTGCAGTGAGTCACAGTCGCTGTGCCGCCTGTTACCTCCAGCGGCATTAGTAGTGCCTCGACTGCCGCCACCTTAGCTCCAGAGTCTGTGGACACTGCCGACAGAAGCAGTGGCCTTATGCCAACGCTCGGCCATGATGTGCTTTGTCATCATTGCTGTACGTCATTCAGACATGGATGCCATAACTATAATGTCACTGCTTGTAATGAATCATGGCAGAGAGCTGCAATAAATGAGCTCTGAAAATGACAACAGTATCTCCCCCTTCCCCTTCCCCACTCCCATATTTCCCACTTCCTCCCCCCCTCCCTGGGCTTCCACACCTACAGCTACACCTACCGCTACCCATACCCTTACCCATACCCTATCCCCTCAATCTCCCTTCTTTTCTCCCACTGGTTTATCCCCCCCTCCTTCCCCCCTTCCCTGTACCCTACACCCAGTGGCAGCCCCCCCCCCCCCCATCTCATCAAGTGTGTTCATTGTTTTATGTGCCAAAGATCGCCACCAGTGTGCAATGCAGTGTGTTCAGTGCAACAGTGTTTCCTTCATTTCATTGTGTCACTGTTATCTTCGGTGTGCTCCTTCGTTCGAGTGTAAAACTGATTACCTTCGTTTGTGTGCACTGTGGACCTCGTTTCTGAAATCAGTGCATTCCCACAAAGGCCTTCATTACTGTTCTTGTGTCTTCTGTTTTTAACGTTCATGTGTTTCTGTTTCTATGTCTCCATGTTCGCTATATGTTTTTTCTGTTGGCCAAAGAATAGCATCTGTCGGCCTCTGCCGGCCCACCTTTGTATAAAGGGAAAATACAATAAAGAAAAGAAAAATATCTGACTCCAGCCTTCTTCAGTTTCATTAACCGATTTCCCTAAGATTATAAGGTTACTTTTCATTTCACTGGTTGCATCATCTACAGAAATGACAGCACCCAATACACCACAACCTGGACCTGACTTCTATGGGTATTTAGGTACTTTCCGCTCTGTAAGAATAAGTCAATTAAACTATCTATAGCCAAGAAAACACAGTTACAAAAATGTTTCCTGTGTGGAAGTGTACGTAAATACCCCACTTGTGCAAACTTTCTGAACAAAACAACTTAATATTTTCGCCAAATTCCGTAATTATGAAGTAAATAATGAATAGATATAGTCTACTTAAATTTGTGGAAAGGAAAAAGAACAATTTCAGTTCATTTTCTATGCTTTCTGCTATAAAACGTAAATATAAATTCGGGCTACACACCTATTACACGATCGTTTGGCCTTTTCTTGAATAAAACAAAAAGGAAATAGATTTATTTAATGGTGTTCAAAAAGTCACTAATACATGTATTTTCTGTGTAACCGACCTGTTATTGCAATCCAAACAACTTCAAGGCAGCACAAAACTCGCACCAAATCGCCTGATATGACAATACATTTATCACAGTCATTCTCACTTTCCTAAACTTTATGAGGGCTGCTGGTGACAACTTGAAGAGGAAAACTGTTATCATAGCTGCTGCGAAACTACTCATTTTCGGCAGTTGGGTAAAATTGACTTTTGGGATATGTTTTCATCTCATGTTTGGGCTTCACAGGGGTCAACTGTTTTAGCACTTGATTAGACTCACTGATTTTACACTTCTGTTCCAAATTATGTACACGCAGTTCACAGTAATATCTGTAAGAGTGAGATACATTTGCGAGACTTATGTATCTGTGCAGGCGAAAACAGGTTAAATAACTGTAGCTCTAATACAATGCCAGAAACTTCCGTTTTAACGTTTTGCAATGGGTAATACATTATGTTTACGGAACGAAAACAAAGTTAACTCTTAGCTCTTCACAGACCTGACGTCATCTTCATCTGGCAAATCAATGGAAGTTTTTAGTTAATTCCTTAAGTGTTCCAATTATCATCCTCGCATTTTTAACGCAGGAAGCGTTAGAAAAGGAGATTATGCCTCAACGGTAACATATACAAAAATCCCATGTTGTGTGTGAATAGCTATTATAATTAACACACGCAAGATTCTTGTTATAAATTTTTGGCGTTTATGTAGTGGGTTTCGTTTGGTTCTGTCTTATTTGATTGTCCTTAATGGCACTGTTTGAATTGTGTTTCGTTATGTATTTTTCAGTTTTTGTGCAATGGTTTTCATTAACTACTGTGTCATATTTCCTGATAATTTACAGCTGTTTGTTTCTGCTGCTGTGTACCATTGTTATACTCCTTATACGTATTTAATTAAGCTTCATTTCAGATATTTGTAATACCATTTCTTTTACCACCAGTAACTCTTTCGATAGGAAGTAACACCAGGCAATACCTAGCAAGAGTAGAGGGTTAATAATTTTTCCTTTTTTAAATTTGTGGTGAGGTCTTCTGGAACCAAACCGCTGAGGTCATCGGTCCCTAAGTCTACACACTACTTGATACAACTTAAACTAACTTACGCTATGTATAACACACACACCCACGCCCGAGGTAGGGGATAATAATTATTACAGAATCAAGCGGTCAGGAATGAAGGAATGAATTTGTGTACGGGTTGACTGATATGGTTACGCATTTATATGATAATATGAAAGAAAAATTTAAAAAGGTAAAAGCGGTGGCTCGTTTTTTTTTTTTTTTTTTTTTTTTTTACAGGTTACTATCCTTCTGTGTAGGGGCTGTAATTTCTGATATTCCTTTAAAAAAAAACCAGCAAGGTAAACAGAGGCCACTACTTCCACCACATCAAGTGGATTTAGTGCTCACGTACTCACACTGAGCCGTGAACACTTCCCAGTTTATCAGTGGGAGATAACTGAAAATTATTATTACTATTATCGGCGCCATGCGTGCAATGGTCGTGCCAGGCGAGCGATATTGAATCTTGATCCTATCATTAATGGCGCGAGACCTGCACGACCTTGTAGCAACCATTATAGTTCTTCATTATTCTACTGTGACACTAAGGATGGTTTCACGCAATGAAAGGGAGAATGTACAGATTAAAGGACTCATTTACTTAACAGTTGAATACTGAACAATTATACAATCAAATAGGGGTGGGGTGGGGGGGGGGAGAAAGAATTGAATTCAGCAGCTTGCCCCAACGCTCGTTCATAATAAGCCACGATAGCAGGAGACAAGGAATTTTAGGGACGATCGCCGTATTATCAAATGGGGTCCAATTTACTAAACGAAGGAGTTGCAGGCATGCAACAACCACCACCATTAATCAGCCAGAGACTAATAAAGATGCTACTGTGGGTGAATCGCTAGGTAGCCTCCTGTACTAAAGGAATACAACCAGCTAGACGCGAAACTATACATATAACTTTGGCTCGCGGTCCGACTACGTTAACGAAACATGAAGGGGCGCCAGACACTCACCACGTGGCGTAGGACAAAGGGCACAAGTTTTCAAGCTAGGAAGACATAAATTCTGAGTCGAATTTTACACAGGAGAACTGAAAAAGCTACTCTCGGACGAAGTGGAAAAGTGAGTATGAATGTAGGCACTTTAGTGGCGTACTGCAAGCTTCTGTGACCAACCAACACTTCTCGCACATTATGCACGACTGTATAAGGAAAAACCTAGAGTCTTATAATACGAAAAACATTGCATAAACCGTAATTCAAGGAGCGCACATCAGTACAATGACCTATAAGGTTCCCTCTGGGCCCCAGGGCGCGAATCTACAGTGCACGTCGGCGCTCATGCTTACCGAACTTCATCTCCTGGAAGCAGCACCTCCGGCCACAGGCACGGTCACACTAGAACTGCCTACTGCCCCTTCGTCCACCACCCATCCGCGGAGGGCGGTTGGCGCCCGCCCGCGAAAAACGGGCGCGCACCTGAACTGGCTAATCATAGGGCCGGAATTTCACAGGGAGGCGACCTCGCGACGTTAAAGTTAAGAAGAAATATCGGTTACAAGGTTGGTAAGGCAGGTTGGGGAACTGAGAGCAGGAGAAACTTTGGCCACTACTGAACTTTCAAACGCCACCACGTGTTACCCTGGCGATCGGAAAAAGGATAGGAAACGGGGAGCCATCATGGCTGCTAGGAAGACTGCTGCCCTCGCCCATAAATAAAGAAAATTCCTGGCGCCAAGCTCCTCTCACAGATCAGTGTGAGACAAGCTGTAAAAATCGTCAAATAAATCAGGCAACCCATAGAAATTATTAATATTACCTGAAATATTAGTTTACCGAATACCAGAATGCGTGGATTAGAAACATGAAATACGAGCACTGAATGGTGAATGAAGTGCACGTCTTTCAAAGGATAAGATTTTCTGTTGAAGAATCAGTATTATAAATTCCTGAACCGAAAGCAGAGACTAGAGGAACATGTTTCACTTTCATGAAGGAATTTGAAGTTACTAATAGGTCTTTGTTGTTAACACAGTCAAGTTTCTTGAAAGTTTCTTCCACATCTACTTACATTGATGCTGTTCTGAAATCGTTTGGTGCAAGAAATCATGCCAGCTCTTTTCTCACTATATCTGATCCGATAGCTTGTTATCAAACTGTCAACCTGGAAATATCAACTACAGGTTACCACCCTTCCTGAATGACTACGGAGCCGCTGAAATATCTTGTCACAAAAGGAGGTACAGTGACGTTTTAAGTCCTTCCTGTACTGTGTCAGGCTACATGAAAACTCAGATGTCCTATTATTCTTCTGCTTCATGCAGGCATGCTCTCACGTTTAATCTTGTCATTGGGAGCTCCAGTGTTAAGCGAGTGATGGAGCTCCTCAGGGAGATAGCAGATAAGGCGGAAAAGAATTGCAGTGTGCATTCGGTATGTCTGCCGGGAGGTCTCAGCCCTTTTGTAGAGGCGGCCCTGCAGGCGGCTATCGGGCGCACTGGGTGCAACCGGCTGCATGTAGGGGCGCATGTCGGCACGAATGACACCTGCCGCTTTGGATTCTGAGGCCATTATCGGCTCCTTTCTGCGGCTGGCTGGTTTGCTGAAGGCAACTAGCGTGTTTATTGCAGTAAAAAATTCGCTAAAATCGAGTGCGTTTATCACGGATTCCGAATGTGTATTAATCTAGATGAAACTGAGTATGAAAGAACAATCAAAGATGATCGTACGCTTTTATAAACCACCTGGGTCTGGATCTGTAGTTGTACAGCGCTTAAGAAGGACCTTGCACAATATCATTAGTAATTTTCCTGGTCATGCCGTTGTGACTTCAACTTGCCAGATATACAGTGGGAGTGTTATGCTATCAAAACTTGTGGCAGAGGCAGGGAATCGTGTGTCATTGTTCTGAAGGTCTCGTCCTAAAATTACCTTGAGCAGAATGTTAGAGGACCAACTCGTGAGGGTAGCTTCTTAGACCTCCTGGCAACAAACAGACTTGATCTTAACGAATCAGTTCACGTAGAGAAAGGAATCACTGATCAAAAGGCTGTGACAGCATCTATGATGACGCGTCCTACAAGAAATGTTAAGAAAGGTAGTAAGATATATTAGCTCAGGAAAGGTGACAGGATACAAATTTCAGAAAATCTCAGCGTCAGACTCAAATATTCAGTGATGTGAACGAAGATGTGCAGAACGAATCGAAAAACTTCAAAGGCATCGTTCAATAGACCCTAGAAAAGTATTTTCCGAGTAAGGTTTTAAGGGATGGGAAGGATCCCCCATGGTTTAATAGCCGTGTTAGAAAAGCGCTACGTAAACAAAGAGAACTCTATCTCAGATTCAAGAGAAGTAAAAATCTAGCTGACAAACGAAAGCTGAACAAAGAGAAAATGAGCAATAGGAGAGCAATGAGAGAAGCATTCAATGATTTCGAAAGTAAGACCTTCTCAACCAACCTGAGTAAAAACTCTAATAGATTTGGTCTTATGTGAAACCAGTAAGTTCATCAAAATCATCTATTCAATCTCTCAGCGACCACACCGGCATCCAAACGGAAGATAACAGAGAGAAGGCCAAAATACTGAACTCGGTCCTCCGAAGTTGTTTCACCGCGGAAGATCGTAACACTGTTGCTTCTTGCAATCGTCGTACGAACATCCAAATGGCAGATACAGAGATAACCGACCGCGGAATTGAAAATCAGCTACAGTCGCAAAGTAGTTGAAAGGCTTCAGGACCTGATGAGATCCTATAAGATTCTATAAAGATTATGCGAAAGAACTTCTCCCATTATAGCAGTAATTTATTGTAGATCGCTTGAGCAACGATAAGTACCTAACGGCTTGAAAGAAGCGGAAGTCATTCCCGTTTTGAAGAAAGGCCGTAAGACAGATCCACACAATCCTAGACCTATAGCGTTGATGTCAATCTGTTGCAGAATTATGGAACATGTTTTATGCACAAGAATTATGATGTTTTTGGAAAATGAACGCTATAAAAATCAACATGGATTCCGTAAACAGAGATCCTGCGAAACTAAGCTCGCCTTGTTCCTCCATGAGATTCAGAGCGCAGTGGATAGCGTCGCTCAGATTCATGCTATTTTCCTTGATTTCAGCAAGGCATTGCAAAAACTCGAGCTTACAGAGTATCGGAGCAGTCCTGCGAGTAGATGCAAGACACTGTTGCAGTTGGAACTCAACATGTCGCTCTTAACGGAACTAAATCGACATATGTGAAGGTAATATTCGGAGTACCACAGGGAAATGTGATAGGACCGTCGCTGTTTAATATATAGTGGAAAGCGTCGGATGCTGCTTAAGGCTATTCGCAGATGATGCAGTTGTATATACAAAAATAGTAACGCCAGAAGATAGTAATAATTTGCAGAACGACCTGCAGAGAATTGATGAATGGTGCAGGCTCTCCCAGTTGACCCCACTGAATATAAATAAATGTAGCATATTGAACATACATAGGAAAATAAATCCACTACTGTACAGCTACACTACTGATGACAAACAGCTGGAGACAGCGTCTGCCGTAAAATATCTAGGCGTAAGTATCCAGAGCGACATTAAGTGAAATGACCCTATAAAACAGATAGGGGGAAAAGCAGACACAGACTCAGATTCATTGGAAGAATCTTCAGCAAATGTAACTCATCCACGAAAGAAGGCGCTTGTTCGCCCGAATCTTGAGTATTGTTCATCTATTTAGGATCCCCATCAGGTAGGAATGATGGAGGAGATATAGAGAAGATCCAACGAAGAGCGGCGCGCTTCGTCACGGGATCGTTAAGCTGGCGAGAGAGCGTTACGGATATGCTAAGCAAACTCCACTGGCAGACACTAAGAGAGAGGCTTGTGCATCACGGAGAGATTTACTATTGATATTTAGGGACACCACTTTTCAGGAGTCGGACAACGTATTACTTCCCCCCACATACATGTAGTGTATTAACCCCGAGGAGAAAATTCGAGAAATCAGAGCCAATGCAGAGGCTTATCGACAATTATTCTTCACAAACACTATTCGCGTGTGGAACAGGGTTGGAGGGATCAGAAAGCGATACCGAAAGTACCGTCCGCCACAAACCATTAGGTAGTTTGCAGAGTATGTTGTAGATGCAGAGGAATATTGTGTCCTTCGTTCAAGTATTGTGCACAACCTTTTACACAAGACTACTACAATGTGTTATTCATGGGCAGAGTAATTTGAAATTGGAACATTCTCAGACGGCTAATGACGTTCTTAGAGACGTAGTTGTTCGATAGATTGGTGCTGTGTGCAGCATTTGCAGCATACATATCCACCTAAGAAGTTCACCTGTTTTGTACTCCACTCTAAACTCAAGTGATTATTAGTGTACTGTTCCTGCTCAAGTTAGTCTGAGTACACTATCAACACTGTGCTCTTATATATTAACCAGGATACGTACATCTTCATTCGAAGTGTGAAAAGATACCGAAGCCAATTTACTGGTTACATGAGCAGTGTTTGGTTCTCCACCGATTGAATTAGACTTTAGGAAACGTCTATGTGTGCGTCATGAGGCCCTGGGGTCCTGGAACTTCCTGGCAGATTAAAACCGTGTGCCGGGCCGAGACTCGAACTCGGAACCTTTGCCTTTCGCGGGCTAGTGCTCTACCAACTGAGCTACCCAAGCACGACTCACGCCCCATCCTCACAGCTTTACTTATGCCAGTACCTCGTCTCCTACCTTCCAAACTTTACAGAAGCTCTCCTGCGAAGTTCTGTAAAGTTTGGAAGGTAGGAGACGAGTTACTGGCAGAAGTAAAGCTGTGAGGACGGGGCGTGAGCCGTGCTTGGGTGGCTCAGTTGGTAGAGCACTTGCCCCGCGAAAGGCAAAGTTCCCGAGTTCGAGTCTCGGTCCAGCACACAGTTTTAATCAGCTAGGAAGTTTCACATCAGCGCACACTCCGCTGCAGAGTGAAAATCTCACCACTGTCCCATTCTCCCCCGCCCCCCCCCCATTTTCCCGCCCCATCAACCTCCTGCCTTTCCTCGCTTCTCTGTTCATCAAAGGATGGCAGAGAACGAATTGTGGGTTCGAATACCGTCATCAAAAAGTGTGCAAAGCGTGGGCAGTAAACTTTATAATTTAAAGAGTTCTAGGATATCACATTAAGCCGTTTTACAGCTTGCCGGTTGAGCCCTTGGAGGAACAGTGGCGGGTACAGGAAAACCTCAAGTTGGGGGCGCTAAAGATATCTTGAGCTTCCTTTACTTTTACTGTAATAAAATATAATCTTCACACTTGCGCTTGCTACAATTAGGACTTTTAACTTATTCATTCTTCAGTCTTAATATTTCTGCTTCTGAATGTAAACTAGCTTCCCATTGGGCGAAGAGTGGGTATTTATAAAATGCTAAGTATCGAACGTTCTTTGTATAAGAAAACAGTAGAATATTCGGGACTTTTCTCGAACAAATGCCAGACAGAACAACGTATGGAGATCACTAGAATGGCCGCTACTTTTTACGTAGGAATGTGTTAGCTATCTATGTGCTGGACAGAAACGTATAAAATACGATGACGAGAACGCGCGTGCTACATAGGAAAGTAAAGCTACTCGATAACCCGATTGAGTCGAGTCGAAAGAAACGAACGAATAGCGTGCGGGCTGACTGGCCGGGGCGGCGAGGGTGGCAATGCCGGGTGGCGCCGCAAGGGGGCGGGGGGGGGGGAGTGTAGGGGGCGCGCGGGGCTACTGTGCACGAAACACATACTGAAAATACTGAAAGAAAGAAAAACACCTGTGATTATTAGATATAGACCGGGTAGTTAAAAACATTCTGAACAAAGCTTGTATAGCTACTGAGGTTTTTGGAGAATAATTGCTAAGAAAAAAATTCGATACGTAACGCTGTTTCCGAGTTATTTAACACTGAAGTTAGCCAATCAGGTCGTCGAGCGCCCAAAATCAAGCAGCCGGCCAAAGGTAGTGTCGCCTGCCTAGTTCTTCCTTGCTTCAAATGTGTGTGAAATCTTAAGGGACTTAACTGCTAAGGTAACCAATCCCTAAGATTACACACTACTTAACCTACATTATCCTAAGGACAAACACAGACATCTATGCGCGAGGGAGGACTCGAACCTCCGTCGGGACCAGGCGCACAGTCCATGACTGCAGCGCCTGAGACGGCTCGGCTAATTCCGCTCGGCTTCCTTTGCTTTGCGCCGACTGAAGATACATAGCTTACGCTCTACTTCCTCAAATGAATCAAGCTTGCAAAAAGGCACATCTCAACTAGTAATGAGCACTTGAACATATCGTAACACACGGACCCACAGATGTGTCGATCTTCTAAGGCAACTTCCTTTTGCTTTTAACTTCAGTCATTGAGTGTGCTATTCGGTGCCTATACGGGGTGGGGGGTGAGTTGTATGCGTCACCACTGTCCTTCCTTCCTCATTCGCAGACATTTCTCCTTTAACAGTAGGTGGTGCTATTCCTGCGAGTTGGTAAAGCCATTCGACTGCAGTGGATTACAGGCAACTAGTTATGATTCTACAGGTGCTTTCTATCGTGGGTAAGGGCTTCAATTTGCGCTCGTGAGGACCTGACTGGCTAGCTTCAATGCGAAATAGTATTCTATTGTGATCTTATCAATTACTTATCAGCACACTCTCCCCTTCAACATCCTTTCAAGCTTCTGTAAATAATTAAATAAAAATATATATCTATGTAAATATGATTATTTCTATTGTTTCATTTTTTAATATAATTTTTGTAGGACTGAATTGAGATGGATGGAAATATTTAAAAATCAGTAAATATTTTTAAACCATGATAAGGTGGTATCTGACATATGCTTTGAGAATTTCGTCACCGTAAGAAGGAGGTTAATGGGCCACGTTATTTCGGAGTTAAAATGAGATAAATACTGAAAATATAGTTTACATATAATGTTGAAATTTCAGGATCATGGATTAAACAAATACTGAAATCACAATAGCGTTAATAATAACTATAATTACTGAAGTGCACTGTGCTACATACATTGGTAATACAATATTAATCACTAGTGATATGTTGATTATCCGCACGTCGGTATCTCGTCCGTGCGCGGTGGAAATTTGCTTATATAATTACTAGTATGCCCGAGTATCCGCCCTGCAGTACGCCGTGACTTTTTATAAAATTAAAGAGTTTAAATTAGAGCGGCCAGCCTAACGCGCGAGGCTCTCCCTCGACTCCATTCCAGAACAGATAACGGAAGAAGTAATTAACAAAAGACTAGACATCCTTTCTGTGTCTCAGCAGTGATCACATGCGACCGCGCGCTAGATACCTTGCATTGGCTTTCATGCTTTATTAAACAAGGTTCTCTGATTTAAAAAAAAATAGATTTACATGCTATGGCTAAAAATGTGTCTTTAAACCGCCCCCAAAGTTGCGACGGAAAATATCACATCTTTAGACAAGCAACTTTCCCAAGTGGGATGGCAAAAATAAAAAAAAATAATAATAAATACTCATACAAACATCGGACTGTTGTGGAGCATTTTAAATCAATAATTCTCGACAACAGTCCGATGATGCGCTAACCGCACGAAACGTATAGTTGAAATTAATAAAACAATTACCTAATAGACAAACTGCCTATTGGCTTCTGTCTTGAGTATTTCGGCCGACGTTCATCTAATGATTTTACTGACATCGGCCCAAAAACCCGAGACAGAAGCTAATAGGCAATTTGTTAACAAGTGGCCACGAAAGTCTTAACAATTTTGAATAACCTAATTGCAACAGAGAGTGTTCGCTCATCTGAACCTTCCTTAGTGAGGTCAATACTTTGTAAAACGTGAGCAGCAGAATTTTTACATATTAGTTATTAGAATCGAAGTTCTCAGCACAGCGAAATCAAAATTCTTTTGTATAGTGCGATAGCACTATGCTCTTCTGTGCTACAGTATACATGTCCTCTCTGGTATAATTCACCACATGTCGAACAGGTGGACACAGATCCCAGTTACACCTGTAGAATCATAACTAGTTACCTGTAATCCACTGCAGTCGAATGGCTTTACCAACTCGCAGGAATAGCACCACCTACTGTTCAAGGAGAAATGTCTGCGAATGAGGAAGGAAGGACAGTGGTGAAGCATACAACTCACCCTCCACCCCGTATAGGCACCGAATAGCACACTCAATGACTGAAGTTAAAAGCAAAAGGAAGTTGCCTTAGAAGATCGACACCTCGCTGAATTATTGCCGAAAACGCTAAGTTGCAACTACAGAGGGCTGCGACCAACCTTCCATCCTGGCTGTAAAAATGTTTTTGAAATCTTACCTCCTGGGCACGATGAGAAATGGACGTCTTAGAAATCCTTGAATGGACGGAGATGTGGAGTAGGAAGGTCAAAGATGGTGTTCAATGTGACTGTGGAGGAGACCAGATTGTTCATCACATGCTTCAATGCCGACCGTATCTAGCATCCAGGGCAGAACGTGAAATTCACCAACGAACAGAAAATGCATTGGAAGCGACCACGTTTTGAGCATAAGTAGTATAGTTATAACTGTGTTCAAAAAGCGTGTTTCTGATACAAGAATAAATAAATAAAATTATTTCGCAAGAGCGTTGGGCGGGTTCACAGTATGACGGTAAAGATTACGGGGACAGAAATTTAACTGTGAAATGTTTATCTAAGTAAATATATGTTTAGTGCTGGGGAGGTTCCTATAGTAGGTCCTCAATCCATACTTACATCCTGCGTCCCAAATCTGTCATTGCTGTCACTATCTAGAAGCTGAATAAAGTACCAAACCGTGATGACTGGGTGTTGTGTGATGTCCTTAGGTTAGTTAGGTTTAAGTAGTTCTAAGTTCTGGGGGACTGATAACCATAGATGTTAAGTCCCTTAGTGCTCAGAGCCATTTGAGCCAAAGTACCAAACGAGAGCGGATTATCTCCACAGCAATATGACTTTTTACCAGAACGCAATAACATATTCCTAGTTCAAACTTAACAGTGCACCTGGGACCAAATATCCTTGGAAAGGATTTAATTTCGTGACGAAAATCAGGTAATTAGTGCCGGAGATGAAGCTAGAATAGAGCGTATGGTGAAATAAAACAACACACCTTTCCCGCCGGCGATGCCACACATAGGTAAATACAGTCAAAGCACATTTTTTTCTCACCAGACATTGTATAGACTCCCAGTAAATGGCACATGGTTCTAAAATCAGTGCATTATTCAATATTCTGTATTACTTTGACTGTATGTGACTGTCTTCATTAGTACTGGAACAGTGGGACGTGTGAAAGGCCTAGTTGTATCCTGCCATACGAGAAAAAGACACGAAGTTGTAACAGTTCCTCCTTGCTGGCGGCTTCATGCGATGTCATCATACCGGTAGAGATAAAGATAGTAGGTCTTGATGTTCTTAGTTTTGACGAGAGCCGATTATAGTACTACAAACAAAGATTGCACATCGGCAGCTCAACAGGTGTGCCAGTCATTTTTTATCATAAGCTTCTCTGTCTCTATGCGTCTGGTGACGTTAGACTGTTAGTACAGTTAGAAGTGCTTTTGTGCATTGCGCCGTCAGCAGTGGGCGGTCTCCAGACTGCAAGCTGACATGGATATATCTGCAAAGATATATATTTCTGCAGAAGCCTCCATTACATTCTGGGATCACCAACCACAAATGCTCATATTGCTCGTCCGCTGCATATTGACGTGAACGTGGTTTAGAGAGGTTTCTCCCGCGAATCCAAACATCAATAGCTATTCAAGCATGAATTTTTACGTCATCGGGAAGTGAAAGATGTATATTAACCTTAAAATGTCCGCTGCAGTATGAAAATTCGTGGCAAAATACGTAAAACGTTGGTGACAGTATGTTTCTAGTAAACATCAACATTTTAGAATCACCTTATCTTTCAGATAAAAAAAAATACATTAACTTCGTGACACCACTTCCAGAAAAATAATGATTTATAGCTGTATGGTATGAAAAAAAAAATACCGGTAAAGTGCTATGTTTTGTTATTTAATCTATTCAGAGATTTCCGGACACCACTGTATAACCTGGAATTGATTACCAGGCGTCAAGAAGCGTATTCGCCTGTATAGGAGACATGGAGTACTGTTTTATCTGTATGGAAGTAGTAACAGCAGCTTGGATACTTCAGCAGTGTTCGGTGACTTCGAATGTAGGCTAGCCAGTGGATGTCACTTGAATAATAAATCCACATGTGACATTTCAGCTCTTCTGAAACAGCCCCTCTCATTTGCTAATGAGCTACAGGCTAGTAAATGTACGTCAGGTCCTTTTCATGCGGGGTGAAATGTTCGTCAGAGGAAACTGATGGGTTCCTAGATAAACCTCACAGCTGGCTAGACATTGTTTGAGAAGCTAATAAAGAAATGTAGCAATTATAGAAATAAGATAGGCACACATACTCACACACTAAAGCGTCAGCAGAGTGACAAGTGCTTTAAATAAATTCAGTAAATGTTCGCAAACCGATAAGAACTGGAACGAGCATGTAAGGATAGCAGCAAGGAAGGTGAATGAGCGACTTCGGTTCACTGAGAGGATTTTACGAAAGTGTGGTTGAAATGTAACGGAGACCGTATGGAGGAACTCTTGCGACCCATTCTTAAGTACTGCTCGAGTGTTTGGGATCTGCACCAAACCAGAATGAAAGAAGACGTCGAAGCAATTAAGAAGCGGGCAGCTTGATTTCTTACTGGTCGGTACGAACGACATGCAAACGTTGTGGAGATGCTGTAGGAACTCAAATAGGAATCCCTGAAGGGAGGGCGGCCTTTATTTCGAGGAACACTACTGAGAAAATTTAGAAATCCCGTATTTCAAGCTAAGTACATAACTTCTATGCTCCCACCAACACACACTTCCCGCAAGGACTACGAAGATAATTAGGGCTTGTACGGAGGCATATGCACAGTCTTTTCCTCATCGCTCTGTTTGCGACTCCAACAGTGAAGGATACGACTGGCAGTTGTACAGGGTACTCTCTGCCACGTATTGCGCGGTGGCTTGCGGAGTACGTGCATTGATTCTCATGTATATCTGTACTTCTAAAGAATTCA
The DNA here is from genome assembly GCF_023898315.1 of Schistocerca nitens. Taxonomy (NCBI): domain Eukaryota; kingdom Metazoa; phylum Arthropoda; class Insecta; order Orthoptera; family Acrididae; genus Schistocerca; species Schistocerca nitens. The sequence continues at coordinate 558,077,393 of NC_064617.1, forward strand.
GAGCTCTCGTAAAAACCTAACAAATGCTCCACATCATATGCACAAGTCTAAAGCTGACATCGTCTCTGGCTAGCACTTCAATGAAAATAACTTCGCTGCTAAAATGCTTGCTGGAGGAAAATATGGTTTTAGAAGAATACATTACGACGGAGACATCCAGGACGCCCGATCGCCCCTTCGAAGCCCGAAATGAGTTATCTGAATTATTTATGATTCCATTATCAGGGAATGGCACAGCAAAACACGTGAGAATTCCTAATATCTGAGGAGCAACTGCTACACCGTTCCGCAACGACTTTAAAAGAGGCCCTTTTGACCAGTCCACGTTCGAAATCACTCAGTTCACCTGACTGACTAATTCTCATGTTACTTCTTCTCTGATTACAATACAGTACTCCCCGCTTAATTGTACACGCACGGGTCCGTCGCTCGTGACATCCTATGGCCAATTCCGCATTGCATAGGGGCACTAGTTTACTTTTGATCAAGTAGTAGATAAAAATAAATGTAATATAACAGTTGATTTTTCTTTCACACAATGCAGACACAGTTTTTCACCATACAGAAGAAACATGCAGTTTACGGTAAACTGTAGTCTCCTTTTCTGATTTCTGACAGGAGAGTGAATTAGAAACAAACATTCTTTTACACAAACTCTCTATTATTTTTGCCAGATGCATTCAACACAGAAGACAATTCTTTATCTTGTTTTGGTTGGTATAGCTTTCATAGATACCAGCTTAATTTTTAATCCTCACTATTAATAACTAATGATTCAAATAACTGCTTTTTATTACAAAAGCATAACATATAATTCCAATAATAAATGCGATAGAGAATATGTTTTATGGTCGTGTTTCTTCAGAGAAAACTTTCATATCAAAACGATATTTTTCGACACGAAAATCCATTTTCACTTTCCTAAGGTATAGCGTCTGACTCATGAATACATCTTATGTCCTTTAACATTTGCCTGTTTTCGAATTTAAGGAGGGGTCGCACAATTAAGAATCCATCTTCAGTTTAGTACACTTACTCTATTACACAGAAAAAGAATAAGCCCTAGCAATACAAAAGCATTTTTCGTAGAGTGCATTATCAGGAGAGGGGGTGTGGTACACTGGACCCACCCAAGAGAAAATTAGAAGAAAACTAAATTCATCAACTGTTGTTGACTTATGTTAATAAAATACTTTTCATGTAAGTGCTGATGTGTTAATAAGATCCATAATATGAAAATACCGTTTAGTACTCTATCAGTCCATAAAAGCACTTGAGAAATCGAATTTAAACTCAAATTTTTCAGTTTGAAAGTGAGAATAAGACTAGCATTACCTTTTAGTTTTAGAACCCCAGAGTGTGTCTGACTCAAAAAATGTCAACTCCCATATGATGGTCAAAATAGAATCATTACCGTATTTAACTGTAAGATCGTGAAATTTACTGCTGCATTCACTCAGTGGTGTGTTGCACCATTTAAGACTGTGCAATATCTAATGTAATTGTAGGTATATGAGCCTAAATGATGTTTTTAGAGTTACGTACGCATGTTCTAAGTAGATCCCATCTGTTTGTGTTTCCAGTGACATAACAATATTTGACTTAGCAAATTAGGATGGCCAAATAGTTATCTCTGATATATACTGTGTGGAAGTCAAGTTCCATTCTCCTCTTTCCTCTTATGGTCTTTTGTAGCACTTCAAGACCAGTTGGTAACTATAGAGCCCTTGTGTTGAGGATGTTTCGCCAACTCAGCCATGTGGATGACCAAACATTGACATTAGCATGCAAGGGATTTTATAGAAAAATAAAAAACACACATCTATATCTTACATCCATTTGCTTATCTTTTATATGAAATCTTACATATCTCAGGTTTACTTAAGCAAGTATGTAGTTCTGTGCCTACAGGCATTAACTGAGTGGAGTATAAATTATAACAGGTCATCAATAAAAGTGATTAGGTCAAGTGACTTACTTGCAGAGAACAATGGACTCTTTGTCCCGGAGGTTTATGTAGATCCTCTGGATAAGAGAGGTGACCTTCACCTTAGATAATCTTGATTGTTCCTCAACGTAGACTCTGGTGGCCCTTAATCCTGTATTTAAGAAGATGACCTTCAGCTTAATCTAGATTCTTCCAGAATGTACTTGGAACCCGTACTTAGGGATTCCTCCAAATTAAAATCCGGATTACCACTACACCATCTCGCTCATTATTAGATTTCTGTGTGCTAACTGGATTCCTAGTATTGTTTACCTTTAGACTTTGGTGGAAAGTATTCTCAACCCTTTATGTTAGTTAGGATAGAAACCTTGTTATTTATTCCCTTTACTGAAGTGCATTCCCAATTACGCTAAAAATATCTTCAATTCGATATCATTCTAGAATTTCTGAAGCTTTAAATGACAGTGATACATTCTTAGTATTCAAATAATTTTTCTAATCTAAAGGATTGTTCATCAGATCTCTGGGATACGAGAATGTAGCGATTTTCCCTAAGAAGTTTCCAGCTTGGAAAGGCCTATGTAGCTAGCATAAAAAGGCATTCAGCCCTCCAGGTCACCAGCGACTGTCCTAGAAATCACCGTCTAATGTCAAGTCACAGCACTGCGAAACTTCCAGACCCATTTTAAGAGTTTTGTGCATGTGTAAATTGAGGAAGGTGATACTACAAATCAGATTTAATATGTTGTGAAAGAGGCTCAAGATTAGAGCAGTCAATTCTGGATTCCTGACAAAGCTGTAATTTCCATGTCGCGTTATACAAAACAGTGATAACGAGTTCACATACGTCAAACTGCAACTTAGTTAGACGAACATCATTGAAAAAGACGAAGAAGTGCAAAAACTTGTTTTGCCAAGCCATTCATACCAGATTATTGTGCTACCACAATTGATTAATGTTTTCGGAAGCCGTAATTCTTGATCATTCTTTCCCTTGTTAAGGATGCCAGCAAACCTTGTGTTGACCGGTAACTAATGACATTCCCAGACACACTGTTTTCGAAGTCACCTCCTTAAAAGTAGAAACCACTTGGAACAGTAATCTAAGGGGATCTAAAGCCTCTACAGATTAGCAAATAAAATCATGTTAACCCTTACTCACGAGGTGTAGCCTCTTGGACTGCACGAAAGTATTCGAACCCACTCTCCAATGTGACCTGCGGTGGAATGCTTGTATACTCCCCATACCCTCCTTACATTGCCAACCGTACAATGTTTTGCTGTCGTGTTAGTTATCACCTACTTTTTTTCTTGTGCACATGTGTTATTGACAGTTGTTTGGGTCTCCTAGACCTCGCCTCTGGAACTATGTACATTTTATCTTCAGTACGTCATCGTACAAAATGCAGTCGCTGGCTGGAAGAAGTTTCAGTGACACAGAAAAAGATATACACAAAAAAGGCAACGATTTTACAATAGCCAGTAATCACAGTTCTGGTATCGAACACGAGCATCATTGAGAGGAAGAACTTCAGGAAAATTGTGACGGAGATCTGCCTGTATCTCCAGTAAAATTCTTAGAGACAGTTAAAAATCGAATGTGTTCTAAGTGGTAATGAGAAAAATGTAGAGCCCAGCACAGAATTTAAGTATTTCGGACTTTCCTTTAGGGTTTGAAGGGTGGAGTTTTTATGTGCAAATTTAAACTATTGAATTTAGTTCTATGTGGAAATTTACTTGCTATAGAGAAAATATAATTTTGCGGAATGTAAAGTTTAGTTCTCTAACTGTCCTTTTACATGCACTATTTAAAACTCCACAGGAATTTTTGCGATTTTGTGTGACAAATAGTATAAAACGTTGCAGGCATTATTTGGTGCAAGAAAATAAACAAGAAACATTTAAATAACACGCAGATAATTGTAAAAGTAAATGTTATGTATTATAAATTAAAAATCTCAAATGATTTGTGGCTTAAATCTCAGTTTAAACATTTCAAATGCACCATACCTCGTAGTATACGTTACAAAAATGTAACCTGGTGAATAAAGGGTTAATCCTTTCAATGATGATGTAGTGCCTTCATATCACGAGTATAGTATACAGTATAATACGTAATAATAGTAATGAATTCATCAAACAGTACAGTTTGGGTAAACATTTCCTGACGTTATGACCACTCCGTGAAATACGATAAATCAGTTACCCTCTTTTACATCAGGAGTAATATTTACCTGAGGTGCAATGTGTGATTTAGTCACATATTCAGTCGTAGATGATCTGGCCCGACTGAAACTCACAATAAACCGTTAATTTGTTGTTCGCTCACTGTCCAGATGGCAGCATATATAGGTGTCCTGGTTGATGGCGTATTTCTAGTCGTGGTTCCAATGGAATTTACACTAAAATAATTATGTCACACACTGAAGCACCAAAGAAACTGTTATAGGCAAGCGTATTCAAATACAGAGATATGTAAACAGGTAGAGTACGCCTCTGTGGTCGGCAGCGCTTACATAAGAAAACAAGTGTATGGCACAGTTGTTAGATCGGTTACTTCTGCTACAATAGCAGGTTATCAAGATTTAAGTGAGTTTGAACGTGGTGTTGTAGTCAGTGCACAAGCCATGGTATACAGCATCTCCGAAGTGGTGATGAAGTGAGAATTGTTCCGTACGACCATTTCACGAGTGTACCTTTAATGTCAGAAATCCAGTAACACATCAAATCTCCGACATCGCTGCGGGTGGAAAAATATCCTGCGATAACGAGACCAACGACGACTGAAGAGAATCGTTCAACGTGACAGAAGTGCAACCCCTCCGCAAATTGTTGAAGGTTTCAATGCTGGGCCATCAACAAGTGTCAGCGTTGGAAATATTCAACGAAACATCATCGATATGGGCTTTCGGACGCTAGATGATTGCATGACACAAGGCCTTACGCCTCGGCTGGGATCGTCAACACCGACATAAGACTTTTGATGACTGGTCAGACGAGTCTCCTTTCAAATTCTATCGAGCAGATGGACGTATACAGGCATGGAGATATCCTCATGAATCCGTGGACCCTGCATGTCAGCTCTGTAATGGTGTGGGGCGAGTGCAGTTGGAGTGATATGGGACCCCTCATACGTCTAGATACGACTGACAGGTGACATGTAAGTAAGCGTCCTGCCTAATCACCTGCATCTTTTGGTGTCCATTGTGCATTCCCACTGACTTGAGCAATTCCAACAGTACAATGCGAAATTGCTTCAGAGTGGCTCCAGGAAACGTCTTCTGAGTTTAAACCTTCCGATGGCCACCAAACTCCTCAGACATTAACATTATTGAGCATATATCTGGGATGCCTTGCAATGTGCTGTTCAGAAGAGATCTCCACACCCTCGTACTCTTAGGGATTTATGGACAGACCATCAGGATTCATGGTGTAAGTTCCCTCCAGCACTACTTCTCACATTAGTCGACTCCATGCGACGTCGTGTTGCGTTACTTTTGCGTGCTTGCGGGGGACCTATACGGTATTACACAGGTGTACCAGTTTATTTGGCTTTTCGGTATTGCTAGAGATTAAATCTCGTCTCATCTGTCCCCTCAGATATACTTAATACCATTGTTTCCTCACAAAGTTAAATAACAATCATATGCATCATGAATTTTGTGTATATTATTTGACGGGAGCAGAAAAGTAATATTTAACTGTATTGCGCACACCATGCAGCTGATGCGATTTTAGTAATGACAAACAGTGCCCGAATACGTTATGCAGATTAGTTACGTAAAAGACCCAACTTCTGTCTCTTGACAGTATTTTTGTTGTGTCATATCGACGTAAGTCTCAATTTCACTGATACCTCTTTGATACTAAAGCAAAGGCATAATACTTACATGAAAGATGTCGAATAATCGTGTTCCCTTTGGAAGAATCATAAAGAAACTGAAAACACATATGCTGTAATAAGACTTATGCTTCTGGAATTACTTCTGTTATGACACGCCGACACTCACTTCTTGCTTCGGTCATTCAAATCTTTATTTCATTCATCCCCGCACTAAATGCAATGCGTCGCATTTTTAGGCAAACACATTTTCAACAATCAAGCGCTGGATTTGAGGTCTCCATGATGTGACGATTTGCAATGAATTACACTCACGACCTCAAATGTAGGTCACAATTACCTCTAGTGGCTAGCAACATAAGCTTGATATTCTGATTTGCGATACACTGTTCCATAACGAATATGTTTTCTCATACTGTTAACAAATGAACACTATAATTGTACCACTGCAGCTATTTATATCATTCGTTTCAGTGTGATACAAAATAGAATTAGTTTTGCAAAATAGGTGAACAGAAACCTACTTAAATGAAATACATCTACAAAATGAAAATTAGCTGTAATTAAGGGTTAACTTTAACATACCGAATAGACTTTATATCATGACTCACAGATATATTTCACGACACATTGTAATATTTTGCGACTCAAATAAGATCTCGTTCCGCAATGCATGGCTAAGTACGATCCATTTCAACATAACAGTGAGTGTAGGTGAGGTACTCATTTTATTGTGAAAGCGTACCATTTCATTATATATGAATTGACAGTAGTGGCGAATTTTCTAGTGAGTAAAAGTTCTTCGTCTGTAAATTCATCTATAATTCGTCCATTTGTCAGATGTGCTAACTTGTGCACAGCTACAAAACGAAAGTCGCTTGTTAGGATTTACATTGTACTTCCGAAAGAAGAATAAAAGCAGTGATAACATCGGCCTTCATAGGGAACAGTGCTGACTTTAAGGATATAAGCGACTATATGCCGTATGCTTCTGATTATAGCTATACTCCACAGCAAACTAAAATAAATCAGGGAATTATCGAACAAACTAATAAATACATATGAATCCAATGTGTGTCATCCAAATAAATAAATATACCTGTCAGCTGATAACTATGGAAACTTAATGCGAAACAGAAATTTATGGTTCCTCCTGTATTTAAAAATGGTGCCCTATGTGACTTACAGAAAACAGGATATTTTAATTTGTTCAAAACGTCGTATGTGGTACTTCATCACAGAAAACGAAACCCGACATTTTCTTCCGATTGCGATGATAGAGAGTCTTATAGTGGTTCAACGTAATTTAAAACAGAACAAAGTTATGACCAGCGTTTTGCCTTAAAAAAAAGAAAAAAACACCAGTATTTCTTTTCTTCGAATTAGATTGGTCTGCAACATAAAGATTAATGTGAGTTATACCTAAACAGCAGTGTTAGGAAGATTATGAATAGCCTGACGTGCATTTTACACTTTGATCACTCAGCCGCTCGAAATATCTGGTTTTGTGGATTCACGAATTTGTGACAACTTCACGTGTTTCTAAGCGAGCCTCTAAACAATTTATGACGGTCTGTCGATCTATGAACGTTTGTGTCCAACATTCGTCAGTGCAATATACGTCCACAGATGTTAACACTGAATGTATCACAGTGTAGTGACCAACACTATATGTACTCGTAAATGAAGATGAGAGAGGTAATGCTCGTCGCGTCCGTGGGAATCTGGATAAGGCCACAAATCTCCCACCCCGGGTCATTATGAATGGCATGCACCTCAGGGATCTCAGTTTTTGTTGATCGTGTGCGGGTCAGGCAAATCTGAATTTTCTAGGGACTGGTGAGCCCCGACAGTCGTGCGTAAGCTCTGTGAATGTTCCAGTGACCACTGTGCAATGCGACGGTGGGACGTTGCCCCTTTGGAAACGGGAATTCCTGCCTTAACAACCAGGATCACGAGGATAGTACAAATCACAGTAAAAAAATAAAATGAAAAAAAAATGTTCTGATGAGGTAGACGGCTGTTGAGGTAAAACAGACGCCAGCGGATGATCTCCGGGGAACCTGGCGCACCTCAGCTCTGTAAGGCATACCCAAGGAATCGACACAAGCATGAAATGGACTATGGACTTTCGAGCCTGGATATTGTAGTTTTTCTGTTATGCGTAGTACTTACGCGTCGATGAAATAAATTCTTAGTGAGTAGACAGTTTTAAAGAACAAAAATTATCTTAATTACCTCATCGTTTTTTCCAAAGTGTTTGATATTGTAGTTAGAGAACAACCATGGAAAAATATTAAAAACTGGCATGCCTCTTGATATTTTGTAACCTTTATGACAATTTATCCCATTAGCCCCTTGCTCTTGTAGGTGTTTTCAGCAAGGTATTTTCTATGAGTATGAATTAACTTGTTACTTCATATATTCTGTAATACACAGCTAATCCAAAGGGCATGGCCTTGTCAGCCCAGCTCTAGACGAATCCGAAGGCGATGGCCTGGGAAGCATACATCTACACGTTCATAAATATTCCACTAGCCACTGTGCGGTGAGCAGCGGACGATACTTTGTACCACTACTACTCATTTTCTTTGCTGTTCAAGTCGCAAATAAGGCGAGAAAGAATACTATCTATAAGCCTCCGTATGAGCCCACATATCTCGTACATTCGCAATCCTTACGCGGAACCTATGTTGGTGCAAGAAGGACAGTTCCGCAGTCTGCTTAAAGTACCATTTTTCTTAGTTTCCTCTATACTGTTCCTCCAAAAGAACGTCGCTTACCTCCAGGGATTCGCAATTCAGGTCCCGAAGCATCACCATAACACTTGCGTGTTGTTAGAACCAGCCGGTAACATACCTATCATCCCGACTCTAAATTTCTTGATGTCTAATTCGACCTGATGCACATCTCAAATACTGGAGCAGTACTCAGGAATCGGTCGCACTAGTGTCCTATATTCGGTCTCCTTTAGATGTCAACCACACTATCCTAAAACTCTCCCAAACAACCGATGTCGACTATTCACCTTCCTTAATACAATCTTCACATGCTTTTGAACCGACAGTGAATTATCCACTGCTGTCTCAGCATTGTCCGAATTTCGTTGTTAAACCACAATAACTCTTTTCTGTCCACGTATTTGGCACATAGTTGTCAAGAGAACGATTTATAATCTGTTTAAACTTTGACCATTATTCCTCTTCGTCCATCATACTGGAACTAAATGACGTCAATTTATTGTCTATGTGAGATGCTAAACACTGCCTATATGCTTTTTCTAGTAGAAACACTCTCCAAGCCTTCTTGTCGGGTTTATTAAGTTTCATAACCGTAACAGCTATGACGCCGTAGATACAGTACGAAAGGTGTGTAGCTTCAAGGTGTGAGATATTTCCATTGCGTATGAGCTGACGAACCAGCTGTTCAGCATAATTTTAGATATGTATTTATATAAAAGATAATTGACTAATGAATTAAATTCATCAATAATCTAACCCCTCTTCCTCTGAGGAAGCCCTAGCACTCCCCTCTGATTCCTCAATCCCCCTCCACTTTTCCTCCACCATTTCGAAATTGGCGGGAAGAAGGCACAGCCTTCACTGTAGAGGAACGATCTCACGACACGGGATTCATAAAAATGATATTAATAAAAATATATCGCTGCATTCCCATGAACCATAGACCTTGCCGTTGGTGGGGAGGCTTGCGTGCCTCAGCGATACAGATAGCCGTACCGTAGGTGCAACGAGAACGGAGGGGTATCTGTTGAGAGACCAGACAAACGTGTGGTTCCTGAAGAGGGGCAGCAGCTTTTTCAGTAGTTGCAGGGGCAACAGTCTGGATGATTGACTGATCTGGTCTTGTAATACTAACCAAATCGGCCTTGCTGTGCTGGTACTGCGAACGGCTGAAAGAAAGGGGAAACTACGGCCGTAATTTTACCCGAGGGCATGCAGCTTTACTGTATGGTTAAATGATGATGGCGTCCTCTTGGGTAAAATATTCCGGAGGTAAAATAGTCCCCCATTCGGATCTCCTGGCGGGGACTACTCAAGATAATATTGTTATCAGGAGAAAGAAAACTGCCGTTCTACGGATCGGAGCGTGGAATGTCAGATCCTTTAATCAGACAGGTAGGTTAGAAAATTTTAAAAGGGAAATGGATAGGTTAAAGTTAGATATAGTGGGAATTAGTGAAGTTTGGTGGCAGGAGGAACAGGACTTCTGGTCAGGTGACTACAGGGTTATAAACACAAAATCAAATAGGGATAATGCAGGAGTAAGTTTAATAACGTATATGAAAATAGGAATGCGGGTATGCTACTATAAACAGGATAGTGAACGCATTATTGTGGCAAAGATAGATACGAAGCCCACGCCTACTACAGTAGTACAATTTTATATGCCAACTAGCTCTGCAGATGACGAAGAAATCGAAGAAATGTATGATGAGACAAAAGAAATTATTCAGGTAGTGAAGGGAGACGAAAATTTAATAGTCATGGGTGACTGGAATTCGGTAGTAGGAAAAGGGAGAGAAGGAAATTTAGTAGGCGAATATGGATTGGGGCTAAGAAATGAAAGAGGAAGCCGCCTGGTAGAATTTTGCACAGAGCGTAAGTTAATCATAGCTAACACTTGGTTGAAGAATCATAAAAGAAGGTTGTATACATGGAAGAATCCTGGAGATACTAAAAGGTATGAGATAGATTATATAATGGTAAGACAGAGATTTAGGAACCAGATTTTAAATTGTAAGACATTTCCAGGAACAGATGTGGACTCTGACCACAATCTATTTGTTATGATCTGTAGATTAAAACTGAAGAAACAGCAAAAAGGTGGGAATTTAAGGAGATGGGACCTGGATAAACTGACTAAACCAGAGGTTGTACAGAGTTTCATGGAGAGCATAAGGGAACAATTGACAGGACTGGGGGAAAGAAATACAGTAGAAGAAGAATGGGTAGCTGTGAGGGATGAAGTAGTGAAGGCAGCAGAGGATCAAGTAGGTAAAAGTCGAGGACTAGTAGAAATCCTTGGGTAATAGAAGAAGTATTGAATTTCATTGATGAAAGGAAAAAATATAAAAATGCAGTAAATGAAGCAGGCAAAAAGGAATACAAACGTCTCAAAAATGAGATCGACAGGAAGTGCAAAATTGCTAAGCAGGGATGGCTGAGGGACAAATGTAAGGATGTAGAGGCTTATCTCACGAGGGGTAAGATAGATGCCGCCAACAGGAATATTAAAGAGTCCTTTGGAGATAAGACAACCACTTGCATGAACATCAAGAGCTCAGATGGAAACCCAGTTCTAAGCAAAGGAGGGATAGCAGAAAGGTGGAAGGAGTATATAGAGGGTCTATACAAGGGCGATGTACTTGAGGACAATATTATGGAAATGGAAGAGGATGTAGATGAAGATGAAATGGGAGATGCGATACTGCGTGAAGAGTTTGACAGAGCACTGAAAGACCTGAGTCTAAACAAGGCCCCCGGAGTAGACAACATTCCATTAGAACTACTGACGACCTTGGGAGAGCCAGTCCCGACAAAACTCTACCATCTGGTGAGCAAGATGTATGAAACAGGCGAAGTACCCTCAGACTTCAAGAAGAATATAATAATTCCAATCCCAAAGAAAGCAGGTGTTGACAGATGTGAAAATTACCGAACTATCAGTTTAATAAGTCACAGCTGCAAAATACTAACGCGAATTCTTTACAGACGAGTGGAAAAACTAGCAGAAGCCGACCTCGGGGAAGATCATTTTGGATTCCGTAGAAATGTTGGAACACGTGGGGCAGTACTGACCCTACGACTTATCTTAGAAGAAAGATTAAGAACAGGCAAACCTACGTTTCTAGCACTTGTAGACTTAGAGAAAGCTTTTGACAACGTTAACTGGAATACTCTCTTTCAAATTCTGAAGGTGGCAGAGGTAAAATACAGGGAGCGAAAGGCTATTTACAATTTGTACAGAAACCAGATGGCAGTTATATATAAGAGTCGAGGGGCATGAAAGGGAAGCAATGGTGAGAAAGGGAGTGAGCCAGGGTTGTAGTCGCTCCCCGATGTTATTCAATCTGTATATTGAGCAAGCAGTGAAGGAAACAAAAGAAAAATTCGGAGTAGGTATTAAAATCCATGGAGAAGAAATAAAAACTTTGAGGTTCGCCGATGACATGGTAATTCTGTCAGAAACAGCAAAGGACTTGGAAGAGCAGTTGAACGGAATGGGCAGTGTCTTGAAAGGTCCATATAAGATGAACATCAACAAAAACAATTCGAGGATAATGGAATGTTGTCTAATTAAGTCGGGTGATGCTGAGAGAATTAGATTAGGAAATGAGACACTTAAAGTAGTAAAGGAGTTTTGCTATTTGTGGAGCAAAATAACTGATGATGGTCGAAGTTGAGAAGATATAAAATGTCGACTGGCAATGGCCAGGAAAGCGTTTCTGAAGAAGAGCAATTTGTTAACATCGAGTATAGATTTAAGTGTCAGGAAGTCATTTTTGAAAGTATTTGTATGGAGTGTAGCCATGTATGGAAGTGAAACGTGGACGATAAATAGTTTGGATAAGAAGAGAATAGAAGCTTTCGAAATGTGGTGCTACAGAAGAATGCTAAAGATTAGATGGGTAGATCACATAACTAATGAGGAAGTATTGAATAGGATTGGTGAGAAGAGAAGTTTGTGGCACAACTTGACTAGAAGAAGGGATCGGTTGGTAGGGCATGTTCTGAGGTATCAAGGGATCAACAATTTAGTATTGGAGGGCAGCGTGGAGCATAAAAATCGTAGAGGAAGACCAAGAGATGAATACACTAAGCAGATTCAGAAGGATGTAGGGTGCGGTAGGTACTGGGAGATGAAGAAGCTTGCACGGGATAGAGTAGTATGGAGAGCTGCATCAAACCAGTCTCAGAACTGAAGACCGCAACAACAACAACAACATCGCTGCATATTTTTTATTTAATCTGTTTGCATGAGACAGGGCTCTTCCACTTACGTACAGCACACGCCTGCCTCCACCTATCATGGCATAATAACTGTAAGCACCAAGGAATGGCATGAAGTGAGGTATATTAGCCGCTGATTTTCGTCTGTCGTCCGGGCGCCACCACAGAGGTGAAACACCGTGCAGTATGCCAAATAAAGACCACAATCCTCAACATCACTGACCACAGACCGGATGTCTGCCTCCTTTGATCTCGTTAACCCGAAGAAACCATCAGGTTGTGGCAATGCTTTGATAAAGAAATTCCAGACCTTCTTCCTGTCTCTGTCTCCATAAGTGGCTACTTCCTGTTTGTTTGTGAATCCATGTGTCCAAACACGCAGACGGAGGTTTTCATCCCTCCTCTGAATACAGTGCTGCTATTGGCTCACTCTGAAGACACGAAAGGTGGGGCGTAGTGATATAAATTGTGCCGGGAAATCGTCCATTTGCACTAGCCGATGAAATTAATTGTTTAACAAAATACAGAGTCAAATAGATCACTTAAATCAGTCACCACCACATACGATGATTCTTCGTCGGAAAAAAAAGAGAAAAAGAAAAAAATCTTCACCATTTCAGAATCACACGCAAACATTTTGTAAATCAAGTTAATAAGTTTCCGCTAGGAGTAGATCGTAGCACTAAGTATATACAAGGTTTTGTAAACACAGATTGTTTGACAACAGAAGAACCCTCCGCCACCACAACGTTTCCACCGTAAACTAAACATATACGGTGAGAAAAAATCTTGCAATCACACACATTCACTGACTTCTGGACAGGAGTGCACGCACAGGCTGGTAGAGACCTGCACCCACATCAGGCACACCGACAGCCACACCATCCACACCACCCACACACTGGCTCTGCCAGACGTTAAGAGGTTGTACGTTACGAAGTAGTCAGCTAATCAGTTCACATGGAGGGGGAGGGGCGAGTAATCGTCCAGTGCAAATACTCGTCGTACTGAAACTTCCCATGCAACACACACGTCTGCTTCTCTAGCCACATACCCAGCATGCTAGTTACTTGGCTATCCAGTCATGCAGTGGGCACCGCCGACGAGACTTTTTCAAAAAAATGGTTCAAAATGGCTCTTAGCACCATGGGACTCAACTTCTTAAGTCATCAGTCCCCTAGAACTTAGAACTACTTAAACCTAACTAACCTAAGGACATCACACACATCCATGCCCTAGGCAGGATTCGAACGTGCGACCGTAGGGCGCGAAGTTCCGGACTGTAGCGCCTAGAACCTCTCGGCCTCTCTGGCCGGCGAGACTTTTTCCTGTGGCTGCAAGCAAGAGCCCGCGAGCCGGCGCTTTCCTTTTAACTGCCTCTCACGACAGGCTAAGCCGCAGTTTCCAGTCGACTGAAGCCTCGTACCCCACTCCTGCTGCTGGCACAATGCAAGATAAGCAAGTGTGACTTGGGCTAACTGCTGTTCCATCCGTGACGTAGACCTCAGTTTCCAAAATCTACTTTACCCAATCCAAAAATCCAAAATGGACATGTTGTTGTCAAGACATTCCCAATTTCTCACGCAAAATGTAGATTCCTCTCTTTTATACTAGTTATTTTCAAATTCAATCCATACACACGTTTTTACGTCGCTAAGGCATCATTACGTGTCGTGGAAAACCTCTACAACACCATGGATTGTGCTATATTTCCTCTACGTATTTTCATCAGAAAAATCTCTTCTTATCAGTTTAATATCTTCCACGTCCTGCAACACATTTAAGGATCATGATGGAGTGCTATGACCCTGTACCTCTGACAATGCCTTTTCACTTTCGAATACTCTTAAAGTATCCAAAGCGTCGTCAACTACGAACTCTCCCAAGATAGTAGCACAAAAAAGTTTTAAATATCGAATTTATACTACGTATCACTTCCTAAATGTTGTAATATAGCTGACTTTATTACGATGATCATCTCTCTCTGTGCAGGTGGGAGATTGAAATTCCGTTATATGATCTCGCTGCAATTAAAAAAAAACACATGATTTCAGCTCTAACTCTCGTCCTCGCGTCCACCTATCCGGCTGCACTTCATTGTTATGAAATTCGTTGACTGATTAATTAAATGTCTCATAAGAGTCCCCTATCACGGTGAGTAAACTTTTTGTTGCAGTCAGATTACACTCCCCATGTAACCGGTTCGTGTGTTTCCATGACGTCTCTGGGGCCTTCTCATAGAGTAGGTAACCACTTCCCCGGATACTAAAATGGTCGATAACCGTCGTCAAATAGCTGAAAATATCCAACGCTAATTGCGTCATGTCCGTTGGGTTGTCCTGCTCGTGGAAGTAAGTCACTCTGAATTCTGGTATACTGCTCCCGAACTAATCCTGCTGCGACCTTTCGTCTATGGGAGAAGTAGCATGTTTCACTCTCTTCTCCATCCTCATGTTTCCTCTGCCCTACCACGCCCGTGCCAACGGGTTGCATGTGAACAGGTGCAGCCGCCACCACCAGGTCGCAAACCTCCGCGCCCATGTTAGAACTACCGCTCACGACCGGCAACCTACTACTCGCGATGCCCTACTTCTGTTAGTGATTCCAGACTCGCAAAAGTTGTCCTATCGTTCTCAGAAGGACTAGGCTCTTAAATGGCGCAGGGGTAAATACCAGGGTGTTGAACAATATGCTTCCCCTCATCTCTCCTGCAAACCGAAATGTTCCGATAGGTGTTTTCGAAATATCCCAGAAAGACTGAACCAGAGAGCAATAGCAAAATACCTGTCTACTGATTGCCATATCCCAAATGTCTATGACTCTGCAGAAATAGATTTTCCTGAGACTGCAGACCTGTAGAAGCAATCCTGTTGGCTCCCGACAGATTAGTGAGCTGATGCTTCGAGAACTCAACTGGGAATCACGAGAGGGAATACAGTGTACTTTGCAACGAACAAGTACCGACATTTGAAGCCGATTGCAGAAGGTTTCTACTGCCGCCAACACGCATTTTGTCTGCGAAGATAAATTACGGACTTAAGGGGGGAATTCATATTAGGAGATTTAAAAAATCCGAATTTTTATTGCATAAATCGTTAGCTTAACTATCCAAGAATACGCTGTCAAAATTTCAAACCGAAATTCGCATTCGTTTAGATTTTATGGGCATAGAACAGAATGCACATCTGTTACATAGGTCACGTCCAGAAGAGAATGGGGATTCGACTCCGAAACATTCGAAAAACTAAAAAGCTTCGTGGGACAGCCAAACGCACAGAGTCATTAGTGAAAAAGACCAACACTTGCTATGGACTAGCGATTCGAAGACATATAGAAAGCGTACCAGACATGAAAAAAGCAATTATGGCGACATACTATCACATGATTTCCGCGGATGAAAATCCTCGACACAGGTATTGGCCATTGGGAGAAGACAGCTGGTGCGAGTGGCAGAAACAAACAGCCCTTGGAGAGGAACGCGAACAGCACCCTACTCCATTGCACCCCGACGCACATAAGGAAACTCTTTCATTATAAGAAGATTTACCAACGATGAGTTACTGGAGAGATGTTTAGGTGCCCACACACAATATGCGAATGAAAGTTTTAATTCCACTATTTGGCGATAAGCTGCTAAATACTTGCACTCCGAACTAAAAGACGTAGAACTGGCATCGTATTTACCAGCGGGCTTATTCAATGAAGGAAATTCGTCTCTTCTGATGGTCACGAACGAGGCATTAATAGTAGCAGGCACCAAAGCTTCAATTATACCGAACAAATGGATAACTAGCGCGTTAGCCGGCAGAATCGACGTAGTTCATTGGAATCGAAGGAAGGTCGGAAAGCCCGGAAAGCACTGCTGCAAGCGGAAAACGAGGCCCATGAACAAGAAGGACGATTACTATATAGTGCTGAAATCGCAAATTACTCGGTAAGCATTTTAGATTATCGTTAACTTCCATGTATTTCTAGTTTCCGAGAATTTAATTTTCAAATGCGTTTATCTCGAAATGACTTTTTTCACATTTGCGTGCAGTCTAACTCAATAAGTATTGAACGGTCATTATGAAAACTGATAGTAAGTTTCTTTGTACAATTCTGAATTGTATGAACCAACTTGTGAGATTATACCATGATTTTAAGGGCAATTTTCTTTGCATAATTAGACAAAAAATCGTGAAAATCGAAGTAAATTGTTCCAACGCCTGCAAAAGTTTTCATTTTCATCATTTTCACCTCCTTTGAGATTCATACTCTTAGAAACAAAGTTATTAATGTAAAATGGAAACCTATTTGATTTCAGATGAAAAACGGAATGGCTACACCGCACGCAGTTGGAAACTGTACTCACAAACTTCAGCGGACATCACAGCGTAACTTTGTTATTTTTGCGTGAAATTATTCAAAAAATTCCCCAAAACTGTTCGAAATATGCATGAAATGATGTCAAAATTTTATTAAATTCTTATTAATTTTTCCCAGACAAAAAGAAACAAATAATCAGTGTCAGACAGCATCCTAATGTGGTTTCCCCCCTTAAATCCATAGACGACATATAGTATGCACCATCAGTTATCAATCCCACTGGTGAGGGAATGGAATGGTTTTCATACACCTAGGGAAGCATGCACATACCATCATCCCACCATATTTTTGTTGTAGTTCCCCAGATTTAATTTATTCCCCGTGAACTTCGCAAATTTTACCCGTTTTCCGTATTTACAACAAATTTTACCAAGTTACTCAAGGTCCAAACTAGCACTGTCGACGACTATCACGTCAACAAATCATCTCGTCACATCGATGTCGTGATGCTACCAGTCAGTGACACTGCAGCATGGGTCTCAATTCCTATCTTATTGCCAAACCACCTCCTACATTACTCTGAGTGGAACATTACAACGAATGCTGTTACACTGTCTGCATCCCATGACACAAGTACTGTTTCTTATTGTAGAAAATGGCCATCATCAAAGAGGATTCCTTAGCAGAAAGACTTTATAAATTCGTTAACATTCTATTACGATTTGCCATCTCCCCATATGTGTGTGGAAGACACAAAGAATCCTGGCATTCGTAGGATAAATTGAGAGATTGAAGGATCTCACCAAAACCTTTGATGATTACCATGTCAACAAACGAATACTATCAATAGCAGCACCCCACCCTCTATATCGAAAAGAGCTGCCCCTTCGGTCTCCAGAGTTCATCTTTAGTGCTGCGTCATACGCTATCTTTAGTTGCATACACGCTGAGGAGGTTAGCACTCCTTATTAGCGTATAGCAGATACGAGCCTCATATATTTGAGTGTGTTGTGCTGATATAACAGACTATTAAAAGTAAGAAGAAACCTATGCATTATGCATAATCGAGCTCCAGACGGACGGAGTTTGAAACATTTTACGTAAATCACTTGTATTGCCAATTCTGTAGTATTGTTGGGGTGTTTGGATTCCATGCCAAGAAGTTACTGGGAAGAGAGAAATGATCTCCGAAGATAAACACACAGACCTAAGGTTGCACCGTTCTTCACATAAGCAGTGTGATTTCCAATATACTGGTAGCACACACATACAGAAAAATAGAGCAGTTGCGCTAAGTGTTGACAACTGTACTACATTTATGAGCAGTTTAGGAATACGTGGCGAGAAGTGACGTCATGACTACATGAGCAGAAGCGACATAAAACCGGTGAAATTAGGTTCAAATGGTTCAAATGGCTCTGAGCACTACGGGACTTAACATCTGTGGTCATCAGTCCCCTAGAACTTAGAACTACTTAAACCTAACTAACCTAAGGACATCACACACATCCATGCCCGAGGCAGGATTCGAACCTGCGACCGTAGCGGTGACGCGGTTCCAGACTGAAGCGCCTAGAACCGCACGGCCACACCGGCCGGCGGTGAAATTAGGAACACTGTTGGCAAAATACGTATAACCGAGGGAAAATACGCCAAAACACATGGAAATTGAAAGAGAATGAGGGAGTACTTACATGTCTACTTGGTGCAGGAAAATTCTTGCACCAGGGAATGGGAGGAATACGAGAAAAAGTTGACATGGAATCGCCGGGAACCAGGCAAACAGTCATTATTCGTGTACAGCAATAGCATGGCTGGAATAGACTGTGTACGTGGATGACTGCCAAATGCAGACACCGCACGACTGTGATTGGTGGAAAGTACAGAGAAGCACATTGTAAATACTGTTTCTTAAAGCTTAAAAAACCCTGAGCACATTTGCACAGGGTTTAACATGTAATACGTTCTGTAGTTGTATATTGCAGTCCCTAAGATGGTAGCACAATTATCTTTACCGAGGGACACTTTATAAAAATCTATAAGGCGATTGTTGATAAATTTTGGGTCACACCTTTAGACAGCTGTTTAAAAACGCTCCATAATACAGTAAACTCTTCCATTTCTATATACTGTGATGCGTTCCACAGTTTTGTCAATAGGAGACCAAATCTCTGTCTTTTATTTCAACTATACTGTGTGTTGTCGGAGCAGTATAGTGTACACCTTCGCATGTCCAGCTTTCTGCGAGAGTCAGTGGATGAAAGCGTGTTACTGTCGTTTAGTACCCGACACAGACAACGAAGTCATGGTGAGAAAACAAAATCTATAGCTGTGTACACAGCTGTAGTCGCACGTTGCTTCGATGTGTTACAGCAAAGGAACAGTGTATGAAATTGCTCACGTAACAACAACACAAGAAACCTCTCCTTGTGATTGACAGCCTTTGGGATATGGTCATCCTCCAGTACAGGCAACAGAACTTTACACAGGTCCGTGTGAGCGAATTCGATTACTGGCCACCACATGCAGTGGACCTTGTTCTTGTTGTGGTTTTCAGACCAGAGACAGGTTTGCTGCAGCTCTCCATGCTAAGCTACCCTGTGACAGTTTCTTTTACTGCAACCAACATCCTTCTCAATCTGATTAGTGTATTCATCTCTTGGTCTCCCTCTACAATTTTTACCCTCCACTCTGCCCTCCAATACTAAATTGGTGATCCCTTTGTAACACCATAGCTCTAATGCTATTTTACTTTTGTTTCATTTAATGTTACATCGCTGAGCTCCTGTAACTGTGTGCGATTGAATCGATAACATAAAACTGTATATTTCTTTCTTTGCACAAACTTTGAGTCATGGTCTGATTGTATTCTGTGTAGCATATCTCTCGTTTAAATGCTTTGTCCCATTTGGAGGGAATAAAACTTACTGTATATAATTATAATTCTGTGTGAATAATATTTTTGTAGAAGTGTCAATATGTGAAAATGTTCTGTTTTATTTAATGTGTTTGTTTGCTGTTATGTAAACTGCTGACCTTCACTTAGGGCTCTTAGTTATTCTGTATGTAAAAGGTGTAGTGGTTCCCCTCGGGAACGGAACTGTGTAGCGCGTGTAAATTGTGGTTGGCCTAGGTGGAAAAGGTGGAACTGATAGTCAGTCGGAGGCGAGCCACGAGTCGGGAACGAGTAGTCAGTCGGGGACGAGCCAGCAGTCGGAGACGAGCTACGAGTCCGTGCACTGCCATGTAAAGGTTGCATAGTGCTGGTTTCGAGAGAGGCTTTTCTGTTATTTTCCAATGCCTCGGATGGATGGATAAATAGCTGGGCTATTCTGGAATTTGTATCTATCATCGCCACCAAGAAATGACAGAGTCCAGCAATTCTGCCTGCAATTCCACCTACCAACATGCAGTTGCCACCACATTGCGCAATCATTGCAACGTAACACTATAATGATGTACAGTGAAGGATAAGCTTAATGGATGTGTTAGTGTGCTCAAATATAAGGTAAATTTTATCTGAATTTATGTACTTACCTTGATTTTTCTCCTCATCATAACACCTCTCAGGGTCCTTTCCGTTTGAACTAAAGTAATCACCGAGTGTTCCTACTGAAAGAACTTTTATGACCAATGTTATGCTAATTAATGCCTCTTGAAATTAGTAAAAAGAAAGTTAAAGTTAATGTGGCAAGAGAGTGAGTTAAAGTAAATGTTGTTTGCTGGAAATAATTTTCCTATTAAAACTGTTTATTAAAGTGCTGTTGCCAACTGCAAAATTAAAAGTTCTTAAGTCTGAGACTTATAAAGTTTTGCTTAGTAAATGATCACATTACTGCCTGTTGTAAATCGCAGAAAGTGAGTTAGTATTTTACATAAATGTTAATTTTATGTCTCACGGTAGTAAAAGTGGTAAACTGCATAGAAGGAAATTATATGTTCATGATTACTAAGTGTTTGTCTCTCTTGTGTGCATATTAACAGTATAAAGACAACTCAATTTGTGTAAGCCCTGAAAGTGATAGTGTTTTTCTGTACCTGTTATAATTTTGCAAATAGTTTGTGCTGTTCCGACTGTTAGTTTCAATCTTACCGTAAACTTATGTGTGTGTCAGAGTTCATTGCACTCGCGTGTGGTCAAGTCTAGGTCGTGTTTGTCCGTTATAGTTAGTTATACCTACTTTCTTAAACGAGAATGTTAATCATTCTCTTGCCTAGTTAGGCTGGCGACCGGTTTCGTTATCCGTTAAACAGTGCAGATAGGCAATATTTTGTTTGTCACTGTTTAAATATTTACGTAATTCTGACTTTCATTTCCGATAAGCCACCTCCGTTAGGGACAACACGGTCAACATAACAAAATTCCTCTCAGAGGGTAACACTGCTCTGTTGATTTGTACCATAATTGCTTTTACAAAATAGTTTTATGTCACAACGTGTTTCTAGTATTGAGGTTATGGTGCAGTAGTAACAGCAGAGTGGAGTGTTATACCTTGTTGCCGCAGAAAGTGTCCAACCAAACGGTCCCTCCATTTAGTCGGGTTGTGCCAAAATTTTCTCTTCTCCCAAATTCTGTTTAGTACCTCCTCATTAGTTACGTGCTCGACCAATGTAATCTTCAGAATTCTTCTGTAGCACCACATTATAAAAGTTTCTATTCTCTTCTTGTCTAAACTATTTATCGCCCATATTTCACTTCCACTCACGGCTACACTTCATACAAACACTTTTTAGAAAAGACTACTTGACACTTAAATCTATACTCGATGTTAACAAACTTCTCTTCTTCAGAAACGCTTTAGTTGCCATTGCCTGTCTACATTTTATATTGTATCTACTTCGACCATCATCAGTTACTTCGCTCCCCAAAGAGCAAAACTCATTTACTACTTATGTGCCTCCTTTCCTAATCTCTCAGCATCAAATGATTTAAATAGACTACATTCCACTATCCTCGTTTTGATGTTCATCTTATATCCCCCTTTCAAGGCATAGTCCATTCCGTTCAGCAGCTCTTCCAGGTCGTTTGCTGTTTCTGACAGAACTACATTGTCGTCAGCAAACCTCAAAGTTTTTAATTCTTCACCAAAGATTTTAATACCTTCTCAAAATTTTTCTCTCCTTCATTGATTGCTCAATATACAGACTGAATATCATTTGGGATAGGCTACAACCCTCTCTTACATCCTTCTCAACCACTGCTCCCCTTTCACCTCTCTCGACTTTTATAACTGCCATCTGGTTGCTGTACAAATTGTAAATACCCTTTCACTCACTGTATTTTATCCCTGCCACCTTCAGAATTTGAAAGAGAACATTCCAGACAATATTGTCAAATGCTTTCTCTAAGTCAACAAAAGTTAGAAATGATACGTTTACCTTTCCTTAACCTATCTTCTAAGATAAGTCGTAGGTTGAGTACTGCCTCGTGTGTTCGACATTTCTACGGAAACGAAACAGATCTTCCTCGATGTTGGCTTCTACCAGTGTTTCCATGTATCTATAGCGAATTCGCGTTAGTATTTTGCAACCGTGACTTATTCAACTGATAGTTCGGTAATTTTCACACCTGTCAACACTTGATTTCTTTGAGATTGAAATTATTATATTCTTCTTGAAATCTGAGGGTATTTAGCCTGTCTCACACATCTTGCTCACCAGATGGTAGAGTTTTGTCATCGCTGGGTCTCCCAAGACTATCAGTAGTTCTAGTGGTATGTTGTCTACTCCCGGGGTCTTGTTTCGTCTCTTCTTTCTGTCTTTCAGTGATCTGTCAAATTCTTCACGCAGTATCAAATCTCCCATTTCATCTTCATCTATGTCCCCTTCCATTTCCATAATATTGTCCTCAAGCACATCGCCCTTCCACCTTTCCGCTTTCCCTTCTTTGGTTAGGACGTAGGACAGGTTGTACATCTCATCTCTTGACTTTCATACAAGTGTTCTCATTCCTCCAAAGGTATCTTTAATTTTCCTGAAGGCAGTATCCATTTTACCCCTAGTGATACATGCTTCTATATCCTCACATTTCTCCTATAGCTATCCCTGCTTAGCCATTTAGCAGTACCTATCGATCTCATTTTTGAGACGTTCACATTTCTTTACGCCTGCTTCAGTTACTGCATTTTTTATTTTCTCCTTTCATTAATTAAATTCAATATATCTTCTGTTACTCAAGGATTTCTAATAGCCCTCTTCTTTTGACTTACTTGATCCTCTGCTGCTTTCACTATTTCATATCTGAAGCTACCCATTCTTCTTCTACCATATTTCTTTCCCCTATTGTTTTCAGTCTTTCGCCAACTCTGAAACTCTCTATAATCTCTGGTTCTTTCAGTTTATTCAGATCCTATCTCCTTAAATTCCTACCTTTTGCTGTTTCTTCAGTTTTAATCTACAGTTGATAACCAATAAATTTTGGTGACAGTCCACTACTGCCCCTGGAAATGTCGTACAATTTAAAACCTGGATCCTAAATCTCTGTCTTACCATTATATAATGTATCTCAGACTTTCCGGTGTCTCCAGGCCTCTTCCATGTATACAACCTTCTTTCATTGTTCTTAACCTGAGTATTAGCCGTGATAAATTTGTATATGTGCAAAATTCTACTAGGCGCTTTCCCCTTTCATACTTACCCTCATTCCATATTCACCTACTAATTTTCCTTCTCCTTTAATTCCAGCCCCCCCAAGACTACTATATTTTCGTCTCCCTTAAGTATGTTAATAATTTCTTTTATCACATCATACATTTCTTCAAACTCTTCATCATAAGCGGAGCTAGTTGTGACATAAACTTGTACTACAGTGGTAGGCGTGGGGTTAGTATTTACCTTGGCTACAACAACGCGTTCAGTATGCTGCTCACAGTAGCTTACCCGTGTTCCTTTTTTTTATTCATTATTAAATCAATTCCTCTATTACTGTTGTGTGATTTTGTATTTATTACCCTGTATTCATTTGACCGGAAGTCTTGTTCCTCCGGCCACTGAACTTCAGCAATTTACACTTTATCTAACCTCAACCTATCCATTTCACTTTTTAAATTTTCTAACCTACTTTCCGGATTAAGGGATCTGACATTCAACGCTCCGATCAATAGAAAGCCAATTTTGTTTCTCCTGATAACGACGTCGTCCTGAGAAGTGCCATTCCGGAGATCCTACTGGGGACTATTTTACCTTCGGAATATTTTACCCAAGAAGACTCCCTCATTATTTTACCATACAGTAAAGCTACATGCCCTCGGGAATAATTATGGCTGTAGTTTCCTCCTGCTTTCAGCCGTATGCAGTACCAGCACAGCAAGGCCGTTTTGGTTGATGTTACAAAGCCAGATCAGTTAATCATTCCGACTGCTACCCCTGCAACTACTGAAAAGTCTGCTGACTCTCATCAGGAACCACACGTTTGTCTGGCCTCTCAACAGGTACCCCTCCGCTGTGGTTGCATCTGCAGTACGGCTATTTGTATCGCTTACGCACGCAATCCTCCCTACCTTGGTCCACGGTTCTTGGTGGAGCGGTTCGGCTCACTGACAACGGGTTTTTAATTTTATGATCACCTTAATATTACTAAAGTCATCTGATCTTGAAGCGGCACAATAAGTTAAGGTGACGGGGATTGATCCTGTACTAAACTGGTCATCAAAGTTCACTGAATTTATTGTATTCCCGAGACACAACTTGTAGTATATATTGCTTTCAATTCGCTATTACGCATCTGCTTCACATCAAATAATATCTGAACCTCATCAAATTATTTCAGAATGCACCACTGTTTCCATGAAATAAGTCACCATGATCTCGAATGATCCAGTCCAGTGCCTGCCGGAAATCTTCATACACCTAGACATTCTCCAAAGTCACTCCGCTGCATTTTCATCGCTATTCTCCTTACGTGACTGTCAGACGAAACGTAGCCACATTGACTAGGAAATCAAACATCCAAGAGGGCTCTTTCAATTCAGTATTTTGACTCGCTTACCTCACGCAACGACCGTTTCGTGGGCCATCGAAATCACATGCTATAACCCATTTATCAAATGAAAGAAAACTGGCGTTCTACGGATCGGAGCGAGGAATGTCAGATCCCTTAATCGGGCAGGTAGGTTAGAAAATTTAAAAAGGGAAAAGGATAGGTTAAAGTTAGATATAGTGGGAATTAGAGAAGTTCGGTGGCAGGAGGAACAAGACTTTTGGTCACGTGAATACAGGGTTATAAATACAAAATCAAATAGGGGTAATACAGGAGTAAGTTTAATAATGAATACAAAATAGGCCTGCGCGTAAGCTACTACAAACAGCATAGTGGACGCATTATTGTGGCCAAGATAGACACGAAGCCCACGCCTACTACAGTAGTACAAGTTTATATGCCAACTACCTCCGCAGATGATGAAGAATTTGATGAAATGTATGATGAGCTAAATGAAATTATTGTGGTAGTGAAGGGAGACGAAACTTTAATAGTAATGGGTGACTGGAATTCGAGAATAGGAAAAGCGAGAGAAGGAAACATAGTAGGTGAGTATGGATTGGGGGTAAGCAATGAAAGAGGAAGCCGTCTGGTAGAATTTTGCACAGAGCACAAATTAATCATAATTAACACTTGGTTCATGAATCATAAGAGAGGGTTGTATACATGGAAGAATCCTGGAGATACTAGAAGGTATGAGATAGATTACATAATGGTGAGACACAGATTTAGGAACCAGGTTTTAAATTGTAAGACATTTCCAGGGGCAGATGTAGACTCAGTCCACAATCTATTGGTTATGAACTATAGATTAAAACAGAAGAAACTGCAAAATGTTGGGAATGTAAGGAGATGGGACCTGGATAAACTGACTAAACCAGAGATTGTACAGAGGTTCAGGGAGAGCATAAGGGAACAATTGACAGGACTGGGGGAAAGAAATACAGTAGAAGAAGAATGGGTAGCTTCGAGGGTTGAAGTAGTGAAGGCAGCAGAGGATCAAGTAGGTAAAAAGACGAGGGCTAGTAGAAATTCTTGGGTAACAGAAGATATATTGAATTTAATTGATGAAAGGAGAAAATATAAAAATGCAGTAAATGAAGCAGGCAAAATGAAATATAATCGTCTCAAAAATGAGATCGACAGGAAGTGGAAAATGGCTAAGCAGGGATAGCTAGAAGACAAATTTAACGATGTAGAGGCTTATATCACAAGGGTAAGATAGGTACTGCCCATTGGAAAACTGAAACAGAACCTCTTGTATGAATATCAAGAGCTCAGATGGAAATTCAGTTCTACAAAAGAAAGGAAAGCAGAAAGGTGGAAGGAGTATTTAGAGGGTCTATACAGGGGCGATGTACTTGAGGATAATATCATGGGAATGGAAGAGAATGTAGATGAAGATGAAATGGGAGATACGATACTGTGTGAAGAGTTTGATAGAGCACAGAAAGACCAGAGCCAAAACAAGGCTCCGGGAGTAGACAACGTTCCATTATAACTACTGACGGCCTTGGGAGAGCCAGTCCTGACAAAACTCTACAATCTGGTGTGAAAGATGTATGACACAGGCAAAATAACCTCAGACTTCAAGAAGAATATAATAATTCCAATTCCAAAGAAAGCAGATGGTGACAGGTGTGAAAATTACCGAACTATCAGTTTAATAAGTCACAGCTGCAAAATTCTAACACGAATTCTTTACAGTCGAATGGAAAAACAGGTGGAGGCTGACGTCGGGGAGGATCAGTTTGGATCCCGTAGAAATATTGGAACACTTGAGGCAATACTGACCTTACTACTTATCTTAGAGGAAAGACTAAGGAAGGGCAAGCCTACGTTTCTGGCATTTGTAAACTTGGGGAAGGCTTTTGACAATGTTGACTGGAATACTCTCTTTCAAATTCTAAAGGTGACAGGGGTAAAATACAGGGAGCGAAACGCTATTTACAATTTGTACAGAAACCAGATTGCAGTTATAAGAGTCGATGGACATGAAAGGGAAGCAGTGGTTGGGAAGGGAGTGAGAAAGAGTTGTAGCCTCTCACCGATGTTATTCAATCTGTATATTAAGCAAGCAGTGAAGGAAACAAAAGAAAAATTCGGCGTAGGTATTGAAATCCATGGAGAAGAAATAAAAACTTTGAGATTCGCCGATGACATTGTAATTCTGTCAGAGACAACAAAGGACTTGGATGAACAGTTGAACGGAATGGACAGTGTCTTGAAAGGTGGATATAAGATGAACATCAACAAAACAATTCGAGGATAATGGAATGTTGTCTAATTAAGTCGGGTGATGCTGAGAGAAGTAGATTAGGAAATGAGACACTTAAAGTAGTAAAGGAGTTTTGCTATTTGTGGAGCAAAATAACTGATGATGGTCGAAGTTGAGAAGATATAAAATGTAGACTGGCAATGGCAAGGAAATCGTTTCTGAAGAAGAGCAATTTGTTAACATCGAGTATAGATTTAAGTGTCAGGAAGTCGTTTCTGAAAGTTTTGGTATGGAGTGTAGCCTTGTATGGAAGTGAAACATGGACGATAAATAGTTTGGACATGAAGAGAATAGAAGGTTTAGACATGTGGTGCTACAGAAGTTTGCTGAAGATTAGATGGGTAGATCACACAACTAATGAGGAGGTATTGAATAGAATTGGGGAGAAGAGGAGTTTGTGGCACAACTTGACAACAAGAATGGATCGGTTATTAGGACATGTTCTGAGACATCAAGGGATCACAAATTTAGCATTGGAGGGCAGCGTAGAGGGTAAAAATCGTAGAGGGACACCAAGAGATGAATACACTCAGCAGATTCAGAATGATGTAGGTTGCAGTAAGTAGTGGGAGATGAAGAAGCTTGCACAGGATAGGGTAGCATGGAGAGTTGCATCAAACCAGTCTCAGGATTGAAGACCACAACAACAACAACCCATTTGAAACTATTAGATTTACAAACGAGTATCGTGGTGCTATTTTTCGACGGTAAAATGCCCATCCATACGTAGCACTTGTTCCTTTGGACTTCCTATGTGATGCTGAGATGTTCCCATGGTGAGCACACTTGTCTCTGTTGACTCTCTGTGTGGTGTTGAGATTCTCCCATGGTGAGCAAGATCCCCAGAATTATGAACGATACTTGGTGCAAAGATGTGCGACGAATTCGTGTGTGACAGTAGTCGATGTTGGACGTCCTGGTAACTAGAGGACAGACACACTCATCGTCAAGGTTCCCGCAGACCATGTCTGTCCATCGTGTCCGTTCACCATACTGTGAACCAAGAAAATCTTCACATCTGCGCCTGCCATTGAAGAACAAGTAATAGACCATTTCTAACAACTTGGGACATCCTGCATCATTGATAGGAGAGTAGTATCAGCCATACTAGTGAACTGCCATCCCATACATACGCTGCTATTAACTACATGAAAGAAATGGATGCGATTGTAGTGGTGCCGCGACTGGGAGTATGGACTTCTCATCAATGGCATCGCATTGCGTTCAGTGAAGAATCACTGCTCTGCGTTATCCCAACTGACTACCGTCGGCAAGTATGGAGGTGATTTCGGGAGAGGCCCCAGTCTTTCGATGTTTTTGAGAGGCATAGCGGTGTTAATCCTGGCATCCTGGTGTGGAAACCATCGGGTTTGACTTCAGATTACAACTGGTAGTGATTAAGGGAACTCTGACAGAGCAACAGTACCTCACACACACTTTGTGTCCTCATGCGTTATCTCTGACTCAATAGCGTCATGGAGCTATTTTTCACCAGGACAACGTTTGTCCACACTTTACTTGGGTCACTATGAATTGTCAGCTAGATGGTGAGGTGCTCCCACGGCCAGCGAGATCCCCATATGCGTCCGCAATAGAACATGTCTGGGAACAGCTGGGACGTCAACTCTGTCAGAGTGCCATTAACTCGAGATTGTCATCACTGGAAAAACACCACATACTCTTTCGACCAGTGAAAAAACGTCACATACTTTTCTCAACCTGCGTAGTTACATTTTTCCCCTACCTCTACTGGTTTCTTCACTTTTGTTATCAGGCAGTGTAACTACCACCAAGTATTTTGGTTTAAAGAAAAGTGACCTGATTTTTCTAGGCTAGGAAATATCAGTAAATACTGGTTCGCTACATCTTCCTAGACCGACTTGCCCCATATCGTGTACCGGGCCTCTCTGCGCTGTCTGTCTGCTACCACCATGCTACAGTGCTACCCGATCTCTTCTTGGCACCATATTCTACATATTTTCCTGTCACTGTTTATAGAAATCCCCCTAAAACAAATAGCACACTAGACAATGTTATAACTGCCAGCCAAGTGAGGACGAAGAAAACCACTACAAAAACTGTTCTCTTTGTGATGATAAATAAACCGACATGTAGCTTGTAAATGCTTAACCTGATTCATCTACACACTACGAGGAAAATATTGCATATACCTCCCGACACCTCAAAGTAATAGCTCCTGCGAGTCTTATGTGAGAAACTCAGTTACTTGAAATGTTTACCTTTAATATTTTATGTTACAACTGTATAGTTCTTGAAGTCTAGTCTGATGGAGAAATCGGTTATTACTAGTTATTTTTCTTCCGTTCTAGATTTGCATATGGGAATTAAGCTCTATTCAACATAACACTCTTAAAGTCTCAGATGTAACTAGAAAGGTGTCTCAGCGTAGAGATACGTCTTACATAGAGAATCACTGCTGAATGCAACCATCAAATTTAAATATTGTCAGTTCATCAGGGAGATTCAGTTTTGCATATTTAAGGGACAAATTTCGACGAATACTAAGCTCTCCAGGGATGTAGCTACGAACCAGACATGAACACGACTGATTCAGTTCTCCAGTAAATGAGCAAGAGAATATCTACATTTCTCTTCATGAAAAACTTGAACTTGCTGTTCTATATAACTGAGGTCGGAGATGAGCAGTGACTTTTTGCGACAACGAATGCATGCAGAACTTATAATGAGCTGCAGCAGCAACTGACCACAGCCCTTCTAGTATTACGTGGCTCCTGCAATGCAAAGCCGACATATTTGTGTATTTAGTGACTCCGTAATATGAGTTTCCGTGAACGGAGATTTTGTCGAACTATTCTACCAACTGAGATTATCCTGTCACTTTATTTTGTAAAATCAATTTCTCATCTTTTTTGCTTGAGTTAAAAACTAGTACTTCAAACCCCATGTAAAATTTTACAGTGTTTCAGAAACTGAAGGACGAAGTTTTGGTGCCCTAAGCCACGCACAGTGGATAACATTTTGGTGGGGAATATATTCATTTTTGCCCGTCAATTAAGAATTCCGCTCATGATTTAGATTTAATAGGAATTCCAAGCTGGTGTTTGCTGTTTTTCTAATCATTTGGCCTTCCTTACAAGTTATTCGTGTATACCAGTGAGATTTATATACATCACAAACTACAGAATTTTGCTGTCCTTGACATTAATATTTAAAAAGCACTTAATTGTACTGTGTATGCACCTAAGACGGTTTATGAAGGTTTCATCTACACCACAGACAATTATCACACTCTACCGATTCCCTTGAGAGACAGCAGGTTGTCGATTGTGTAGATATGAGAGAACGTTGAAGAATAGTGTCATACAATGGTTTTTATAATGCACCAGAAAGCTGTACGCAAATCTGTGGCTTACATTATTCTCACATTGTGGTAATCATACAAGGGGCCTAAATTACGAGTGCCAAGTTCATTGAACATTTGAAAGAATGATAAATAAGAGTATAAAAACCAAAATGCGACTGCAGTTACGTCTCTCCGTCCTATATTTCCACCAACACTTTGGCATATGTGATCGATAATCACCTTCTAGGACGTTCAGTCCGGCCAACACGTTTAAGTGGAGCAGCAATTCGTCAATATCTGCGACACTTACGGAACTGTTGGACGGACTAGCAATTCGTGTGTGTAAGCCTCTGTTTACAAAGTGATGGAGCCGTAGTACATTTCATTGTTGACACGTGAGGTTCTTTAGTCTTCACGCCACATTTTATTTAGTTTCTAAAATACGATTAATTACGTGGTTTTCGATCTTGCCTCCACCTGTTTCCTTATACACTACAATTTATCGTCCTTTTGTTTTTGCAGTTGAACACATTTGCAACGTTCACCTACATTTATCATGCGATATGAGGTCACCAAAACACAATTCTGCCAAGTTTTATACTCCCTGCTAATAATGTGAAGCCATGGCACTACTTTGTAAACTGAAACTGCAAGTGTTATCTTTCACTAAAGTTGCTATTCAAATTTAAATGGAAGTCGTCTTTGTTAACATGTTTTTTTTTGTCCGAAATGTAATTTGATACAGCTCAGTACGCTGGTATATCCCTTGCAGACCACACCACCCCTACGTAAAAACTGCAACCGACATCCCGTTCTACATACGACGGTCGCCCTCCACAACATTAATCCCTAACGTACAAGCTAGAAAAGGCTGCATTAATTTCCTTGTGTTTATGGCGAGACCACAACGTGCAGGCCGCCAACTGAGAGGTAAGTGGATGGTAATTCTAAACTTTATAGATTTAAATACAGTACTCTAAAGATAGTAAATTTGACACCGTGCTCTGATCGAATTGTAGCTTGCGTTATTGTAATAGCACAGTGATAAAATATCCCCCCCCCCCCCAATTGCGAAGCGATCTGTACCATAGCATAGCCTTTGCCAGTGGTAAGAGTCACTTACTCAGAATTCGAGATGAAGCTGATCATTCAACAGAAAAAGAAAAGAAATACAGATATCTCAAAAGCACTGAAGGACAAAAGTATATGTCGTGTTACCTGAATCTAAGAAAAAAAAGTTGTGTTTGTTATGGCCTTCATTCCTCATAGACGTTGAGAGCAGCTGTTCACACTGACCAATCCTATGCAAGCCTCCTCATCTCTGCATAAATTCTGCAATCTACATTCACTTGAATTGCCTTAACGTATTTATTATTTTGTCTCCCCAGTCAATGCTGACCCCCACACTCCCTCCCATTACCAATCGCATCATTTCGTGATGCCTCAGGAAGAGTCCTAGGAAGAATCCTTCCTTTTATTGCCACAAATTTCTTTCTTCCCATTTCGAATCACTACCTCCACATCAGGTATTTGATTTACCCATCTCATCTTCAGCATTCTTCTGTAGCACCATATTTCACAAGCATCTATAATCTTCTTGCCTGAACCGTTTATCGGCTACGTTTCCCTGTGAAGGCTACACTCCAGACATGTAACTTCAGAAAACACTTCCTAACAACAAACGCTGATTGAGCAAAGGTATCTAGACACCCTAATGTAATGTGTAATTTAACAGTAGATGTCACGAACGATGAGCCCGTCAGCATAGAATGACGCGGGGTGTACAACATTCATAGTAAAAAAGTAGTAACAGCAAACTGGTCAGACAGGAGAGCTCAGTTATTTCGGACGTAGACTATTCATTGAATATCTACTGAGTAACAAATCCGTCAGGAGCGTTTTAACCCTTCTAAAGCTACCGTAATCAACTGCTAGTGATGTGACTGTGCAGTGAATACGCTAAGGAACAATCACAGCTGAATCGAGAACAGGCAGGCTTCATCTGACGGCTAGGGACTGAAGGTATAAAAGTCGCATGAAATCAGTAGAAGGTATCACTCGTGAGCTCCAAAGGGCTCCCAGCAGCCGGCTACCTCATTGACTGTGCGCGGGGTATCATGGTCGAGCAGATAAGTTACAAATTCCTGCAGTTAAAGCTAAGCGACGCTTGCGGTGGCGTAAAGAGCGACGCCAGTTGAGAGCGGAATACTAGAAACGAATAATTTGGTGAGATGGCTCCCGTTATATCCTTTGGCAATCCTTTGGAAGAGTTTAATTTTGTCGAGTGCCTGGTGAACGTCACCTGACATAATGTATTTCTGCCAACTATGAAGTACAGTAGTACAAGTTTATATGCCAACTAGCTCTGCAAATGATGAAGAAATTGATGAAATGTATGACGAGATAAAAGAAATTATTCAGGTAGTGAAGGGAGACGAAAATTTAATAGTCATGGGTGACTGGAATTCGTCAGTAGGAAAAGGGAGAGAAGGAAACATAGTAGGTGAATATGGATTGGGGGGAAGAAATGAAAGAGGAAGCCGCCTTGTAGAATTTTGCACCGAGCATAACTTAATCATAGCTAACTTGGTTCAAGAATCATAAAAGAAGGTTGTATACCTGGAAGAATCCTGGAGATACTAATAGGTATCAGATAGATTATATAATGGTAACACAGAGATTTAGGAACCAGGTTTTAAATTGTAAGACATTTCCAGGGGCAGATGTGGATTCTGACCACAATCTATTGGTTATGAACTGCAGATTGAAACTGAAGAAACAGCAAAAAGGTGGGAATTTAAGGAGATGGGACCTGGATAAACTGACTAAACCAGAGGTTGTAGAGAGTTTCAGGGAGAGCATAAGGGAACAATTGACAGGAATGGGGGAAAGAAATACAGTAGAAGAAGAATGGGTAGCTCTGAGGGATGCAGTAGTGAAGGCAGCAGAGGATCAAGTAGGTAAAAAGACGAGGGCTAATAGAAATCCTTGGGTAACAGAAGAAATATTGAATTTAATTGATGAAAGGAGAAAATATAAAAATGCAGTAAATGAAGCAGGCAAAAGGGAATACAAACGTCTCAAAAATGAGATTGACAGGAAGTGCAAAATGGCTAAGCAGGGATGGCTAGAGGACAAATGTAAGGATGTAGAGGCTTGTCTCGCTAGGGGTAAGATAGATACTGCCTACAGGAAAATTAAAGAGACCTTTGGAGAGAAGAGAACCACTTGTATGAATATCAAGAGCTCAGATGGCAACCCAGTTCTAAGCAAAGAAGTGAAGGCAGAAAGGTGGAAGGAGTATATAGAGGATTTATACAAGGGCGATGTACTTGAGGACAGTATTAAGGAAATGGAACAGGATGTAGATGAAGATGAAATGGGAGATAAGATACTGCGTGAAGAGTTTGACAGAGCACTGAAAGACCTGAGTCGAAACAAGGCCCCGGGAGTAGACAACATTCCATTAGAACTACTGATGGCCTTGGGAGAGCCAGTCATGACAAAACTCTACCATCTGGTTAGCAAGATGTATGAGACAGGCGAAATACCCACAGACTTCAAGAAGAATATAATAATTCCAATCCCAAAGAAAGCAGGTGTTGACAGATGTGAAAATTACCGAACTATCAGTGTAATAAGTCACAGCTGCAAAATACTAACGCGAATTCTTTACAGACGAATGGAAAAACTGGTAGAAGCGGACCTCGGGGAAGATCAGTTTGGATACCGTAGAAATGTTCGAACACGTGAGGCAATACTAACCTTACGCCTTATCTTAGAAGAAAGATTAAGAAAAGGCAAACCTACGTTTCTAGCATTTGTAGACTTAGAGAAAGCTTTTGACAACGTTAACTGGAATACTCTCTTTCAAATTCTGAAGGTGGCAGGGTTAAATACAGGGAGCGAAAGGCTATTTACAATTTGTACAGAAACCAGATGGCAGTTATAAGAGTCGAGGGGCATGAAAGGGAAGCAGTGGTTGGGAAAGGAGTGAGACAGGGTTGTAGCCTCTCCCCGATGTTATTCAATCTGTATATTGAGCAAGTGGTAAAGGAAACAAAAGAAAAATTCGGAGTAGGTATTAAAATTCATGGAGAAGAAGTAAAAACTTTGAGGTTCGCCGATGACATTGTAATTCGGTCAGAGACAGCAAAGGACTTGGAAGAGCAGTTGAACGGAATGGACAGTGTCTTGAAAGGAGGATATAAGATGAACATCAACAAAAGCAAAACGAGGATAATGGAATGTTGTCAAATTAAATCGGGTGATGCTGAGGGGATTAAATTAGGAAATGAGACACTTAAAGTAGTAAAGGAGTTTTGCTATTTAGGGAGTAAAATAACTGATGATGGTCGAAGTAGAGAGGATATAAAATGTAGACTGGCAATGGCTAGGAAATGGTTTCTGAAGAAGAGAAATTTGTTAACATCGAGTATAGATTTGAGTGTCAGGTAGTCGTTTCTGAAAGTATTTGTATGGAGTGTAGCCATGTATGGAAGTGAAACATGGACGATAACCAGTTTGGACAAGAAGAGAATAGAAGCTTTCGAAATGTGGTGCTACAGAAGAATGCTGAAGATTAGATGGGTAGATCACGTAACTAATGAGGAGGTATTGAATAAGATTGCGGAGAAGAGAAGTTTGTGTCACAACTTGACTAGAAGAAGGGATCGGTTGGTAGGACATGTTCTGAGGCATCAAGGGATCACAAATTTAGCATTGGAGGGCAGCGTGGAGGGTACAAATCGTAGAGGGAGACCAAGAGATCAATACACTAAGCAGATTCAGATGGATGTAGGTTGCAGTAGGTACTGGGATATGAAGAAGCTTGCACAGGATAGAGTATCATGCAGAGCTGCATCAAACCAGTCTCAGGACTGAAGACCACAACAACAACAACAACACAACAACAACATGAAGTACAGAGGATATGATGTTGCGGTGTGGGGATGCCCCTCATTAATCTAAGGAAATCAGTAAATGCGGAAATATACGAACACATTTAACAGCACTTCGTACCTCATGCGTTAGAGGAACAGTTTCGAGATGATGACTGTTTCAGCACGAAAACACAGGCTGTATAATGGAGCATATGCGAGGCTTTCGTTTGTGAACAAATATTCCCAAATATTCCTGAAATGAACTGGTTTGTCCAGAGTTCTGAATTGAGCCTGAAACGACATCTTTCCCATGTATCACTGCTGCAACATCGTTCCGTAACGGAGTAACTGTAATCAAAATGATGCACGGCATCTGTGGATATGAATTAATCAATTAAAGAACAGAATTAGCAAGACGCATCCCAAGTCTGGAGCTCATTTGAATGCAAGGCATTGGGAGAGTGCTCTAGTTTATATTTAAAAAGTGAAGACCTGGTCCTGACCGTTGTGTTTCATAATTTCTGCACACTCTGCCTTAAGATATACGAACTACACTGCGCCTTTTATTTACCTCACTTTGCTTAGTATGAGACACGTTGCTAACAAGAGGAAAGAAAGATTACAATATACTACTCACATTGAGCAATGAGTTTTTAGGGCATGGTATCAGAGATGATGATGTTCGCTGCTCCAGCAGGCATGCACTTACAAACAAGTACATTGATGACTCAGGTAAAAATAAGGATGTACCTCACTGTTAACAGTCTGTTCAGTTGAGCCATGATGCAACACCTACCACGTGAACCTGGTAAACTGTTGGAAATGGAGTGCTGCTCTTGTTGCAAGACCCACTTTCAAGTGCAGTGTTGTATTTAATGAAAATTTATTTTTAATTGAAGTGAACAGATTTAACATTACTTCCAGTGAACCTATAGCTGTAGGAATTGTTGTTGTACACAGTTCCACAACACTGCTCATAGATTTTATTATGACAACATGCTAAAAAATTGATCCAAAAAACGTAAAACTATGTTATACAGACACAGACAGACGAATACGTCATGTAGGGATATCAAATATTTGTGATACCTTTAAAAACAATGATCGGAAGTGATTTGATACTTTGGCTCATGATTATTTATTAGACCATCATTACTGATTTTAACGCTCTTTGTAGATAGCCCAACCATGATTTATAGTTATATTAAGTACTACTTCGTCTAGAATCAAGCTAAAAACAACGATGATGATGATAACGACGAAGTTCAGGTAACTTTCTCCTTCTTCATCTCTTGCTTCAGTGTAATCTCTGGTGCTGCCACTGCTGCAGCTCTGTTAGGAGGAAGAGAGTAATAGAGTACAGATTCTCCACAGATTCTGTAATACTGAAAAATACTGAGTGATTAGCAGTTTTGTTAACAGTAAAATACACATTAAATAAAAATTCGCCCTGCTGAGTCTGCAGAGATTTCTCATCTCATGTGCTGAATCAGATATTTGCAAAACACATTCCCGGAAACGCCAGTTTCTCTTAACGCTCGAGGAAACAGATAAACCTGATCAAGCTGAAAGACCTGTTTTTCTCCGAGACACTAGCACAAGCTAGTGGGAACTTGTGCCCGCAGGTTACTTGTCTTATCACACTCGGCTTCTTCTCCTGACTGTAGGAGGAGAGATATTCTGAGTTAAAAGACAACCATTACCATGGAGAACTTATCAAGAGAAATTTCACATCAATGCACGCATAATGATTCAGTGCAGCAGGTTGTGTCTCAGCAGCCGCAGTAGGCCTACCAGCGCCCTTTCAAGAGATAACATTACACACTCCGGCCGATTTTGCAGGATACCATTTAAATCATTCTCTGTTTGCCTAACTCCACACTCTAAGTGTATTAATGACTCGATTATTTTTAGTTCTTCTGCTGGAGTCCATAATTCAGTGTGCGCTTCTTTTCCCAAATCAAAAATTATGTTGACTATTTCCGACTCAAGTCTTCCACTCTACTACTTTCGTCAGACATCGTAAGATTTTAGACAATAAAAAGTGCGTCCTGAATTTCTTGTTCAATAGTTCAATAGCTATTATATCATTGTCATGCGCACACTGCTTTCAAATCCAGGAACAACATCAGTGGCCACATCAGTTAGTTCAGATGTTTCCAGTGAAGGAAATCGATTGGCGCTGGTGATTCAGTGGACACAGTTTTCCAGTCGCAAACGTCACGTCAAGCGCAGTTACGTTCTCTCTCATATCCATATGTATGTCGCCAACTATCACTGCTGATTCATTACTTTTATTTAATGCAGACTTAATGATTTGAGCGCATTTATACCATGAGTTTGAACTTCATTGTTTTCGAGCGAGATAACATTACTTTTGAGATATTCCTGAGAGGTTTAACAAACAATTGAAGATATTGTGCTGTATAACACATTTTAGGAGATGTAATTTTAAACAATAGAAAGTTAACTAGCAAATTATCAAACATCTACACTCTTCCTGTTGGTTCAAAACAGATGTTATTCACAGTGCCATGCATTCTGTCTTTTGAATTACCAGTAAATGATGTTGGCAGTCTACCACCACGCTTCCAACATAACTTTCTCTCGTGGCTGTATTTCATTGCCATCATCTTCGTCGTCGTCGTCGTCGTCGTCTTCAGCTACTTCTGCTTTCATAAATACTTCTAAGACCTGGTGGTCAAGGAAGGCACGATTCGGTTACAATTGAGGATGGTGCAGTAATCGGTTACTATTGGTTGGCTTTTCTTTTAACCACATACAATTTATTTAAAATCAACAACAAATTAAGATAATGGCAATAATTTAAGAACTGTTTCACGTCTAAAGGCCTTAATAGCAATAAATTAGGAATTGTATCACGGCTGAAGGCCTTAATGGTAATAAATTAAGAATTATTTAACTTGTTGCAACTTACAATCAACAGTTATTAAAATATTGAAAACAAATCACCAAGGTCTTAATGGTTAACTGCTAAACTACAATTGACACATTAGAATTTTAAGACAAGTAGCGACAGTCACAGCTCCAGCCCTTTAACGCCAAGAATGGCAATTATTAAAAAAATTTAACAAACATAGTGTCAAACAGCAAAGCAATAGCAACAATTAATTTAAAGGACAGGCAACTGACTACCAAACAGGTATGATGAATCGATAGTAAATTTGGTAGAACAACCGTTTAAACTTGCTGTAACGCCAAAAATGGCAATTACCTTAAAAAAATTATAAACATACAATAAAAATCAAAGATAAAAACAAGGTTAATTTAAAAGGATAAGCAACTGATCACCAAACACGTGAGACAAATCATGGTAACTTGGTAAAAAAATAATAACACAATAATAAAACACAAGGGCTAGTCACAGACATTGCTCCAGGAATCGACCTCTGAGTAGTTCAGGCCAAAACACTTTCACGAGCCATGAGAAAGGCAGCCAAGAGATGCATTCACTGCAAAAGATAGTAACTCAGACTAGTGGCATTATAACGAATGACTAATGATAATCTGCTAAAGCTACCTAACGTCTGATAACCAATGCAACAATGGAACATCACACCAAAGCCGGAACCGGCGGTCAACACTACGTCGTCAGAATGCTGTGTTTAGAGCGTCCGAAAGCAGAAAGGAACCACTACTACCACAGTAGAAGAAACACCAACTGACCTTACCGGGCAGCAGCGGCAAGGTGAGGAAACGTACAATGCCGTTACATATACTAACCTCCAGGGCAGTTCACTGAGGCGTTAGCGGCCACCAGGCAGGAAAAATACCGCTTGTTGAACTTAACAAAACAAGAGGTGGAGGAAAGCTACTTAGAACCGCCTTCCCCAAGCACTCCACTCTCGGCGACACTGCAAACAGCATCACGAACCCAAGTCACTGGAAAATCGCGAGATCTGACAATGGTGAAGGTTTCACTGCTGGGATGAAAATCCACTCAACTTGAAGCTTGTAGGATCAGGTTGACGACTAGGTCGTGTACCCTCGTGACCACAGCCCTTGCATCCAGCAGTGTGTGCGTGCCGCCAGCAGTCCCGGGGTGTTCTCTCACTGCTCTCTTTCCTCCTCCAGAGTCCTCAACCGAACTGCTCACTCACACGACCCGGAAGAACAATGGCGACACCCCAAAGGTAGGGCCACAGTTACTACATAGCGATAACGCCGCTGCTGCCACTGGCGGACAGGCAACGCTTGCGAAACCAAGTGGCACCAGTCAACACAAGAAGAATTCAAACAGCCGATATCATGTCAACTAATCGATACAGTCTGGCCTCCAAAAGAGAACGGAAACCTACAACAGCACCAACGCGAGCCTCATCACGGCTCAGCTTAGTTTTCTTTTGACCCATTTCTTTGTCTGGGTATTATTCTCTTGTATGTACAGATCTCTCTCTAGCGGATGACTAAAAGGCCTAAATTATTTTTAAGCGGATATTTCCTCAAGATTTCAAGGCCTGACCCTTTAAGACTGCTGTCCATTCGAATAGAGAGACATCTTGAGAACTGCAGTACTCATTCGCAACAGAATAGACTACGAGCAAACAACTCAGTGTATACCAGTACTCAATGTATTACGTGTTACAGAGTCTTAAATAGCAAATGTAACACCTGAAGGATGTCAGCTGCTAGATGGGAAAAGCTTTACCTCTTCGTAATATAATTTTTGTTGCCTGGAGGCATTATACCTGAAGCTGTACTCCGTCTGTAATATATTGTAAACTTTATAATGTTGTTGCCTGGAGACGTCCCTCTCAGGAGACATCACCTTAACGTAGCATAGTCCGGGCAAGAGGGTTTGCGTGCTCCCGAGATGTGGAGTGTCACGCCGGCGGTGGTGTAGCTACTGACGTGGGCACCCAGGCTGGATGGGCTTCCCCATAATAGTCAGCCGAAGTGTGTCTCACAACTCCCTTTCTTCCTTTGTCCTATCCTGGTTCTTACCCTTCGTTTCAGAGATATTAAATTTTTAAATATGGACATAAAGTTCATATAGTGCAAGGAATTGTCGTTTCTTATACACGCTAGTACGATACAACTGCAAATGAATGGCAAGTGCCTGTAGCTAAAGTGAC
This sequence comes from Schistocerca nitens, assembly GCF_023898315.1. Lineage (NCBI taxonomy): Eukaryota > Metazoa > Arthropoda > Insecta > Orthoptera > Acrididae > Schistocerca > Schistocerca nitens. Next base: position 558,118,021 of record NC_064617.1, read on the forward strand.
TCCATACGCCGGACGTTTTCACTCTGTGCAACCAGTCTTCAACGACGAGAAGTTGGCAAGATAGTGGGCAAGCTTGCTGGCAACTAAAGCGCCTCGAACGCAAAGTAACATCCACAATGAGTACACTTCATCCGCTTGCCATAATGTGGAATTGACAAGGGCAACGGCAGTTTACCGGTTTTAAGACCGCACAAATGGAATTCAATGCACGCGCCAGAGGACGTTACTGACAGTGGCAGGGCCCATCATAGGTTCACTGGCCAGTTATCACCCGCTTCTAGCTGGGAAGCCCCCAGTCTATTAGGTACCGGTCTGTCCTAGCACTGATTATTCTACGTGGTTTGCAAGGAACACCAGCGTCGCTAGAAGTCGTCGCCGTAATGTCGGCACCTGTTAAAACAAGGTCGAGGTGTAAACCTATCTCACTACGTTTTGGAACTTAGAATATCTGTAATATGACGCAAGGCTTCCAAGACACTTCTGTAAGTTTTCAAGATCTATGCGAAACAGCCATCAGTTAAGTGGAATGATGCATGCTTCATGTCGTTGTAACAGCCTTTCAGGATACCAGACTACCATTTGACGGTTCACTTCGGAAGGAAAATTACACATCTTTTGGAAAAGGAATGGCGTTGTCAGTCCCTGATAACATGGTGTTTTTGGCATTGTTATGGCTAGGAGTCCTATTTTGGCCACGAACGACCTTTTTACTTGTGCTGTTCTACGTTTTATGACATCATTGTCTCGCTTGTTATGTGTTACTTTGCTGCCTAGGTAGCAGAATTCCATAACTTCGTCTATTTCGTGATCACCAATCCTGATGTAAAGTTCCTCGCTGTTCTCAGTTATGCTAATTCTCAAAACTTAGTCATTCATCGATTTACTCTCAGTCCGCATTCGATAGCTATTACACTTTTCACTCCATTCAGAAGATCCTACACTTCTTCTTCACATTCACTGAGGATATCAATTTCATCAGCGAAACTTTTAATTAATTTTCTTTTACTTTGCATTTTGTTCCACTCTAGAACTTATCATTTATTTGTGCCATTGCATCTTCGATGTTTACATTACACAGTAGTGGCGAAATATTACATCCTTGTATTACACGGTTTTTCATATGGGCACTTCGTTCCTCGTCTTCCACTCATATTATTCCCTCTTGATTCTTGTACAGTCATGCTCAAAAGTATCCGAACGACCTGAATTGCATTTCGCCTGATTCGCATACAACCCATATAAAGCAGCTGTCTAATAGTACAGTCGTTTGACTATTGAAAATGGTTCCAACAAGTCACCACTAGAAAACACTACTCTGTATCGCAATAACTCTAGATGTAAAGTAATACTACGATACTACAAATATCAGGAAACACATTATCACAGGTAAGACTGTCCTTAAGGCTTGTAAGCTCACATTTATTACAATAAATGACATACCTGAAATGTTACCACTCTCATTATTACGTGAGATAGGTAATACACGTAGTACGTTCGTCGTATTCATGATTTCCTCTTCAAAGTAACATACCGTACTTATTATTTAACACAAAATTACATTAAAAATTTAAGTTATTCACGAGCAGCTAGTAGAGAATATGTATGAACTTCAAATGACACGACGAACCGTCTGGTTCTGCATATGGATTCAGACCCAGGTCATGCAGACTAAGCAAAGATTTCGTGACTGACGGAAACTAACAGTCATTCCTGATTAGGCATACAGAGAGTGATATACCTCGATTTTAGACAGTATCAATTAGCAAATACCAACTTTAAATTACATAGCGCAAACATTTTTAACGGACCCGAATTCCTACCCAGCTCCTATTGTCCCTGTTAACGAACTACGAGAGATGTTAAATATTGCTTCTTAACAAGTAACTTATTTGAAATGCCGTGAGGTAAAGCTTTGTGTTGGGCAGGGATTCGAACCCAGAACGTAATCGGATAGATATCGAAGCACAATCAACTGTGACATATCGCATTTTCTCGGCAGTAGCTAGATGTTTTAACTGAAATGACGAGACGAAACGTTAATTTTTTTCTTCCCAGGACTAACACCTGGCACCTATCGCTGTTATATTCTAGAGAAAACGAACGTTAAACATGGGTTTCTTGCACCAGCAGCGATATGTGAGCATGTTTGAACTAGAAATAATATGACGAAGAGTTCAGTGCTGACTGGGAAGAGAGCCTCACACATGTCGTTGTTGACTACACGCAAAGTGACGTCAGCTACCGAATTTTTCCCCACCAGGAGCTCGGAATAACATGTTGTTGAACTTACAGTGATCTCGGAAATAGTTCTGTGTCTCACTGGGAGTCAAAAACGTCAAATATCGTTAGTGTTGGCAACGAATGAAAATACATTAAAAATAGGAATTATTATCCACCAGCAGATAGGTGTTCTCGTGCTAGATCTTGATAATACATAATGAAATCTTTAATACCGGGCCAGAATTCGAACCCATTCACGCGCAATATGTGGATATGTTGAGGAATCTGCAGTTTTGAACAAACAACAAATTGTAGCAGAGCTGTATTGTCACGAAGGGAACAAATTCCGTGTTAAGGGTGGCCTGAGTTGCATTCCCAGTTCAGAAGCAATTTTATCGCCATACAGAATCTCGGATAAAAGATGGAATAAGTATCCTGTGAGCGTACATAGCGTTTGTTTCGTCACTAGAAGTAAATAACTTGAATAAGAATGGAGTCTGTCTCTCCCTGTCTAAAATCACTGACCGAAGTTGGAATCGAACCCAGACCATAGATATATGAACCTCTCATCAGCCCAACAGACCACCAAACCCTCTTCTGAGTGGCTCATTTTTTTATCTTAACGCCGTTGTGCCACACTGGCTGAGAATTCTGACACACAGATAACCTATATCAATTTGCAGCATGTTTAGTAAATTCATATACTTGGTTGACCGAATCAACATGAACTAGCTGCCTCGGCTACGCAATCCATACATTCATCTTTATTTAGTAATCACCAAAATAAAATCACGTAACTGCCACCAACGCAGAACTGCCAACAGTGTAGGATGCAGAAATTTATATAGGAAGTGTTCCTTTCCACTTGAGCTACTCTATTGCGCTATCTGTTTGTTGAAAACGTCGTGCGGTGCAAAAGAAAAGGTATAACTGTTTGTCTCTGATAAGTATTGTCCTGGCCATATGCATTATCCCACAGCGCTGTGGAATGCAGAAGTTCTGGAAGAATTGTTTGAGACTTCTGGAGCTGTTACGGCTATGTGTCGGTTAGTAGCGTAATGTTAAGTATCGCGCGCGCGGTAGGTAAGATGTCGCAGGTCCGAATACATTCACTGCAACAATTTTTAAAACGCGTTTCTGCTGTCTGCTAAGGTTATCTATGTATTGGAACGTGTAAATTATTCCCTTCACTTCTCAACCCAAAATAGGCGTATGTGGTAAAAGGGCTAACTTCTGCGACATTTTGTTCGTTTCAGGTTTAACAGACAGCCAGACAGTAGATGCAATTCGAATTTTTGTATTATGTATGGGTAGAGCGCATCGTGCCAAAATACGCCGGAAAAGTATTTCGTATATTAGCTGTCGTCTGCTAGTGGCATTTTATTCTTCTTCAAACCTTGTTTGAGAGCTTTAACTCAGAACAAGGTATCTACATGCATGTAATCAATAAACTGCATGTGCATTTTCAGACTGTTATAGATAACATCAGAGAATTCTTATGTATCGTTGATGATTAATTTGTCTCTCATCTTTACTATTGTTTTAACAACATTAAAGGAAACCTTACGAAAATGGTGAACTGTATTATAAAAAATGAAATAAAACTACCTCTATCGTGCCTCTATCGACACGAATTGGTAAAATACTACACACTTAGATTTTGATTGGGTTTGTGTTTAATTGGTATGCTGTGTCATACTTAAGATCTATGCAAATGTGGCATCTCATAAATAAAGTTATGTATTCCTAGAAACCCAAAATTTGCTTGTCAGCAGCGGAAAGAGGCGTTACCTGTTGTGCAGCATTGTAAGTTTTTCACCATTGCACTATGAGCCGAAAGCATTTTCTTGCGATTTCCTTATCGATGTTTGATCTGACTGTTTGTAGATCTTTCATAGAAGGGATAAAACCGCTGCATTCAGTGAGACTGGAACTGTGAACCAAGACACTCTGTTTCACAGGTCAGCACGTTACCACAGCGCTGGCGAAGAGATATGTGTCTTAATTTCCTCTTACTAGACCAATAGTGGGTAGAACTCGTAAACCGCTATTTGAAGGACAAGATTAGTTGCGATTTCCACGTGCAACGACTTTCCTGGGCTGAAAACCGTAAATTTACAATTTTTGTTACACCTCACGCGATAACAACTCAGATTATTCAATGGAAATAACAAGTAAAATCAAGTGAATTTTGAGGCTTAATTTCGTGCACACCAGGAAGTAACTTGTCGATCACAGAGTTGCCAAACATTCAATGCCTTTTTGCCAAATCTCAGTTACAATACCAGCAGGAAGGAGACATACCGATGTGATCTTACAGTGGGCTGGGAAGTGACCATAGCTGTTGTGTCCAAGTCGCAGCTGCAACGCCTTGGAATGCATAATGCGTCTGATTCGCATTTCTATAACTAAGTTTAGGGACTTGGGCGTAGTTACTAATAATACTCAGAATTGACTTCAAACGTGGCATCACAAATCAGTAACTCTCATAGTTGTTTTCATATTTCTTTCGTAAGTGTACTCAAAACTAAGAAATTCATTGACAGACGTTTTTGTGCCTCGCCGATAGTCGAGCACAAGAAACAAATAAAAATAAAAAAAGAATTTGTGTGTTTTTGTGTGTGTGTGTGTGTGTGTGTGTGTGTGTGACACAGAGAGAGAGAGAGATAAAAATCAAAAAGAATAAGAGAAAGAGAGAGAGAGAGAGAGTAAAAAATTGTAAATAAATTGAATCATGGTATTTAAAGAACCCTTTCATTAAAATGACACGAACCACATCATTACGACAATCCTGTTCATGATCTGTGAAACAAGGATAAATCTAATGTAATCTAATCTAATTATATCAAATTGATGACTAGCCATGAAGAGTCTTGAATTACCGAAGTTTTTGCCAACACCAGTAACCAAATCTAACCTCGAAAATAAAAGACGACAATTTTTGTAATAAACCGGGAATTCTGTCAAGACCCTTTCGTCCCTGTTAATTAACCACGAAAGATGTCTGATATACTTCTATTCTGAAGTAACAAAGTGTGCATGCATTTATAGATGAAGTGCATGATGTGAAGTTCTGTGACAGAGATACGAACCCATCACGGTTCCTTCCCTGTGTACGGAATCCTTTTCAGGTTACTAACAAACATCAGTAATAACTAGTAGATTACATTAAAACTAAAGCAGTTGATGAAGACGTTACTTGATAACAAAATCGCGGTGCCTTTCTTCATTTACTTGCGCCTAGAGATGGATACCGAGTACTGCCAAACCCAAAGGCAAGAGAATTCCGATATACGTCGCTGTCAGTTCTTACATATGATTTTGTCGACATGACCTGTTTCAAGTTGTGTATGACAGACAATGTTTTAGAAAATCAATTGTTTTCCTTTGCAATAAACAGAAAGATTTTCATTCTAAGTATCCAAGTACAAAATTTTCGCTATATTAGTTCAAATATAATATTCGCTTCTATAATGTAGGGAAGTATTTCACAGTTGCAAAACTCGCATCCGACTCATTGACCTTACACTTAGTCGCTGACCATAAATTCTAGCTCACAGTGACACCAGATTGAGTAACCTAATGTAGCGAAGACTGTTTGCCAGTGCTCTTTCTCACCGGAAAATACGCAATTCACTCATTGGGCTCCATAAGTACACTGTAACAGTAATTTCTGTGTGTATGCAATGCATACGGATTAGAATTTAGTGGAGCTCTCTCTTCTACTACTGTATACAATATGCCTGACCTAAACGGGTCCTTACAGGCCTGGGGCAGTGCAACATCATACTAACAACAGTAATGTGCTTATACTGACAACCTGACTTCGTTTTACCTGATGTTGCAAACATTTAAATAAAACAACATGACCTTCCAGTGAGAGACATTTCGTCCCTCTTTTCCTTCTGTGAAATTTGTCAGTAAGCTTTTTGCTTTCCAGCCAGCGAAATGCGGCAGAGTACGGCCGGTAAACGATTCACAAACCACGATTTAGTGCCGTTAAGACGATTTCTTTAAACATTGTCGTAGCTGAAGGAATTTAAGTTTCGTCTTAAATCGTCTCAATCAGCAATGTTCACAGACATCTCAAATAGGAAAAAGCTCATTATCCAGGTACGAAGGTTGTAAGACAAACTTCCCACAGTTTGTGTCAGGTTGATCTTTTCGTCTGATAGCACTGCGTAAGTATTTGGTCTATGAGGTATCACAAGTAGTGTTCCTGTAGCTGTGGGAATCATTGCTTGATAACGAGTTTAACACCAATGGGTACAGTACTGCTAAATATTCTAAATGATTATCAACCTAAGTCTGAGTTTATCCGCAAACTGAGGCGAATTTATAATATTGAAGCTAGACTGTGTATCCTTGTCTTCCTTGAGTGGGCATTGGAAGGCGTTTACACACACGTATACAATACTATGAATATTTAGAATGCTATAGTTAACTTTGCTCTCAAAAACCACATTTGTTTTTTTAATTCTTCTGGGTCTTCAACGTGCAATATGTGTTGTAATTACAGTCTTCGTGCAAAAAATTGACCGCCGAGTCGTTCACGTAAGGTGGGCACTACAGCAGTGCTCCTCTCAGAATCATATGTCCGGCAATATGCTCGATCTGACAACATTGTAGACTGCGGCACTTCCCAGAGGAAGTCTTGACTTCAGTCTTAGTACTTTATTCTTGACTACAACCGTAGCCTTGAGGTAAAACGCGAGACTAGCTAATACGACGTCTGGTAACTAAAAGCACACGTCGACACAGTTTTTATCGCCCTTTCCTCTCGGTGCTGAAGATATGAGTGTAATTCAAGCGAATCTACAACAGATTTCGCTTTCTGTCACACTGGTAATAACAGTTTGGTCCAACAATGTTTTAGTGAAAAATTTCTTTGCCGACCATCTGCCTCTGAACACCGCATGCGTCTGAGTTCTCTGGGACCCGTTTGCTGCCTACCGGCGGGGGCTGAGACACTGCATATTCTCGCCTTCTGCCAACAACGTCAGCTCCACTCCGCACTCTCGACCATGTAAAATGCTTTAATGTTGTTGACCCACAAAATCTGTCTACGACTTGTTCAAATGGCTCTGAGCACTATGGCACTTAACAACTGTGGTCATCAGTCCCCTAGAACTTAGAACTACTTAAACCTAACTAACCTAAGGACATTACACACATCCATGCCCAAGGCAGGATTCGAACCTGCGAACATAGCGATCACGCGGTTCCAGACTGAAGTGCCTGTGATTTGTGTTTCACTCTTGATAGCAAAGGAGGCACAAAACAGTTTTTATTTGATGATTATTTTATGCCACTAGAATGCAATACATCAGTGTGGCACAGAATTAATTTCGTTGTTTCTGATCCAGTGCACTACAATTAAAGCGTCACATTCTGTTCTTTTTCCTTTCACAGGAGGTTCCTCAAATAATTTATTATCGTCATGGATTCATATGTGTTAGTCAAGGCTCAGAGAGTAAATGCAATGTAATGAGTTTGATTTCTTTCTTTCAATCTCTATGGTAAATGGATGCAAAAGATTGTGTCAATACCTATCAGAACCTGCTCTATAGCTACTCAGGCAAATTGCTTCTTTTGAATTATATACCTTAATTAATGGAGAAATGAACGCTGTTCACAAGTGATATTTAAAATATTCAACTGGATTTAAGGCGACAAAATTGCCCATATTTGAAGCTACCCAGAGAAAAAGTAAGTTGCTAGAGCTGCTGTTAGCAAATGTCTGCAGGGAGTTCCAAATTGCTTCTGTGGAAATTTAGCATAGAGGCCCTATAGTAATCAAGAGGTTCATTTCCTTCATACTTATCACCCTGGCATGTGAGTCTTAAGTGAAGAACAATATTGAAATTCGTATCGAAAATGGTCGATTCGAATTTCTTCAGAGACGCTGGTATTGCGATGCAGATTGGCAGTCAGAAAGCCAAGATCTATTACCATTAACACAACTTACTGAGTCGAGCTACCAAGAGGATTCGATGTCTAAAGGTTTTCTTCCGATTTCGATACAGAATTTTTTCTGGAAATTCGCAGCTTCATAAAATATATCAGAAAAAAAGCTCTCATACGCTGGCCCCTACCACGGTTACAACTGACGACGGATTGAGCTATTCTGACCCAAGACTTGGGCGGTCCCACCGGGCTACGGACACACTGCTGCCTGTACGCCACTCCCATCATGGTACTTGTCGCTCAGCCTCATAACGCATCGTGAAGATAATAAAAGTTGTCACTTATGTGAAGAATAGTATTTCTTCAGGTAAAAAATTGAATTTTCTGACTCAGTGTCTTAGTTTACATGAGGATTATATAGCACGAGTGATTCAAATGGAAAGGGAATATCAAGTGAATTTGGCGAGTTAATTCAGTACCACACGCGGAAGTGATTGCACTGTCACAGTGTTGCCTAATGTATGGGACGATGTTGTCAATTCTCAGCTGTGCTAGGAACAGCTCTGTAGTGGTATGCGAGGAGAATGCCGTGCTCGTGTCATAGGAGGATATGGAGAGGAGGCGCGGGGTTTGGTTAATATGCAGAGTTTTCTCCTACCAGATGCGTCAAACATTCAGGTGTACAATTTTCCATCACGATTACAGTTTCCTACGAAATATGTACGGATAAAACACTTACCTTGTTACTTTGTGACAAAATATTATTTCAGTACAATAAAAAGTCTTTGGAAATCACTTATACCCACCTGTCACAAAAGTAAGATAACAAACACTTTGCTCCTCAAAATCGATTGCACCTATGTGCAGTCTTGTGACGTTTAATAAATCGTCTTAACGGCACTACATCGTGGGTTGTGAATCATTAACCAGCCGAACTCTGCCGCATTTCACTGGTTGGAAGGCAAAAAGCTTACTGACAAATTTCACAGAAGGATAAGGGGGACGAAATGTCTCCCACTGGAAGGTCATGTTGTTTTATTTAAATGATTACAAAATCAAGTAAAACGAACAGTCAGGTTGTCAGTATAAGCACATTACTGTTGTCAGTATGGTGTTGCACTGCCCAGGGCCTGTAATGATAAAGGGCCCGTTTAGATCAGGCATATTGTATACAGAAGTGGAAGAGAGAACACCACTAAATTCTAATCCGTATGCATTGCATACACACAGAAATTACTGTTACAGTGTACTAATGGAGCCCAATGAGTGAATTGCGTATTTTCCGGTGAGAAAGAACACTGGCAAACAGTCTTCGCTACATTAGGTTACTCAATCTGGTGTCACTGTGAGCTAGAATTTATGGTCAGCGACTAAGTGTAAGGTCAATTAGTCGGATGCGAGTTTTGCAACTGTGAAATACTTTCCTACATTATAGAAGCGAATATTATATTTGAACTAATATAGCGAAAATTTTGTACTTGGACACTTAGAATGAAAATCTTTCTGTGTATTGCAAAGGAAAACAATTGATTTTCTAAAACATTGTCTGTCATACACAACTTGAAACAGGTCATGTCGACAAAATCATATGGAAGGACTGACAGCGACGTATATCGGAAGGCAGTAAGATCTCTTGCCTTTTGGTTTGGCAGTACTCGGTATCCATTTCTAGGCGCAAGTAAATGAAGAAAGGCACCGCGATTTTGTTATCAAGTAAAGTCTTCATCAACTGCTTTAGTTTTAATGTAATCTACGAGTAATTACTGATGTTTGATATTAACCTCAAAAGGATTCCGTAGACAGGGATGGAACCTGTTCTTGGGAAACTACTTCTATAGTGACCAAAAGGCATCACATGACCTTCAAGTACAGTGTTCCAGCAGCGGTATGACGAAAATGATAGTAATAATGACGGTAATAATCGAATTATCCGGTAATTTCACTTCCCATTGGATTTTCTCGAACTAAGAAATTTGCTGAATTTGTGAAAATTTCAAAATGCCTAGAAGAGTCTTTACATCCTGCTGGCATGAGAATAGCATAATCTCCGCTACAGAAGCTTGCTTCTACTTAACCATTTAATAGACTCACGTTTTTTCCACCGTGACTAATTGTGTAAGCTAAGCACATCATCTGTTACAGCACACTCCTGGGGCTGGGAAATGTGGCCTCAATGGTCTGGCGGAATCGCAAGAAATTGTAATGCGTGGGTTCAAAAAATGGTTCAAATGGCTCTGAGCACCCTGGGACTTAACATCTATGGTCGTCAGTCCCCTAGAACTTAGAACTACTTAAACCTAACTAACCTAAGGACATCACACAACACCCAGTCATCACGAGGCAGAGAAATTTCCTGACCCCGCTGGGAATCGAAACCGGGAACCAGGGCGCGGAAGCGAGAACGCTACCGCACGACCACGAGCTGCGGACCGTAGCTTCAGGCATTTACTTTTAAGAGGCACAAACAGATTTACTTTACCCCAGGTAACATCAAGAGAGAGACGTTATAATCTAGAATCCGCATTAAACATCACGTTCCTTCATTACCAACTGGGCAGAGCCGGTTAACGTTGGGAAATGACATAGCGGAAGTCATGGTAAACAGAAATATAGTCGCTAGTAAACTTACTTACATTAGAAAATTTTAATTTATTTGATGAACCGATAGCCATTTAAAGGAACAGGGCTCTTACTTGTACCTGATTCAACTAGAGTCGTTGAAAAATTTGGTGCTGGACTGTGATTGAAATTCGTATCTCCTCTTTCGAGGATCTGAATCTCTCGGAACAGTATAGTTCAATCATTTCGTTCCTTTTCTCAAGACTGCAATGTTCTCTAGGTCTCCTCCAAAGGTAAGTATGTGGGTCCGAATCCTGATCCAGTACAAAAATGTTCATAATTTCGTTTCAAGCCCTATCACGAGCACACCGGCATGTTAGTGAAAATTAATGTACATTTATAATGTCTGTTCATGTTTTGCCAACAATCGCAATAGGTGTCGTTATTTGTGGTCAAACATTCACACATCTTACTATTGGTGAGTAAGCAACTGATACTTAAGCTACATTGGTGGATGCACGATAGGTGAGCAGTTCGATTGTCGCTTAGGCACAAAAGATTGTATCCTTATTTTAGATTCAAACACCTAGCAGCTGGTAAGAAAAACCGGTACGAAACATTTGATTTTACTTAGTTAACAATCCGATTACGTGTTGGGTTCGTATCTCCGTCACAGAACTTCACATCATGCACTTCATTTTTAAATGCATGGACACTTTGTTACTTCAGAATAGACGTATATCAGACATCATTCATGGTTAGTCGACAGGGACGAAAGGGTGTTGATAAAAGTCCCGGTTTATTACAAAAACTGTCGTCTTTTGTTTTCAAGTTTGGATATGGTTACCGGTATTAGCAAAAATTTCGGTAATTCATTACTCTTCATGGATAGTCATCAATTTCATATAACTAGATTACATTACATTAAATTAATTCTTGTTTCATAGAATATAAATACGATAGTTCGTAATGATGAAGAACGTGTCATTTTTGTGAATGATTTCTTTACATACCATGATCCTATTTATTTACAATTTTTTATTCTCTCTCTCTCTCTCATTCATTACATTTTTATCTCTCTTTATGTCACACACACACACACACACATACACATTCTCTTTTTTTTATTTGTTTGTTGTGCTCGACTATCAGCGAGGCACGAAAACGTCTGTGAATAAGTTTCTTAGTTTTGAGTACACTTACGAAAGAAATATAAAAACAACTATGAGAATTACTGATTGATGATGCCACGTTTGCAGTCAGTTCTGAGTATTATTAGTAACTATGCGCCAGTCCCTAAACCTAGTTACAGAAATGCGAATCAGACGCATTACGTATTCCAGGCCATAGCAGCCGCGACTTGGAGACACCAGCTATGGTCACTTCCCAGCCCGCTGTAAGATCACATCGGTACGTCTTATTCCTGCTGGTATTGTATCTGAGATTTGGCAACAATGCAATCTATGTTTGGCAAATCTGTGCTCGACGAGTTACTTCCTGGTGTGCACAGAATTATGCCACAAATTTCACATGATTTTACTTGTCGTTTCCATTGAATAATCTGAGTTGTTATCGCGTGAGGTGTAACAAAAATTGTAAATTTACGGTTTTCAGCCCAGGAAAGTCGTTGCACGTGGAAATCGCAACTAATCTCGTCCTTCAAATAGCGGTTTACGAGTTCTACCCACTATTGGTCTAGTAAGAGGAAATTAAGACACATATCTCTTCGCCAGCGCTGTGGTAACGTGCTGACCTGTGAAACAGAGTCTGTCTTGGTTCACAGTTCCAGTCTCACTGAATGCAGCGGTTTTATCCCTTCTATGAAAGATCTACAAACAGTCAGATCAAACATCGATAAGGAAATCGCAAGAAAATGCTTTCGGCTCATAGTGCAATGGTGAAAAACTTACAATGCTGCACAACAGGTAACGCCTCTTTCCGCTGCTGACAAGCAAATTCTGAGTTTATAGGAATATATATCTTTATTTATGAAATGCCACATTTTCATAGATCTTGAGTATGACACAGCATACCAATTAAACACAAACCCAATCAAAATCTAAGTGTGTAGTATTTTACCAATTCGTGTCGATAGAGGCACGATAGAGGTAGCTTTATTTCATTTTTTGTAATACAGTTCACCATTTTCGTAAGGTTTCCTTTAATGTTGTTAAAACAATAGTAAAGATGAGATACAAATTAATCATCAACGATATATAAGAATTCTCTGATGTTATCTATAACAGTCTGAAAATGCACATGCAGTTTATTGATTAAATGAATGTAGAACACTTGTTCTAAATTAAATCTCTCAATCAAGGTTTGAAGAAGAATAAAATGCATCTACCTGACGACAGCTAATATAGGAAATACTTTTGTGACGTATTTTGGCATGATGCTCTCTACCCATACATAATACAAAAATTCGAGATGCATCTACTGTCTGGCTGTCTGTTAAACCTGAAATGAACAAAATGTCGCAGAAGTTAGCCCTTTTACCACATACGACTATTTTGGGTTGAGAAGTGAAGGCAGTAAGTTACAAGTTCCATTAGATTGATAACTTTAGCAGACAGCAGAATTGCGTTTTAAAAAATATAGCAGTGAATGTATTCGAACTCGCGATATCTTACCTACTAGCCCACACAGAGCTGTAACAGCTCCAGAATTCAGAAATAATTCTTGCAGAACTCCTGCATTCCAGAGTGCTGTTGGATAATGCATATGGTCATGTCAATACTTATGAGAGACAAACAATTATACCTTTTCTTTTGCACCGCACGACGTTTTCAACAAACAGATAGCGCAATAGAGTAGCTCAAGTGGAAAGGAACACTTCCTATATAAATTTCTGCATCCTACACTGTTGGCAGTTCTGTGTTGGTGGCAGTTACGTGATTTTATTTTGGTGATTACTAAATAAAGATGAATGTATGGATTGCGTTGGTGGGGAGGCTTGCGTGCCTCAGCGATACAGATAGCCGTACCGTAGGTACAACCACAACGGAGGGGTATCTGTTGAGAGGCCAGACAAACGTGTGGTTCCTGAAGAGGGGCAGCAGCCTTTTCAGTAGTTGCAGGGGCAACAGTCTGGATGATTGACTGATCTGGCCTTGTAACAATAACCAAAACGGCCTTGCTGTGCTGGTACTGCGAACGGCTGAAAGCAAGGGGAAACTACGGCCGTAATTTTTCCCGAGGGCATGCAGCTTTACTGTATGATTAAATGATGATGGCGTCCTCTTGGGTAAAATATTCCGGAGGTAAAATAGTCCCCCATTCGGATCTCCGGGCGGGGACTACTCAAGAGGATGTCGTTATCAGGAGAAAGAAACCCGGCATTCTACGGATCGGAGCGTGGAATGTCAGATCCCTTAATCGGGCAGGTAGGTTAGAAAATTTAAAAAGGGAAATGGATAGGTTAAAGTTAGATATAGTGGGAATTAGTGAAGTTCGGTGGCAGGAGGAACAAGACTTCTGGTCAGGTGACTACAGGGTTATAAACACAAAGTCAAATAGGGGTAATGCAGGAGTAGGCTTAATAATGAATAGGAAAATAGGGACGCGGGTAAGCTACTACAAACAGCATAGTGAACGCATTATTGTGGCCAAGATAGATACGAAGCCCACATCTACTACAGTAGTAAAAGTTAATATGCCAACTAGCTCTGCAGATGACGAAGAAATTGAAGAAATGTATGATGAAATAAAAGAAATTATTCAGATAGTGAAGGGAGACGAAAATTTAATAGTCATGGGTGACTGGAATTCGAGTGTAGGAAAAGGAAGAGAAGGAAACGTAGTAGGTGAATATGGATTGGGGCTAAGAAATGAAAGAGGAAGCCGCCTGGTAGAATTTTGCACAGAGCACAAATTAATCATAGCTAACACTTGGTTTAAGAATCATGAAAGAAGGTTGTATACATGGAAGAACCCTGGAGATACTAAAAGGTATCAGATAGATTATATTATGGTAAGACAGAGATTTAGGAACCAGGTTCTAAATTGTAAGACCTGTAGATTAAAACTGAAGAAACTGCAAAAAGGTGGGAACTTAAGGAGATGGGACCTGGATAAACTGACTAAACCAGAGGTTGTAGAGGGTTTCAGGGAGAGCATAAGGGAACAACTGACAGGAATGGGGGAAAGAAATACAGTAGAAGAAGAATGGGTAGTTTTGAGGGATGTAGTAGTGAAGGCAGCAGAGGATCAAGTAGGTAAAAAGACGAGGGCTAGTAGAAATCCTTGGGTAACAGAAGAAATATTGAATTTAATTGATGAAAGGAGAAAATATAAAAATGCAGTAAATGAAGCAGGCAAAAAGGAATACAAACGTCTCAAAAATGAGATCGACAGGAAGTGCAAAATGGCTAAGCAGGGATGGCTAGAGCACAAATGTAAGGATGTAGAGGCTTATCTCAGTAGGGGTAAGATAGATACTGCCTACAGGAAAATTAAAGAGACCTTTGGAGATAAGAGAACCACTTGTATGAACATCAAGAGCTCAGATGGAAACCCAGTTCTAAGCAAAGAAGGGAAAGCAGAAAGGTGGAAGGAGTATATAGAGGGTCTATACAAGGGCGATGTACTTGAGGACAATATTATGGAAATGGAAGAGGATGTAGATGAAGATGAAATGGGAGATACGATACTGCGTGAAGAGTTTGACAGAGCACTGAAAGACCTGAGTCGAAACAAGGCCCCCGGAGTAGACAACATTCCATTGGAACTACTGACGGCCTTGGGAGAGCCAGTCCTGACAAAACTCTACCATTTGGTGAGCAAGATGTATGAAACAGGCGAAATACCCTCAGACTTCAAGAAGAATATAATAATTCCAATCCCAAAGAAAGCAGGTGTTGACAGATGTGAGAATTACCGAACAATCAGTTTAATAAGCCACAGCTGCAAAATACTAACACGAATTCTTTACAGACGAATGGAAAAACTAGTAGAAGCCGACCTCGGGGAAGATCAGTTTGGATTCCGTAGAAATACTGGAACACGTGAGGCAATACTGACCTTACGACTTATCTTAGAAGGAAGATTAAGGAAAGGCAAAGCTACGTTTCTAGCATTTGTAGACTTAGAGAAAGCTTTTGACAATGTTGACTGGAATACTCTCTTTCAAATTCTGAAGGTGGCAGGGGTAAAATACAGGGAGCGAAAGGCTATTTACAATTTGTACAGAAACCAGATGGCAGTTATAAGAGTCGAGGGACATGAAAGGGAAGCAGTGGTTGGGAAGGGAGTAAGACAGGGTTGTAGCCTCTCCCCGATGTTATTCAATCTGTATATGGAGCAAGCAGTAAAGGAAACAAAAGAAAAATTCGGAGTAGGTATTAAAATCCATGGAGAAGAAATAAAAACTTTGAGGTTCGCCGATGACATTGTAATTCTGTCAGAGACAGCAAAGGACTTGGAATAGCAGTTGAACGGAATGGATGGTGTCTTGAAGGGAGGATATAAGATGAACATCAACAAAAGCAAAACGAGGATAATGGAATGTAGTCAAATTAAATCGGGTGATGCTGAGGGTATTAGATTAGGAAATGAGACACTTAAAGTAGTAAAGGAGTTTTGCTATTTGGGGAGCAAAATAACTGATGATGGTCGAAGTAGAGAGGATATAAAATGTAGACTGGCAATGGCAAGGAAAGCGTTTCTGAAGAAGAGAAATTTGTTAACATCGAGTATAGATTTAAATGTCGGGAAGTCATTTCTGAAAGTATTTGTATGGAGTGTAGCCATGAATGGAAGTGAAACATGGACGGTAAATACTTTGGACAAGAAGAGAATAGAAGCTTTCGAAATGTGGTGCTACAGAAGAATGCTGAAGATTAGATGGGTAGATCACATAACTAATGAGGAGGTACTGAATAGGATTGGGGAGAAGAGGAGTTTGTGGTACAACTTGACCAGAAGAAGGGATCGGTTGGTAGGACATGTTCTGAGGCATCAAGGGATCACCAATTTAGTATTGGAGGGCAGCGTGGAGGGTAAAAATCGTAGGGGGAGACCAAGAGATGAATACACTAAGCAGATTCAGAAGGATGTAGGTTGCAGTAGGTACTGGGAGATGAAGAAGCTTGCACAGGATAGAGTAGCATGGAGAGCTGCATCAAACCAGTCTCAGGACTGAAGACCACAACAACAACAACATGGATTGCGTAGCCGAGGCAGCTAGTTCATGGTGATTCGGTCAACCAAGTAAATGAATTTACTAAACATGCTGCAAATTGATATAGGGGATCTGTGTGTCAGAATTCTCAGCCAGTGTGGCACAACGGCGTTAAGATAGAAAAATGAGCCACTCAGAAGAGGGTTTGGTGGTCTGTTGGGCTGATGAGAGCTTCATATATCTATGGTCTGGGTTCGATTACAACTTCGGTTAGTTATTTTAGATCAGCAGAGACACATACCGGCCGCGAAGGTCTAGTGGTTCTAGGCGCTCAGTCCGGAACCGCGCGACTGCTACGGTCGCTGGTTCGAATCCTGCCTCGGGCAGGGATGTGTGTGATGTCCTTAGATTAGTTAGGTTTCAGTAGTTCTAAGTTCTAGGGGACTGATGACCACAGGTTTTAAGTCCCATAGTGCTCAGAGCCATTTGAAGCATTTTGAACAGATTCCATTCTCTTCTGGCTACACTAAGTGAAGAAGATATAATGGCATTGTGGTCTGAAATTCACATTACAAATGATATTCCTTCACTACCAAGTAGACGTTAGGTTGAGCCACAATAAAGTCTGGAGTGGCGACATGTAGAAACTGTATCACCAGTAACCTTTCTTATACTATTTATTTATTTCTACTGACGGAACAGACGCTATGTAGGCTCACAGGACACTTATTACATCTTTTATTTCATCTTCTGTATGTCGATAAAATTGGTTCTGAACTGGGAATGCAACTCAGACCGCCCTTAACGCGGAATTTTTGCCCTTCGTAACAATACAGCTCGGCTAGAATTTGTTGTTTGCTCAAAACTGCAGATTCCTCAACATCTACACATATTGCGCGTGAATGGGTTCGAATCCTGGCCCGGCACTAAAGATTTCATTATGTATTATCAAGATGAAGCACGAGAACACCTAAATACTGGTGGATAATAATTTCCATTTTTAATGCATTTTCATTCAATGCCAACACTAACGATATTTGATGTGTTTGACTCCCAGTGAGACACAGAACTATTTCCGAGATCACTGTAAGTTCAACAACATGTTATTCCGAGCTCCTGGTGGGGAAAAATTCGGTAGCTGACGTCTCTTTGCGTGTAGTCAACAACGACATGTGTGGGGCTCTCTTCCCAGTCAGCACTGAACTCTTCGTCATATTATTTCTAGTTCAAGCATGCTCACATGTCGCTGCTGGTGCAACAAACCCATATTTAACGTTCGTCTTCTCTAGAATATAACAGCGATAGGTGCCAGGTTTTAGTCTCGGGAAGGAAAAAATTAACGTTTCGTCTCGTCATTTCAGTTAAAACATCTAGCTACTGCCGAGAAAATGCGATATGTCACAGTTGACTGTGCTTCGATATCTATCCGATTAGGTTCTGGGTTCGAATCCCTGCCCAACACAAAGCTTTACCTCACGGCATTTCAAATAAGTTACTTGTTAAGAAGCAATATTTAACATCTCCCGTAGATCGTTAACAGGGACAATAGGAGCTGGGTAGGAATTCGGGTCCGTTAAAAATGTTTGCGCTATGTAATTTAAAGTTGGTATTTGCTAATTGATACTGTCTAAAATCGAGGTATATCACTCTCTGTACGCCTAATCAGGAATGACTGTTAGTTTCCGTCAGTCACGAAATCTTTGCTTAGTCTGCATGACCTGGGTTTTAATCCATATGCAGAACCAGACGGTTCGTCGTAGCATTTGAAGTTCTTACATATTCTCTACTAGCTGCTCGTGAATAACTTAAATTCTTAATGTCATTATGTGTTAAATAATAAGTACGGTAAGTTACTTTGAAGAGGAAATCATGAATACGACGAACGTACTACGTGCATTACCTATCTCACGTAATAATGAGAGTGGTAACATTTCAGGTATGTCATTTATTGTAATAAATGTGAGCTTACAAGCCTTAAGGACAGTCTTACCTGTGAAAATGTGTTTCCTGATATTTGTAGTATCGTAGTATTACTTTACATCTAGAGTTATTGCGATACAGAGTAGTGTTTTCTAGTGGTGACTTGTTGGAACCATTTTCAATAGTCAAACGACTGTACCAAGGGGCGATTAGAGGACCTGCTAGACAGCTGCGTTATGTGGGTTGTATACGAATCAGGTGAAATTCAATTCAGGTCGTTCGGATACTTTGGAGCATGACTGTACATACTCTATATTACCCGTCTCTGCCTACAGCTTGCCACGATTTATCTCAGAATTCCGAACATTTTTCACCATCTTTCATTGTCGAATGGTTTTTCTAGGCCGACAAATTACAAAAACGTCTCTTAATTTTATGAATAGCAATGTTAGAATTGCCTTTCTGGATCTCTTACATTTTCTTAAGCCAAACTAATCGTGCTCTAACACACCATCGGTTTTTGTCTACATATTATTCTTGTCTTAAACTGTAATGCATGAACTGTTAAGCTGACTGTGCGATAATTCTCGCAAGTTTCGTCTCTTGCAATCTTTGTAATTGTGAGGAGGATGATGTCCCGAGTCAGATGGTATTTCGCCAGACTCATATATTTTACACACCAACATTGCTTTTGGGACGTTATCCATCCCAACTGGCTCATTCGATATTAAGTCTCTCAAAATCTGATTCTAATTCTCGATCACCTAACTCTTCTAAGTCCACTCCTGTTTCTTTTTCTATCACGTCATCTGACAAGTTTTCCCTCTCATGGAGGCCTTCAAGATACTATACCCAGCTATACACTCTCTCCTCTATATTTATCAATGGAATTCCCAAATTCATTCCTAATGTTAGTGTCACTGCTCTTAGTAACAGGACGTTGTTTTGACTCTATATGCTGAATCAATCCTCCCGACAATCATTTCTTTTTGCATATCTTCCCATTTTTCATGCAGCCATTTGGCCTTTGCTTCCCGGCAATTGCTAATTATTTCATTCCTAAGTGACTTTTATTTCTGTATTCCTGATTTTCCCTGAACATTATCGTGCCTCCTTCTTCACCGATCAGCAGAAGTATTTCTTTTCTTTCCCATGGTTTCTTCACAGCTACCTTCTTTGTACATATCGTTTGCTTTAAAACCTCTTCGACGGCACTTTTTAGGCTTGTCCATTTATATACAGTTATAGTGCCTAAGGAGCTATTCGTTATCGCAGTATCTACAGAAATTCAAGGGCATCTCTTTATTGCTCATTGTTTCCATATCACAGTTCTTTGCGCATTTATTCTTCCTAACAAGTCTATTAAACCTTAGCCCAGTAAATTGTGGGCTAAGTCTATATTTGCTCTAAGGTACATCTTACAATCCAATATCTAATCATGAGTCCTACTGCCGTTGTACCATTTCCAGCATCTCAGGATACTACCCTATATACATCTGACCAGAAATCCTTTTCTTCTTTCCACTTGACCTCGCTGACACCCATTATTTCTAAATTCAGCCTTAGCATTTCCCTTCTCAGATTTTCTAGCTCCCCTTTTACGTTCAAACTTCTGACATTCCACGCCCTGACTCGTAGAGCGTTATTCTTTCTTTGGTTATTCAATCTCGTATTCATGGTCACCTCCCCATTGTCAGTCACCTCCCGGAGATCCGTATGGGGGACTAGGCTGGCATTTTTTTCCAGTGGAGAGATCATCATGACATGTTTTCAGTTATAGGTCACATGTCTTGTGGATGTACATTTTGTGTCTTTAATGCAGTGGTTTGTATTGTCTTCTGCATCCTCATGGCGTTGATCATCGGTGATTCTTCCGCCTTTACGAGCAGTTTCCCGTTTCCAGGGCAAGAGAGCGTCTTCAACCTCTGTCTGCTCCTCCATCCCCTTGGCTGGATGAGGATGACTTGTTATGTCAGAACTCTTCGGGCCCCATCACTAGCGATCTTTATTCGAAATTTAAGCGGTGGCAGAGTTCAAATCCGGGACCGAGGAGGGTTTGATTACTAGCCAAATACACTACCTCTAGACCACAGGCCCAGATAAAGAGTATAGTACACTGAAGCGCCAAAGAAACTGGTACAGGTATGCGTATTCAAATACAGATACATGTAAACTGTGGTGGACAACGCCTATATAAGACAAGAAGTGTCTGGCGCTGTTTCTCGATCGGTTACTGTTGCTACAATGGAAGATTATCAAAGTTTAAGTGAATTTGAACGTGGTGTTATAGTAGGCGCACGAGCGATGGAACACAGCATCTCCGAGGTAGCGGTGAAGTAGAGATTGTCCCATATGACCATTTCACGAGTGTACCGTGAATATCAGGAATCCGGTAAAACATCAAATCTCCGTCATCTACGCGGCCGGTAAAAGATGCTGCAAGAACGGGACCAACGACGACTAAAGGGAATCGTTCAACGTGACCGAAGTGTAATCTTTCCGCAAATTGCAGCAGATTTCAATGCTGGAGGGTCATGAAGTGTCAGCATGCGAACCATTCAACGAAACATCATCGATGTGGATTTTCGAAGCTGAAGGCCTACTCGTATATCCTTTATGAGTCCACGACACAAAGCTTTACATCTCGCCTCGGCAAGTCGACATTAACATTGGGCTGTTGGTGACCGGAAACATGTCGCCTGGTCGGAAGAATCTCCTACCAAACTGTATCGAGCGGATGGACATCTACGGGTATAGTGACAATCTCATGAATCCATGGACCCTGCATGTCAGCAGGGGACTGTTCAAGCTGATAGAAGCCCTGAAACGGTGTGGCGCGTGTGCAGTTGGGGTGATATAGGGCCCCAGGTTCATCTAGATACGGATGTGAAGGTGACACGTACGTAGGCGTCCTGTCTGATCACCTGCATTCTTTCATGTCCACTGTGCATTCCCACGGAGTTAGGCAGCTCCAGCAGGACAATGTGACACCCCACACACCCAGAACTGTTACAGAGTGGCTTCAGGAACACTCTTCTGAGTTTAAACACTTCCGTTGGTCACCAGTCTCCCCAGACATGGACATTATTGAGGATAACTGAGATGCCTTGCAAATCGCTGTTCAGAAGAGATCTCCACTCTTAGGGGTTTAGTGACAGCCCTGCGGGTTTCATGTTGTCAGTTCTCTCCAGCACTACTTCAGACATTAGACGAGTCCATGCCACGTCGTGTTAAGGCAGTTCTGCATGCTTGCGGGAGCCCTACAGGATATTAGATTTCTTTACCAGTTTCTTTCGTTCTTCAGTATATTTGATTTATAATATTTGGAGGGATCACATGTTTGTAAGGAGTACAGAATTTTCACATATGAAATACAGAGATATGAGTGTGTGCGTATGCATATCTTTGACATCGGAATTCTTTTAACGTTGCACCAGTGATATGTATGTGTAGGCAAACAACGAATTACTTTGGCTCTGGCATCACTTTAATATTAAGTCAGTAACGAAGAGAAATGGTTACCTATCACAGGTATGGTTAAGGGCTACAATAGCTTTCTTATTTTTATTTATTTTTCTCTTACCTTTCCAATATAGGCAGAGAATAGATGTTTAAAAGGACTACAGAATTATCACATACAGAGGTAACATTTTTTCGTATATAATGCTTATCTTTGAGCTTGGAATAATTTAAATATTAGACCAATGGTGTGCATATTTACGTAAATAATGCGTAACTTTGACCTTGGTTTCGCTGTAAGCCAAAGATATGTGATTTTTACGTAAACAATGGATATAACTGAGTTAAAAGTGCTCAAGACAAATGGAGTTGTTAATTACGTGAAACTTCGGACTAATGTAACCAGATGTGACATCGTATATAGATATGTTATTCTCATGTTAGCACTTACTATTCATAGTTAGTTATCTTGTATTGGGTCCTGTTTGTCCTATTTTGTAATTTTTAGCGCTGATAATGACTATGTAATAGCTGAAATATATATCTGATATCATAAAACGACGTATTTCGCAACGGTGTAAAACTAATATTTGCTGGGGAATTGGGAACTTACACTCCGTGTGTTGCAACCCTTCGGATAGTCGGACTTCACTGAATGAAGTGCTTGTGGGTTTTACCTGTAAGGCTCCATGTGATAACAAGTTCTCCCTTCTTGTCTCTGCTGCGTGACCTCCACGCTTACTTTCACACACTGTTACCCTCCAGCACATATTTTCAAAATAGATTCCTAGTAATTAGTTTTAATTCATTATTTTCATTTTTACCTTTCTCGAAAATGTTTTCTTCTTCTGCTGTGATCATTCATTTTGCTGCCAGAAAAGAAAATTTAATACTCTTGGTGCCTCATTTCCCCCATTAATTTAGCCGGTATAAGTTGTTCATTACATAACCCTTAACTAGATTTGGTTCACTTTCACGTTCATAGCATCAACTCAAGGCACCTTTAATTTCAAATTCCATGTCGTCTCAGAGATAATTACTATGCCTTATGCAAATCGGATTTCACTCATTAGAAAAAGTCTCCCGTATCATTTATCTGTAAGAAAGTTGTAAGTTATTGACGATGTGCGAAGGCAGCCTTCGTCTGCTACGAGTGCCACGGACTTCCGCTGCATAGCGACACTGTATCTGCACCCTGTACTTTGGATGTGGTGGCTGGGTAACCTATGGTGTTTTTTCCAGAGGGATTAAAGTTCTATAAATGACATTTTAGATATAACAAATTCGATGAGTCTGAGAAGATGTTTAGCTAGAAGCACTAATTTCCGCAGATTAGTTTACTAAACTAACTATATCTCTAACGACTGATAAGTATCCACTTAGTATTTTAGATTTGATTCCTTTTATACCCAAAAGTATGCCATTTCACAGTGCTACGTTTTGATATTGTTAATGTTAATTAATTGAAGCCTCGTGATGACTGGGTGTTGTGTGATGTCCTTAGGTTGGTTAGGTTTAAGTAGTTCTAAGTTCTAGGGCACTGATGACCATAGGTGTTAGGTCCCATAGTGCTCAGAGCCATTTGAACCATTAGTTAATTAAAATCCCTGAAATTATGTTACAATACGTTTACATCCAGGGTAACCTTTGAACTATGAGATATTGGTACAGAAAATTGCTAAAAACTTCATTATATTCCAGTACTGTCGGACTGAAACTGAAATTAAAACTCAGAAAAATATGAATTTAAAATGACTGAGCAAATCCTCTTGAATAGTAAGAAACATAACCAACAAAAGCATCTCTTTAATTTTCCACGAGTTGAAGAAACAGGGAATAAAGTTTATAAACCTTTATTCAGCGTTGAAATTTGACGACATGAGTAACACAGTTTGTTTGCTAACGAAACTTTACGTCTGGTCGCGTTAATGGATGTATTTCGTGACGTTTATACTTTCTATTTTTAATGTTTATTGGCATAAGCAAAGTCGAATAAAATCTATTTCGAGGAACTACATTTTTGTGCTGACTGCTCGGGAATCTCCCAAAATTACCCTCACATTATCAGGCAGATTCAACTTTTAACAGTCTATAACTGAACCAAGACAGTCGCCGTCACACTGTTTATCGTACAGTGAGAGCATCGGGACTGCGGAATTCGTAACCATGTGGCTGCATTTGGCGCTGTCTTGCTCTCGTTAGTGTTTGAGAAATCCTCATTTGCTGGAGAGGACATCTTCTGCATCTTGAAGTTTCACGCTTTTTATCCTCTAATCTGTCGCAGAAACTGAGATTTATTTTTCGACTGATGTATTTAGCTCACAAGATTAAGTATAAAGTACGCACCTGAAGTATAGTCTGTGCACATTCTTCAGAGACCACTACAATAGCTCTGGGTGTAAAACGAAATTATATTTAGAACGCCAGTATGGGTCTTCTTAGCCAATATAACACGATGGACTTCTAATTTGATTCCGTTGTGCAAGAAATGGAAGGACAGCCTTATGCGAACTGGAGAATGGATGACGGCCACATGTACTGCATCCATGTATATATCGGTCTGGAAATTCTGAGGCCGGCCGCGGTGGTCTAGCGGTTCTGGCGCTGCAGTCCGGAACCGCGGGACTGCTACGGTCGCAGGTTCGAATCCTGCCTCGGCCATGGGTGTGTGTGATGTCCTTAGGTTAGTTAGGTTTAAGTAGTTCTAAGTTCTAGGGGACTTATGACCTAAGATGTTGAGTCCCATAGTGCTCAGAGCCATTTGAACCATTTTTGAACCATCTGGAAATTCTGAACGGAATCTGAGTGCCAGAGAATCTGCGGTTCGAAAACAGCTGTGTGCGGAAGTAACAGAGAGACAACCAATGACACCGTTTAGACACGTTTATGTATAGCTTCACTCCATATTGACTGGATAACAGCGCCAGAACATCATTGAATCTACCAGTCATCGTAATTTCCCGTGAACAGAGTTATAACCAAAAGTAACAGTATTTCCCGTATGGATCAACAGTGTTAAACCTGCAGTTCAATCGAGATTCCACTAGGGGACAAGTGTTTCCGCTTGCCCTTCCTTGGGGACATCTGTCTTACCAACCAGTCCTGGGTCGCGCTGGTGATATTTGACGTAGCTTCCCCAATTGCCCTGTAAGACAAAGCAAATTGTGTTTCCAGGGCCGCTGAAGTTAGTTAGATTTTGTGGATACAGTGTGCTCTAATTCGACGACTTCGTCTAATGTTTCATATCGATGACCATTTTAATTTTTCTTAAATTATTTTTTCACCCTGATGCAATTTATTCTTTTTTGTCTTTGTCCGGATTATTGCAATTTTCTCATTCATTCTCGCTTAAATCGGTAAATAGTGCGGACGTAATTGATTGAATGCAAGATATTTTTTCGTACGCTATGCTTTTAACAACGTAAGCACAGTATCCTAAGACATAGTTATATCGAGTGGCAAAAGAAGAGTAGTACACCACAAAGAAGAAGGAGAAACATGGTAAGCAGTGCGAAAAGCGTCAGACCTCAAAAAGATGCTTATACGTCGGTAATAAAGTGGTAGTGCGGCCTCCAGACCAGATGAGAGGAAACACAGATTAGCAAATCATACTCTTGATGATGTCTTAGAAAAAGACAACGGCGAAACGCGTCTGGGAGAAATAACTTAAGTGGCAGCAGGGAAAACGGTTTTATTTACAAAACAATTACTCCCAAGTATCTTCAAGTTCCCAATATTTTTCGTTGCACAATGAAATTCCTTCACGCTTCTGGATATATCGTAAACTGAAGTCTCATCACATTATAATCCATTCATTGGTCAAAATTCTGTATTAAATGGAGAATATCTTCATTCCATTTACACTGACGTCATAATAGTTATGTACTCAAGAGTAAATATAAAAAGGGGTTGGAGGACTTCAAGGTTTTTATATCTTCTGCTGTGACATTACTTACACTTCGAAACTTCCCTTTGATTTCCTCTATGGCTTCCTTTGAAAAGGACTGAATAACTTTGGGAAGAAGTTAAAACACTTGACTGCGTCTCCTACGTTGGATCAGCAGTATACAATCATTTAACTTCGATTATAGTTACGTAGCTCAAAAGCGACCATATCTTGATCTTTTATGCTAATAATAAATTTCTTCAATTCTGTCTCTGTGTATCCCTGGCCATTATAGACGAAAGTAATATGTTCTGTTACTTTATATGAATTACAGTAAAATGACATGGATGCCATGTATAAGAAGGAATTTCAGCATGAAGTGTTGCGTGTCATGCACATGACGCCTGGTTAGGAAACTACGCATAATGAGCCGTATTATGCACCTGTTACGATACAATATTTGACAGCTCCCCGTCCCGTTTAGTAACAGCCGGTTAGTATCGACATGGCCTGTCTTATAAGTTCCCTAATTGCGTGACAGCATCCTTATTAAGGGTATTGTCGGCAGTTTTGATTGGAGCTCTGTTCTGTGAGAGAAATTCCTGTACAGTCTACCTCGTAGAACACTCTGTAAGTTTTTTAACAATTGTTTTGGTCTACAGTATCATTCAGATGTAATGTTTAATATAGTTCTCTTTCGTGAGGATACTATGCCAGACAGTTTCGTCTACAGATTTTTCGTGCAGTTCATTTTTATTCATTTTCCTCAACTCATTGATCTAGAATTAACTTCTTCCTATGGTATAAATTTAGGAGTGTGATATGTTCACTGTACAGCTTTTCAGTAATTGCTGTAAGTTGTCGAGTGAAGAACTATTTGACTTACAAGGAGTTTAAAAAGGATGAGGAAATGCTAAGCGGGTGTCGGACGCGAGGGGAAGCAGGGATAAGTTTAAGTCAACATGGATTTAGTTTCATCCGACATTACGAAAACAAGAGCTACTGTTTCTTGATGAATTTATCTCTCGATTTAAATGAGTTAATATCTTTCATAATTGTTCCTTGCGACACACATATTCGTGTGAAATTATTATATATTTTACTAATCCTTATTTAACAACGAAAGGTGAAATAAGAGTGAGTGGCAGAGCATAATACTCTTGTTCTGGATGCAACTTTGTCGTAATGCTCACTGGTTTACGTCCTTAACGTGAAGAATACTTGTACATTCTTTTTCTCCATAGAATTACATATCAAAAAATTGTTCAAATGGCTCTGAGCACTATGCGACTGAACTTCTGAGGTAATCAGTCGCCTAGAACTTGGAACTAATTAAACCTAACTAACCTAAGGACATCTCACACATCCATGCCCGAGGCAGGATTCGAACCGGCGACCGTAGCGGTCACGCGGTTCCAGACTGAAGCGCCTAGAACCGTACGGCCACACCGGCCGGCCGGAATCACATGTCGGATGGTATATTACCTTGACAGTGACGAAAAAACACTTTCATCAACATCGGCCGCCTACTCACAATCCAGTGACTGTGGACATTCTTACCACATCTCACTTGCACTTGCTCAACATTGGAAGGCAAATACGGCAAAGCTCCAAAGCAGGCCCATGGAAATCGACGTGCAGATATGCTTAATAGAAGGAGCTAATGCAGACCTGCGTAGACAAAAAGAGATTTCACTTGGAATACAAATACTTTAAGAGGTGACGAATCAGCCGAAACAGTCTCGCACTTCGTGTCAGAATTTGTACAGCACACTTATCACGGATCGCAAATAGCAAAGGGCTTATCCATTCCTAGTGACCTGGTTGGCGCTGATGTAACTCGTCATAGTACGACGACTGAGTTCAAGATCGGGAAAGTCACACCCTAACACACAGTAAATAATTAGTTAGATTCCTTCAACATGTATTTGTTTGTCTAATCATTGGGGTCTGTGATTGTCATACCGATTTATAAACAAAGTTTGGTCTTAAAATGCAAGGGAGCAGATTTACGTAATAATTTGCAGTCACACTATCTAGCATCGTTTCTTGCTTTCATTATCACTTTGACAGTATTTTATTACCTTTGGAACTGTCCTGTCAACAAGACTCTTCTTTTAATCAAACTGCATCAGAAACTCAATTTTCCCAGCTCTGTTCAGTACTTCACCATCAGTTATAGATTTAGTCATGTAATCTTCAACTTTCTTCCTGCCGTACAACATTTGAAAATATTGTATTCTTTTCTTCTCCGAATTTTTATAGTACATATTTAAACTCGGTGCAAATTAGAGACAAATAATCTTAGAAAGTGCTCCTATCTTTCAGTGCCGATTGATCTAAATTTGCTAAACTTCACTACTCTTGTTTATGTATAATGGTATTCATTTTGAAACCTCATTACAAAGTTCGTGCAATTCTTTCCAATGAACTTCCAAGTCCCTTTCCGTCCCTGAACTTTAATCCCGTTTCGTAATGTGTCCTCGGTTTCCATCACATGATTCCCAATGCACTGATTAAATAACATTGTTGATACTCTCCCAAATTATCTCCGTCGTTCCTCAACTATTGTTTCCTTTTCATGTCTCTTGACTCTCAAAAATGCACTCTGATTTCTGTATTTAGACTACAAAATCATTTTCTATAAGCGTTGCCTGGTCCTACGCTTTAATAACAACTTTTTTTATCTCTGTCGCCGGGTTTAGGCACTGCGGTCACTATATCTGCTGCCCTGACAATACATGTTTTTTTTTAATCTGTTACTATTTTCATTTACAGTTTACTAATTATAATTATTACGCTATGAACACTTGCTCAGTAGAGGAAATGTGTTTCACATTAGCGAAGATGAACGGATGGTCATAGCTCCTTAGATATACAATTTAGAGCCCACGTTTACTGGACATTTTTTCTCGTTTTTGTCCACACTACCACCATTGAAAGGTACCAGCCCAACATTCTTCGCAACGCAAGAACCGGTACATGTATTAAACTGTCAGAGTTATCCGAACGGTTTAGTTTATAACTTTAGACTCGTTAGTTTCCGGTACACGGATCATTACTTCAAATTAATCGTTCTCCATCATCCTACAAAGTCTGTAACATCATCGCGGAATCGAACCTGCGACCGTAGCGGTCGTGCGGTTCCTGACTGTAGCGCCATTAACCGCACGGCCACTCCGGCCGGCTCTCTATCTTCCTCTACAGTTTTTGCCCTCTACAGCTCCCTCTAGTGCCATGGAAGTCATTCCCTCATGTCTTAGCAGATGTCCTATCGTCCTGTCCCTTCTCCTTATCAGTGTTTTCCACATATTCCTTTCCTCTCCGATTCTGCGTAGAACCTCCTCATTCCTTACCTTATCAGTCCACCTAATTTTCAACATTCGTCTATAGCACCACATCTCAAATGCTTCGATTCTCTTCTGTTCCGGTTTTACAACAGTCCATGTTTCACTACCATACAATGCTGTACTCCAGACGTAAATCCTCAGAAATTTCTTCCTCAAATTAAGGCCGGTAATTGATATTAGTAGACTTCTCATGGCCACAAATGCTTTTTTTGCCATAGCTCGTCGGCTTTTGATGTCCCCCCTGCTCCGTTCGTCATTGGTTATTTTACTGCCTAGGTAGCAGAATCCCTTAACTTCATTGACTTCGTGACCATCAATCCTGATGTTAAGTTTCTCGCTGTTCTCATTTCTACTACTTCTCACTACCTTCGTCTTTCTCCGATTTACTCTCAAACAATACTGTGTACTCATTAGACAGTTCATTCCGTTCAGCAGATCATTTAATTCTTCTTCACTTTCACTCAGGATAGCAATGTCATCAGCGAATCGTATAACTGATATCCTTTCACCTTGTATTTTAATTCCACTCCTGAACCTTTCTTTTATTTCCATCATTGCTTCCTCGATGTACAGATTGAAGAGTAGGGGCGAAAGGCTACAGCCTTGTCTTACACCCTTCTTAATACGAGCACTTCGTTCTTGATCGTCCACTCTTATTATTCCCTCTTGGTTGTTGTACATATTGTATATGAACCGTCTCTCCCTATAGCTTACCCCTACTTTTTTCAGAAACTCGAACAGCTTGCACCATTTTATATTGTCGAACGCTTTTTCCAGGTCGACATATCCTATGAAAGTGTCTTGATTTTTCTTTAGCCTTGCTTCCATTATTAGCCGTAACGTCAGAATTGCCTCTCTCGTCGCTTTACTTTTCCGAAAGCCAAACTGATCACCTAGCGCATTCTCAATTTTGTTTTCCATTCTTCTGTATACTATTCCTGTAAGCAGCATCGATGCATGAGCTGTTAAGCTGATTGTGCGATAATTCTCGCACTTGTCAGCTCTTGCCGTCTTCGGAATTGCGTGGATGATGCTTTTCCAAAAGTCAGATGGTATGTCGCCAGACTCATATATTCTACACACCAACGTGAATAGTCATTTTGTTGCCACTTCACCCAATGATTTTAGAAATTCTAATGGAATGTTATCTATCCCTTCTGCCTTATTTGTCTGTAAGTCCTCCAAAGCTCTATTAAATTACGATTCTAATACTGGATCCCCTATCTCCTCTAAATCGACTCCTGTTTCTTCTTCTATCACATCAGACAAATCTTCACCCTCATAGAGACTTTCAGTGTATTCTTTCCACCTATCTGCTCTCTCCTCTGCATTTAACAGTAGAATTCCCATTGCACTCTTAATGTTACCACCGTTGCTTTTATGTCACCAAAGGTTGTTTTGACTTTCCTGTATGCTGAGTCTGTCCTGCCGACAATCATATCTTTTTCGATGTCTTCACATTTTTCCTGCAGCCATTTCGTCTTAGCTTCCCTGCACTTCCGGTTTATTTCATTCCTCAGCGACTTGTATTTCTGTATTCCTGATTTTCCCGGAACATGTTTGTACTTCCTCCTTTCATCAATCAACTGAAGTATTTCTTCTGCTACCCATGGTTTCTTCGCGTCTACCTTCTTTGTACCTATGTTTTCCTTCCCAACTTCTGTGATGGCCCTTTTTGGAGATGTCCATTCCTCTTCAACTGTACTGCCTACTGCGCTATTCCTTATTGCTCTATCTATAGCGTTAGAGAACTTCAAACGTATCTCGTCATTCCTTAGTACTTCCGTGTCGCACTTCTTTCCGTATTGCTTCTTCCTGAGTAATGTCAGGAACTTCAGCCTACTCTTCATCACTACTATATTGTGATCTGAGTCTATATCTGCTCCTGGGTACGCCTTACAATCCAGTATCTGATTTCGGAATCTCTGTCTGACCATGATGTAATATAATTGAAATCTTCCCGTATCTCCCGGCCTTTTCCAAGTATACCTCTTCCTCTTGTGATTCTTGAACAGGGTATTCGCTATTACTAGCTGAAACTTGTTACAGAACTCAATTAGTCTTTCTCCTCTTTCATTCCGTGTCCCGAGCCCATATTCTCCTCTAACCTTTTCTTCTACTCCTTCCCCTACAACTGCATTCCAGTCGCCCATGACTATTAGATTTTCGTCCCCCTTTACATACTGCATTACCCTTTCAATATCCTCATACACTTTCTCTATCTGTTCATCTTCAGCTTGCGACGTCGGCATGTATACCTGAACTATCGTTGTCGGTGTTGGTCTGCTGTCGATTCAGATTAGATCAACCCGGTCACTGAACTGTTCACAGTAACACACCCTCTGCCCTACCTTCCTATTCATAACGAATCCTACACCTGTTATACCATTTTCTGCTGCTGTTGATATTACCCGATACTCATCTGAACAGAAATCCTTGTCTTCCTTCCACTTCACTTCACTGACCCCTACTATATGTAGATTGAGCCTTTGCATTTCCCTTTTCAGATTTTCTAGTTTCCCTACCACGTTCAAGCTTCTGACATTCCACCCCCCGACTCGTAGAACGTTATCCTTTCGTTGATTATTCAATCTTTCTCTCATGGTAACCTCCCCCTTGGCAGTCCCCTCCCGGAGATCGGAATGGGGGACTATACCGGAATCTTTTGCCAATGTAGAGATGATCATGACACTTCTTCAATACAGGCCACATGTCCTGTGGATACACGTTACGTGTCTTTAATGCAGTGGTTTCCATTGCCTTCTGCATCCTCATGTCGTTGATCATTGCTGATTCTTCCGCCTTTAGGGGCAATTTTCCACCCCTAGGACAAGAGAGTTCCCTGAACCTCTATCCGCTCCTCCGCCCTCTTTGACAAGGCCGTTGGCAGAATGAGGCTGACTTCTTATGCCGGAAGTCTTCGGCCGCCAATGCTTATTATTTATTTATTTATTTATTTATTTTATTTTTTTATATATTTTTTTATTTTATTTATTTTTTTTTTTTTTTGTTCGTTATCGATCGTTGTGTTTGGTCGTTGCGGACGTCGCAAGACATCCCGTTCAAGTTCGGTGGTTGATCCTTCCACTCAGGTTTTTCTACAGAGGCCAACCAGCTCTCTGACCGAACACGCTGAGCTACCGTGCCGGCAATCCCTGGACCACAGGTACAGGCATACATAGAAGATAGGGACGATCAAGTAGCATTATTGCCTTCCATTGTGGTTTTTCGCTAATTCCCCATGGCCATTACTTTTTATTTTAATTTTAAACTTCTTCCAAGTTCTCTAACCATAACATGTTGTCCCACCTGCTTCACTAACCTCATCAGTTACTACACTTGGGTTACTAGAGCAGAGACCTTTCTCTAGGCTACCACAAGGTGTGCAATAGGATAGTCTGCCACACTGTCCACAGAGTACCATAACAAAACACATCTCACTTTTCTGACGGTAGATTAAATTTATACGCTAATTTAAACGTAATTTGAAATGTCACAAAGGTCGATCCGATTAATATTCAGAAAGTCGATGACATTAATCGTCAGGTACACATATCAAACTAATTTTCAGGAGAAGTCTGATATCACCATGGGCTTGCCTAACCAGAGGAATGTTGTTACGTTGGTGCGGAGTAGTTTCCCAAGCCCTGGCTTCAGTATTCCTAGTAACTTGCAATACGACGTATAGCCACAAAGGCAGTTCCAGGCGTTATTTCGAATTCCAAATCATGGCTTCCTCGTGGCGAAGGACACCAGTCTGTCCTTCCTACGGGATCGTTCCTTTGACGGAGGTGCTTATTGGGTTGCGATACTCTAGGTAACAAAATTGACAGGAAAGATCCTTTCATCCACAACTGCGTGCCGTTGTTAGTTGGAGAAGCTCCATGACAATATCGCAGAAGTTGCTGCCGTTTGTATGTTTCTGTGCTTACTTACAGCTCTGAGTAGCGGGTATGGATCTTACAACTCCGGTTAGTACTGTTTCCCAGTAAAGGTAATGCAACTGCGATCATTTCGTTAAGGAATCATCAGAAATGTAACGGTTTGCTTATTGATCGGTAAGCACGACAGAGCTGACCAAGCTTACCCGAAAGTGTTTTGTGCTGCCGCTGCTTGAGCTTCAGTTCATTCTTACTCGTTGATACTAATCATTTCAGTTTGTGTTTCCGTGTACAGTCTCTCTCTGATGAAGGGCTGAACTAGTTAACAGAACGCACCTTTATATTGCGTAGTTGTTTCCTGTCTTGTTCTGCACCATGGCATCCGTCGTGTCAGTTTTATGCTATTCCTGTGTTGTTTGTATCCGATATTTTAATTGCAACAAGCTACGTCGCCTTTACATGTGTGGTTATGGAAAAAGTGCAAGATTTTAGCAGACCTGTTCAACTTCTGGTCTGTAGAATTCTCCTGTAGCCTCCTACAACGATGTAACTCCTAATTCCCCTGCAGTAAGAGATGAAGTCAGATGCTGGCCACGGGCGAGGCTGCAGCTATATGTAGATATGGTTAGTACCTATTAATTGGGACTCGGAAGTCAGGAAGCCATTTTAATTTCTACCATTCCTATCGGGGGTGGAGCTAATTTCTTCACTTGGTGCCCTGCATAGGTACTTGGAATCGACTTCCAATACTGAACTGAGCATCAGAATTCCAGAAACAAACATACATTCAGTATAAAATGAGAAAGATCGGGGGTGAAGCTAATTCCTGCACGTGGTCCCTGCATAGATACTTGGAATCTATTTCCAATACTGAACTGACCATCAGAATTCCAGAAACAAACATACATTCAGTATAAAATGAGGAAGATGGTACCCAACAATCGGGAAAGGCTAGTACCTGAGTCAAGCATTACAGTCATCTCTGTAAAAACTGAAGGTTTATCATCGTGTAAAGAAGAGCTCTTACACAACCTTTGTTATACTCACACACGCGATCTATAATGCATCCAAGAAACACATAGAGACATTCATCAACGGCGCATTAAGATTACAGGAATGAACTTGGTGGCTGGAAGCCCTCATACCCAATATGGCAGTGCCATCTTTGCCAAACCTGATCTCCAGATTCTCACAATTTCCACCATAGAGGAAAATAATATTGAAATCATTACTGTAGAAGTTAGTAACCTTGTAATTTCCTCTGTCTACAAGCCTCCTAATGAAGCATTCTTAATTAATCCTCCTGACAATTTCAACAGCCTGAAGCCATCTGTAATTATTGGTGACTTCAACAGCCATAGCGCTGTTTGGGGCTACCCTCAGGATGATCTAAATGGAGATGCCATACTAGAATGGGCAGAACTCCATCAACTATCTTTGATCCACGATAATGAACCACCTCCGTCACTCGATAGTGGTAGATGGCAACGCGGATACCATCCTGATCTTATTTTTGTGAGTGAGAAGTTGGCTGAACAAAGTATCAAATCTGTTTTTACACCGATTCCTTATACACAACATCCTCCAATTATGTGTCAGTTGATACCAGCAATCTGCCCACACACCGTGCCTTTCAGGCGAAAGTACAATTTCAAACTGGCGAACATTTTCCACAATGCTTGATGAAAGGATTACAACAATTAATCACGTTCCTGAGGCATATGAAGAGCTTCTGGAAGTAGTCCAGTACTGCTAAAGAAAAATTATTCCTAGACGCAGCAGAACCAGTTAAGTTGAAGGCCTTACCTCAGAAACACCCACTTTATTGAAGTAATATCAAGACCTATTCGAAAACGACCCTTTCAGTGATGAAACTATCTCTAGCGGGCAGCGTGTTATTTCCTCCATTTCTGAATATAAACACACCCAATGAAATAAATTAATGGAAAAATTGGACTTTGGAAGAAACAGTTACAATGCCTGGAGGCTACCAAGACACCTCAGTAATGTACAACAAAGTCCTCACTACACAGTAACACTTCTGCTAATCAAATTGCAAGTCAGTAAGTGGAGGACGGCAAACCAAGTAAAGCTAGAATTGGAACCAAACAAAAAGCCGAAAAACTGATGTGTCAGGAAAACATCATACTCCCTTACCATCTTACAATGGAAGATCTGAATAGAGCACTGAATAAATGCAAATCTGGTAAGGCGGCAGGTATGGATGACATTTTCATTGAACAACTTAAAAGACTGGGTCCTGCCAATAAGCAATGGCTCTTGGACCTATTCAACAATTGCATCAACTACTACAAAATCCTAAACTGTGGAGAAAAGCCAGAGTTATTGTAATACTCAACCCTGGCAAGAACGCAAGCATTAAAGGACAGTCTCGTGGGACGAGGACCCTTGTCATAACACTGCGTCTGAGGACGGCTGGGCTTTCTTATTGGCGTGTGGCGCTACCTGCTAGGGACAGTCGGTCACCGCCTCACGTCTGTTCGATCACTGGCCAAGCGACGCCACCAGCGTGCAGACCAACGGAGAGGTGACCACCCCGACGCCGCTGCAGCCCACGGTGACTCCGCTGCTCCCACTGCCGCAGCCCACGACACTGCCGCCGCACCGCAGCCCACGACAAAGCCCCCGCAGTCAGCGTCCAGGACGCAGCCTCCTCCGCCACCTCGTCCGCTACAACCACGACAAAGGCATAGTTGATGAGTCGCTGTTTGCTGCTGGCGTGGCGTGGGATGCGACGCAATACCTTTGACACCGCTGAAGCAGATTCAGATAAAGACGTGAGAACCGCTCAGGAAGCCGCTGTTGTCGGGGATGATATAATGCCTATATTGGGTCAGCTAATAAGGTCAGAATTAACTGAGGGATACAAATCAAAAAATGAAAAATTAAACGCGAATTTAAATTTAGAATTTAAACCGCTTAGTGGGCATAGGACGTCAAACGGGTCGGCTTGGAGAAGGAGAGGCATCAAAGGACATTTCAAAAATAAATTCATAAAACTTTGTCAGCAGTACCAGGAAGGATTTAGGAATCACACGCATAGAAGTGTAAGGTCAAAAACGGAAAAAAAAATTTTCCATGTGAAGTTTCATAATTTTTTCACATACTATTAGCTATATTTGTTGCTGCAGGCACACTTTCCTTCATAAGTAAGAGAGATTCCTCGGATGAATTTTGCACAGCACATAAACCATACTTACAGGTGTATGAAACTCTCGAATTTTCCTACTCTATTAAAAACTCTGGTAAAAATTGAGATAATCAGCTATAAAATTTGTGGTTTTTCTAAACATGAAGTTTAAAATGGAACAGCTCATAAGTTTTTTCATAAATTAAATAAATTTTAGGGTGTCATACACCTGTAAATATGGTTTGTTTGCTGTGCAAAATTCAGCGAAGAATCTCTCTCACTTACGAAGAAAAGTGTACCTATAGCAACAAATGCAGCCAATAGTAGGTAAAAAAATTGACGAAATTTCACATGTAAAGAAATTTATTTTCTTATGTTTTTGAACTTTCACTGCTATGAGCGTAAAGACTGAATCTTCTCTGGTCATGCTGACTAGTAAAAGTATAGACAGTGGAAATTAAGATGTTCTGTGGTGCCTCTCCTGCTCCAAGTCAACCAGTTTGATGACGTCCTACCCCCCCCCCCCCCCCCCTACAGACAATCAAGGGAACAGTCTGAAAAATTAAACTGAAGATTGGATCAGTATCCTAAATATCCAGAAGCGTTTGTTAATGCATGGTGAATAAAAACCTCTGCAGCTGTTTCAACTCCCTTATTAAAGGCACGACCCGTTCCGTAATTTTAAACTACATCTTCCGATAGTTACTAGCTTAGCGACCATTGCGTCGCTCGCGTATTCTGGTCTGCATTGATGTTTTGTTTTTCTTTAATCGAATTTTTTTGTTGTTCACAAATTTGAGCTAACTAAGGTCGTAGAAGCGTGGTCTTCTCCGAATGTACTTCTGACCAAAAAGTAGTTCTGGTCGCTGAAGTCAAAAGTTTCTGTTAATCATGGCTTTGCGTTCATGTGGCGATACTTTCATAGAAAAATTCATCCCACATATTTCTTTATATGTTATTGAGAAGTGAGATAACAGTTGTCACGGATTTAACTTTAAAAAATTTATAGAATGAAATATTTCCTATAATTTCTCATCTCCTATTTCTCCACGTTAGTGGTTACATTTCCGAAAATACTGAAACACGTATTATTTTATTTCTCACTGAGTGGTTACATACCATTTCTAACAGATGCAACTTTAAAAATACTTTAGTAGCTCTTCAATAATGATTCATTTTGATAAAAGAACTTGTATCCACTATTTTACTCATTAATGGTTCAAATTCCAAATATTCAACCAATATGGCATGACTCCATTACTCCCATAAGAAAGCACATTCCAATGAAGATAAAAATAAATATCGTCACGTCACCGCCAGCAAGAAACACCCACCAAATCACACAAAGAAAAATTGATATAGAAAAATTAACAAACCAGCAAGAACAATTAACACAAATAGAAACTTTCATAGAGGAAGGAAAACCTGAAAAAGCAACAGACCAAATAGAAGACCTCCTAAAAAGTTCTGTGACACAAACAATCCCCAAAACAAGGATGGCAAAAAGATGGTTCGATGCTGAATGCTACAGCAAAAGGAACACTATTCTAAGAACGCTCCACAGACTAAGAAACCAGCATGACGAGGAAACATACAAACTGTACGCAGAAGAGAGAAGAATCTACAAAAAACTATAAGAAGAGAAGTACAAAATACATAGAAAGAGAGGCAAAAAGAGAAGCGGATGAAGCAGAGAAAGACCCGTACATGGCAGCAAGACCAAGAAAAATGGCTCATACACCAAACATAGACCTGAACCATAGACCTGAACAAACACCGCCAAAGAAGGAGAAACAACATCAAACTAAGGAAAAAGACAATATATGGGAACCTCTAAATGAAGAAGACGTGAAAGAAGTGATAAAAGCACTGAAGAACAAGAAAGCAGCAGGACCCGATAACATTTATAATGAACATATAAAAGATGCGAAAGAGGCACTCGAACACATATGGACCCAACTATTTAACAAACGCCTGGAACTTGGAAGAATTCAGACACAATGGAGACACTCGACAGTAAAAGTTCTCTACAAAGGTAGAGGTGACCCAATGGACCCAAACACGTACAGAGGCATAGCCCTGGAAAATACTCAATTCAAGATGTTTTCAAAGATAATAACACAAAAAATCCAATCCTCTTTGGACAGTCATCTCCCAGAACGACAAATTGGTTTCAGATCTGGAAGATCAACACTTACGGCAGTCAGGCTTCTTCTAAACAACATAGACGAAGCGCTACAAAAGAAACAAATGTTCTACACAGTGCTCATAGACTTTACCAAAGCCTTTAACCTATTGGAAAGCGATCTCAGAGTCCCAAAACTGGAAAACACAATGGGAGAAGATAGCGTATGGGCAAGAATAATCAAGTCAATCCTCGAATACAACTTAATCACAATATCAAACAACCTCTCTTTTTCGAACCCCATTCTGCAATCAAACGGAGTCTTACAGGGTGAGCCAATGAGCCCTTTGCTGTACATTCTTGCGACCGAAGAAGTACTTCGAATTGGAGAAAATGAAGAGGATGTGTATGTATATGCATGCGCTGACGACATAGCCGTAGGTTCAACAGATATACAGAAGCTGCAGAAAATCATTGAGAAAATAGACAGATGGTGCAGTGAACAGAAACTACACATAAATATAACAAAGGCAGAAATGGTAATTTTCAGAAGAGGAGGCAAAACACCCAAGAATGCGGAAATCAGCATCAGAGGACAAAAAATAAAAATCTCATCAGACTTCAAATACCTAGGAGTGACATTGCAACCAACTGCCAATGCTTCACAAAAGACACAACAGAACGTGCAGACCAAGCAACAATAGCAATACAGGACATCAAAAACATCCGCCTACTCAGTCTAGGAACAGCCATGAAATTATTCAACACAAAAATCTTGCCAATCCTGGCCTATGGGATGGAGGATATATGGGACCACCTGACAGAAAAAAATCTAGAAACACTAGAAAAGGTAAAATCAACGTAACTGAAAAGAACACTAGGATTCTCAAAGACAACAAGATCTAGACTGGTGTACCTGCTAGCGAGAGAGACATTCCTAATGGAAGACATCAGACTTCGATATATGATGCCCCACACCAGGTCTTACAGAAAGCAACTGAAGATCATGGAGCACAAACGAGAAAAAATATGGCCGGAGTTCTATGACACCGAAGCAATGACGAACCGCTCATGGACAGCACCAAACTTCGATCTGCGACATGTCGTAACTAGACTTTCTATTCACGACTTTCATCATCTAATCTGCAAAAACAAAACTTATCACGACCCAACCACAACATGTATATGTGAACTGTGTAACGAAGCCTGTGAACGATATCACATAGAACTGTGCAGTAAAAGAGTGAAATCGATAAATAAATATGCAAAAATGTAAAATGTGTATGTATAATGTTAAGCAAAGTAACTGTATATGGGTATTTGGTTGCAATTTTATTAAACATCAAACAAATTCCAAATATGCTGAAACATGTATTTTTTATTTCTGACTGAGAGCTCAAATAATAATTTTCCAATTGCTAACTTCAAAAATGCATTAATGACTACATATTTTCAAAAGATTAGCAACCCCTATTTCACCCCCTCATTAAAGAAATTTCGACAGTTGCTTCTTAAAGGATGCCTAGAGTACAATATCTAAACGCTCTCCAAATTTCACGTTTCTGTCCTTAGTACTAGAGACTAGGTGATGCTGATTCCGTGATTCAGTTTGGTCCTATTTAACCCCCTTTTTGGTTCAATTATCAAAACCAGTGAAATACAATTTATTGTTTTAAAGCCAGAAAACAAATTCAAAATATCATAGCTTGAAAAATACTATCTCATTAAAATAATTCGTATAACATTTCATCCCCTGTTTCATTGCCTTAGGGAATCAATTTCCAAAAACAAAAACAAATATAATTTTTAATTTTAACTGAAAGTCAAATAACAATGGTGTACATTTAAAAATAGTAATTTAGTTCTTTAGTAATAGTTTGTTTCCAAAGAAAGACATTCATACTCGGTGTCACCCCCAAACAGAAAAAAAGAGACATATTTCTTCATTTCTGACTGAAAATCCAAACAGCAGTTTTCGTAGGTCGGGTTTCAAAATTGCCTTAATGGCGACAGATTTTTAAAAAAAAAAACCTGCATCCCCTACTTAACTCCCTTGGGATCGGAATTTCGAGAAATTTCTTCTTTAATGACGCCTACGATATAAGATCCACAACCTCTCCAAATTTGCAGTTTCTATCCTTGGGCGATGATGAGTCTGTGAGTGAGTGAGACAGTGTGGTTATCGCATTTTGTTTATGGAGATTAATTAGAATGCATAAGAATTTGTGAAATACGGATAAGCAGAATTTGCAAGGCATCAGCGGTGTAGGCACTGGCCCACGCGTGGCTTATAGTGCAGGTGGGTGGCAGTGTGGGGAGCAGCACTGTCAGAACCAGCAACACTGCAAGGACGACGGCGTCATGGAGCCGACTCACGGCATCCCCAAGTAGCAGCCAGCAGTCTCTGGAGAAGAAGAGCAGGGCGAGCGTGACCACAACGTACACCGCGTGCAGGAGTACTCCCCAGCGGCGGAAAATGACCACGCTAACGATGTGGGCAGCAAGTAGTTTGCTCGCACAGGTGGGAATGAGCGAGCACCTGCACACCCCCACTCACGAACTTCAGGCCACCAACATTCCCCCAGGTGCAAAGTGTCCTGTGGCAGTCCCTGCACGAGTACAGATCTGTGGCTAGCAGTGTTTGAGTCCTTAAGACAGGACGTGTTCATCCAGTTCATAGATTACTAGATCCCAAGGCCACGGACCATCACTTGCTGCTGGATGCTGGCAACTTAGATATCTCTAGCGGAAATTGAGGAATATTAATGCGAGCCTAACTCACGCTTCTTCCGCTACAGCAATGGCTCCTCCCACTCAAGTCAAAACATAACCAAGGCCTAAGCCCGAGGTAATCAGGCCGTCTCCGTTGTGGACACCTTTGTCTGTCTGCTGTGTCGGTAGTTCTGCATCGGTGGACGCTCGGCTTGGTGACTGTATGAACAAACCGCCTCGGCGCCAAACCAGCACTTCCCACTGATTCAGCATCCCGCGCGTTGTAACTTGCTCGGCTGGCTAGAATTGCTTTCATGGGGTCTCGCAGAACCTAAGGGCGAAGTCTTAATTTTACCCACCTGCATCCAGTACAATATTTTGCTGCACAACAATGATAATATTTTGAAGGATTCTGGCTACCTCACTGATCGAAATGATAAGACGAATATTATTTTATCTACCTCTATTACCTTTCAGGTAATCTCGACGTCTCCATGCACAACTTTTATAATCCTCTGTAGTTGTAAATCAATTCTCATAAATTCTGCGATGCTCGGACTTCATTTCATTAACTGATTCTGAGAAATCCTTATCGATGTTACTTATATCTGTACACATGTCAAGCTTGTCTTCACAAACATTAGATGTAACCTTCATATTACTAAGTTACTCTGCCAGTTGGTCTATTTATCCGTTCATCACATCATTGTATGTCTACTATTCTTCGTAATGCTCCTCAAGTAGCTCCGTGTTATTTACTAATTTACTATGAAACCTAGTTACTCTTTATACAAAATCAGTTTCAAGATCTCCACTGTTTCAGTGCATTCTACTTTCCACCCATTTCATTTCTGTTTTAGCCTGTTTTCTCCGTTTCCTCAGTTAGTTTGTTGCCCATTACTGTCATTACACATATAAGAAAGGATAATTTAACATTTCCTAAACCCATTAGCAACAAGTGCTATAACCGTGGTTCTACGCAAATTTATCTCAAAACAAGATAAAAATTACTTCCACTAATGTTAAAATGATAAACCTAATTACAAATTTAACGAATTATAGGTACCTACCTTCTGTGAAGAACACAATTTTTGTTTTGTTTAAGCCACAAATACATTTTATTTAACCATAGTTGTGACATCTTCAGTGATTTTATTCTGTCATTGCTCCACGAATATATACAAATAAGCTTTATGCACGTTAGGTGTATGTAGACAATATATTTGTTCTTGCTTGAACTGCTTACACACAGTACTTCCTTTTCACATTGTATGTTGTTTTTGACTGCCAATAGAAATCACCCACAAGTTTATATTAACATAGCATGTCTTCTACAACAGAGAGATGTTTGAATTTTTATTTCGAATATAAACTCTAAACTATGTAGTACCCTAATACTGGGACACATTCCTATTTTGACGCTTAGCGCTGCTGTTGTTGAGTTCACTTGAGCATTAATTGGCTGTATATGCCTAATAAATGTATTGATGTAATTTTTTTGTTTAATGTGATCGTATCGCAGAACCAACATCTCCTTATGTTCTATTAATTTTACAGATAATGTTGAGTGATTAATGGCGACTTGGTGAAATGTCGGTTAACACACCAAGTATCCCAAAAAGGAAGCATTACGTCACTGAAAATTCTTTTTTAATATCTTCAGTGGTTTTGTGTATGTTTTTACTGATGATGGTACTGCGTAAGGTTATAGACAAAATATTAACAAAGTTACTAACAATTACAGTATGTGAAAAGTTTTAAAATCAGTAACAGATCCTTCAGACAATCTCCATATGCATTCAAGAAAATTGGATATTCCTTAAAGTTGGCTTTAAGATGGCCATATTTATCTAATCTTTGAACAGGTGTGGAAACATATATACTGTAGACTATAATCAATATGAATTATTTGTCCCGTCAACCCAGTTTGGCTATGATAACTTAATGAGAATTTAGTAAGTTAGTGTTCGTAAAATCACTAGGTGAGTAATGTAGTACAGCAGTGGCAAGCTAATAAAGAAATGAGGTTCACTACGCTTTTCCCATTCTACACTCCTGGAAATGGAAAAAAGAACACATTGACACCGGTGTGTCAGACCCACCATACTTGCTCCGGACACTGCGAGAGGGCTGTACAAGCAATGATCACACGCACGGCACAGCGGACACACCAGGAACCGCGGTGTTGGCCGTCGAATGGCGCTAGCTGCGCAGCATTTGTGCACCGCCGCCGTCAGTGTCAGCCAGTTTGCCGTGGCATACGGAGCTCCATCGTAGTCTAACACTGGTAGCATGCCGCGACAGCGTGGACGTGAACCGTATGTGCAGTTGACGGACTTTGAGCGAGGGCGTATAGTGGGCATGCGGGAGGACAGGTGGACGTACCGCCGAATCGCTCAACACGTGGGGCGTGAGGTCTCCATAGTGCATCGATGTTGTCGCCAGTGGTCGGCGG
This sequence comes from Schistocerca nitens, assembly GCF_023898315.1. Classification (NCBI taxonomy): domain Eukaryota; kingdom Metazoa; phylum Arthropoda; class Insecta; order Orthoptera; family Acrididae; genus Schistocerca; species Schistocerca nitens. Next base: position 558,161,767 of record NC_064617.1, read on the forward strand.
AAGGTGCACGTGCCCGTCGACCTGGGACCGGACCGCAGCGACACACGGATGCACGCCAAGAGCGTAGGATCCTACGCAGTGCCGTAGGGGACCGCACCGCCACTTCCCAGCAAATTAGGGACACTGTTGCTCCTGGGGTATCGGCGAGGACCATTCGCAACCGTCTCCATGAAGCTGGGCTACGGTCCCGCACACCGTTAGGCCGTCTTCCGCTCACGCCCCAACATCGTGCAGCCCGCCTCCAGTGGTGTCGCGACAGGCGTGAATGGAGGGACGAATGGAGACGTGTCGTCTTCAGCGATGAGAGTCGCTTCTGCCTTGGTGCCAATGATGGTCGTATGCGTGTTTGGCGCCGTGCAGGTGAGCGCCACAATCAGGACTGCATACGACCGAGGCACACAGGGCCAACACCCGGCATCATGGTGTGGGGAGCGATCTCCTACACTGGCCGTACACCACTGGTGATCGTCGAGGGGACACTGAATAGTGCACGGTATATCCAAACCGTCATCGAACCCATCGTTCTACCATTCCTAGACCGGCAAGGGAACTTGCTGTTCCAACAGGACAATGCACGTCCGCATGTATCCCGTGCCACCCAACGTGCTCTAGAAGGTGTAAGTCAACTACCCTGGCCAGCAAGATCTCCGGATCTGTCCCCCATTGAGCATGTTTGGGACTGGATGAAGCGTCGTCTCACGCGGTCTGCACGTCCAGCACGAACGCTGGTCCTACTGAGGCGCCAGGTGGAAATGGCATGGCAAGCCGTTCCACAGGACTACATCCAGCATCTCTACGATCGTCTCCATGGGAGAATAGCAGCCTGCATTGCTGCGAAAGGTGGATATACACTGTACTAGTGCCGACATTGTGCATGCTCTGTTGCCTGTGTCTATGTGCCTGTGGTTCTGTCAGTGTGATCATGTGATGTATCTGACCCCAGGAATGTGTCAATAAAGTTTCCCCTTCCTGGGACAATGAATTCACGGTGTTCTTATTTCAATTTCCAGGAGTGTATTTGTAATGTATAAAATCTAAATCTCATTGGTCATTCTGGAAATATTTGTTTGTGGTAATGTAATACATTTGCAAAATATCTAAAAGTGTGTATAATGTATGTTTGCAAAATCATAAAATGCTACTCATTTCACTTTAGTTGCTGATAACGTCTCAAACTTTTAATTAAGCAAAAACGTTGTGCTTTTGTTAACTAGGTTTTTATAGCAGTCTGGGAAGGTTTGCATGGCAAGTAAGCTGCATGGATTTGAGTGTTATTTGGATCATCGAATTATTTCACTGTTTACCTCTTTGAGACTTAGGAAAATTTCGTTGTAGCGATTACGGAGCTGTGGGAGCTACAGAGTGATCAATCACTTATCTTTTGCCATGGTGAACTAGTTTTCGTGTATAGTCTTGAATGAACTTATTGAACTTCAGAAAGCAATTTAGATTCAGTGACTTGAAACACTGCACAAAGCTTTTTGCATAAATTGGTTGCTGCCTGTAAAGGCTCTGCTTGCTCTACTAAGTAAAGAAAATGATTCCTTACTGCTTTCCTGTATTTTAATACCAGCCTGCTTAATAGAATCATTGTAGGTAACGTTTAATTAATCTAAAAAAATTATGGTGAAATTCAATCCTATATTCAGGCTACATTATTATTCTTATGGATAACTCCTCTAATACATAATTTATTTCATTAATCCATTCATTTATTAAAGTTGTTGTACAACATTTTCACTGATTGCTAAATGAATGTGCTTTATGAAAATTCGATACTTCTGTAAATACATGACTGAATCCCTGATTTGTAGGAGAATCATTCAGAAATGTAGCTCTGTGTGATTGGTTTCTGGTGGTAAAGTACCATCCAGCTGATTCCGGCTGTCAATTAACTTCATAACGTTTTACTTAGCAAGCACAAAGTGAAGAAGCAATGGGTTGAGTCAACTGGGATATGTCTTCTAATATTTCGTATTGAACTCGCATTGCTTGCGATATTTTGGTGTGTCTGTTAGCTAAAGTGCTAAATTCCAGAGGTGTTAAGTAAATGAAGTTGCTAATTTCGGTTCTGCTCTGTGACTGCTAAAAATCCTAAATAGTATATGGTTTCTTTCAAAATCCCACCTTGGGGTATGTTCTTCACCTCGACTGATGGGAATGTAAACAGTGCCGTAGGAGCAACAATCAGAGAATTATAAAATATATGTGAGGGAGAAAATTTGGTGCAGCAGTAGTCAGCAGTATACATGATGGCACAGTGCGTCTGTGCCACCATGTTACCATGCTATCTCTGCATCACAGCTTTGATGCTGCATATGTCACTGCAACAGAGTCGTCACAGGGCAGCTGCATTCATACTGCCACCTATCCATGCAGCAGATTCTTAGGGGCTGCCACATATTTGCCAACTTATTGCCATATTACAGCAGTTGCAGGGCTAATGCATTCAAGCTGCTGACTATTAGTGCTACAGCATCTCTGCGCCACAGACAAAGGCACCACAGCCTTGGCGCCATAGCACACTTCGTCCCCAGCCTTTTTACTGCACCTTCGTTGTGTGATGGGTTCCACAGCTCATCCAACATGCTATCTGTCCATGTCAGTGTGTACATGGTACAGTGTGTTTGTGTTGCAATTTTTTCATGCTCAGAGTATCTGTGCCACAGTGTGCCTATGAGGCAACATGTCATTCCATAGCATGTGAGAGTTGCAATTTGACCATGTTGCGACATGTCCATGCTGCATTCTGTGAATGCTACAGGACGTCTCTGTTGCACAGTGTACATGTCACAGCGAGTCCAAGTCAATGCTTGTCCATGACGCAGCGTCACCATGCTCTGCCCAAAACACCTCTGTGATGTCACCTCTGTGCTGCAGTGTCTTCATGCCACTATCTCCATACCGAAACAAGTCTAGGCCACTGCCCCAATGCCACTGGGTTTCCAGGCTGCCTCCTCTGGGCAATCATTCCTCTTAGCTGCCACCTCTATTCTGCAGTGTCTCCGAATCAATGCCGTCGTGCTGCAGTGTCTCTGGGAGACTGCCTCGTTGCTGCAGTGTCACCAGACACCACCTACATTCCACAGTATCTCCAGCAACCACTTCCAATCTCCAATGTCTCCGTGTTGCTGCCTCCCTGCTGCAGTGTGTCGCAGCCACCACTTTCATATGACAGTGTCCCTAGGCGATTGCCTACATGATGCACTGACTCCACGCCACTGCATCTGTGCTGCACTGTCTCCAGCGCACTTCGTCCATAATGCAGTGTCTCTGCACTGACGCCTCCGTACCACAGCGTTTCGCACGACTGCCTCTGTGACACAGCATCTCTGCATTGCAGAGAACTTCGGAAGTCTCGCCTTTAGCAACAAAATGCAGTGGTAGCCACTTTCTAGAGAATTTCACTTAAGTACAGCCTATCTTCAATATATTTGGTGTTTTGAATCATCAGCCATCACTGACAAAATTAAAAATTCGCTAAGTGATTGTGAATCAGAAGGTGTAGGTAGGGAGGAAGACTGTCCTGGCTACAAATACGAGCAGTAGATTTTTAAAATGAGTATGTGCCTGTTATATATCTCTTTCTAATGGAAAACTGCTAAACTTTCGTTGTCTTAAAATTTAATTACATTCAAGACAAGAACGTCAGCCATTATTATTATCATTATAATAATTATTATTACTAATATGAGTGCACGTCGTATTATGCATGGTGTCTGAATAAGTATCACACACTTTGCACTATGTGTGCAGATATGCAGCTGATGGTTAGTGGTATTTTTTTTTTATTCGTTAATTGCAGAAAACAAAAGAAATTCTAAAGATGTAGGCTCTAAAGCGCTGGATAATTGAGCTGAAAACTAATAAAACTCTACAAAGTCATTTCAATTATTCGGAAAGGGTTTAATAAACTGATTAGTTAATAGCATGAAATCAGTCATTACTTGGAACAGTCCCACCACTTTATTGGTCGTATTGCGAAAACGGAATCAGAGACTAGCGCATCAGTATTAATTCTACAGATGTATCTACTAAATTTTTATACTAATGGCTGAATCAGACTCTCTTCATGTAATACGTCTATATAAATCTAAAGACAAAGTCTCAACGTCTTCTTATTTGAAGAAGACTGTGGAACAGTTGAAATGTATCAGGGTAACACTAATCGCAATGCACTCTGTACCGCAACCACTTACGTAACACCTACTCTGACTTACAAATAATGTAATAATCTTTTGAGACATTACATAGGCCACAACGGAAGGAGGAATCTATAAGCATAATATATCACTGCTACCATTCAATATGAAAGCCATTAGTTTTATTTTTTATTCATTTTTGTAAGTCGTTTTCTCAGTTTTCTTTATTAGGTTAATATGGGATTTACTGGTTTAGATTACTCTTCATGAGCATAGATATAAGACTTAGAGCGTAAACATATAGCCAATAGTTGGCTGACATTGCAGACGAATGTGGAAAGAAAGTGATATATGGAAAACACTGACAAAAAAAGGCACAGGGCGATAGGGCGTATGTTAAGACAACAGGAATAATTTTCATTGTACTAGAGCGAGATTTGGATGGTAAAACGTATATGGGATGCCATAGGTTGGAATACATCCGCTAAATAATTGAAGATATAAGCTGCAAGTGCTATTTTTATTTGAAGAGGTTGGCACAGGAGAGGAATTCGTGGTGGGCCCCGTCAAAAGAATTAGAAGACTGACGAGACAAATTAAAAAAAAAAAAAACTGGTATGGTGATATACTGATCTTCGCACTCCCGAGAAAAACTGCTAATTTCACTGCAAACCTCGAGACAAAAAGCACCCTGGTTCCGTTGCGGGTGTGTGACGATAAAGTATAATATATAATCGGAGCAGAGACGACTGGAGAATCATGCTAACGGCGATGCGGGCAAATGGGAAAATATACTGATGTCAGTGAATTTTACAATGGGAAAACTGATACGACAGTTTGCATCGGAAACAGCGAACCTGGTCGGTATCAATGGAAAGTGGTTGCAGGACTGTCAACCACGACTGGGGGATAAGTTGCTGTAATCTAAGCCGCAACACACAACGGGGAGGTCAGAAGCTAGCTAGCTCTGAAAAGCAGACAATGGTGTTAGATGCAATAGTGTTTCAATGAACACCGTTCGGCACACGATGCTCAACATGAGGTTCTGAATAGACCACTCAAATGTTGCTTTTTGCTGAGCCAATAACATTGTCAAGACAGCAGAGGCCCGTGATAGAGTGGCCTGTGGAAACGTGTTGTCTAATCGAATAAATCACGTGCCTGATAACACGAGGTCTATGGTCGTTTCCAGATAAGATGCTATCCAGCAAATGGCTGTTCGACTTATTCACACCGCGTAGGATACAGGCCCATGAAAGCAACAACGACGATGTAGCTGACATTCCTTCAAACATTATCCACAGTCTCGAAAGGATGTTCCTCTGCAGTAAATTTTCTTTTACGACAGGGGACTTCCTCTGTTGATTGCCTCCTAGTTGCTAGCCCGGATGTGGCATTAGGTCGAATTCAGAAACAGGACGTCTAGTTAACTAGACGACCATCAAATAAGACACATGACACACTGAAAGGGCATTCGTGGACCTAAAGGCGCATTCACACACAGCTGTTCGTATAGAAATAGTGTCTGAAGCACAAGGCACTGGCACTAGATCTTGGTTAGATAACAGAGGAGATCATTATAGCAACTACAATTTTGCTATTAATAACTCATTACACTGTAAGAAGAGTGAGTACCTAAAATCTTGATTCTAACTTGGTTGCAAAACTCCTATGTAACTATTATGAGTGAATGATTTGTACTTCAGTGGGTCCTGACAGAGGCAGAGATTTGAGTTTCCTTACTTATCTGTTAGCTACTTTGACAAAATGGACTGAAATACTCTAACCGTTCTTTTTATGAGTTTATGTGCTGTTGGCAGTGTTATTTCCCTATTTTGAAGATAACGTGAAAAATGAGTTAATTCTGTCAATGCAGATAACATTATTCCTAAATTTTATACGGACTCTGCAATTCCTAAACATTTCTGTATTTCTGTGAACCACAATATTTAGCTCATTCTTTCTGATCTCTTGTAAAATCATTCTCATCTATTTCAAAATACAAATGAAAACTCACAAAGTTTTCCCATACAGCTTGTAAAGTTTGTTCAGCTGATTAAACCCACAGAATTTTAAAGTTTTACCAACGTACGACATTCCTTAGCCGAAAGATATAGCACACCTGTTAGGTTCAAAATATTTATTAGGAGATTAACTGGGTAGAACTATCCCTCTTTTTACAATATCTGAAAGTAGTTTATTCATGGACACATGCGACGGAGTCACTAACATCTAGTTCAAGTCTATGATCGCTGCAGTGCCAGATTGTGAAAGAGCGGAATAAATTTTCCAGTTGTATCCCTGCACCACTATTTCTCCCTATCACTTTCGAGGCACCATCACAAGAAGAGCATACAAGACATTATTTTAAATGTTCTTCACTCATTGCAAACGAGTTACGTTTTTTAAGAAGGGCATTAGTAATATTAGAAGTTGTTCCAGTCTCTAGTTCGATCAGATCAGAAAACATGATCTGACCATTGTCAGTGCCCACCACAGAAAATTTTAAACACGCAAATAGTGGGTGCTTTTGTGTAATGTTGTAGACTAATGTAGTAATTGAAATTATTTTCCGTTAATATTCTACAGTATGTTTCACAACCCTTCCATGCACACTTTTACCAATATGAGACGTTGTATTACAGCAAGAGAAAATTCTGTGAATGTTTCTTTCCTTTCTGAGCCAGTTAAGAGATTTATCTACACTGAAGCGCGAAAAGAACTGGTATAGGGCATGCGATTCAAATACAATGTAAACAGGCAGATTACGGCACTTCGGTTGGTAACACCTTTATAAGACATCAAGTGTCTGCAGTGGCGGATTTAAAAATTTTGCGTCCCTAGATACAACATATTATACGACGCTGCCCCCCCCCCCCAAAAAAAAGAAAAAAGGAAATATGCTTTAAATAATAACTATTAGCCGACCAAACAATCAAAATGTAATATGGTTCCTGAACTGTACTTGGTGTACGGCAGCGGATAAAACAAACTTAAAACTGCATTGTGCTAACACATTATTCTGTCGAAAGACAACAGAAACTAACACAAGGAAAATAACTTTTCTTTCATGGCCTAAGAATTCAGCAGAGCGTGTAGGAGGCAACAGATGTTAGTTATACATTCACATTTAATATGTTCTTTTACACGAAACCGTTGAAAATGAAAAAAAAAATGTGTGTTATAATCTAAAAATTGAAGGGAACGTGTCACACATTAGCAGTTAATACGTACTTTTACAGAGATGCATTCAAAATTAAAATTAAACTGTCATTTTACGATCTAATAACTTGAATGTGTATCAGATAAAAAGCACTTTCGGTATTAATGTATAGGAAAGCGTTACAAATGACAATGAAATAGAGATTACGGTGCACGAACAAATAACTAAATACAGACGAACAAACACAGAACTGGATTTGTTATTATCTAATTTTACTGACTACTGTGGAAAAATCAAATTAGTTTTTTAGTCTAATAGTTAACGTGTAAAGCATTACGGTCTATGTCGCTAGATGTTGCATAATGAGTGTACGCAATAGCTTTAATCCATGTAACGGCTGAACTGTTTTGTACTGCAGCTACTGCTCTCACCGTAAGTCTTTCTAACGGTATTATCAAAGCTTTTACGTATTTATCGACAGAACTGAACTACGTTATTTATTAACACTTTTTCATCTGAGCGTACTCTCTGATAACGTATATTTCCGTGATAACTATGCGTTTCTGCAGCCGCCAAGGATACGCATCAGTAGCAATATACTGCAGTATCAGTATGACCGCACTGTACAGCGCCGAGCGGCCTGGGTCATTGAGTATTGTTTAGTATTGTTGGGCGCATTCGGTCACGTCTGCACGTAAACGAGATTTAGTTCCGCATTCTGCCATCGGCAACTGTAAAATAAACGGGTAGTAGGCACTTTCTAAAACCAAAGAATGTGCACTAAGTTATAATAAAAATCACATTACAAGCTTAAATTTTTAAACCTAATAGGAATAAATAAACAAACTTAACAGTCAGAAAGGCTTGTGTCTGGCTTTGATGGCAGAAAACTCGTCGATCATATCTTCATAGTTCAGACGGTTATCAGTTAGGGCAGGGCTTCCCAACGTGGGGTCCGCGGACCCCTTAGGAGTCCGCCGGCTCTTTCATGGGGGGTCCGCGACCATCTCTCAACAAATCTTGTAAAATAATGAGTAAAATTAATGAATAAAAATTTGAAAATCAAATTCAACACAATTTATTTCGTGTGAAAAACATGTGTACTTTTACTTCAGGTCGTATTCCCAAGCAGCCTTCGCGGCTCCTAACTGAGAACGCATACACAGTTTAGTGTCGGAGAATGCGTCTTCACTGATCGACTGTTTCGCAACAATACGGGGGTCGTTTGTGCACCTGCTCACGGCGCTACATACGCTGAAATACACTCCTGGAAATTGAAATAAGAACACCGTGAATTCATTGTCCCAGGAAGGGGAAACTTTATTGACACATTCCTGGAGTCAGATACATCACATGATCACACTGACAGAACCACAGGCACATAGACACAGGCAACAGAGCATGTAAAATGTCGGCACTAGTACAGTGTATATCCACCTTTCGCAGCAATGCAGGCTGCTATTCTCCCATGGAGACGATCGTAGAGATGCTGGATGTAGTCCTGTGGAACGGCTTGCCATGCCATTTCCACCTGGCGCCTCAGTTGGACCAGCGTTCGTGCTGGACGTGCAGACCGCGTGAGACGACGCTTCATCCAGTCCCAAACATGCTCAATGGGGGACAGATCCGGAGATCTTGCTGGCCAGGGTAGTTGACTTACACCTTCTAGAGCACGTTGGGTGGCCCGGGTAGAACGATGGGTTCGATGACGGTTTGGATGTACCGTGCACTATTCAGTGTCCCCTCGACGATCACCAGTGGTGTACGGCCAGTGTAGGAGATCGCTCCCCACACCATGATGCCGGGTGTTGGCCCTGTGTGCCTCGGTCGTATGCAGTCCTGATTGTGGCGCTCACCTGCACGGTGCCAAACACGCATACGACCATCATTGGCACCAAGGCAGAAGCGACTCTCATCGCTGAAGACGACACGTCTCTATTCGTCCCTCCATTCACGCCTGTCGCGACACCACTGGAGGCGGGCTGCACGATGTTGGGGCGTGAGCGGAAGACGGCCTAACGGTGTGCGGGACCGTAGCCCAGCTTCATGGAGACGGTTGCGAATGGTCCTCGCCGATACCCCAGGAGCAACAGTGTCCCTAATTTGCTGGGAAGTGGCGGTGCGGTCCCCTACGGCACTGCGTAGGATCCTACGCTCTTGGCGTGCATCCGTGCGTCGCTGCGGTCCGGTCCCAGGTCGACGGGCACGTGCACCTTCCGCCGACCACTGGCGACAACATCGATGTACTGTGGAGACCTCACGCCCCACATGTTGAGCAATTCGGCGGTACGTCCACCCGGCCTCCCGCATGCCCACTATACGCCCTCGCTCAAAGTCCGTCAACTGCACATACAGTTCACGTCCACGCTGTCGCGGCATGCTACCAGTGTTAAAGACTGTGATGGAGCTCCGTATGCCACGGCAAACTGGCTGACACTGACGGCGGCGGTGCACAAATGCTGCGCAGCTAGCGCCATTCGACGGCCAACACCGCGGTTCCTGGTGTGTCCGCTGTGCCGTGCGTGTGATCATTGCTTGTACAGCCCTCTCGCAGTGTCCGGAGCAAGTATGGTGGGTCTGACACACCGGTGTCAATGTGTTCTTTTTTCCATTTCCAGGAGTGTATGTTACGCATGCGCGGAGCGAGCTTTGTCGACCAATCACAGCGCTCGCTGGCTCGTATGGGGTCCCAGGCGTCATTAAATGTTAAACTTGATTTGTCAGTGCACTACCTATTTCATAAGTCGATTTTTGAATAGTTTATTACTTCTAACATGGATCGGTGGCTGAAGTCAGGATCATTGAAGAAGGGTGCAGTTTCTCCTCCGCCTTCACAAAAAGGGAAGTTTCCAGTTCAAATGATTGAGGAGGGAGGACGACCAAAGGAAGAACAATCACAAGAAGCTCCACAGCCAGATTTATTATGTGAAAACGCTGCAAGTACTCCATTGGTTGCAGTATCCTGTGGAAGTGGAATAACCAAGAAGCGTAAGTACAACGAAAGCTATTTAGAAATGGGCTTTATGGAGACGAAGGACGGTAAAGCCCAGTGTGTAATTTGTGCGCGAGTTCTTCCGAACAGTGCAATGGTTCCAGTTAAATTGCTCCGTCATTTTGAAGGTATTCACCCGGATTTCCAGGCTAAAGACATCGATTTTTTCAAAAGGAAGAGTGCTGAACTAGCTGCTTCTCAGCATTGCATAAACAATTAATGAAATTCATTAAAAGCTTCTTTCTTGGTTAGTTATCGAAGGGCAAAAACAGGCAAAGCTCATATCACTGCAGAAAATCTCATAAAGCCGTGTGTGAATGATATTGTTTCTTGCATGCCAAACGAAAAGGTAGTGAAGCCTGTATCTTCGGTGCCATTATCAAACAATGCTGTCAAGAGACGCATTGTTGACATGTCAAATAATGTGAAAGACACTCTTGTTTCTCGCATCCAACTCTATTCATTTTCTCTGCAGATAGATGAATCCACTGATGTTGCAGGATTAGCGATTTTATTGGATTTTGTCCGTTATGAATATTCTGGATATTTTGAGGAGGACCTCGTATTGTGCAGACAACTACCTGCCAACACAACAGGTGCTGAAATATTACGTCTATTGGATGATTTTTTTATGGACTAACGAAGTTTCATGGACTAATTGCATAGATGTGCGCACAGATGGTGCAAAAGCTATGACGGGTCCTACAGTCGAAGCAATAACGAAAATAAAAGAAAACGCCAAGAATTGCAGCAATAGTCACTGTGCTCTCCACAGATACGCTTGAGCTTCGAAACATATGCCAGTTTCGTTCAAGAAAGTTTTAGACGAATCCATTCAAATCAATAACTACATAAAATCAAGGGCGTTGAAGTCAAGGCTTTTCACAATACTGTGTGAAGATATGGGAATCATTCATCGTTCCCTGCTTCTCCACACAGAACCGAGGTGGCTCTCACGTGGGAATGAACTCTCGCGGTTGTACGAATTAAGATTGGAAGTCTTAGCTTTCCTCTTGGAGTATAACACCAAATTAGCAAACCTTATTAATGACGAAAATTGGCAGTGTATACTTGCCTATTTGTCATATATTTTCCGCAAAATGAACGAAATGAATATTTCACTCCAAGGAGAAAGTGAAACAAAGGTCACTGCTATCGACAAAGTTCGAGCATTCGAGAGGAAAATCAATTTTTGGTCAGAGAGTGTGGAGGAGCGGGAGGTCGAGTGTTTTCCTCTTCCCAAGGAGTTTTTGAGAAACAAAACATTGGCGCTTGGGAAGAATTTGTTTCATCAAATCCTGGAACATCTTCGAAGCTTGATGTCATTGTTGGAGTATTATTTCCCAACAGCTGAAGATGAGAAGTTACAGAAATACGAATGGGTTGTCAACCCACTCACTGTATCGAAAAAACCGAACATTCTATCATCAAATGAATATGAGTTGTTGATAGAAATTGCTACAGACCCTACCTTGAAATCAAGTTTTGACACTGACGGTTACTCACACTTTTGGATCCGTAAGGATAACAAGAAATACCACCTCCTTGTTGAAAAGGCAAAATGTGTACTTCTTTTGTTTGCCACAACATACATGTGTGAATCTGGATTCTCGATCTATGCTGCCCACAAAACTAAGTACCAAAGCGGTCTAGATGCGGAACCAGAAATCCGTCTTCAGTTGTCAAGAATTGAACCCAACTTTTCAAAATTATGTCAGCAGAAGCACCCTCAAACATCACATTAGGATTCCATTATCATTCCTACAGACTCATCTATAGTAAAGAAAACAGCATTTTATTTGTAGATACTCAGTGAACGCACCTGAACTATAACTCTGTAGGAATTTTGTTTCTGTCTTCTATCATTTACAAAATAATTATTAATTGAATTTTGTTGGCATTGATATTTTTGTTACTAAAATTAAAATGATCTCAAAAGCTAATTTCTCTTCTTTATAATATATTTCGTCCTCTCAGTTAAAAATATGGCCTGCCTATACTTCAATTACAATTACTTGCTATTACTCTGACACTATATTGTGGCAACTGACTGCGAGCGTAAACAAATGAGGACTTTTCACGTGCCACCTTGTAAAAGGTAAACCTCCTCTGCCACAATTGTTTCCTTTGAGAAAAAATGTCTTACGTACTGTGAAATGCTTTGTCTTCTTTTATAGAAATAAGAGAGTCTGTTTGTTTGTTTTTCTAATTTGTTTACAGTCGAGGCTGACTTCCACGAAATAGTGTCCAAGAAGTAGTTGAAGTTGTCAGCTGTGGCTAAACTACTGACACGCTGCCTGCCAGTAGCCAGCTACCAACTGACAGTACACTGTTGCAACGTCGCATGCAAGCTGCCGCTCAGTAGATACGCAAAGACGTAAAAATAACCAGACTTTCCGAGCTGTTTACATGGGCACGAAAATCGAGTGTGGAATTGGAAAACGCCGTTACAAAAGCAGGTTTCCAGAAACTATTTTGAAGTGTTTACCTGACCAACCAAAAGCGGAACTGGTACATCGGCTTACGAAATCCGGTTTTGGAAAAGCATGTAAACTGGGTGAATGTGTTCCCACACATTGCACAACAGATGACACAATAGTCCTTTAAAGGCAATTCCTTTGCCTCTTTTCTGTCGTGATGTGTTTTTATCCCCAATCATGGGTCTTCCTCTTTCCTTCACAGCCGCGCGGAATGGAATGGCCGCGCAGCTAAGGCGCCATGTCGTCTTGGATTGCGCGGCCGCTCTCGCCGCAGGTTCGAGTCCTCCCTCGGGCAAGTGTGTGTGTGTGTGTGTGTGTGTGTGTGTGTGTGTGTGTATGTGTCGTCACGGTTAGTGTGTAGAACTAGGGACTGATGACCTCACCAGTTATGTTCCATAGACTTTATATACATTTGAACATTTTTCTTCGGATTTCACAGAAAACCACACACAAACTCACACACATACACACACACACACAAACGACTGTTACTAAATATGTATGCTCCTTACACAACAGTAGCCAAACAGTGGAAGTGAACAGATCACAAGCGGGAGATTGTCAACAGCGAACAGTTTGGACGTGACGTTGATTGCTCTTGGAGGAAGGCAGCTACAACGCGTGAAATGTCAATTACCAATTAATTTTAATCAGGCTATAGTGTGATGAACAAAGGGATTTAATCCAATAGTAAGTGTCTGGATACAGTGGGAATTCAAATTGGATCGTTAATTTCAAGTTGTTTTCATTCATATCTAAACCAAAGACTATTGATGCTTTGGGGGAAGGGGGTAGGGGGGTTATTGGGAACATGGCACTCGCATTAAGAAGCTTTCAGCTCCCATGGGTTTCGCTCTGAAATTTAAAGTTACTGTGCTCTTGACTGACTAGGGGTCCGCCATGGATTTTCGACTGAAGAAAGTGTCCGCCAGCTGAAAAGGTTGGGAAGCACTGAGTTAGGGGGTCGACTTCGGTCTGAAGAATGGACATAGCTTTCAATCTCTCCTCAGACAACGTAGAACGTAGGTACGTTATCAGTCTTTTAAGAGCCGGAGACGAGCGTTCTTTTAAAAAAATTGTAAATGCCATGCATAGAAATATTGAAAGAGCAATGTGAACATTCGGAAAAACGAACTGTAACCTCTCTTTCTAGAAATAGATACTCATTTCGACTGGTGTATCACTAGTCTCAGAAGATTTCAAAAGTTCCGTGAAATGTACACGTTCACTAGAGAAGGAAGGCGTTAGATCTGTGTCATATGACGCTTGGAGTTTTGCTGCACGTTCAGCAATATCGTTATGTGAACTGTTCTTAAGGTTACTGACAACTGTGAAGGAGTCCAACAGTGTTTCTATAGCTTTCCTTCCTCCTCACTAGTTCGTCGTACAAGTTGTCGGGTACTGGGAGAAATGTTTCGAGTCTAAATTTTTCCCTTCCAGTCAGAACAACTTCTTCAGAGTCCGTTCTTCGTCATCATGAAGTTTGCGTTTTCGTGATCTTTTATAGGCGCATTCGTAGTCTATATCAATCTCCATGGGTTTATTTTCATAATAGTCAAATATGCCAGGAATAGATGCAATAAATAATACAAGTGAAATGCACTATTTTAGTATCAATATTTACACTTTTCAATTTCAGATTTACACTATTATATCTCTGCAGTACGCCCTTCCAAACTGTCATCATGAATACCGTTTCTAGTCTGTTGAGTTGATTTAATAAAGCTGAAACCACATTGCACACAAGTGGTTATCAAACGTATTATTGGCAATATGAGTGAGGGCATTCATAACGCCCTCCAGTTTTCATATAGACTTACACATGCTTCCTATCTTGCTGACCAACCCGTTTTTGTGAACTTTTTGCCGTTTTGCTTCCTGGTTTCATGAAAGAAAAAAGTTTTTTCCAGCGCCATTTAGAAGTAGAGAAAAATTATAAAGATTTTGCACCACACTGATAAATGAACACGCTTGGCGACAACAGCTTGCAGCACCAGTGCCGACCAAATTCAAAGAATGTGCTGCACAAGGCAAATAATGCGCTTTCGAATTTCGGACTTTAATGCGTGCCTGCAAACCAGTGTAGATTCGTGACATATTGCTTGCGTTTTCATATGACTGGCCTCTACAGACAGTAATACCAATGGAATTTGTAGACAGGACTTCTAGTACGGTCTCAGCTAAGTTTTCGGACTTGTGTCCCGGGTTTGGTAATAACAGAAGGAAACATTCAACGAGTTTACCATTCTCTTTCACATACGTTAATAAGAAAGATAATTGATCAATACGTGAAATGTCCGCTGTAGAATCTGCGATTATAGAGAAATATTTCGCCTGTTTTACTTCACTTATGATAATTCTTTTTATTCGTTCACAAAAAAGCTCCATTATTTCATCACAGATTGTTGAAGAAAGATAATTTTTATGTCCCTGCCCTGGATTTCCATATCGTTCAATGTGCTCCGCGAGAAAAGGATCAAACTCGGCTTTAAGTTCAAGAGACTTCATTTATTGACCATTACGTAATGAATGGAATCTTTCAACGTGTCCACGTAGGGGACGTCCGCGACTTGTTAGCTTCTTGCTAACTGCTTTTTCAACACACTGCATCAGGATATTTTTTCTGTCTCAACAGATGATTCGAAAGGGTTATCTACTGTTTCAAGTGCCTTTTCCCTTATTAAGAGTGATAACTCAGAATATATGTATTCCAGTTAAGTCTCATGATGAGATAATTTATTAGAAATATTTTTCCGATCTGCAATACCATTAGTAGCAATCGCGGCCTTGCCTCCGAACAATTTACATGGTGCACAAGAAACAGCACTGGTGCTACAGGACTGTACTAGAAAATCACTCAAAGTTGATTCACCATTTAAAAGTTTACAGTAAAATACTTTTTTGTTCAGATATCTGGTTTTATCGCCTATTGATCTTCTTTAGTTAGAAAAATCACCGTTACAAATTTGATTAATGCCAAATTGTAGGAGAATGTCGATTGTTGATTCATTGACACACCATTCTGCAGGATCATCACTAACGAGGATATCTCTCTTGTAATGTCTGACTCGACACTTAGTTATTCATGAAACTCTAAATCAGTAACAATTTGCTTTTCTTCGTTTTTAACTTTTGTTTCGTCTGTATTTACTTCTTTTACAACAGCAGCACTGTCAGAAATATCATCCGTACTACTTTAACTCGAAGTCGAACCAACAACGTTCATGCGAAAAATTTGTCTACTCTGACAGGCTGTTTTAGAACACTGGCTTCACATTCTCGCCTTTCATTCGATAAATTCCGAAATGCCAACCCACTTAATTTTGCACGTTTGCTTTTTTCACTGTTAGTCATGTTAAGGCACTTACAAAAATGTCAATCAACAGTCAAAACAAAAGAAAGAAATTGGTGAAAGGAAAGAAAGGAACACTTTACCCAGTTCCAATCGTACTACACCGTACGAGAGCACAAAGCTTTTTACTTTAAACATGCCACACGACCACAAAGGTTTTTCCTTTAAACACGGAGCGATGAACTGACCAACGCGGATTACTCGACGTAACTGTGCTATGATAGAACGACAATGCAGAAAAATTTAATTTCATTGTCACCTGTTCTTCTGTTGTCCGTAAACAGTAGAAGCACACCTGTCGGTTGGAATTCGTCTCGTAAAGAAAACGGGATAGTCCCTTTTTTGGCTTCTGTTTCCCGCGTCACCTGGATTTTAGCTGGGGCACAACTATGTTCTGAATATTCTTGACACTATATTTCTAATTTAAAAAGAAAAAAAATTTCGCAGTTTCTTGCAGTGGGGTGTGCTGAATCGACTCCTATCTCACTTATTCTCATAACATTTTAGCGGTTTCTGTGGACAGAGGAGAAAGACTACAGAGTTTAAATAGTCTTGTTGGCAGTTGATGTGGTGTGTTGCCATTTGTGTGAATATTGCTGTTATGTCTACATGCAAATGCACAACATAAAATAAAAATAACCTTTCCTCGAAGAAATATAGGTTACTTAAGAATTTTAATATAAAATTTGGAATGCGACGATTTCACAGGGCCGGTACTTTGATATCGTGCAGGCTTCAGCACAATAAATGAGACAAATGAAAATAGGTTTCTTCTTCCTTTTTCGCCAAAAAAGTAACTAAGTAAATGACTAAATACAATTTTTATACTGTTGTGAAGTATATTTCCTACGTTATTAGGTATTCTGCTTATGTAATTTTCGTATAAACATGCATTTAAAAATGTAAAACATTTCCAGTATCAACATGTTTTGTTAAACGGGTGTCATTAAAGCAAAGCTCAGATCTGGCGGATGCAGAACTTTCACACTAATTACAGTAATGGAGGGTTGACTTGACACTTCCCTGTAATTTCTACAAGAAATTTAAGTAGAGCTGGGTTTTAAATACTGAGGCCCACACATGTTACAGTATTTAAGAAACCGCTGATTAATTTATCATATCTTTTCACGGGTCCCGGTATTTGCACAGGGAAAATATGGTAGGGTTACGTAGAAGCCGACAACATTCTCGGAATAAGAACGTTTCAGACATGGTCTTGTGTAGTGCCTTCCTGACAGCTTACTTCAAAATATTTTGAACAATCGTGAACATGATACTAGACAGGAATCCAATGTTAAGTTTCCATTCAGTCACCAAGTAAACCATGTATATTTCCAAGCTTGTATTGTCGAATTTCGTTCTTAAACCTTATTTAAACTGGCATGTTGTTTAACTATATTAAAAAAATTGTCGTTTGTAAGCGCAGTTATTTTAAAACGTGAAAGATTAAAATGAGTACAGAGCAACAAGTGCCGCCCCCCTCAAGAAGCCGCCCCTATGCCCGTGCCTAGTGGGCCTATTTGTGGATGCGCCACTGAGCGTCTGTCGCAGTTGTTAGATTGGTTACTGCTGCTACAATGGCAGGTTATCAAGATTTAAGTGAGTTTGAACATTCTGTCATAGTCGATGCACGAGCGATGGGACACACCATCTCCGAGGTAGCGATGAAATGGGCAGTTTCCCGTACGACCATTTCACTAGTGTAGCGTAAATACTTCCCCAATGAACCATGGACCTTGCCGTTGGTGGGGAGGCTTGCGTGCCTCAGCGATACAGATGGCCGTACCGTAGGTGCAACCACAACGGAGGGGTATCTGTTGAGAGGCCAGACAAACATGTGGTTCCTGAAGAGGGGCAGCAGCCTTTTCAGTAGTTGCAGGGGCAACAGTCTGGATGATTGACTGATCTGGCCTTGTAACATTAACCAAAACGGTCTTGCTGTGCTGGTACTGCGAACGGCTGAAAGCAAGGGGAAACTACAGCCGTAATTTTTCCCGAGGACATGCAGCTTTACTGTATGATTAAATGATGATGGCGTCCTCTTGGGTAAAATATTCCGGAGGTAAAATAGTCCCCCATTCGGATCTCCGGGCGGGGACTACTGAAGAGGACGTCGTTATCAGGAGAAAGAAAACTGGCATTCTACGGATCGCAGCGTGGAATGTCAGATGCCTTAATCGGGCAGGTAGGTTAGCAAATTTAAAAAGGGAAATGGATAGGTTAAAGTTAGATATAGTGGGAATTAGTGAAGTTCGGTGGCAGGAGGAACAAGACTTTTGGTCAAGTGATTACAGGGTTATAAATACAAAATCAAATAGGGGTAATGCAGGAGTAGGTTTAATAATGAATAAAAAAATAGGAGTGCGGCTTAGCTACTACAAACAGCATAGTGAACGCATTATTGTGGCCAAGATAGACACAAAGCCCATGCCTACTACAGTAGTACAAGTTTATATGCCAACTAGCTCTGCAGATGATGAAGAAATAGATGAAATGTATGACGAGATAAAAGAAATTATTCAGGTAGTGAAGGGAGACGAAAATTTAATAGTCAAGGGTGACTGGAATTCGTCAGTAGGAAACGGGAGAGAAGGAAACATAGTAGGTGAATATGGATTGGGGGAAAGAAATGAAAGAGGAAGCCGCCTTGTAGAATTTTGCACAGAGCATAACTTAATCATAACTAACACTTGGTTTAAGAATCATAAAAGAAGGTTGTATACCTGGAAAAATCCTGGAGATACTAATAGCTATCAGATAGATTATATAATGGTAAGACAGAGATTTAGGAACCAGGTTTTAAATTGTAAGATATTTCCAGGGGCAGATGTGGATACTGACCACAATCTATTGGTTATGAACTGCAGATTGAAACTGAAGAAACTGCAAAAAGGTGGGAATTTAAGGAGATGGGACCTGGATAAACTGAAGGAACCAGAGGTTGTAGAGAGTTTCAGGGAGAGCATAAGGGAACAATTGACAGGATTGGGGGAAAGAAATACAGTAGAAGAAGAATGGGTAGCTCTGAGGGATGAAGTAGTGAAGGCAGCAGAGGATCAAGTAGGTAAAAAGACGAGGGCTAATAGAAATCCTGGGGTAACAGAAGAAATATTGAATTTAATTGATGAAAGGAGAAAATATAAAAATGCAGTAAATGAAGCAGGCAAAAGGGAATACAAACGTCTCAAAAATGAGATCGACAGAAAGTGCAAAATGGCTAAGCAGGGATGGCTAGAGGACAAATGTAAGGATGTAGAGGCTTGTCTCACTAGGGGTAAGATAGATACTGCCTACAGGAAAATTAAAGAGACCTTTGGAGAGAAGAGAACCACTTGTATGAATGTCAAGAGCTCAGATGGCAACCCAGTTCTAAGCAAAGAAGTGAAGGCAGAAAGGTGGAAGGAGTATATAGAGGGTTTATACAAGGGCGATGTACTTGAGGACAGTATTATGGAAATGGAAGAGGATGTAGATGAAGATGAAATGGGAGATAAGATACTGCGTGAAGAGTTTGATAGAGCACTGAAAGACCTGAGTCGAAACAAGGCCCCAGCAATAGACAACATTCCATTAGAACTACTGATGGCCTTGGGAGAGCCAATCATGACAGAACTCTACCATCTGGTGAGCAAGATGTATGAGACAGGCGTAATACCCACAGACTTCAAGAAGAATATAATAATTCCAATCCCAAAGAAAGCAGGTGTTGACAGATGTGAAAATTACCGAACTATCAGTTTAATAAGTCACAGCTGCAAAATACTAACGCGAATTCTTTACAGACGAATGGAAAAATTGGTAGAAGCGGACCTCGGGGAAGATCAGTTTGGATTCCGTAGAAATGTTGGAACACGTGAGGCAATACTAACCTTACGACTTATCTTAGAAGAAAGATTAAGAAAAGGCAAACCTACGTTTCTAGCATTTGTAGACTTAGAGAAAGCTTTTGACAACGTTAACTGGAATACTCTCTTTCAAATTCTGAAGGTGGCAGGGGTAAAATACCGGGAGCGAAAGGCTATTTACAATTTGTACAGAAACCAGATGGCAGTTATGAGAGTCGAGGAGCATGAAAGGGAAGCAGTGGTTGGGAAAGGAGTGAGACAGGGTTGTAGCCTCTCCCCGATGTTATTCAATCTGTATATTGAGCAAGCAATAAAGGAAACAAAAGAAAAATTCGGAGTAGGTATTAAAATTCATGGAGAAGAAGTAAAAACTTTGACGTTCGCCGATGACATTGTAATTCTGTCAGAGACAGCAAAGGACTTGGAAGAGCAGTTGAACGGAATGGACAGTGTCTTGAAAGGAGGATATAAGATGAACATCAACAAAAGCAAAACGAGGATAATGGAATGTTGTCAAATTAAATCGGGTGATGCTGAGGGGATTAGATTAGGAAATGAGACACTTAAGGTAGTAAAGGAGTTTTGCTATTTAGGGAGTAAAATAAGTGATGATGGTCGAAGTAGAGAGGATATAAAATGTAGACTGGCAATGGCAAGGAAATCGTTTCTGAAGAAGAGAAATTTGTTAACATCGAGTATAGATTTAAGTGTCAGGAAGTCGTTTCTGAAAGTATTTGTATGGAGTGTAGCCATGTATGGATGTGAAACATGGACGATAACCAGTTTGGACAAGAAGAGAATAGAAGCTTTCGAAATGTGGTGCTACAGAAGAATGCTGAAGATAAGGTGGGTAGATCACGTAACTAATGAGGAGGTATTGAATAGGATTGGGGAGAAGAGAAGTTTGTGGCACACTTTGACTAGAAGAAGGGATCGGTTGGTAGGACATGTTTTGAGGCATCAAGGGATCACAAATTTAGCATTGGAGGGCAGCGTGGAGGGTAAAAATCGTAGAGGGAGACCAAGAGATGAATACACTAAGCAGATTCAGAAGGATGTAGGTTGCAGTAGGTACTGGGAAATGAAGAAGCTTGCACAGGATAGAGTAGCATGGAGAGCTGCATCAAACCAGGCTCAGGACTGAAGACCACAACAACACAACAACAACAACAGCGTAAATATCGGGAATCCGGTAAAATTTCAAATCTTCAACATCGCTGCGGCCGGAAAAAGATCGTGCTAGAACGGGACCAACGCCGACTGAAGAGAATCGTTCAACAAGACATTTGTGCAATCCTTCCACAAATTAGAAGCCGGGTTGAGTGCAGCAGTGGATAACCTACTTCATATTTTCCCTGAAATCGCTAAAGAGGTAGGTGCTGCTATTTCTGCTGAATCCGTAGCTGTGGAAAAAGTGTATCCTAATTTGCAACTTTTCAAACGTATTCAAGCTACATATAGGCAACTGTATAGGGTCCAAGCCCATTTGGCTCATTGGAGTAACGGTATATCGGATTTAAATTGCCTCCAGCTCAGTTACCAGCAAAGAGAGACTGTTAAGCTGTTGGTCGATCAGATGAATGATCTACAGGCTAGGACTGGTTCACTGAGTTTGTATAGTGAAGTGGCTAGTTTATAACAGGGTTAACAGGGTAGTTGAGCCTACAGTTAGTTATAGGACTTGAAATAAATCAGTTACTAGAATTAAAATAGGCCAGTTGTTTAGACTCTGTTGCTATTGCTAAATTACCTAGCCCGAGTATGTGTTTATTTCGTGGTGTTTCCAAGTTATCTATTGATCACCTAGATCAAGTTCTCTTGTTATCTATTGATAACTTAAATCAAGTTCGAAAGGTGCTGCGGTTAGTTGTCCGATTTAAATTTCATGCTGATGCCTTGCATATTTCTCATTCTGTGATACTTTTCTTGCTTTATCCTTTGTCGAAGTGGTTGTTAAGCCGCTTGTTGCCTGAGACACTTGGAAGTAAATGTACCAAAGACACCTCAGGTCTCGTATGCCAGAGAGAAAATTGTGACCTTGTATGTGTAACGAACTTGTGCGGGTACTCTATCGGTAGGTACCATCATCTACCGAGTCCTTTAATCATACTGTGCGTGTTCGCATTTCTGTCAAGACTTTTAACATGAAGGTTAACGAACAGGATTGTCTGTCAATAATTTCAGAAGGCATGAGGGCGGAAGTTACATGCGCGCAAACCTACAACTTTCTCTAAGTTAAAATAGTTACTTAGTTGTATCGCGGCAATTAGATTTTCAGACTAGCAACGAGATAAGGATAAGGGTTTTCAGTCAGAACCGTCTATTCGAAATGGTAATCATGAGCTGTTGCCATTTGATTCATGATCCGGTAAACATTGTTTTGGTTTAGTGTCAGCCGTTCACCGGTGCGCAAGTGCCTGGTGAGACGTGGTCTTAGGCCTAACGCCTGACGCCACAGGATGCGGGGTTGTTCTGAGTAAACTTTCCACTCACTGCGCGCGTATCTGCACCCTTAATGTGCTCTTTCACATGTTTGTACTCGGTTTAGCCGGGAAACTGTTCGTACACTTCTGGATTCTGGAAGTTCCGTTTCCTTGCTCGACTGTAGTTGGTATTTCGAATGCCATAATTTGTGCAGGCTGCCTCCTATATTTCCCTCCTTGTGTGGCGATTGGGAAAGAGTTGCCTGTGGTGGGTGAGGTGCGTGGGAGTTTAGCTATTTGTGATTTTTCTTAGCCTGTTACATTCATTGTAGTTTAGAAATTACCTGGCACCTTGTTCCTTGCGTGTGATTTTATTCAACGGACAAGTTTGGTTCTCGACTTTGCGAGCAACACCTTTTTTTTTGGTTCCGCCTGTCTGAGAAAATAGCCCTTTGCTCTTATCTTTATATCAAAAATATCAATTTTTTGAAGGCAGAGCCGTGGGAATTCGAGGTTAATTATTTCAGTGATGATCAGGCTAAACATTTAACCGCTCATCTAGAACAGCTTCTCGATGTATTGACTAATGACTTGGACGTAACCGGAGCGATTCGAAATAAAATACTGACCGACGATACGTCGGTGCAGCATACGCTGCATCGCCTATCACCTCCTCTGATGTTAATATTAACACAAATTTTAACGCTATGCTTTGGGATGGTGTTATTAGACCATCAACTTCCCCATATGCTTCATCTGTATTTCTCTCTCCTAAGGGGATGGATGAGGGTAGTCGATTATAGAGCCCTGGGTGAGAAAATTATTGGAGTGAATTTCCATTCCCGATATCCATAACTATTTCACATTTTTTCTGGTGCTTGCTATTTTACCGTACTTGATTAAATCAAGCTTACTGTCAGATTCCATTAAGCAAGAAGTCTAAGTACGTTACTGCCTTTAGTGCAGATTGGAATGTGTATGGATTTAAACGTTTAACATTTGACTCGCCTGCTGGAGCTGCGGCTATTTCACGACTTTTAGACCATGTTTTGGGCGACCTTAAGTCTAGTTGTGTATACACTACTGGCCATTAAAATTGCTACACCACGAAATTCACGTGCTACAGACGCGCAATTTAACCCACAGGAAGAAGATGCTGTGATATGCAAATGATTAGCTTTTCAGACCATTCACACAAGGTTGGCGCCGGAGGCGACACCTACAACGTGCTGACATGAGGAAAGTTTCCAACCGATTTCTCATACACAAACAGCAGCTGACCGGCGTTGCCTGGTGAAATGTTGTTGTGATGCCTCGTGTAAGGAGGAGAAATGCGCACCATCACGTTTCCGACTTTGATAAACGTCGGGTTGTAGCCTATCGCGATTGCGGTTTATCGTATCGCGACAATGCTGCTCGCGTTGGTCGAGATCCAATGTCTGTTAGCAGAATATGGAATCGGTGGGTTCAGGAGGGTAATACGGAACGCCGTGCTGGATCCCAACGGCCTCGTATCACTAGCAGTCGAGATGATAGGCATCTTATCCGCATGGCTGTAACGGATCGTACAGCAACGTCTCGATCCCTGAGTCAACAGATGGGAACGTTTGCAAGACAACTACCATCTGCAAGAACAGTTCGACGACGTTTTCAGCAGCATGGACTATCAACTCGGAGACCATGGATATGGTTACCCTTGACGCTGCATCACAGACAGGAGCGCCTGCGATGGTGTACTCAACGACCAACCTGGGTGCACGAATGGCAAAACGTCATTTTTTCGGATGAATCCAGGTTCTCTTTACAGCATCATGATGGTCGCATTCGTGTTTGGCGACATCGCGGTGAACGCACATTGGAAGCGTGTATTCGTCTTCACCATACTGGCGTATCACCCAGCGTGATGGTATGGGGTGCCATTGGTTACACGTCTCGGTCACCTCTTGTTCATATTGACGGCGCTTTGAACAGAGGACGTTAAATTTCAGATGTGTTACGACCCGTGTCTCTACCCTTCATTCGATCCCTGCGAAACCCTACATTTCAGCAGGATAATGCACGACCGCATGTTGTAGGTCCTGTACGGTCCTTTCTGGATACAGAAAATGTTCGACTGCTGCCCTGGCCAGCACATTCTCCAGATCTCTCACCAATTGAAAACGTCTGGTCAATGGTGGCCGAGCAACTGGTTCGTCACAATACGCCAGTCACAACTCTTGAGGAACTGTGGTATCGTGTTGAAGCTGCATGGGCAGCAATACCTGTACACGCCATCCAAGCTCCGTTTGACGCAATGCCCAGGCGCATCAAGGCCGTTATCACGACCAGAGGTGGTTGTTCTCTGTACTGATTTCTCAGAATCTGTGCACTTAAATTGTTTGAAAATATAATCACATGTCATTTCAAGTATAATATATTTGTCCAGTAAATACCCGTTTATCACCTGCATTTCTTCTTGGTGTAGCAATTTTAATGGCCAGTAGTGTATAATTGTGTTGATGTCGTGGCTTATAGCCACTCTTTTGATGATCTTCTTCGTCACCTTGAGCAGGTATTATTAAAGCTTCGATCTGGCCGATTAACTTTCATACTATTGACAATTACTCTCGCTTGGTAGTAGATCTCTTTCTTGGGCCTCCTACTTTCCAAGGATGATGTTTCGGTTAATCAGTAACGGACTTCCGATTTCAGAAAATCTCCTCTCTCAAAGAATAAAAGATAAGTAGCCGGATTCTGTAGTATCGCCAATTACTTTCGAAGTTCGTAGCTAATTTCGCACAACTTGCTGCTCCCATTAATAATCTGCGTAAGAAGTGAGGAAACTTAGTTTTGGGAGAGAGTCAGTAATCAGCCTTTGAAGCTGTTGAGACAACCTTCCACAACCATCTTGTATTGGCTATCCCGGACTTTGGAAACAGATTTATAGTGCAAAGTGATGCTGCCGCTGTGGCCGACCGGTTCTAGGCGCTTCAGTCCGGAACCGCGCGACTGCTAGAGTCGCACGTCCGAATCCTCCCTCGGGCATGGATGTGTGTTATGTCCTTAGGTTAGTTAGGTTTAAGTAGTTCTAAGTTCTAGGGGTCTGATGACCTCAGATGTTAAGTCCCATAATGCTCAGAGCCATTTTGCAAAGTGATGCTGCCAATGCCTCAGATACTGCTGTAATTTTACAGGAGGATTTAAGTGAAAGGCATCCATTAGCTTTTGCCTCTGGAGATTATCAGGACCTGAAGTACTCACTTTATGAGTGTGAGGCGCTGGCTGTCTTACCTGCTCTTGAGAAAATAATCTCAAACTTAGGGAATTTTACATGGAGACAGATAACCAATATTTGAGTTGGGTCTTGGCACGCTTTACGAATCCCGGCCGGATTACAAGGTGGACCGTTTCTACATTTGTCTTTCTTTTCATACTGCGCCGTGTTAGAGGCTCCTATAATCAGGTCGCTGATGCGGTTAGCCGCGTGGTTGATGATGATACCCAGGAACCTGAAGAATTTTCGTTGTTTTAAATTTCACCAATCTATAGGGTTTTAACTAAGGTACCTCCGCTCTTTCGGGATGTCAAGGTTACACAGGATCCGGGTTCTTACTTTGGACCTAATTGGAAGCGTGTGTTGGCTGGGGAGGTTTTACCCGGTTATTTTATGAGAAATGGTACTTTGTGTAGCGAGGCTGGGAAGTTAGCTGAGGCTAAGATTTGTATACCCATCGAATTAGAGCCTTCCATCTTTCGTTATTCTCATGGTGCATTGTTGGGTGGCCATTTGAGCCTTCATAAGTATTTAGCTAAAATGAGTTGTCATCCTACATGGCCTACCTTACATAACGACGTTCGTAGTTCGGTCGACGAGTGTGGACTATGTAAAACGGGTAAATCCAACATCATCTTACGTAAGGGGCTATTGCAATGTGAATGACCACAGCGCCCAATGGATAAATTATTTATTGATTATGTGGGCTCTCTCCCCGGACGAGATTAGGGAATCGTTATACACTAGCAGCATCATCTGCGGAAGACTTCTGGTATAAGAAGTCGCGCTCATCCTGCAAACGGCCTTGTCAACGAGGGGGAAGGAGCGGACTGAGGATCAGGGTGAGAAACTGCACCTGTAGCCGGAAAAAATCAGCAGTGAACAACGGTATGAGGATGCAGAAGGCAATGGAAACCACTGCATTAAAGACACATAACATGTATCCAAAGGGCTCGTGGCCAGTAACTGAAAAAAGTGTGATGATGATCTTTCCAGTGACAAGAGATTATGGAATATTCCGCCATTCGAATATCCGGGAGGGAACTGATAAGAGGATGTGACCATGAGAAATAGACTGAATAACCAACGGAAGATAACGTTCCAGAAGTCGGGCATTGAATGTCAGAAGCTTGAAGGTGGTAAGGAAGAAAATCTGAAAAGCGAAATGTCTAGGCTTAATCTGTATAAAGTACGGGTCAATAAAGTGAATGAAAAGAAGACAAGGATTTCTGGTCATATGAGAATAGGATAATATTAACAGCGGCAGAATATGGTACAACGGGAGTAGGATTGCTCTTATCACAATCAACAGGAACCAACACCGGCAATGATACCTCAGGTATACGTGCGGACGTCGCAAGCTGAAGATGACGAGATAGAAAAAGTATATGAGGATACTGAAAGGGTAATACAGTATGTAAACAGAGACAAAAATCTAATAGTGATGGGGAACTGTAATGCAGTTTTAGGGGAATGAGTAAAAGAAAACGTTACAGGAGAAAATGGGCTTGGGACAAGGAATGAGAGAATAGAATAACCAACTGAGTTCTGTAATAAATTTCTCCTCGTAATAGCGGATACTGGTCAAGAAACACAAGAGAATGAGATATACTTGTACAAGGCCGAGTGATACAGCAAGATTTCAGTTACATTACGTCATGGTAAGACCGAGATTCCGGAATGAGATATTGGGTTGTGAGGCATTCGGAGGGGCATGTATGGACTCAGAGCACAATGTAGTCGTGACCAAGAGTAGGCTGAAGCTTAAGAGATTAGTTAGGAAGAATCTACGTACTACGTGGGATAAGGAAGTACTAAGAGTGTGTATGTGTGTGCGTGAATTCCTAAGGGATGATACTGCAGAGGTCATCGGTCCCTAGACTTGCACACTACTTATACTAACTTATGCTAAGAACAACACACACAAACCCATGCTCAAGGGAGGACTCGAACCTTCGGCGGGCCGCCCAGTCAGTGACATGGCGCCTCAAACCTCGCGGCCACTCGGCGAGGCGGAACAAGTAACGAATGACGAGCTACGCGTGAAGTTCTCTATGGCTAAGATACTGCGATAAGGAACAGCTCAATAGGTGGTACACTTGATGACGAACGGACATCTCTATACAAGGCAATTATCGAAGTAATAAAGAGAAACACAGGTACAAAAGAGGTAACTGCGAAGAAACGATGGGTAACAGAAGAAATTCTCAGTTGATCGATGAATGGAGGAATTTAAAAAAAAAGTGTTCAAAGAAGTTCCGGCACTCAGAAATTCCAGTCGCCGAGGAAGGAAATAAGTAGGAAGTGCAGGGAAGCTAAGACGAAATTGCTGCATGAAAAATGTGGAGAAATCTAAAAAGAAAAATTGTCGGAAGGACTGAGTGAGCATAGAGGAATGTTAAAACAACCTTCGGTGGAATTATAAGCAAGGGTGGTAACATTAAGAGTGCAACGGAAATTCCACTGTTAAACGCAGAGGAGAGACCGGAGAGATGAAGGCCTCTATGAGATGGACGATTTCTATGATGTAATAGAAGAAGAAGACAGATGAGTCGATTTAGGAGAGACAGGCGATCCAGTATTAGAATCAATATTTAAGATAGCTTTCGAGGACTTAAGATCAAACAAGGCACAAGAGACAGATAAGGCTCCATCAGAATTTCCAATATCACTGGCGCAAGTGGCAAAAAAATAACAATTCACTTCGGTGTGCAGAATGTATGTGTCTGGCGACGTCCCATCTGAAATCGGAAAAATATCATCCACCAAATTCCGAAGACTGCAGGTGTTGACAAGTGACAGATTTATCGCACAATCACCGTAGCAGCTCATGCATCCAAGTTGCTGAATAGAATAATCTATAGAAAGATGAACGACCATGAACGAAGTGCCCGACTTAAAAACGGTGCAAGACATAATGTAGTCTTTCGTCCCTGCTGTTCAATCTGTACATCGAAGAAGCAATAATGTAAATAAAATAAAGTTTCTGAAATGGAATTAAAATTCAAGGTGAAAGATTATTAATAATACGATTCGCTGACGACACTGATGTCCTAAGTGATAATGAAGAACAATTTACATGATCTGCTGCACAGAATGAACAGTCTAATGAGTGCAGATTATGGATTTAGAGTAAATAGAAAAAAGACGAAAGTAATGAGAAACAGTAGAATTGAGAACAGCGAGAAACTTAACGTCAGGATTGAGGTAGAGAAGTTAAAGAATTCTGCTACCTAAGCAGCAAAATAACCAATGGCGGACAGAGCATGAAGGACATCAATAGCAGACTACCACTGGCAAAAGGGCATTCCTGGCCAAGAGTAGTCTACTAGTACCAAACATAGGCTGAGAATATGCGTTTGGAAAAAAATGGTTCAAATGGCTCTGAGCACTATGGGACTCAACTGCTGAGGTCATTAGTCCCCTAGAACTTAGAACTAGTTAAACCTAACTAACCTAAGGACATCACAAACATCCATGCCCGAGGCAGGATTCGAACCTGCGACCGTAGCGGTCTTGCGGTTCCAGGCTGCAGCGCCTTTAACCGCACGGCCACTTCGGCCGGCCTATGCGTTTGGAGTTCAGCATTATATGGTAGTGAATCGAGG
Organism: Schistocerca nitens; assembly: GCF_023898315.1. NCBI lineage: Eukaryota > Metazoa > Arthropoda > Insecta > Orthoptera > Acrididae > Schistocerca > Schistocerca nitens. The sequence continues at coordinate 558,191,025 of NC_064617.1, forward strand.
ACTGTGTGAAAACCGGAAGAGAAGAGAATCGAAACATTTGAGATGTGGTTTTACAGACGAATGTTGAAAATCAGGTGGACTGATAAGGTAGAGAATGAGGGGATTATGAGCAGCCGGCCGCTGGTGGCCGAGCGGTTCTGGCGCTACGGTCTGGAACCGCGCGACCGCTACGGTCGCAGGTTCGAATCCTGCATCGGGCATGGGTGTGTGTGTTGTCCTTAGGTTAGTTAGGTTTAAGTAGTTCTAAGTTCTAGGGGACTTATGACCTCAGCAGTTGAGTCCCATAGTGCTCTGAGCCATTTTTGATTATGAGCAGAATCAGAGAGGGAAGGACAAGGAGAAGGGTTAAGATGATAGGACATCTGCTGAGACGTCAGGGAATGCCTTCAGTGGTTCCAGAGGGAGCTGTAGAGTGCAAAAACTGTAGAGGAAAACAGAGATTGCAATACATCTACCAAATAATTGAGGATACAGGTTGCAAGTTCTCCTCTGAGACAAGATACTGGCACAGGAGAGGAATTGCCATCAAAACAGTCAATATACTGATCACTCAAAGATAAAGTTGCGGATGGATTTTCTTTTTTTTTTTTTTGTCTGGTTACTTTACAACAGATGGGTGACTGATATACTCACTATTCGTCATTTTACTAACATATTTTCTTGGTTTAGACTACCTAAGTCTCTTGTGAGCTATAATGCTCTCTCCTTTATTTCTAGTGAGTTCAAGCATCTTTGCTTTAGTAATGTCATTATGCGTGTTACTACCACCCCTATTATCCTCAGCTCTCTTATTCTGAAAAGGTCAACAAGAATCTTAACACTTTGCCGTCCGCACGTCTCGTACAAATTTATTCGCTTGGCGCCGGCAGCGCTAATTCGGATTACTTGGCTTGTCGCCGGACGTTCTTGACATTATGGAGAGATTATAAATTGTTACGTTTTACTAATCTCATCGTTAGTTCTCATAAGTTCTCAACCCTGTTTCCCTACTTTCATGAAATTTCGAAGATAAGCATACTTAAATAAATACAAAATTTGTTTGTTTCATATATTTGTTTATTTGCATTGTGTTTGGTACTTAATATTTCTCTGTGATATGATATCCAGCAAAACAGTCTCCAAGATGTAACGCAACTCCACAAGTCTTGCACATTAAGTTTGTTGTTCTTTCTTCGTTTTTGGAACATATATGGCCTGTCTTCGTTTTCGTTTATCGTTTCGGAAATACGTAGGCCTATTAGTTGGTATTGCTTATGTGTGCGGAAAGTCTGTCAACCGTATCATTATGAGACGTATGCGATGTAGTGGCAACTTCAATGCTATGCTCGACGCATTCATCGTAAATAATCATATCGTCTCTTTCGTCTGCCACGATGAAAGGGCACAAGTATTTATAAAAACTAAAAACTTGTTGACGTGTGTAACTTGTTTTTTTTGTTTTTTTTTTTTTTTGTTTTTTTTGTCGTCAGTCTACTGACTGGATTGATGCGGCCCGCCACGAATTCCTTTCCTGTGCTAACCTCTTCATCTCAGAGTAGCACTTGTAACATACGTCCTAATTATTTGCTTGACGTATTCCAATCCCTGTCTTCCTCTACAGTTTTTGCCCTCTACAGTTCCCTCTAGTACCATGGAAGTCATTCCCTCATGTCTTAGCAGATGTCCTATCGTCCTGTCCCTTCTCCTTATCAGTGTTTTCCACATATTCCTTTCCTCTCCGATTCTGCGTAGAACCTCCTCATTCCTTACCTTATCAGTCCACCTAATTTTCAACATTCGTCTATAGCACCACATCTCAAATGCTTCGATTCTCTTCTCTTCCGGTTTTCCCACAGTCCATGTTTCACTACCATACAATGCTGTACTCCAGACGTACATCCTCAGAAATTTCTTCCTCAAATTAAAGCCGGTATTTGATATTAGTAGACTTCTCTTGGCCAGAAATGCCTTTTTTGCCATAGCGAGTCTGCTTTTGATGTCCTCCTTGCTCCGTCCGTCATTGGTTATTTTACTGCCTAGGTAGCAGAATTCCTTAACTTCATTGACTTCGTGACCATCAATCCTGATGTTAAGTTTCTCGCTGTTCTCATTTCTACTACTTCTCATTACCTTCGTCTTTCTCCGATTTACTCTCAAACCATACTGTGTACTCATTAGACAGTTCATTCCGTTCAGCAGATCATTTAATTCTTCTTCACTTTCACTCAGGATAGCAATGTCATCAGCGAATCGTATAATTGATAACCTTTCACCTTGTATTTTAATTCCACTCCTGAACCTTTCTTTTATTTCCATCATTACTTCCTCGGTGTAGAGATTGAAGAGTAGGGGCGAAAGGCTACAGCCTTGTCTTACACCCTTCTTAATACGAGCACATCGTTCTTGATCGCCCACTCTTATTGTTCCCTCTTGGTAGTTGTACATATTGTATATGACCCGTCTCTCCCTATAGCTTACCCCTACATTTTTCAGAATCTCGAACAGCTTGCACCATTTCATATTGTCGAACGCTTTTTCCAGGTCGACAAATCCTATGAAAGTGTCTTGATTTTTCTTTAGCCTTGCTTCCATTATTAGCCGTAACGTCAGAATTGACTCTCTCGTCCCTTTACTGTTCCTAAAGCCAAACTGATCGTCACCTAGCGCATTCTCAATTTTCTTTTCCATTCTTCTGTATATTATTCTTGTAAGTAGCTTCTATGCATGAGCTGTTAAGCTGATTGTGCGATAATTCTCATACTTGTCAGCTCTTGCCGTCTTCGGAATTGTGTGGATGATGCTTTTCCGAAAGTCAGATGGTATGTCGCCAGACTCATATATTCTACACACCAACGTGAATAGTCGTTTTGTTGCCACTTCCCCCAATGATTTTAGAAACTCTGATGGGATGTTATCTATCCCTTCAGCCTTATTTGACCGCAAGTCCTGCAAAGCTCTTTTAAATTCCGTTTCTAATACTGGGTCGCCTATCTCTTCTAAATCGACTCCTGTTTCTTCTTCTATCACATCAGACAATTCTTCACCCACATAGAGGCTTTCAATGTGTTCTTTCCACCTATCTGCTCTCTCCTCTGCATTTAACAGTGGAATTCCCGTTGCACTCTTAATGTTACCACCGTTGCTTTTAATGTCACCAAAGGTTGTTTTGACTTTCCGGTATGCTGAGTCTGTCCTTCCGACAATCATATCTTTTTCGATGTCTTCACATTTTTCCTGCTGCTAGTTCTTCTTAGCTTCCCGGCACTTCCTATTTATTTCATTACTCAGCGACGTGTACTTCTGTATTCCTGATTTTCCCGGAACATGTTTGTACTTCCTGCTTTCATCAATCAACTGAAATATTTGTAAGAAGTGAGGTATGCGCTATATGCGCTGCCTGCAATAGGCAAGGCATAGGAGAGTCTCTGACCAGAGAGCAGTATGTCGTTAGTTGTTGCTTGTCGCTAGTCTGCGCTTGTCTGCGCGTGTCGACAGTAGTCTTGAGTATCTGCGTGAGTCGGCAGGAGTCGGCGCGTGTCGGCTGTCTGGTCTGCTCGGGACTCTGGTCAGGACTCTGGAGGATGAGTATCGTTATAGAAGGTAAAGAAGCAGCCTTGCGCATATCTAGTAATGTATATTAACTGTCATTTAATTTCTTTTAAAAAAAATGCCCCAATAAAATTTTTATAATATAAAGTAATTAAAAAGGGCATTCATTTCAATTTAAATTTTTTTCCAATGAATAATTATTCCTTTCACGAATCACAAAGCATAGGCCAGCATTGCACGGAGCTGTGCCGAAAATTTTTATGTAAGAGCAGATATATTTGCAGTTTTTATTGAGGTAAGAAATTTTGCTTTTTTTATTCAGAATATAGGGCCGAGGCGCAGCGTTGCTGTCGTCATAAAATTTACCATGTTACTGAATTTTTTTTTATTATTTCCGGGTTTAGGAATAAAATTTTGTGGGAACATTAAATGTGAATGCATTTCTGCACGGAGACTAAAATTGGGAGCCAATTTTGTTCAGAGGTTACAATATTAAAAAATTCATTTAATTATTATTTTTGTGAGAAGTTTACACATGGTTCATTTTCATTTATATAAAATTGTGGAGAGGTTACACTTGGTTCATGGTTCATCATTTAATTATAATAATTTTGTTGGGAGGTTACATATGGTCCAATCACATTAATAATTTCGTGTGGTGAGGTTACGCTTGAAATTTAAATTTAAATGAGTGCCCTTTTTTTTAAATTACTTTATATTATAAAAATTATAATTGGGGCATTTTTTTAAAGAAATTAAATGACAATTAATATACATTATTAGATATGCGCAAGGCTGCTACTTTACCTTCTATAACAATACTCATCCTCCAGAGTCCTGACCAGAGTCCCGAGCAGACCAGACAGCCGACACGCGCCGACTCCTGCCGACTCACGCAGATACTCAAGACTACTGTCGACACGCGCAGACAAGCGCAGACTAGCGACAAGCAACAACTAACGACATACTGCTCTCTGGTCAGAGACTCTCCCATGCCTTGCTTATTGCAGGCAGCGCATATAGCGCATACCTCACCTCTTACATATTTCTTCTGTTACCCATGGTTTCTTTGCAGCTACCTACTTTGTACCTATGTTTTCCTTCCCAACTTCTGTGATGGCCCTTTTTAGAGACGTCCATTCCTCTTAAACTGTACTGCCTACTGCGGTATTCCTTATTACTGTATCTATAGCGTTAGACAACTTCAAACGTATCTGGTCATCCCTTAGTACTTCCGTATCCCACTTCTTTGCGTATTGATTCTTCCTGACTAATGTCTTGAACTTCAGCCTACTCTTAATCACTACTATATTGTGATCTGAGTCTATATCTGCTCCTGGGTATGCCTTACATTCCGGTATCTGATTTCTGAATCTCTGTCTGACCATGATGTAATCTAATTGAAATCTTCCCGTATCTCCAGGCCTTTTCCAAGTATACCTCCTCTTCTTGTGATTCTTGAACAAGGTATTTGCTATTACTAGCTGAAACTTGTTACAGAACTCAATTAGTCTTCCTCCTCTTTCATTCCATGTCCCAAGCCCATATTCTCCTGTAACCTTTTCTTCTACTCCTTCCCCTACAACTGCATTCCAGTCGCCCATGACTATTAGTTTTTCGTCCCCCTTTACATACTGCATTACCCTTTCAATATCCTCATACACTTTCTCTATCTGCTCATCTTGAGCTTGTGACGTCGGCATGTATACCTGAACTATCGTTGTCGGTGTTGGTCAGCTGTCGATTCTGATTAGAACCACCCGGTCACTGAACTGTTCACAGTAACACACCCTCTGCCCTACCTTCCTATTCATAACGAATCCTACACCTGTTATACCATTTTCTGCTGCTGTTGATATTACCCGATACTCATCTGACCAGAAATCCTTGTCTTCCTTCCACTTCACTTCACTGACTCCTACTATATCTAGATTGAGCCTTTGCATTTCCCTTTTCAGATTTTCTAGTTTCCCTACCACGATTAAGCTTCTGACATTCCACGCCCCGACTCGTAGAACGTTATCCTTTCGTTGATTATTCAATCTTTTTCTCATGGTAACCTCCCCCTTGGCAGTCCCCTCCCGGAGATCCGAATGGGGACTATTCCGGAATCTTTTGCCAATGGAGAGATGATCATGACACTTCTTCAATTACAGGCCACATGTCCTCTGGATACACGTTACGTGTCTTTAATGCAGTGGTTTCCATTGCCTTCTGCATCCTCATGTCGTTGATCATTGCTGATTCTTCCGCCTTTAGGGGCAATTCCCCACCCCTAGGACAAGAGAGTGCCCTGAACCTCTATCCGCTCCTCCGCCCTCTTTGACAAGGCCGTTGGCAGAATGAGGCTGACTTCTTATGCCGGAAGTCTTCGACCGCCAATGCTGATTATTTACAAAAATTTAGGCAGTGGCAGGGATCGAACCCTGGACCGAAGACGTTTAGATTGTGAATCAAAGACGCAACAATTTTTTTTTTGTTCGTTTTCGTTCGTTTCATCTGCTCGGTGCGGACGTCGCAAGACAACCGTTTCAGTTCGTTGTTGATCTATTAACTCAGTTTTTTTATTCCAGAGGGCAGCTAACCCTCTGACCGAACACGCTGAGTTACCGTGCCGGCATTAACTTATTAATACATAAACAGAACAGCGACAGAATGCAAAAGTTACTGAAGTTCTGTGGCCGGCCACTGTGCTGTCGCCGAATATCTCTTTCCCTTGTCTCAATTTCGCCTTCAATTCGGCGCAGTAAGAGGCCCCTAAGGTGTTTCAGGCGGCACTTATGTTCGCCTCCTCCCTTTCGCTTTGGCAGTCTGTGCAATATAAACGAATTTTTGCTTGATACGATTAAACAGAAATGTGATATGACTGAGAGCCATATTGACTTAGCCCATCGCCATCAGGGGAGGTTATAATCGAGGCAGTCAACCATTTCGAGGGAGTGTGGTGGATAAGATTTCCATCTGGAACCATACTGTGGGTGACGGACTGAATGGTGGAATTACTGGAAAACTCTCTCTTTGATTTGTGGGTCTTTGCTTCGTTGTTAGGATCTTGGGTCCCGTCAAGTTACCCATTCATATTCTGGCTACTGGTATAACTTCTGAGGCTAATATGAGCCGGGTGAAACATACTAATTAGCCTCTCCACCTATTCCCTTCAATCCTCAAAATGGAGGTTGTTTCAGTTACAGTTGGAGAGGGTGAGCCGTGGCAGCTCGCAATCGACTTCGCGTGCCTTGTTTTTGGGTACCATTCAATGCCATTACTAATCACAGTGTGAATAGATAGTAGCTTGTCGCTGATTATCTCTGGCGGAGCGAGTCCTAAAGTAGGCCTTAGCAGCGTTAGCGAGTCTGTAAGAGCCAGGCAAAAAGTGGCAACAGATTAGAGGATACCACGGTCCGACTTCTGGGCACAGTGGGTCGGTCGGCCGTTGGCTATGTTTATGTCAAGACCTGATGTAACTGGTGAAGTCGGAGTAACGATACAGATCTGAGTACCGTGTCACTCTGTCCCCTGCCGCTGATTTGTCTGGATGCGATATTACGTGCTGCGTGGGACTGGTGCTGGGAACCGCACTGGACATTTCAAGCATTAACAAATATCTGCCAAATCATGGGTTTATGGTCCGTGTTTCTCACACTACGATATACCCACCAATATTGCCTGGTATTTGTTTGACTGAAATTATCTGACCTAACGCTGTTTTGCTTGAGATTATTTATATTTCCGATGAACTGAATATTTCGCGGTATAAGTAACTGTGCATGTATTTTGAATTTCTGTGTACCACTGAGAGCTTCATTTAATGTATTCGCATTGGCTATACAGAGTGTGAAAGACTAAATTTGATGGTTTACCATAACGTCAGATTTCCCTGTGATATAGCCACTGGCTTCCTTGTGCCGTAGTATTCTGGAAACATTTTCTGGTAATAAGCCGCGGCATGACTTTTGCAGCTTACAGAGTGGTCTTAAATGTTTGTAAGGATTTTACAATAAATGTTTGATTTTATATTTCGTTTGCTTTAACAGAAACTTCCTGTTTTCAATACATGTGTAAAAATAGTGTTGTAGATATCCATGTTTACATAAGACTTAAGGAAGTAGTGCTTGTAATTATTAAGCACCAGATCGTAGCAGTAAGCTTGTCATTTTATTTGCATAACTATTCGGTTCATACAAGGTTCCCTGCGGTGTAGTTTGACTAAATTACTGTCAGATATTATCTGGGCATTTATTCAGTTTTACTGTATTAGATTTTATTCAGCTAAATGGTTCAATTGATATTACCTTCGTCACAAATTCGCAGTCCTGGTTCGTTGTAAGTTTGGTTAAAGACAAGGTTTTGAGATTTGGTGGCATATTTAGAGGCCTTTTTCTGACCATTTCTGAAGCAGGTGGCCATTCTTGTCTGCTAAAGTTTTTTGTTTGGCCTAAGTTTCACCTGAGTGGTAATGTTAACATCCCTACTTAGACTTCTGAGCTTCGCGACAGGTTTTTAGGCTGTGGTGGCAGAAGGGGCTTGTTGCTGTTATGCACCACTTTGGTGTTTATTGGCTGCCTTTAAGGAACGTCTGCCATTTCCTCAACACGCTGCTTCTCGCTGCTTTCTAATAAGTTTTAGGTTAAGTAGTGTCTGTATTACTTAATTTTCTAATCCATTGGATCTTATGAAAAGCTTTACTTAAAGATGTACAAAATTGGGAGTAGTAAGTCTTTTTCTGAACTGTTTGAGCACAATTTACTTTCTTAATTATTTGTTAAGCGAATATTTCCAAATAATTTAACCGTAATCACTGGTCCGAACCTAAATTGGAATTGTATTCGCCTCACGTGTGGAAAACATTAAGTTATTTTGCTGTTTTGGTACCTGATAAAATTTTCAGTTGTTTTTATGCTAATTTTAGCATTGTGTTCACCCTCTTGTGTGTTAAGGGCCTGTTTGATTACAAAACTAATTAGTTTTCCGAAAATCCTTTGAGGGCCTCAAGTGACTTTTTCTTAAACTGCCTTAAAGATGCCTTTGCTGTTGCCCTTTGAACAGCTTCTGTCTTAAGAGGGAAGAAATTTTATTTAATTATTGTTTTATTTTATTCTGGCTTGTTGAGGTTGTTGAAGCCCATATGTAATGAGCCTTAACCTCTCGCTCATAATTTTCTCTTATTGTGGTTTTAATTTACTCATTCTGTTGTGAATGTGTATTTGAATAAATGTAACCATTCAAACGACAAATGACGTTGCTATTCTGGGTTCGCCCTTCCATGCTTTCCTTGTTCTACCCGAGCCAGAGCTTAGGCATATCACACGTATTCGAAATAGTTCTCTGGTTAGTCCCACACTTTCATATACTGCTTCAATGGTCCTAATTTGATCGACAGCATAGAAAATAGAATGCTATTTAGATTAGCCAAACGCCCATTCAAAATGTTCTTCGATCCCACTATTAGATTTTTCCTCTTAGGTCAGTTTCTTCAACTCCAATTCTCATGATATACATTACTGCCTGATTCCCACATGCAGCAAGTCATCTCGGTTGTAAGGGAACAATCCCTTTTATTGGTTGGATGCAATGTAAATGACTCCAACAACGGTGCTGTAGGCAATTTGTGTTGGACTACGGCGAGCTAGAGCCGACCACGTAACTAGGCGGTTCTTCTTCTTAAGTCAAATATCAATTTTCCTACATCTAAATTTAAAAATAATTAAGTAGTTCTTTAGTAATGATTCATTTTCTAAAAAATAATTTCCCCCATAGGGATTAAATTTCAAAGGATCGCTGAAACTTGTGTTTCTGTCTGAGAAACCAAATACCGATTTCTGTAGGTCTAGAATTTAAATTGCCCTACTAGCGATATGTTGACATGTTTCCAAAAAACATTTCATTCCATGATTCACCGTCTTAGAGTTGCAATTTCAAAAAATCCCTTCTTAAGCTACCTGGGCGCCGTGCATATCTGTAGGTGGGCTCTTGGAAGGCTGGCGGCCTGAGTAAGCCACAACCGCGACGTCAGTGGTGCACTGTCTCTCCATCGGCAGTGGCGCCTGAAGACGCCCTTCGGTCCCACACATGTTCACTGCGATGGCCCATGACGTTAGCTAAGTGCGGAATTCACTCCGTTGCCCTGTGGCAAAAAATTCAGACATATGTCTATATCGCTCAAAGGCTCATTTCTTTCACAAAAACCTGGCACCTAGTTCCGTCACCCATAATAAGAGACTTTCCGTGGTGTGGTGTATCGACCGACCTACCACGGTTATTACTGATATGCCGTTGTTCCTCTCTGAATCCCTTCATGTGCATGTTATGCTAACCAACATGTCACCGCACTATAGCTACGAAAACGCGGCTGCAAAGGCGATACTTCAATGGCTATTTCAGACTTGCTCTTATTCTTATTGTTAAACAACTTGTTAGCGACACTAGCCTATGCACCAGTGGTCTTGTAATGAAAACGTCCTGGATCTCTGGTTTGAACCTCGTCGCTTCTTAGATTCTGAATAAAACTCATGAGCAATGGCGGCCGAAGACTTCTGGCATAATAAGTCAACCTCGTTCTTCCAGCGGTTTCACCAAAGAGTCGGAGGAGCGGACGGAGATTCATGGCATTTTCTTGCCCTTGGGGAGGGAAACTGCCTCAAGAAAGTGGAAGAATCATCAATGATCAACGCTATGAGGATACAGAAAGCAACGGAAACCGTTGCATTAAAGACACATAATCTGTATCCACAGGACACGTGGCTTGTAACAAAAAAAGTGTCATAATGATCTCTTCTTTGGCAAAAGATACGGGATATTCCCCCATTAGGATCTCTGGAAGGGGTCTGCCAAACGGGAGATAACCATCGGAGCAAGATGGGATAACTAACGAAAGAATAACGTTCTACGAGCCGGGGCATGGACTGTCGGAAGCTCGGACGTGGTAGGGAAGCAAGAAGATCCGAAAAGGAAATGCTAAGCCCTCATCTGGTAGAGGAACGAGAAGATTTGTCGTCAGACTAATGTCGGGTAATGTCAACACCAAGAGTTTATGGTATTAGGGAGTAGAACACATTTTGAATTTGAATGTAGGGTGGAGAGTGAGTTACCGTGAACAGTTCAGTGTCAAGGTTGTTATCATAATCGATTGCAAACATCCCCTGACAACAACAGCGATGTCGCAAGCAGAAGATGCAGAGAGAGAGAAAATGTCGGTGACGCCAAAAATGCGCAGTAGTAGCATGCAGAGCGAACTAAGAATAATAGTAGTCAATTGATGTTGGACTACAGTAACCCACTGGTGGTCACATTCCAAGGCGGTCCTCGTTTCTAAGTTGTATGGTGCATAGTAATTATGTATAACAAATTATGTGTTACTTACGATTGTGTGTTATTTATGGTTGTTCAAAGCGGAGATCCGGCAGAAAAATACGTAAGGGAATCTTTAGTTACTTTGAAATGTTAAGCTACAATATTCGGAAGCGGCAGCATACGAACAAGGAAGCCAACGATCAGTGGAGATGGCGCAGAAGCAGTCAGCATTTCGACAGGTAAACGACCGAGTGGACTGGCATTGCTTCCACGGAGAACAACGACCAGCACAGTTCGCACATCAGCAGTCCATGCTCCACGAACTGTCGGCATAGTGAATTCACGACCGTGACTTATCTGGCGATGGGCAGAGGACGGCAGAGGAATGCCTGACAACGCCAACATAAAGGTAAAACAAAGAAAGCCGGCACGTGTGTCGACAATGGTCACGTTTCTGCCCATCACGGGAAGGTTAGATCAACGACCGAAGAGTCAGTCGCCGCCCTAGAAACTTCGTTACATTGGCGAAAACGCCGAATAAATACCTCCAACGAAGGGGCATGAGATGGTCCTTTGAGAGGACTTCGCTACAACGACTTGCCTCTACGGTGCTCGTCGGAAAAATATGTCGGTACCACGCGAATAGGTCAACGCAGGAGATGCCATCCCGGATGTTACCAGAATGAAGTTCACGTGGTATTTATCCAGTTGACTGGTGAGGACGGACTGCGGCCTCACCAAGGTCACCTGTGAACCTAGACGTTGATGAACGCCTCCAGATGACGCCGAACCCATGGGTCGCGGTTTCGATTTCGGAACGCAGCGCTCCGTGCCACGCCGTAGCCGTTTGTTAATAACGCAGTGAGCGAATTCACAAAGAGAAGACCGCGCCGCCGCAGCAGAGGGTCAAGGGCAAGATACTGATGGAGCAATACGCCGCCTGACGCTGTACTACAGCACGACCTGTCGCTGGAATCTGAACGCTACGACTCCGCGCCGCACCGCTGCCGCGTATTACTCTGTTTAATTAAAGGGCTTTATGTGTCAGTAAATGACTAATAGTGGAACCATCAATGTTTCTCTCACAACTCCCCACTGAGCCAAGAAAGACTCCAATCCACCGGCCACCCAAGTGTCGCCGTCCCTCCCTCCTTCCCTAAAAAAATATTGATCCTTGCTCCGCTCTGTCACTGACATTCAGTATTTAGTGACACAAAACACTGACCCGCTACAAAGTTATTGGCCTACCCTAGTGCAAATAACGTAAAGTGAAATGTGTTTATGTGGGAAAGTGCCTTTATATAACTAAATTTAAAAGTATATATCACGCATAGTTCAGTTGGTGAAGAAATCCGATTCATTACTGTTAGTGCTTATTAATCGACAAAACCCAGCATTACAATTGACAGGTATAAAATCATGTCGTCTTAATTGTAACGAAGGCCATACCTTACGCTTAGGAAAATCGGTACTTTACGATCAAATTAGTTACACAGTGTATGCTGTTTGCTGGCTGAGAGAAATGACGGTCATTTTGAAGTCATCATATACAAGCAACTGGTGTTCTTCATACTTCGAATTTTGAAGGAGTACTTTCACGGTACCGTATGTGTTCTTAAGTACTCTGATTACGCAGTTGTAATTAATGTTACCTCAGGGTGTAGTGTTACTGCTATCAAAGTCTGATTTTAAGACTATATAAATGACCTTCATAGCTTACCGCCATACTTTTGAGCTCCCCTCTAATTCGGCGGCGTCTTTAGTTAGCTCTACTAAACCGTCTTAAAAAAATCCCATGTCTTACCCCGGTTTCGGTACGCTGAATATGATGTACCACGTGGAAATAAATTATTTTTACACAGACCCGATGCCATAAGTTGCACTGCGTCTTTTGCGGGTCCCGCGTCTTTTACCAAACTGTTAAGTTCTATTTGAGTAAGAAGTTTTGGGTTGCTAAAGGTACCACATTCGGAATACTCAGATTACTTGCTCTCACGACTTACCTCCGGTTCATAGAATTCATATGCTTCCATCAATGTTGGTGGAGAGGGAATCAGCAACCCTCTACTATGAGCGTGAGCAGGTACAAGGTTTTTTTTATTTCTTTTGTCGTATCTCACTACATAAGTCACGATCATCGACGTAATTCTTCTGTTCACGCCGTACCATAGGGACAGCGAAGTTCAAACACTTAATTTTACCTTCACTCCACTTCCTTAATAGCTCCACGTAAGTGTAACTGAGAGAATGTGGGACAGATGACTTGTTCAGATCGAGATTGATACCGAAATATGTAAAATATAATTACCGCACGAATTCTGTTACTTGTCGAAGACTTCTACTCATCGCACAAACTTGACATATTTAGGGAAGCGTATCAGGGCTATTCACACGCTGCTGTTCTAGCACACCGTTTCGATGAAATAACACCACTCGCAACAACGCTCATAAACAACTTCTCCTACCTCTGGCGCCCACTTTTTTTTTTATTTCTGTGGTGGTAACGTAAAGTCAGAGTTGATCTTCATTCTCCCCCTGTACTTCTCCAACTTGCAAACAAGCAATGTTGCCACACACACACACACACACACACACACACTGTGTGTGTGTGTGTGTGTGGGGGGGGGGGGCAACATTGCTTGTTTGCAAGTTGGAGAAGTAGAGGGGGAGAATGAAGATCAACTCTGACTTTACGTTACCACCACAGAAATAAAAAAAAGTGGGCGCCAGAGGTAGGAGAAGTTGTTTATAAACACAGATTTCACAGGCAGTAATACATAATAAATAACCTGCAGTGGCCTTGGAAATGGGTTAGCTGTGCAGAGAAAATTGTGGATGGTGAAAACAATATTAGAAAAGAACATCACTTACTTTGTAAATCCGATAACCCATGTCAAACTGTGTAATCGAATGTATTCTGAAAATTTGCAGTACGTTATCTTCATAGGGGAACACCTACAGCACTTGTTGTTTAATAGCTTCCCCAGCGGCGATGTCTAATTATCACTATCACAAGGACAGAATGGCACTGCAGTGGATTGTGAAGCATGACATTGAGGCCATGTTGATCTTTTGGCCACGAAGTTCATCTGATCGGAATCCGATGGAACATAAGTGGGAAGCTACTGGGTGTCTTATGTGCACCTTCAAAATACCGACCAGTCATTTACAATAATTCCGTGAGCCGTGCGTAGACACTTGATGCTGCGTATGTGCAGATATCTACAAAAGGCTTGTAAACAAGGACCAAGTAAAACTGCTGATATTTTCCGTCCCAAAGGTGGTCCAACCTGCCCTTAACCAGCTATTCGTCATTATTTGGCTCCTCAGCGTATAATGTTAATTCGCTTATAACGCTACTACTATCTCTTGTACGAAAAGAAAACTACTGTTGACTGACAATACGTACTAAGGCTACATCAATAACGTTCAAAACGTAACGTATAGAACTGTATAATGTTAGTAAGAACTCCGCTAACAGCTCTTAAAATTGTTGTTTATTGGAACACAACCGCGTTTGTGGTTCGATCCGCATCATGAGGTACAACGACGTCGAAAGCTGATAGACATCCCCATCGCTCCTGGTCAAAATGTACATTCATTGAATATTGTCCGTACTATGTCGAGTAAACGATAGCGAAGATGTTCTCCATTCGTTTAGGACAAAGAGCTCGTAGGTGAACCCTGTTGTTACAGATCCATGTGTAAGAAAAAGAAGTCCTAAATGAATGGAACATGTCTTTGTCACCCTTCGCTCACCATAGTATTGACAGTATTCACAGGATAATATATTTTGACTGGGAGCGATGGGTATGCCCATGACTTTTTAGCGTTGTTGCACCTGATGAAGCGACTTAAGGCCGTGTAACCGGTTGTGTTTCAGTAAACAATTGTATCAGCTGTTACCTGAATTATTCCTAAGATCATGCCTTTCAACTACTGTGGATGCCCAGAACATAAAACAGTTTGGTATAGAAGTGGCTGTAATAGGCCTCACCTCGCACTAATCTTGTATCCGTGCGAACAAGTCAGCCTATTACATTTTCCCGATAATCTATTTATTTTTGTAATTGGTGGCTCTGTTATAAATGGACTATGCCTAAAAACGGTTGCTTAAAACTACGATATAGTTCCAAACAACTGCTTATACTTTGACGAAATTTAAATCGAACAGTAATCGCTTTCATACACCGCTCAATTACAGTCGTATAATAAACGAATATTGTCCACTGAACTAGACGAAGAAGTCACTTAGCATTGCGCCACCAGGCAAACGAAAATATTTATGTGAATAATAATAATAGGCAACTACTCTTTCACTAATTAGCTGTTACTGGTAGTTCATATCTGCCAATCGCGCTATTTTCATTCCATTAATTATTAGTATTATTTTGATGTAGGGTATTATTTTCTCAGTAGACCTGAATAGTCTGCCAGGATCAGTTTTTATGCCAACAAGCTAAAGTGCTAAATAATGTCTCGGATTCCTTACTGAGAATTACAGACGCTGTAATTGCGCAGCTCCAAGATACCTGCTTCTAAAAGCTACTTGCAGTACGTTACTTACAGTACAGCTGAATAAAATGCTTTGATTCTGTTCTCACCATCCATAGTTAGAATATCAAAATCGTTCGTTAAAATAGTAATTTCAGATGTCTGAAACAAAATTTTTGAAGCAGAGATCATACAGACGTAATTAAAAACAAATTCAAACGCACAGGAGACAGAAATACCAATTACAAACATGCACACAGCATATAAAAAGTTGCTGATATTTTACAGGCTAAAGAAATATCGGAAAACTGAAATGGATCGGAATTTGATACGTACAATGTATGTATAGCAATTATTCATTTACGTTGTAGCCTTAATTGGATGTACGATGTGATTATAAGTTTAAAGGGCAGTTAATTGTTCAAGTTTGAAGTCTCTCATACTAATGTTCCAATCTAATGTTTTCATTTATTGGACTGTGTATTTTCATTTTCGCGATTATTATTTTTTTTTTAGGAAATTATTTCTCGAAATACACCAAGTCGTGATAATGACCGCTGGCAATACGCCTTGATCCCACATAACTGACTTCTGTAACTATTTATCAATTGGCTAGAAATGCGATCTTTCGTCGCAGGCTGTTAATCACTAATTTGGATCACCGATTACCCTTCCGTAATGGCCGGCCGATGTGGCCGAGCTGTTCTAGGCGCTTCTGTCTGGAACCGCGCGACGCTACGGTCGCAGTTTCGAATCCTGCCTCGGGCATGGATGTGTGTGATGTCCTTAGGTTAGTTAGGTTTAAG
Source organism: Schistocerca nitens (assembly GCF_023898315.1). Classification (NCBI taxonomy): domain Eukaryota; kingdom Metazoa; phylum Arthropoda; class Insecta; order Orthoptera; family Acrididae; genus Schistocerca; species Schistocerca nitens. The sequence continues at coordinate 558,207,143 of NC_064617.1, forward strand.
TAGTTCTAAGTTCTAGAGGACTGATGATCTCAGATGTTAAGTCCCATAGTGCTCAGAACCATTTGAATCACTTGAACCTTCCGTAATTGTAACTATTATCAGTTTACCTACTCGAGTCCACAATAATAAGGGTGTAAAATGTTGTCCTACCTACTTCTTACGGTTAGTAATGCGCCCCTCCAGTAACGTATAGCAATGGAAATATTTACGGTACGTTTCTGTGTAAAAGTTTTCCTTCCCCGTCATAAAGATACGTTGCCTGCTGAGGCATTCCTCATCCCACGTAATTGTTGCTCAAGCATACGAATATCCTTGTGCTGGTGCCAAAAGTCGGATTTTACGGCTGCCTGCTAACGAGCTTTTTATCTGCTTCGCTAGAAATTTGTTTATGCTCTTTCCTGCGGTGCCGCCATATGGAAAACTTTTTTTTTTTTTAATCTGGAAGGACAAGTAATCTGGAGTACTGTACGAGATTATTTCAGAGGAGAACATCTACACGGTGGTTACAGTTAAAATTTAGCTACTTGAGAGGGCCACTTCGACAGACGAGTGATCGTAAGACAGTAATACTTCGTGGGAACATTTTTAAAGGCATGCGGAAGAGAAATGACGAATTAAACATTGAAACAAACGTTAAGACGGTGACATTTGTTAACTGGGTGGCATGTTTACGTTCTTTGCTACATACGTTACTCAATGTAACGACCGTCTGCTTCCACAACAGCCGAGAATCTCACTATTGATTGCTACACTGCTGACCGCAAAACGGTGGATCGTGGGATGTTCAGCTGTCGTGACACTGCTTGAAGACCGCATATTTCGTCCAACGTTCTCAGCCGGAGCAACACTAACTTCTTCAACACTTCGTACCGTAGCGCAGTGGGCCAACGGCCTCTCCCAGGACCTATTCCCAAATCGCTAGTTAGTTCGAAGTTCCGAATTCGGTGCGGAAAAAGGACCCCCAGGCATTCCTTTAATGCGTCTGTACTGGCGGAGAGCAGCGGCACAGTTGCTGTTACCGGCCAGGGTGGCCAGCGGTTCTAGGCGCTACAGTCTGGAACCGCGCAACCGCTACGGTCGCAGGTTCGAATCCTGCCTCGGGCATGGATGTGTGTCAAGTCCTTAGGTTAGTTAGGTTTAAGTAGTTCTAAGTTCTAGGTGACTGATGACCTCAGAAGTTAAGTCCCATCTATGCTCAGAGCCATTTGAACCAACTGTTGCTGTTGTGTCACTACTCACCTCGTCCAGACCAATGTTGACGGTCTCCGATTGTAATTCACATTGATGCTGAAGCCTAACGGCACGTCATGACACTAAAACTACTAACGACGTAAATCCTCTAGCCCGAAGTCTATATAAATCATATTGGATTGGGTACCCACATAGTAAATGGCTTCTGTGTAAACTGCCCAAAGTACCGGAAGTTTCGTTATAGCAACGCTATATTTAGATTTACACACAACATACAGATCCAATAATCAGTTGATAAAGTAATGTAATTATTTGTATGGACATTTATCTACAAATAAGGAACAAAGCAAGCTGCTCAGTGATTATGTGTCTACAGTTCTGTAGTCAGATGAGGCACGGGAATTTTTGCGCTCCCGTAACGGCAAGTTATTTAGATTGCTATAACAGTTAATTTAGAACAGGTTACCCATCAAATACGTGTATCAGTGTGTCTTTTAAAACTGTTATTCAAGATTTCACTTTTCTACACGTATTATTTCTGAGGACGCGGAAAGATAGCAAATTTGGGTTAAGGTCGTAATTTAGTTAACATCTTGGCACAGTTAGCTTAGAGAGTCTGCTTTAATTGCCTTGTTTTTCTCTCCAGCAATTTAAGTAATCTGTCTCTTTTATTATTAAGTTCGTATTTCCTGAAAGTAGCGTAAAGCTTGAGTTAACTGACTTGGAAGATTTTGCACTAATAGTTTGTTTACAAACAGTATTCGTACAGTGAAGTTACATTCTACTGTAAGTAAGTTAATTAAAGCACTGATCAGCCAAAACATTATGACCACTGCTCACCGCAATGTTGTACGCTGCCTAGTGGCGCTGAGGGCACAGGATCCGGCAAGAGAAGTCTGACAGTGGAAGTGAGACGATGGGATCATTCTAGCGACGATAAGAGACACAAAGCGGAAATCCGCCGACTTAGGCTACTTTGACAAAAGCCAGGTTGTTGTGGCCCAGTGTCTGCGAACGAGCATCTCGGAAACGCGAAGCTCTCGTGAGCGTCTATGGATAGGGGCTGAAGAGAGCTGAAACCACGAGCAGGCGACAAGAAGTCGGACGTCCATACCTCATCACACAGCGTAGGGATCGGAGGCGCCCGCTGTATAAAGCAGGACAGACAGAGATATGTGGCATATCTGACGACATAGTGTTGGTGTTCGGCAGCAGAGCACCCCTACGTGTTCTCGTGTCGACCCAACAACATCGTCAATTATGATTACATTGTGCACTGGATCATCGAGAATGGGCCCTGGATCAATGTAATGACGTCGCCGAGTCGGATGAATCACGTTTCTTGTTGAACCAGGTCGATGCCCGCGATCGGATACATCGTCGTCCAGGAGAACTGCTGCCAGAAACATGCAGCGCACCACGGGTCCTGGCCGGTGGAGCAGTGTTATGCTCTGCGAGACATTCACCTGCTGGGCTTCTAGCTGACCTGTGGTAGTAATCGCAGGTACGACGACAACTGAGAACTACTTGAACATTGTTAGAGCCAACTGTAGCCCCTTACGCTTGATGTCTTTCTCAACATCAGTGGTATCTTCCAAGAGATTAGCTGCCTTTCTCAGAATCATGCTGGAGTGGTTTGAGGAGCACGATGGTGAACTGACGTGATGCCTTGACCATCAAATTCGGCTTTTCTGAATCCGATGGAACATAACTGGAATGTAATGGGATACCAGATCGGCGTCCACACACAACCCGCCCGTAAATTACGGGAACTGTGTGACCTGTGTGTACGCATTTGGTGCCAACCTACCAAGTACCCGTCGAATCCAAGGCACGCAGAATAACTACAGTATTTCGTTCTAAAGGTTGACAAACACGCTTTTAAGCAGGTGGTCATAAGTTTTGGCTCATCAGTGTAGATACTGCTGTTAAATGAATGTTTAGTTCCTGTTGGTGGCGGAAAGAATTAACCCTCGCCGTTATATCATACAACTGAAGCGCTAATGTGCAGGTAGTGCAAAGTGTATTAACTTACTTAATTCTATTTCTAAACGTGTAATTTGAATGGCAATGCATGGTAGTGTGGATGTTTCTGTGGGCCAGTCAAACAAGTAGTATGTGTAGACTGTGGGTTTAAGTTTCGCTTGGGTTCCTGTTTTGGGGAACTGAACGGGGTTCTCAACGAGGCTCTCACATACAACTGTAGGCTCTGCCAAAAGAACAGGAGAATCACTGGGCGGAAGGCAAAGATTTCAGCCCTTCAGCCTTGAACGATAACATGCGAAATTGGAACTAGGCAAGTTGAATGGAAAAGAAGGTAGTTGGAAGTGACTACAAGTAGTAAGCAATAGGCGAAAGCGGAATAGCTCTTCAGCTTCTTTATCTACATTTGAGCTTATAGTAGCGAATAAATTTCGTTTGTTGTCTGAAGTAGGAAGGGAAGAGCATCATCCGGCACTAGGTTATAGTAGGGTGCAACAGACTTCTGGCAAAGAAACTGAGTAGGTCTGTAGCAAAAGAACGAAGGAAGGGGAAAGCCTTGCTGCGTGGTGTTAGCCATAGGAGGGACACAGGTCGAATGGAATAGGACAAATTAGGAATAGGGTACCAGGCAGCAAGCATTGTGAAGCCAAGTGCTAGTCATAGCCATGTGATAGAAGACATAGCGAATTGGTGCAAAAATTTTGACAAAGAAGATCATCTGACTGTAGTAAGTGAAGCAGGGAGCAGCCTGGCTAAGGGAAGTATTTACAGTCTTAGGGGTGATTGGGATGAAATAGGAGTTGGAAATAAATGGACCAAAGAGAATTTGGAGGATTCCCTACAGCGTCAGGACCACTCCTGTGTTAACAATGCAGTGAGCTGTGTGAACAATGAGTTCAGCACGCTACTGCTGACTGAATGTTATTACTGCAGTTCTGTACCTTCAGTTAGGAGATTGTATATACTAGACATAGGCTACGCCTAAATAAAAGGTGGAAATGTAGTTCGTCTGAGCGTCTTGTAGAAAATGTATGGCGGGCCGCCCTCAAGCAAAGCAATATCCATGAGATTAGAATATGGATACTGGGACACTGTTTCGAAAAAAAAAAAATTGAATAACATAAGAGCCCCACAAAATGCCCTAAAATTCACAGAAAAGTAAGGTATATTAATTTCACCAAAAGATTAGAGGACTGACTAGTAAGGTAGATCTTCTTGTCTGTTTCCAAAATTTGGAGTGCTCTGTAATGACAGATCTTCTGTGCTTTTCTGAGTACCACATAACCACAGGTTTGATAAGTTACTTATAAACGGTTAAATTTTAACATCTTACTCATGCACAAATAATATGGGAAAAGGAGAAGTTGTTACATATGTTAAGACAGAACACAAGTTCACACACATTCATACAAGTAGATTTAGTGTTCACAATGGAGAACTGTGTGTTTGTGAATTAAAGCTGAAAAGTAGTTCACTTTTAATTCCAAGTGTATATAGATCCGTATTGCGATATTTTGAACTGTTTATGAGGAATTTGGATATCATACTACGCTATCTGTCAGATTCAGCAAGCAGTCAATAGTTATTGGTAACTTCTATGTAAATTTCTTAGATGATTCTTATAGTATAAATGATCGTTATTTGTGTCCTACAACTTTATCTCAGTAATTATATTTCCAGCACATGAGGATAAACGCAGCAGACCCCTAATTCATAATGTTTTCTTGGGTGAAGCTAAGAGCAAGAATATAACTATCTGCCCAGTAACAAATGCTCTCCCAGATCATGATATGTACTTTTGATAAATAAGGTAGTGCCTTACGGTACTTATACTCCTCACTGGAAGTCAGTTGGCATAATTAATGACTCCATGACAAACATTTCAAAATGATTTACAAGAGAGGACCTGGGATGAAATTTGTAATGAAGAAAATGGTGACATAAGATTTAATCTATTCCATGATAAACTCATTTCAGTATCTGAAAATATATTTCTGCATATGTTAATCAGAAAGAACGTTTAACAGCCATATGAAAACAATGAGTAACCAGAGGGATTAACATGTCTTCTGACAGGAAAAGGCAAATGTATTTTTTGACAAGAAGATGTCTTCCAGGTGTATGTTTTGATTATTAGCAATTTCACAGAGTACTTCCACTGCACCTCACAGAGTTACACCACTGTGCACTGTCTTGTCAGTGAGTACAGTGCACAGAAGTGTAAATGAGTTACGTGCAGTGAAAGTGCAGTGTACAAATGCAGATGCTCAACACATACACGTGTAAGACGAAAAACAATGGAATAAACAACATAAAACGTGACCAATGAAGATGCTTCAAAATAAATCCAAAATCATATGATTTAAATAAAGCTTTTATTACAGTTGCTAAAGATGGCAATTAACTTACACAACTTGTATATGTGCAATAGTGAAAAGAAGAGGCCAAGAAACAAAGAAGACACATGTTACAAAGAAAACTTGTTAAAATTGTTAGAAAATTGAGGAACATGCACATAATGTTGTAAATTAGTAAATCCTACACCAAACTTGAGACAACATGGAAAGTATTGAAACAAGAAACAGGTCAACCAGCCACAGAAAGGGATAACATCGCTATTGACCCTAATTGAAGGGCTACAAATCGATTCACACTTAGCTGACAAAACTCACAGCAATATGTTGAGAGAGCTACTTTCATAAACGTCAGACATGTGAATATACCATCGTGTACTCCAACAGTAGTTAAGAAAATTACTAAGTCTCTGAAAAATTAAAGGTCACTAATGATTCGTTCCCATATAATAAGCTCTGCCTTAAGTGAAATATATAATCCATCACTTACTAAAGATATTTTACATAAGAGACTGTAATACGCCGTAGTTGAAAGCCTTACTACGGTAGGTGATAGGAGAGTTGTCGATAACTACCAACCTGTTTCACTACTGAGATCACTTTCCAAAATATTTGAGAAGGTACTGTCTTTTAGAATTTTGTCTCAGTAACAATAATGTTCTCAAATCACATTTAGAATTTCAGAAAGGTTTCTCTTTTCATAACACATTTACATGTCCACTCACCAAATTTTACACGGATTGCATTATAATATGGGGATGGTTCGTATTTTCTGCGACCTGTCTAAGGCATCTGTCTGTCTGAATGACAACATTCTCCAAGAAAACTTAAGTGAGTTGATGGTACAGCAATCCAGAGGATGTCATATCCAAATATAAAAAAATGCAAAAATTTGTATTTGGTATTCAACCAACGTAGTGTGAGACGTAATTCTGACTTAGGAGAAATCACCTATTATGCTCCCAAAGACTTCGTCTTAAGTCTACGATTGTTCCCGATATACTTATATGAACTTTAGCCTAACAAAACAAACACAATTAATTTCGTTTGCAGGTGGCAGTAGAATTGTACTCAGTCTAAGCATACATATAGAAACAGAAAAAATTGTAAATAAGATTCTTAAAAGTATCATCGACTGCCTTTATGTGAATGGTCTCACCCTCAGTTTTAATGACACAACATATGCAGGGCTGCGCACCTAATTATACAACACCAATGACAAGTGTAACATGGAGAGGAAAGAAATACGGTTTGAACTCCAAATTTATTACGTGTCCACTGTGATGAGAACTGCAACTGGAAAAAACACATTTTAGAGCTCCTAAAACAATTTAGTTCAGCCAAATTTGCACTTTGAATAATATATTTAGGAATGCGAATCAGTAACATGACGTAGTTTTCATGATTTCATGCAGTAACGTCATAGAGAATAATATTCTGTGTAACTCATCTTGAAGAAAAAAAATCTTCATTGCCATGAAACGTGCTGTAAGAATAATGTACAGTGCTCAGCCACTAGCGTTTTTGGGAGATCCTTTTAAGCAGTTAGGTATTCTGACTATTTCCCCACAGTACATTTATTCACTCATTAAATATTCTGTAAATAATCCGCAGCAGTTCAAAAGGAATAACTATGTACATCATTGTGACCCCAAAAGGGGTCTTTGGCGCATAAAGAAGTGCACAGTGCTGTAATTAAGAATTTTGATGACTTAGCCAGTCGCATAATGCGACAGGCAGAAAATTGAAATTTGAAAAAATATTTAAAAGTTCTCCTTGACAGCCAGATGCGGACCCCACTCAAAAACACATGTTATTGTTAAAGCAAATACAGACAGTTTGTAAAAACATTAAATCGAATTGCTTCAGGGCAGGGCAATAATTAAAGAAGTTAAACTGAACAGTAGTGCCATCACGTGACTGCTTCTCCATTTTTGAGCGCATGTTTTGGTTTTCTCAGCTGGTTACGAATAATTGCCGAAGTGGTCTCTGCAGTGTCCATCGGTCAGTCTTAGGTCATACAGTCAAGGACATTCTTGATTAGGTATTTTACAGATTCACTTGTGTGGGGCAATTATCTGCAACGTAGAAGGCATGCTTGTTGCCAAAATCATCAGTATCTGATAATAATCCGACCCTATGGGGACCCTGGCACATATGGAGATCGCAGGGAAATAATAAAAGCTGAGTTTCGTCGGTGAGGTGAGAGGTATCCAATACGAACGGAGGATAGATTAATGGTTCAAGCTTTTAGTCTTCTGTCAGTCAAAGAAAAACCGTACAGTCTCTGTATGTTACACCACTGCCCTACGCTTTGTAAATAAAGGAAACCGTCGCCGTTCTTGCTGCAGAGGACCGACCGCCATGTCATCTTCTGCCAACTGCATTGTCGAGATGGGAACTGGAGGGCCGAGAAGTCAGCAAAACGCTCTCCCGGCCATTGTTGGGTTAGTATACCTGATGCATCTAATTCTTTATCACGTAGCTCCTCAATCGGAATCACGAGGCTGAGTGCACCCCATTCGAGTAATCCCGACAACGAAGATTAGCTGCCTGTACCGGGAATCGAATCACTGTCTCCCGCATGGTAGTCTACCACGCTAGCCACTTGGTACTGTGTATGGAGCGTGTAACCTGGGAATCAGGCTTAAACCTTGTCAGCAATCTCCGAGCTCGATCACTGTGTAGTATACATGGCGTGGAGCCGACTATATAATACAGATGCCACTGATTGTGCGCTCCGTTGGAGTTGGCGAAATTCCCTTCGTCAAATGGAATAGGGGATGACTCTACCTCGAATAAACGACTTGATGTCAGAATCCTTACATAGTCAGCTGTAGTAATGTTAAAACTTGCTGTCATACGTTGTGAACAGTCTTTGATTCAAGTCTGAGATTGTGCACTTAAAAGTGAAATTTTAAACTTAAGTTCACTGATTCTGGGTATAGCATTACTGTCCATTTCCTAGGCCAGTCATCTCTCTACAGTTGTAAACAAGTTACGGAATTTCATTTCAAGTGCTGTTAAACGAAAGGTGTCCACTGGAAAACCTCTTCCTTCATTAGCGCCTACCATAGCTCAGTGAACTAGATCTTATGTTTTTACCAGCATTAGCTGTGTATCCGATGTACTAGTTTAGAATATCTGGAGAACAGTCGTTAGCATATAATGCAATGCACAGGCGCGGGGATTCTATGGTGGAGGTAGGTGGGAGGGATGAATGGCGGGCAGATCGAAGACAGTTGGGAGCTTTATTTGTTTCTCAGCAGTTTATTGCAGTGGATTAAAGCATTCTTCAGGCGGACGTTGAGTGGTAGGCTTCGAATCTACGCACCACAATGAACGATGCGAGAACGAATTGTAGCCGAAGTCGCTACATTCGTATCACACTTGCTCTCGAGGGCGGCTGGCTGTACAGGCTCTCGCCGTATGTTGGAACATTGTCGAACATGGTCGTAGTGGTGGCCCAAGTGTTATGGTCTCGGGAGTTATAGAGCTCCATGGGCGCACTGACCTCCAAATCGTTGAACAAGATAACTAAACGGTTAACGTTATTGTGACACTGTATTCCTTCGCCACGTGCGGCTTCGGATGGGTTCATTTGGCCAACACTTCATTTTTATGGGTGAAAATGTGTAACTGCATCGATCAGCGCAGTGCAGGAACTCTTGCTATCAGACGATAGTTGCTGAGTGGACTGGCCTTCCAGTTCCCCCGAGTTAAATCCCATCGACAACGTGTGGGATGCGATTTGGGAAATGTGTTGCTAAAGGTCCACATCCAACAACGACCATTCAGCAGTAGTCTACAGCGATGGTGGATGAATGGAACTCCCTACCACAAGGATTCCTTACCAGTCTGGTGGACACCATGGAAGCACATTGCAGAACATACACTGGTCTACGTGCTGATAATACATCCTATTATGAACTACGTCCCGCGTGTTATAATATCCGATGGCGGTAATTTATCTGATATTATTTTCTTTGAATACGAGTGTCGTTTCTGTTCGTCTAACTGCGTATTCCTTTCAGGTACTTTCTGTACTATTCTGTAGAAGTTCTTTGTATTTACGACTCACGTTTTATCGAACTGTGATACTTGGCAGTGACAGATTATGGAGAGGGTACTTTCGTCCTCGAGTCTTACAAACCAAGACTTCTGCAAAGGACCCTTGGGTTGGCTCGCACCAATTCAGAAATGAAACAAACAAAAAAAAGAAAAAACAAAAAAAATCATTCTTCGCTGTTCAAATTTCTACTCCCTCAACTGAGCAACCTTTAAGCTGCATCTCATGCATCGACAGTCCAGCATTAGCGCTACCTTCGTTTGTATGGTGCGCAATCGGTGGCGCCCCCGATACACAGTCATGGATGCTGAAACGCATCAGGCTATAGCCAACCTCGTGTTTCATTCTCCATTTTACTCAGTACACTCATTCCATCGATAAGATTGGCGTGTTTAATCAATAAATTATGATGTATGTGCAAAAGAGTGGTACTACCAGTGAGGGTGCCAGATGATTGTAGATTTTCTTTCAAGTATCCTAATTCGAAAGTGCATTCTGGTAGTTAATGCAGAGTTACAATTTCTGCTCGCCTGCGCCTGCTTTCAGCAAACAAGGCGGCTGACTGAACGCACTGGGGTTTTGCGCCAGCCACCCGAGTCCTGTGAGCTGAGGTCGTTGTCGCTCTCACCGAAGCAGCGGACGGCGTTGATCTCCGACACAATTAGCCACGCTCGGGCGTGAACGCATCTGCGTGCTGAGTTCAGGAAACTTGCCCTGTCCTCGCCAGTTGTTGAACACCAATACAGATGTTTCTCCGAACAGCAGACAACCCACGCAAATGGCTTTTCTCGTGCGATAACATCGCAATACTGTGCAATAACCTCCAGTAGTTTTCATAGGCGAGTATTTTGTGTAGAGTCGATGCGCCGCTGTTGCTTGTTTTTGGAGGTACGCCTTTTAATAGTCTGGAACTCAGAATCTCCGGGAACGACGGCGTGCAAAAGGGCGGCAATGGGAAATTGCTGCAAAGACGAGTTCGGTTCGTACGGCATTCGGAAATTTCCAAAAGAATCGACGCCGAACCTTCTAGAATATAATTTTTAGTTTGCGCATTGACAAAATAATGTACACGGTCTCAGACTGTCCGAAACAGCAATTTTGGCGGGCTCAGACAAGGAAGGAGCAGGAAAGTAAAGTTTCATACACTTCCCCGCTGAAAGCCATGGTAAGCCCTTCTTCGCCGTTAGCCACAGTAGACGATCGTCGAGAGGCGCAGAGAGCAGTCCTCTTCTCCATGAGAGGACAAGGCAGCTCAAGAGCAGATGAACCACGTTGTGCTAGCGTTCCATCCTAGCCGCGCCTCATCTTTTGGAAATTATGTAAGTGTCGCAGCCACGGCGTACGAAAGTCTTACGGAATGACGGGCGTATTGGTTCAGACTGATCAATCAATTACTGAGAGGTGACCATTCTGCCCTAATTTTACTCTTTAGGGTTCATTTCTCTTTACTCACTAATTTTCCGATGCAGTCATCACCAACACTTCAATCCCACCATTACCAGTAACTTAACAAGATTCCTTGTCCTTTGTCTGTTTTATGAGAACTTGTTCCCTTTAACTGATCGATTCCATCTCTACTTAGCAAATATTAATGTTTAATCAGGGCATAGCATTCAGGTACACATATTAGAGCAAACCCTTCCCTTGATATTCAGGCCATATCAATGGGAAGACAGACTGTCCCAGTGGCAGCTTACAGTGCCTTGCTTGCTCTACGGAGCACAGATAGGCGCGTCGAGTTCAAAGGTTTTAACGACTGGTAAAAAGCCATTATTTGATAGTTCGTGTATGTATGTGGTACATAATTGTGCAAGCGATGCGTGCACTGCTAAAGTTAAGTCAATTAGTGCATGTTATAAGTTTATATTCGTTTACATCTAGCGCGCCGCATCGCTGAACCAGGATGATCATGATTAATGCTCACGAAGGAAAGTGATTCATATTGATGTAAATAGTGTGAAAAGTGCAGCCCTTAGAAAGAACAGACAACAAAGCTCAGACAATATCACAAGAAATATGTTAACTTGACTGTTATGAAAGCACCCATTTCCTCCCTGTCGACTGTGTGAACCGTTTCAATGCATGCACAAATGATAGTGTTCCAGTAGTTGGCGCATCCCGAGCTGAAGTTTCAGGTATCTGGATAGGCCGCGGCCCGAACGTAAAATTTCCCGTGTCTTACCGACGGACTATTATTATTAAACCAGCGGCTCTGTTTATAAATTTGCTCTCCACACATATTTCCCTGTTTCCTGTATGCTGATAATTCTCTTTAAAACGTTACTGCATCACGTTTTAGATGATATTTGAATTACTGTAGGCAACAACAAACTTAATCAACTCATGGCTTTACTGCGCGAAATCAGATAGAAAATGCCGGTAAGCTTCTGGCAAATGAAAATGATACGAGAGCATACATATATTTCCCCTAGTGAGTATTTAGTCTAAATGCAAGGAAACATGAACAGAAAGAGTAATAAAGAAAGCGCTACTTACAACCACAAAATTGAACATTCGTAAGCCATGGCTGTAGGAGGTGTGAGATATTTATAGCAATGACCACCAAGAGGAAGCCACACTAGTCGTTGTGTATGTCGCACTTGAGTACAAACGTATGAATGTTTGTACTAATTTCCTACTATATTAAGTGGACAGATTTAATCACATTTTATTTATTAATGTATGTTTCTGTTTAGTGTTTAAATGAGACTGAAAGTTGTGTTGATTTTCGAATTCAGCATGAACAGAACAAAATGGCTAATACCGTATTCCACTGCTAATAAGATTTAATAATAATTCAGTTTAGGCACAAACACTGAAAAGTTTATTACTATCCAAAGACTTCAGTGACATTACTGAGCGAAGCGTAAAAACCACAACACAAGTTACACTATCACTCTTTATTAACTGAATTACATTTTACACAGTAAGCCCCCATAAACAGAGCCCTTCCAGATCTCATGATTTCTGGATTTCTTTATAGTAGTAGCAAAGCCCGTAGCTGGACTTAATGCAAGATAAACGACTGAGCTCTTGAGCCTTCATCGGAAATATCAACTCACTTTCTAAAAGTGGATTAAGTGCATGAATTTCGTTACGAAGAACCTTTAATGACTGCAACCAGTGGAAACCTAAGATCACTAATGTTTACCAGTGACTAATAATTCTTTTAATGCGCTTTTAAAACAGAATACCTCAGTTGCTAGTTGTTCCATACATGTCAGGCAAACTGTTTCATTGTCCCCAGATAGCCAATCATCATAAACTTCATCTCAGGTATTCTGTTAAGCCACCGTTTTGTTGAAACTGACACATACCATAAACAAACTCTATCAAATTTACGAACCGATCTAGTCTAAATTATTTGCCAGGTATAAATGAGAATACAAGAATGGTTAAAGTTACCGTTAGTGATTGCCATATCTAACTACTAAAATTCAACATTAATATGTTACTCTGGAAGATTATTTAAGTGAACAGTTGGCAATCGTACTGAATAAGTGTAGAGCAGAGGGCAGCAGAATAAGGTAGAGACTCGTGTTGAACCATTAGGGGCTGCAGTCCTTTTCAAATGCTTATGGAATGACGAGGGGAGGAGAAGAAACCAGAGAGAAGCACTGGGCCTTGTGCATTAGGTATGGTAAAAGATCCGCCAGATGGACATCATCTATGTTTACATCTTAAACAATAGAAAGCTATTGCGCGATTGGCATTGTATCCATCGGTGCCAGGGAGGAGCTTAGCGCGCTAACAGCACCCGGGTATGTTGCATCATTGTACCATGTTCTACGTATCGCTGGACATAGGACAGTACAATGATAAATTCTCTAAAATGGGGTGAGTAAACGCATCTAGCGATTTTGTGCTTGAGAGCATGGCACGCAAAGCCGTGAGGCTGGCACAAAGTTAATGGAATTGTATTTCACTGTGTAAAAAATAGTAACAGCAGCTACCGCTGGATAATATAAATAAATCTTGCTTATGATTATTTGGAGGAAACCTTATTGGCTGAAACGCGAAAGAGCACATATTGTGGGAAGCAGAGGTTGGCTGTTCCTGACCTCCAGCACTAGAAACCACCACGATTAGTTTGGCCTTTGTTGCAGGCCAGATGACTCAGAATTTTGCGAACCACCACAGTAACAGCTTGAGTGCACGGGTAACGCTAAGTGTGGTGAGCAACAGCAGCCTTCGCAAACTAAGATGTAGGAGCACAGGAAGATTTCAGACTGATGTTAGGATTTGCTTGTATTAAATTGAAGAAGGTTCGTTAGCAACTGCGATCTCAACATGTGCTCATTTGACATAATAGGTGCAAGCATCAGTCTTTCTGTAGTTCTTTCTGTCGTCTCAAAATAACAATCAGCAATCATTGTACGACTTCTAGCTACTTCGTTGTTTCCTAAAATGTTGTGTGGACTCGAATGTATTCACCTCAGACCCGTTAGTCAATTGCAAAGATGCTGATATTTTAATTAGATTATAAAGTAATACCTAGATTATAACGTAATACTAAAGAATATATGCCTAATAGATATCTAATGAATGTTATACATTCCTGTCATTCTGCACTAGTGTTTAATTTGAAGTCAACAGCGACTTTTGGTAAAATGAGGTTGCAGTGACCATTTTTTCAGTCTGTAGTTTAATGACCCCCTTATTTTTATCATCTTATGAGTTATAGCCCATTCCTTTTTAATGAAATCTATGCATTTAGTTACCAGGTGCATGAAACCTGTACTTAAATTTACATGATGCTATGGGTAACGATCTGTCTGTCACTAATGTCAACCAGTGCCGATCTCACTGTCACCGAGATGGGCGTGTTGATGCTCAGCTGTGACCGCTCATAGACAACTGGCGATGCCTGCCAGGATGGCGATCTCTTGTCATCTCGTGATTTAGCAGTCAGAGCTGGACGAATTCGAGTTAAAATTTAGTCTTTATGTTTAACTATCAGCACAGTGAAGAAGGAATCACCATTGTAACCTTAATAACCATCGAACTAACGAATCCAAAGTATCATTAAGTTGCTGTAGTATAATAAATCCATCTTTTCTTTCAGCAGCAATAGGTTGTTCGTATCAGTCAGTCATTACACATACTGAAATTCTTCCTTGAATTTATGGAGGTTGTTTATTGAGTACGTTCTGTTTTTTCGAGAGTCTGACTGTGTTATGTACATGGGTTTATCAAATCTTGTTGATAATTTGTATCTTTGTATTTACGTATTAGGAACACGCAATTTTAGTTATACTAAGGTGTAAACAAGAGGTCTGGCAAAGATTCGGGAAACAAGGAGAAACTCATCCAATAACTTGGAAACAGTAGATAGTGAGTTCAAAATGGTTCAAATGGCTCTGTGCACTATGGGACTTAACTGCTGAGGTCATCAGTCCCCTAGAACTTAGAACTACTTAAACCTAACTAACATAAGGACATCACACACATCTATGCCCGGGGCAGGATTCGAACCTGTGACCGTAGTGGTCGTGCGGTTCCAGACTGTAGCGCCTAGAACCGCTCGGCCACACAGACCGGCTTGAAATGGAAAGTCAACAGGATTTTATTCAGCGGTTAATAAACAGCTAATAGAAACGTCACAGTGTGGGTAAATGCAGAATAGGAACATATTAATATGCGAAATAGTGGGGACTCTTTCGGAATAGAATCAATGGACAAGGATAATGTGATAACTCTGCAGGTGACACAACCATTTGAGCCAGCAGTCACAAAACAAAGACACACAGCGTTGTAAATTGTGAACCGAATCCTCAGAATCGAGCAGAATTGACTTGCAAGCATTTTTAATACAGCAGTTTCCGAAGAGCCTAGAACTTTTCAATACAAACAAGACGACTAACGACAAATTTCAAAAAATTAATAAAAATATCGAAACAGAAAGCAAAGAGAACATCGAGCAATTCAATAAGTTAGACAAGAAGAGCGAATATAAAGTTAAGCAAGCCAGAATAAGTTAATGCAGAAAATCGGTGAACATGCATGTCGTTTTGATAGTGCTTGAGACTCACAGAACACTTGGAAAATCCTTGATGAATTGCGAAAAGATGTTAGTACGAGGTGTGTTGAAACAACTAGTGTGTCGAAAGTAGAAGATATGGAGGAGGTCAGAGTTTTAAAAGATATTGTCGAATCACAGAAAGAAGCGATAAGAAAAGTAGATGAGTGGGTTAAACTTTTCGCCACAGCCGTAAAACAGCTGAAATATGCATAGTGATTCGTCGTCTGATAGGACCACTATGACAAATTTTCTCAAACACTAGCCATTCATGGACTTCTTGAGGTTTGAATGAAACATAGGCCTGCATCAGTCAGTTGACTGGGAAGTGTTGGTTACATTACAGAAGGGGAAGGAAAGGAACAGCAGCTCAGGAAACAATGGAAAAGCTAGTGTGAAGCAGAAAAAACCTGAGAAGATAGAGGATTACGAGACCTAGTAGAAAGACTTTGTCATATTGGAAGTATGCCCACAAATTTACTTATATCCGTAATTCAGTGACACAGGAAGAATTGTATATCATATCTTTGATGAGAATGAAATCAAAAACATATCACCTCTACACGTAAATTGTTTCTGGGTGATTCAAACAGTTCACACACCAAAATTTGGTTAGCAGCATTGCTGACGTCCTATCACACATATTGAGAATAAATTTTGTTTGAGCAAATTTTCGAGAAGAAGCAATAACGAGAATTTGAGTAGTCAAGGGAAAATTAAAAACATTCAAAGTCAATATCTTAAAGAAATGGTTAGTCACAACCAGTTCCTAGACTCACCATACGAGTCGACATAGTTGACTACAGTCTGCTTGACAAAAGCATTCCTGCACTTACTTCAGGAGTTTGGAGTTGATCGTGATGTAGGAATGATGGGATGAGTGCACATTTTACAGACTCACTACCAACCTTTCAGGTTCAACAACTCAGATATGGCATCCACCAGAAGAAACGGGAATTGGAATAACAGCTAACATCGAGGCACACAATAGAGGGCAAAGTAGAGACCAGATGAAGTACGAAATAATGGGAGAAGAGATGATCGGCACTGACAGAGAACTGAATTAGTTGAAACCACAGTTTACAGACTAGTGGTAATTGCAATAATGTAAAACTAATTATTATGGAAGTTGACAAGTGGCTGAAGCTCTGAACCCACAGTCACAGGATACCAGTCTACCTATAGTCTTGATTGTGCAATATGATGACCCAAGTAAAATGATGTCAAGTAGAGTCAAGAAAATCGACAATAACATGAACAGCGCGAAAGTACATGGCACGGTGAACAGCAAGTGTGCTCACATGAAAGAACAAGTTTCATTGCTGACTTTCTAGTGAAACATAATCTTATGCTAGAAGTAATATTGGGACTGGACTTTTTAAAATATTAACGAGTAGTTTTGCACTTGAAGGAGAAATTTGGTATTGTGCATATAAGTGATGAGGAAAATAAGTTTAGGGATAGTGTAGAAAAATTGGTAGTATGGGGGTTCGACGTGGCAGGTCTTGCTATTACAGATTATAGTGAAGAGATGTCATTAGAAAGCGAAGAGATAAAATACATGACTGGTGAGGAGGCCAGTCAGAAAGAGGAGGAAAATTGTCAAACTCTACCTACACACAACTCTTTGTTAGACACAGTTCCGAATTCAGTGAGAGGAGTGAGAAAGATATAGATGAGGAATGCGAGAACAATGAAGAATGGGAAGAGATGTGGACAGATGAATATGAGAACAAGAAGCCGGAATACGTGAGGTGCAATGTGTTAGAAGAATGTGATCCTGCATTTAATATTTACTGTTTGAGGGAGTTTGTTGATGGGTGACTGACTGCACCCAAGGAACATAGGGAGGTGAAGGAAGATGAGAGCAAACCAATTAACAACGAGTGTAAACATGGGCTCATGGAGAAGATCACACTTCAGCAAAGGTACGTTCAGCAGTGCTATTGATGGAAGCATGAAACTAAGAAAAATGTAAGGAGGAAGGACTGAATAGTGACTGTAAGGTCAGTGTAGAAAAGTAACATGTATTGTGAGTATCATGAAGAGGTGGGTAGATCAGAAAGTATTGTTATTTCATCTAGAAAATTTTCATGTAGGTTAGGTTGTTTGTGGAACAGTGGGACTACTAATGAAAATGTGTATGTGAATAAAAGGTGAATGTTAGAAAATGGGACGGTGTCAGTATGATAATTAATTCGCCAAGAGCGATAAAGTGTAATTGAAATCAAGAAGTAAATCCAAAAACCTAAGTATTTACGCACCAAGTAGTTTTATATATTTTGTAGATCATACTTTATGTGTGTGAAGAATAACAAATGGCTAGAGGCGCCATGTCACGGACTGCGCGGCCCCTCCCGCCATAGGTTCGAGTCCTGCCTCAGGCATGGGTGTGTGTGTAGTTCTTAGCATGAGTTAGTTTTAGTAGTGTGTACGTCTAGGGACCGATAACCTATGCAGTTTGGTCCCTTAGGGATTCACACACATTTGAACATTTTCTTGACAATATCTTGGAGTTTTAGACGTTGCAGAGGTGCAAGTCGAATGGGCGAAAGCATATTTCTGACATCAGTATTTCTAAGGAGTAAGAAAAGTCGTAGGAAACGTCAGTGATCCTATCTTGTGTCCATTATAAGAAAATGTGTATTTGAGAACAGGACGTTGCCTGATCTGAGTAAAGAGCATTCAGTATTTTTGTGAACGGTATAATTCCAATCGTGTCAGATCGACTCATGGAGACTGAGTTGGATTTTCCAAAAGAAGAAGAAGAAGCATCAGACAGACCACTGGATGAAGCTAAGCAATGAGGTGGTTTGTGTGGTTTTTGACGACGAATTTTAATAAGCCATTTTTCAGGAAGCACTGTGCTGTAGGGATTGGAGCCATAGCCAGGTACTAATGAGCTATTGATTAAGCCAGTTCCTAAGCAGGACTAGGAGAGGGGTATTACGTTGATTATTAGGAAGATACGCAACTCTTATGTGAAGATACACTAAGTCCAACAAGATTAGGATGTGCAAAATTTTGGTGTATTTTACTGCAGTGGAACCGTGCGACTGCTGCGGTCGCAGGTTCGAATCCTGCCTCGGGCATGGATGTGTGTGATGTCCTTAGGTTAGTTAGGTTTAAGTAGTTCTAAGTTCTAGGGGACTGATGACCACAGCAGTTGAGTCCCATAGTGCTCAGAGCCATTTGAACCATTTTTACTGCAGTGTTAACAGGATGGACGTCTGAGATACTGGAGGAAACTGAAATCATAATGAACAAAAAGGGAGCGCATTACGAGATGAGATTTTTTAGGGATGATAAAAAGAACGAATGCAGTAATGGTGAATACGTGGGTAATTAGTATGCTCACCATTTAAGTAACAAAACTCCATGATGTGTAGGCGGTGGTACGACAAAGCAAGATAAGGAGCTAAGAATGGTATCATGTGATTAAATAATCTGTATGATACAAGAATTGTGTTTTGCAGCGTTTTAAATGTGGAAGGTGAACAGTATTAGTTGTATGTTTGGTATGTCACAGGAAAATTCTGTTGGTATAGTAGCTGAGATAGTAACTGCAAAGGCAAATAAAACCGTAAGATGAGGAGTAACAATTCAGCAGCAAACGAACGGTGGATGATCGGATGTGAAGTGAGTATAAATGAGAAGTCTGATTTAAAAATATTGATAGTATCAGTAGAGTCGCCACATTAGATGCACCGGCGCAGATGTTGGTTGCAGACTAGAAGTTAATAGCGAAGCGTCTGCACCGGTATCAGTGGAGATAAATTAATGAGTAATGGCATGTTAACTAAAACATTACGAAAACCAAACATGTCAAGCCAACCTGTACGTCCTACTTATAAGAATTCTTACACGTTCAATGCAATATTAAGGAAGAAACTTGCCTGAAGGTATGTGGTTGACCTGTCTGTAGATAATTCAAAGACATACTAAATATTCAATGTAATTATACAACAGCGAAGTTTAAAGCTAACTTTTTAGGTAAATGACATATATTGTAATTTTCATGAATTAGCCATAGGAAAGAGCAACACCATACAATGAAGGAATGTGACATTTTTCCTTATTATTGATTAGCAATATATTTGTGTAACACTGTTCAAGTTTTCATGAGTTATACATTGAGAAGTGACGTGAGAAATAGAGGCAGCTGGCACACAAAAGCAGCCTGGAGATAATGACTTCAGATATCAAACTGCTAGGTCATCGGCCCCTTGTTCCGATGAAAACAATTCCACAAGGGGGATAATAAAATAAAACAAACGAGACCAACAACACTGAGAGGAAGGGAAAACCACAACAATAACAAACGGTAAGAAACACTAGAGGGAATACAATAGGACAAGAGACCCACAGAGAGCCGCAGGAAACAGGTGGAAGTGATTAAAACAAGAGGGCAGATTACTGCGGCTGGCTGATCACGAGAATAAAAAGGTATAAGCCAGCCATCCTGCAACACATTAAAACCTCCAACATAATAGCAGTAGGGGAGAGAAAAGATAGGGACAAAGGACAAGCGCTAAAACTTATATATAACGATAGAAAAAACCTCACGCATAAAACGTAAAACTAGACAGGTAAACGAAGATTATGACTCCGGGAAGCCAAAGAAAGCCTAACAGTATATGAGCCACTGTCAACCACGCGCTGCACCAGTACTGAGATGGGTCTTCACGGAACAGGAGGTAGCCGTGGGTCATCCAATGTGGACCAGGCAGAGAACCAAAGAGTCCTGGCTAGAGGCCCGCATGGAGGACTTCCATACATTCGTAGTCTCCTTAATGGCACATAGTTTGTTGTGCGTACTGATGCTATGCCATTCCGTCTCTCAAAGCCGAAAAACTTGGCTGCGTAATAATTAACGCAGGTCAGCTACGGGAATGCAGATCTCCAGAAGGGGTTTCCGTGTAGCCTGTCAGACCAGCCAGTCGGCAAGTTCATTTCCTGGGATTCCGACGACATCCAGGGCCCAGATAAAAACTACTGAACAACTGGACCGTTCTAGGGTATAGATGGACTCCTGGATGGTCGCTTCCAAATAATGGCGAGGGTAGCAGTGGTCGATAGCTTGTTAGCTGCTAAGGGAGTCAGTACAGAGAAGAAACGACTAGCCAGAGCATGAACAGATGTACACAACGGCACGAGATATGGCCACCAGCCCTGCAGTGAATACACTTCAGGCATCGGGCAAGATATGTTGTCCAGTATGGCCTCTGTGGATGTAGGCGAAGCCATCGTGTTCATCAGCCATCGAGCCGTCGGTGTAAAGCACTTCAGAGCCCTGGAACACGTCAAGAATCGAGAGGAAGTGACAGCGGAGAGATGCGGGGTAAACTGACTCCTTTGTGCCATGCGAAAGGTCCAGACGAAGCTTCGGCGTAGGTTTACACCATGGAGGTGTACGTGAATGGACCTCGAATGGAAGTGTTAATGGGAATGACGCCAGCTCAGACGGAAGGGATGGGACGTGAATCGCAATCGTAAGGCCTAACCTGAGATGCCTATGCGGGAGATGAACCGCCATGGTTGGGAAGAGTATGCGGTAATTTGGGTGCTCAGGAGAACTAGGAATGTGTGCAACGTAACTGGCGAGCAGTTGTGCACGCCTAATCTTCAATGTAGGGACTCCAACCTCCACCAGTACGCTGGTCATTGGACTCGCCCCAAAAGCTACCGTCGCTAGTCGAACGTCGCAGTGGTGCACTGTATCTAGTAAACGCAACACTGTTGGCGCTGCCAAACCATAATTCAGACTCACATAGTCAAGCTGGGATTGAGCAGCGTACAGCGATCTGCACTCCAGTTGGTGTTGCTTAGGCAACGGAGGGCACTGAGGTGCTGCCAGCACTTCCGCTTAAGCTGACGAAGATGAGAAAACCATGTCTATCGCGCGTCGTAAACCAGTCCTAAGAAGCGATATGTCTCCACTACCGTGAGTGGATCGTCAGTAGGGTGAAGTTCTGGTTCCGGATAAACGGTACGAAGCCGACAGAAGTGCATGACATATGATTCGTGGCTGAAAACTGGAAGCTGTGGGCTAGAGCCCTTGACTGCGCCTTGTAGATGGCTCCCTGTAGGCGCCCTCAGCAACACCAATACTGGAGCAGCAGTACGAAATGCAGAAGTGGTCTGCATACAGAGATGGTGAGACAGACGGCTCTACAGCTGCTGGTAGACCGTTAATAGCCACTTAAAATAGAGACTCAATACAGAGCCCTTCGGGACTCCATTCTCCTGGATATGGGGGGGAACTATAGGAGGCACCAACTTTTACACGGAAAGTACGCAGTGAGAGCCAATTTAGCATATTTAATGCATGGGGCCTCGGAGACCCCATGCATACAATATGGCAATTATATGATGTCGCCATGTCGTGTTGTAAGCTTTTCGTAAATAAAAAAAAAAAGACAACCAGGTTTTGGGGTCTGAAAAAGGCTGTTCGGATTGCAAACTTGAGGGACACAAGATTATCAGGGGTAGAGAGACCCTGGTGGTAACCTCCCTGGCGTGGAGCCAGTAGGCCCCGTGACTCCAGGATCCAACCCAACCGTCGACACACCCTACGCTCTAGCAGCTTGAAAAGAACGTTCGTGAAGCTGATCAGCCGATAGCTATTCACATGAAGCGGTTTTTTACCTGTCTGGGCACTGGAATGATGGTGCTCTCCCGCCATTGCTATGGAAAGACGCCATCGCACCAGATCCAGTTGAAGATGACGAGGATATGTTGCTTGTAGTCGGATGAGAGACGGTTAATCATCTGACTGTGGATCCTATCTGGCCCAGGAGCTGTGTCGGGGCAATGTGCAAGAGCGCTGAGGAACTCCCACTCTTTAAATGGGGCTTTATAGGGTTCAATTTGCCGTGTTGTGAACGAGAGAGCTTTCCCTTCCATCCGCCGTTTGATCGAAAGGCGGGGTAGTAATTCTCTGACACAGAGGCTCGAGCGCAGTGCTCAGCAAGGTGCTCGGCAATTGCGTTTGCGTCGGTAGATAACACGCCATTCGTGTTAATGCGAGGCACACCTCTTGGAGGTCTGGTACCCAAACACACGTCCGATCTTCGTCCAGACTAGGGAAGGTGACGTATGGCAGGTAATGGTTGAGACATACCTCTCCCAGCAGTCCTGTCTGCCTCTTTTTATAAGCTGGCGAA
This sequence comes from Schistocerca nitens, assembly GCF_023898315.1. Lineage (NCBI taxonomy): Eukaryota > Metazoa > Arthropoda > Insecta > Orthoptera > Acrididae > Schistocerca > Schistocerca nitens. The sequence goes on from NC_064617.1 coordinate 558,229,925, forward strand.
TGCGGGCACGGAGCTGTTTAAAACCTATTAGGTGCTCCAGGGAAGGGTGCCCCTTACGTCGCCGTTGAGTCCACCTACGATCTTTAACGGCCTTAGCATTTTCCGGCGACCACCAAGTCTATCGCTGGGGTTGCTCTATGGAACAAGGGATCGCGTTTTCCGCCGCAGAAACAATCGTTGAAGTGACCTGCTCAACCACCACATCGAAGGCACTATGGGGGTGGGGGGTGGGGGAGATTCAGTGGTGACTGAAACGCTTGTGAGAGCTTGCAGTCTGCTTTGGTTAAAGCCCGTCTGGGTAGATGTCCGGCGGAATGACGCCAGGTGAGTGACAGGAAGATGGGAAAGCAGTCACTACCACACAAGTCATCGTGGGCTCTCCAGTGGACAGATGGGAGACGTTCTGGGCTTCAAAGTGATAAATCAGTGGCTGAGTAAGTACCATGAGCCACACTGAAATGTGTGGCAGGCACAGGTCGATTTGGGACAGTAAGGTTTCTACATCTCTACCTCGGCCAGTAAGCATGCTGCCACTCCACAAGTGGTTATGGGAATTATAATCTCCCAAAGTAGGAACTGTTTAGGCAGTTGATGAATCAGTGCTGCCAATATGTTCCGGGCTACTGCACTATCTGGAGGAAGATATATGTTGCAGACAGTTATTTCCTGTGTTGTCCTTATCCTATCAGCCACAGTTTCAAGAGGAGCTTAACGGGGCACAGGTTCACTACACACCGAGTTCAGGAAATAGACGCAAGCACCTCCTGACACTTTATTATATTCGCTATGGTTTTTGTTATATACCCTATATCCACGGAGGGTAGGGATCAGCCTTGCCGTGAACCAGGTATCCTGGAGGGCAATGCAGAAAGAATGCTAAAGCTTAACAGTTGCTGTAGCTCAGTCAGGTGGTGGAGAAAACTGCAGCACATCGGGGGAGCGATTTATGGCTTGACGTTACAGCAGTAGACCATTACCGTGTCCTTCTCGGGTAATGTCTCACCCTTGAAGGCCAAGATAAAGGCACCGGTGGCAACCTGATTATCCCTCGGAGCCTGATGGACGCGCCGTACGAAATGAACACCTCGCCACTCTAAATCGGCATGCAGCTCGTCGTCAGACTGCAGAAGAACGTCCCTATGGAATATATTTCACTGTGCCAAATTTAAGCTCTTATGGGGCGTGATGGTAACAGAAACATCCCTCAGCTTTTCACAAGCTAATAATGCCCGTCACTGGGCAGAGGGTGTTGTTTTTATCAAGACCTCCACCTCCCCAAACTTGTCTTCAAAATGCTCTACAAAAAACTGAGGATTCCCCATCAGGTACCTGGGAAAATAAGGTTTGCTGCCATCCTGAGTCTGGCGTTCCTCCCATGGTTTGGGCAGGGAGGGGAATGATTTAGGGTCGCACTTCCTTGCACTGAACTGAGACCTGGAGCGCTTAGAGACTGCTGGTATTTGATCACCAACAAGTGATGATCTGGTACGCTTCATAGAGAGTCATCTACCCTGATGCCACCCACTCTGACCAGGGGCCCTCCGCATGGACGCCATCCAGCCGCAGCGAAGGCCACCTGGCAGAATGGCCAATGCTGGGAGTCCAATGCCCCAGGGTGACAGGCATCTACTCCTAGGCATATGAGAGGAGTTAATTGCGCAGGCATTAGCAGAGCGATCCCTATGTTGCCAGGGGGCTATAACCAACAGGGTACATGACTGCCCTACCACAACAAACTGGCTACCGTGTTGGATATGAGGTGCAAAGAAGTCCATCGTCATCGTCGGCGCTGAAAACGATACCGCACCTTGGATGGAGTAAAACGCACCCAGGAAGGAGTCCTCGCCCAACAGATGGAAAACGAGCAGAACTGCAACTCCACGACGCTAAAGTGGGCCAAAGAACTCCGTGCACGGTGTATGCGATTAACTATTTAAGGGCCCTTTCCCAACTGGATCGCTCTTCGGGAAAATTTGGGAATATGGAGGTCAAACCGTACAGGGGACCATCATATAAAGGCCGAAACCTGTGAGACTCGTTCTAGTCGCCTCTCACGACAGGCAGGAAAACCGTAAGCCTAGTCTAACCCCCAGACCTGCTGGGGGGAGGTGAACTAAAGAACCTGAATTGAGATACATTGTGGTCAAATCAGTTTGAACACCTCAGTGAGTGAACATATACCGATGAGAGACAAGAAGAAGATAGGAGAGACCATGTACTGAGATTTCAGAACTTCATCCAATAAATATGCGAAGTCAATTCTGCGTTGCCAATGAATACATTCTCACACTAGTGAAATTTACTTTATGTCCTTACATCGTTTTTCTCGTGCAGCACAAGAGGCAGAAACTGGCTCGTATGACTAACGTACTGAAACAGGGATGAATTTGTGTGCAAAAATTTTCATACAGGAAATGAGTAATAAATTTTAAAGTCTTGTATCTGTTGCAGAATTAACATGCACTGGGCTGTAGGCCTTAATGATAAACAATAAGTTTATCGCAATTACAATATAAAAGAACTGGCAGTCTGACGGAGAATTAATTACAACAATGTAAGAGGTGTAAATGCATTAATCATTGAATGCTACTTGTAAAATCTCACACTGATCAATAAAATTACACAATATTGAACTACATATAGAGGATATACAATTTGTTTGATGCTTAACTATAGTTCTTACATCATTTTCTAAGTACCACCATTTACATTGATCATGAATTTTGCTAGTCACACGATGCAAATGGTTTTTGATAATCAGTATACCTGTGAATGTGTATTGATATGTGTGTGTGTGTGTGTGTGTGTGTGTGTGTGTGTGTGTGAGTGTGTCTGTATGTGATGTTATGTCCATATATATACAGAGTGGTCCATTGATTGTGACTGGGCCAAATATCTCAAGAATGAAGCGTCAAACGAAAAAACTACAAAGAACGAATCTTGTCTAGCTTGAAGGGGGAAACCAGATGCCGCTATGGTTGGCCCGCTAGATGGTGCTGCCATAGGTCAAACGGATATAAACTGTGATTTTTTAAATAGGAACCCCCATTTTTATTACATATTGGTGTAGTACGTAAAGAAATATGAATGTTTTAGTTGGACCAGCTTTTCGCTTTATGGTGGATGGCACTGTAATAGTCACAAACGTATAAGTACGTGGTATCACGTAATATTCCGCCAGTGCGGACGGTATTTGCTTCGTGATATACACTCCTGGAAATGGAAAAAAGAACACATTGACACCGGTGTGTCAGACCCACCATACTTGCTCCGGACACTGCGAGAGGGCTGTACAAGCAATGATCACACGCACGGCACAGCGGACACACCAGGAACCGCGGTGTTGGCCGTCGAATGGCGCTAGCTGCGCAGCATTTGTGCACCGCCGCCGTCAATGTCAGCCAGTTTGCCGTGGCATACGGAGCTCCATCGCAGTCTTTAACACTGGTAGCATGCCGCGACAGCGTGGACGTGAACCGTATGTGCAGTTGACGGACTTTGAGCGAGGGCGTATAGTGGGCATGCGGGAGGCCGGGTGGACGTACCGCCGAATTGCTCAACACGTGGGGCGTGAGGTCTCCACAGTACATCGATGTTGTCGCCAGTGGTCGGCGGAAGGTGCACGTGCCCGTCGACCTGGGACCGGACCGCAGCGACGCACGGATGCACGCCAAGACCGTAGGATCCTACGCAGTGCCGTAGGGGACCGCACCGCCACATCCCAGCAAATTAGGGACACTGTTGCTCCTGGGGTATCGGCGTGGACCATTCGCAACCGTCTCCATGAAGCTGGGATACGGTCCCGCACACCGTTAGGCCGTCTTCCGCTCACGCCCCAACATCGTGCAGCCCGCCTCCAGTGGTGTCGCGACAGGCGTGAATGGAGGGACGAATGGAGACGTGTCGTCTTCAGCGATGAGAGTCGCTTCTGCCTTGGTGCCAATGATGGTCGTATGCGTGTTTGGCGCCGTGCAGGTGAGCGCCACAATCAGGACTGCATACGACCGAGGCACACAGGGCCAACACCCGGCATCATGGTGTGGGGAGCGATCTCCCACACTGGCCGTACACCACTGGTGATCGTCGAGGGGACACTGACTAGTGCACGGTACATCCAAACCGTCATCGAACCCATCGTTCTACCATTCCTAGACCGGCAAGGGAACTTGCTGTTCCAACAGGACAATGCACGTCCGCATGTATCCCGTGCCACCCAACGTGCTCTAGAAGGTGTAAGTCAACTACCCTGGCCAGCAAGATCTCCGGATCTGTCCCTCATTGAGCATGTTTGGGACTGGATGAAGCGTCGTCTCACGCGGTCTGCACGTCCAGCACGAACGCTGGTCCAACTGAGGCGCCAGGTGGAAATGGCATGGCAAGCCGTTCCACAGGACTACATCCAGCATCTCTACGATCGTCTCCATGGGAGAATAGCAGCCTGCATTGCTGCGAAAGGTGGATATACACTGTACTAGTGCCGACATTGTGCATGCTCTGTTGCCTGTGTCTATGTGCCTGTGGTTCTGTCAGTGTGATCATGTGATGTATCTGACCCCAGGAATGTGTCAATAAAGTTTCCCCTTCCTGGGACAATGAATTCACGGTGTTCTTATTTCAATTTCCAGGAGTGTATTACCCGTGTTAAAATGGACCGTTTGCCAATTGCGAAAAAGGTAGGTATCGTGTTGAAGTATAGCTATTGTGATCAAAATGCCCAATGGGCGTGTGCTATGTATGATGCTCGGTATCCTGGAAGACATCATCCAATCATAAATGTTTTAGTATAAAATCTTACATTACTTTTATGTACCACCATTTACAGATATCTACATTATTTTGTTATACACAAGAACATGTACAATTAAAATGATTTTGGAAACTATATATACTCATGCTTCGGGTTGCCTGTGTTATGATAGCTATATATGTTAATTCTCCTTTGATATACATACACACAGTCGAAGTGTGTGAATGGTAGTGAATGTCCAACTATATAACATAAGTGTGAGTGTGATTTAATGATTCTGTGTTCAGAGTATCTGAATTAGTCTATAAGCCAGCAGTGATTATGTGATGACATTGAAGAAAGAGTATTTTTATGAAGTAAGTAGGTTTGAAAGTGGCATTTAAGTAAAGGATAATACATACAAAATTGATTAAAAAGGACAAATAGAATCTGTGAGGTGCTGCTCGCATTGAATATAATGTTTCATGAATTAAAGTTTGCCTTTACACCAGCAATAAGAGTAATTGTGTGGTAGCTTGCAATAAGTGTGAATGTGTTATGTGACAAAATGTGTCTTTTCGAAAGATCCTTTCCCTTATGTTACTATCCGTGCCATGACGATCATGCCAGGTGAAAGAAAATTTTCTTATGTATTTACACCTTGACAAGTCTAGATGTCATTACACCTGCACAAATTGAGAGGCTTTTGGAGAACTGATATCACATGACAGTTTTTGTCAACTGCTATAAATGAGAGAACAAGTATGGTTAAAGGTAGGGCCAGTGACTGCTATATGTAACAACGAAAATTTCACATTAATTTAATATTCCGGAGGGTTCCTTAAATGAGTATTTGGGAATCATATTGGATACACATCGTCCAGAGATTAGCAAAACAGGGGCGGGAGCCAGTGTGAGACCATTAGTTGGCTCCACCAGCAGACAGGGGACGGAGCAAAGGGCAGGTAGAAACACTGCGCTCAGTGTACTGCAATTGGGTTAAGCTCCACAAGGTAAGCGCACTCTGTGTTTGCGTCCTAAACGATGGAAAGTGGTTGTGCAATGAAAAATTGAACTTAACGTGGTAAAATGCATGAATTATGTCATGTCACTGAGAATTTTAGAAGAAATTTATTTGGAGAATACTATTAAAAGGTTTCGTTTGAATTATATTATTATTATTACTATTATTTTCAATGTTTCTCTATTCGTTACTACTGGTTTATTTAGTTCATCTGTCATTTAGCTATTGGTCATATAACTATTTGATAATGCCATGAGTTTAATGGATATTGTGTAAAACCCATTATTTCAGAGTATTTGGAAATATTGCTGCACCAGTCTGCTGAGATCACATCAATTACCTGCAACTTCATTAGTTAAAGTACGATTGTCTGAAACATCATTAGCATTTACTGACACATATAGAATCTTCAGAGACTGTACCAGTGGAATTACAGTACACAGTTGACTCATGCGTGTACTATCTGGAAATGTAGATTTCCACGAAACAGCGACAAGTTATCAGTTCTTCTGATGAAGTGACTGTGATGCCTGCAGACTTGCTTGGAAAGATCCAGAAATCTGTGTCCTGAAGTCCCATAGCAATATTCAATGTGCACTCACAGATCATTTATTGCTGCATAAATAACAAGGTTTTTGGTATTCTGTTTCCTTAAAAATTTTCATTTCCTTAAATCGAAATAATATTATTGGGGTAGAAAAATTGACATTAAGCGAATACAGGCCATAATGGCGGCCAACAATAGTACAAATTGCTGCTTATCAACATATACGTCCGTACTCGTTAAGTACTCTGAACTGAAATAAAGTTGCAAACGTTGCATCCGTTCATACAAGATTTTCTAAGGAGCTTTCCTAAGGTCACAAAGCGTCTAGTGCACTCCCACATTCAGAGAGAAACCTTTTCGTAATTTTGAGAAAGTCTGTAAAAGAAAGGAAGTGTTCTTTCATCTTGTACTTTTATGTATGAATGGTAAATAATTATTCTCATTGTAAGGACTGACTTAAACACACGAAGTTATACTACACTCCTGGAAATGGAAAAAAGAACACATTGACACCGGTGTGTCAGACCCACCATACTTGCTCCGGACACTGCGAGAGGGCTGTACAAGCAATGATCACACGCACGGCACAGCGGACTCACCAGGAACCGCGGTGTTGGCCGTCGAATGGCGCTAGCTGCGCAGCATTTGTGCACCACCGCCGTCAGTGTCAGCCAGTTTGCCGTGGCATACGGAGCTCCATCGCAGTCTTTAACACTGGTAGCATGCCGCGACAGCGTCGACGTGAACCGTATGTGCAGTTGACGGACTTTGAGCGAGGGCGTATAGTGGGCATGCGGGAGGCCGGGTGGACGTACCGCCGAATTGCTCAACACGTGGGGCGTGAGGTCTCCACAGTACATCGATGTTGTCGCCAGCGGTCGGCGGAAGGTGCACGTGCCCGTCGACCTGGGACCGGACCGCAGCGACGCACGGATGCACGCCAAGACCGTAGGATCCTACGCAGTGCCGTAGGGGACCGCACCGCCACATCCCAGCAAATTAGGGACACTGTTGCTCCTGGGGTATCGGCGAGGACCATTCGCGACCGTCTCCATGAAGCTGGGATACGGTCCCGCACACCGTTAGGCCGTCTTCCGCTCACGCCCCAACATCGTGCAGCCCGCCTCCAGTGGTGTCGCGACAGGCGTGAATGGAGGGACGAATGGAGACGTGTCGTCTTCAGCGATGAGAGTCGCTTCTGCCTTGGTGCCAATGATGGTCGTATGCGTGTTTGGCGCCGTGCAGGTGAGCGCCACAATCAGGACTGCATACGACCGAGGCACACAGGGCCAACACCCGGCATCATGGTGTGGGGAGCGATTTCCTACACTGGCCCTACACCACTGGTGATCGTCGAGGGGACACTGAATAGTGCACGGTACATCCAAACCGTCATCGAACCCATCGTTCTACCATTCCTAGACCGGCAAGAGAACTTGCTGTTCCAACAGGACAATGCACGTCCGCATGTATCCCGTGCCACCCAACGTGCTCTAGAAGGTGTAAGTCAACTACCCTGGCCAGCAAGATCTCCGGATCTGTCCCCCATTGAGCATGTTTGGGACTGGATGAAGCGTCGTCTCACGCGGTCTGCACGTCCAGCACGAACGCTGGTCCAACTGAGGCGCCAGGTGGAAATGGCATGGCAAGCCGTTCCACAGGACTACATCCAGCATCTCTACGATCGTCTCCATGGGAGAATAGCAGCCTGCATTGCTGCGAAAGGTGGATATACACTGTACTAGTGCCGATATTGTGCATGCTCTGTTGCCTGTGTCTATGTGCCTGTGGTTCTGTCAGTGTGATCATGTGATGTATCTGACCCCAGGAATGTGTCAAAAAAGTTTCCCCTTCCTGGGACAATGAATTCACGGTGTTCTTATTTCGATTTCCAGGAGTGTATATGATCCCTCATGGAGAGAGAATTTGTTGAACAACTTGTCGCTCTCAGAAAAGATGGTGTCATTTTTAAGGGCGTATTTGCATTTATATTGAAAATTGAATGATATTTTAATTGGCTGGTTAACATAAGAAATGTAGCCAAGTGGGTAGAAGTATTAACAGCTACTATTTGTAAACAAGGTAGGAAATTACTAATGCTGATCAATTCAGTACTATTAAGCGATTAGTGTGGCAATGGCCTTTTCAGTACTATATGACTTTCACATTCAGGCGAATGCGCCAAGGAAGACCAAGTAAAACCCAGTTCAAAGTATTCCAACGGCGTCTTTCACTCAGTAATACTCAATATACTCGCTGAATCTGTTTTATTTTATATGATATTTATGAACATTTATAACAGTGAAATTTATAGCATAAGATTATCATCATGTTACCATAAATGATCATTAAATTCACTTTGTCGCTTGAGTACACAAAAGAGTTTTGTGCCACTCATATATATAGTTTACATAGATGATCGTAGAGAAGGCTAAAATACATACGTTCACAAAACAAATTTAATTATTATATAACACAGTACAATCGTCTTCGCTGCGACGTCAGATTAAGTTTTAGATGTGATGATTATGGATGTGCTTCTTGAGACCGGAACAAGAGTGGATGCTGAGGCAGAACAGGCATGTACTTAGTCGTTAGACAGCGCAGGGCCAGGCATGACATCTTTACGATTTCAGCAATGTCTCGTTAACAAGAAAGAGTACATATACGTATAGGTACGATTTACTGATGAGTTTCCTGAAAAAGAAAGGGTTGAGCACATGCCGCTGTTCAACTCGTATCTGGTCCTAGTAGTGAGATTCAAAAGCAGTGGCTAGAGAGATGTATGGTTCTAAATCAACTTCCTTAGTTGTAGACCAGACTCATCACATGAACTGTACGTAACCTGTGCAACTGTATTTGGTTGTCGTAGGTAACCTGAGAGATGCGTCAATTAGTGAGTCCCAGGAACAATATTCCTGATAGAAAACTCAGTAATATGTGTGATGAGTCATATTTAATCAGGAATTGCTCACTGTTAACACACGTTCACACCTACATTCACTGTAACGTCTAATGCACAACTTCGATTACTTTACATCGTTCACTAACAAGTTACACAACACTTCACTGAAGTCTGTTACCTGCGTTTGTTATCTCTCACGGTTCGAAATAATTAAGTTTCGGTAAGCCAGCAATGGACCATTAATGGTCGAGTCATCTCTGAATCTAACTGGATTTATTTCGAGGACCAGTTAGTTCAACAATATGAATTACAGCACGATCAATGCACAGAAGTGCAGGTTATCAATTTAGCAATAAACATACATCCAGACCGGAGAAAAGATAATAGTATCAGAAACGAATGCCAGTACCAAATGATTACACCATTCAATACACTTGGTAAATCAGATAGGTTATGCTCCTTAAGGGATTATGCTAAGTGCTCTAGACAAATGCACACTTTAATGGCCAGATCTTGAACGATGATATACATGGATTAGTCTCACAGGAGAACCAGTAGAATTAATTAAATCCAAAAACAGCTGCTGCACATGATAAACTTAATCCCACTACACTTCTCAATACTTCGTCTCAAATACTATACCAGCTAGATTCATTATTACAATGAAACATTGCTATTTTCGTTATCAATAGTTAGACATTAATTACTGATTCAGTGAATCAGAACGTATACATGACTCAAAGATTATTCATTATTTCTAAGGAAAGATTAGAAAGTTAAGCATATGAACAGATTACCGAAGGTATCTTCAAAATAGACGTTGTATTCCTTAAAACTAAAGATAGTGTGTTGAAAATTCAAAACAGGGATTATTTTATACATAGCATCAGTCGTTCAGAATCACCTATAAGAACTGAAAATATAATAGCAACTCATGTAGTCAGGTTTTCACATTACTCCCGCCAATCCACCTGAAGTTCAGTGCTGTCCAAGATAGTCACTATACACTGAAATAGCATGCGCTGATCATTGAGGATAAAGTTTCTTCGTCAACAACTTCTCGTTGCTTACAAGGAATCTGACAGAGATTATCGCAGAGAATGTGATGAGAAAAACTTCGAAGTTGCATGAAAACCACTTGTGACATTCGATTCCTCTCTAAACACTCTAGAATAGATATTAACAAGTTCTGAAAATTATCTTCTTTGTACCAGGGAAATACTTTCCGATTCCATTAAATTATTTAGCACTTTACTTTGTCATTTGGTGGTGTGTGGGGTTGGCTGTTCTCCTGCATTATCAATTGTATTCCTGCCCATCAGCAGTATCGATTGCGATTACCTTCTTCCCTTACCAGGTTACATGAATTACCGCTCCACTGATGCAAAATCTGACTTTTCCTGAAGAGAATTTTGTATGTATTTGCTTCCCTCTAATCGTCTGAAGTCCCAGAATATATTCTGCCATTAATTTATTCGTAATAAAGAACATGCATATCATCTCTGCATTTTCAGTCTTCATGTCTAACATAGTCTATATCCTGACATTATGATCGCAGTCAATTGTTCTTATGAACTTACAGTACTGAGCAAGAAATGTAGGTATGTAGTCTTCTATGAAGCCTTTCGAAAAAGAAGAAATTCAGGAGACCACAGTGAAAGACGCATCTGTGTCAAATGCTAGCATTAGTGGATTGTATTGCAGATATTAGTACAGCAGGATATCTTCTTGTACACACATTCATTTGCGTAGTGAGTTCTTCGATCATATCATCTGAATTTGTGGCCCGTAGACCCTACTGAATTCCTCCACAGCTCGTCTGGGGCGCGATTTGATAGGATTCTGTTTAAGTGGTGATGCTCACCTGGCTGGGCAACGTCATTCACTACTTCGGAAATAATCGGTGACTACTCCCTCCCGTCTTGACAGGACTGAAACTGAACATAACAGAGAAAAGGCCGAAACCCTGAACTTGATCTTGCGAAATTGGTTCATCGTGGAAGATCGTGACATAGTTCCTCCTTTCAATCATCGTACGAACGTCGAAATGGCAGATAATGAGATACACGATTGGAAAGTAGAAAAGCAACTACAATTGCTCTACAATTGCTTAGTGGAAAAACATCAGGACCAGATGAGATACCTATAACGTTCTACAAGATTACGCGAAAGAACTTGCTCCTCACCTAGGAGTAGTTTATTGTAGATCGCTGGCGCAACGAGGGATGTGTAGCAGCTGGAAAAAGGAGCAGGTCATTTCCGTTTTCAACAAGGGCGGCAGTTATCAGGAAGTCAGTCTGCTTTAGAATTATGAAGCAGGTTTTGTGCTCAAGAATTATGATGTTTTCAAAGAACGAAGGTCTCCTCTGTCAAAATCATCAGGAATTTCGAAACAGAGACCTTGCGAAACAAAGTTATTTCTGTTCCTCCATGACATCCTTACCGCTGTAGACTATGGCGTTCAGGTTGATGCCGAGTTCCTTGAGTTCTGCAAGGTATTTGATACAGTATCAAGCTGCCGTTTAGAGAAAATATTACGTACTTACCGAGTATCGGACCAGATCTGTGACTAAATTCAAGATTACCTTGCAGATGCAACTGAACACGTAACACGTCACGCTTAACGGAATAAATTTGTCACATGTAAAGGTAATTTCCAGAATACCCTAAGAAAGTGTGATAGGACCGTTATTGTTTACACATTATGTCAATGATCTAGTACTAAGCGTTGATTCCTGCTTCAGATTATTTACAAATCGTGCGGTTGTGTATAATAGTATGGCATAAATTAAACCTAGTGTTCCAAATGGTTCCATTTTCCCTCTTTCTTGGCATACAGTTTGTGAAATAACATCAAATCCTGTTAAATCTAAAATGTAAACCTCTGTGCGTCCACAGAATGAAAATAAATGTCGATATAGAATTGGGTCTCCCCCTCCAGCAGGGACAAAGAATGATGTGTTTAGGATTCGGTCGGTAAATGATCTGGTAATAAAGTAGTAACACCAGAAGACAGTATTGGTGGCAGAACGACCTGTAGAGGATTAATGAACGGTGCAGGCTCTGGCTGTTAACTCAGATAGTCAATAAATAAGTCAATAAATGAACACATGGCACACACATGGGACAGCTAAAGAACTGCGGCTCAACTACACTATTGATGAGATATTATTGGAAACAGTAATTGTCGTAAAATATATTGCCGTATCTAGGAGCGAATTTTAGTGGAAGGTTCACATGAAACAAAAAACAGGAGAAGCCGATGCCATATAGAAATTCCTATAAGAATCTTAAGGAAAGTTATAACCAAACAATTTTTTCTTACGTTAGCGATATTTGTTGTTATTGTTGTGGTCTTCAGTCCTGAGACTGGTTTGATGCAGCTCTCCATGCTACTCTATCCTGTGCAAGCTGCTTCATCTCCCAGTACGTACTGCAGCCTATATCCTTCTGAATCCGCTTAGTGTATTCATCTCTAGGACTCCCTCTACGATTTTTACCCTCCACGCTGCCCTCCAATACTAAATTGGTGATCCCATGATGCCTCAGAACATGTCCTACCAACCGATCCCTTCTTCTAGTCAAGTTGTGCCACAAACTCCTCTTCTCCCCAATTCTGTTCAATACCTCCTCATTAATTATGTGATCTACCCATCTAACCTCCAGCATTCTTCTATAAAAGCACATTTCGAAAGCTTCAATTCTATTCTTGTTCAAACTATTTACCGTCCATGTTTCACTTCGATACATGGCTACACTCCATAAAATACTTTCAGAAAAGGCTTCCTGACACTTAAATCTATACTCGATGTTAACAAATTTCTTTTCGTCAGAAACGCTTTCCTTGCCATTGTCAGTCGGCATTTTATATCCTCTCTACTTCGACCATCATCAGTTACTTTGCACCCCAAATAGCAAAACTCCTTTACCACTTTAAGTGTCTCATTTCCTAATCTAATTCCCTCAGCATCGCGCGATTTATTTCGACTACATTCCACGTTTTGATTTTGTTGATGTTCATCTTATACCCTCGTTTCATGACACTATCCATTCCGTTCAACTGCTCTTCCAAGTCCTATGCTGTCTCTGACAGAATTACAATGTCATCGGCGAACCTCAGCGTTTTTGATTCTTCTCCATGGATTTTAATTCCTACTACGAATTTTTCTTTTGTTTCTGTTACTGCTTGCTCAATATACAGATTGAATAACATTGGGGAGAGGCTACAACCCTGTCTCACGCCCTTCCCAACCACTGCTTCCCTTTCGTGCCCCTCGACTCTTATAACTGCCATCTGGTTTCTGTACAAATTGTAAATAGCCTTTCGCTCCCTGTATTTGACCCCTGCCACCTTCAGAATTTGAAAGAGAGTATTCCAGTCAACATTGTCAAAAGCTTTCTCTAAGTCTACAAATACTATGAACGTAGGTTTGACTTTTCTTAATCTAGCTTCAAACATAAGTCGTAGTGTCAGTATTGCCTTACGTGTTCCAATATTTCTACGGATCTTTTCCGAGGTCGGCTTCTACCAGTTTTTCCATTCGTCTGTAAAGAATTCGCGTTAGTATTTTGCAGCTGTTACTTATTAAACTAATAGTTAGGTAATTTTCCCATCTGTCAACACCTGCTTTCCTTGGGTTTGGAATAATTATATTCGTTTTGAAGTCAGAGGGTATTTCGCCTGTCTCATACATTTTGCTCACCAGATGGTACAGTTTAGTCAGGAGAGGCTGCCAGTAGTTCTAATGGAATGTTGTCTACTCCCGGGGCCTTCTTTCGACTTAGCTCTTTCAGTGCTCTGTCAAACTCTTCACGCAGTATCATATCTCCCATTCCATCTTCATCTACATCTTCTTCCATTTCCATGATATTGCCCTGAACTACATTGCTCTTGTATGGACACTCTATATACTCCTTCCACCTTTCTGCTTTCCCTTCTTTGCTTAGAACTAGGTTTCCATCTGAGCTCTTGATATTCATGCAAGCGGCTCTCTTTTCTCCAAAGGTCTCTTTAATTTTCCTGTAGGCAGTATCCATCTTACCCCCAGTGAGATAAGCCTCTACATCCTTACATTTGTCCTCTAGCCATGCCTGCTTAGCCATTTTGCACTTCTGTCGATTTCATTTTTGAGACGTTTGTATTCCTTTTTGCCTGCTTCATTTACTGCATTTTTATGTTTTCTTCTTTCATCAATTAAATTCAATATTTCTTCTGTCATCCAAGGATTACTACTACCCCTCGTCCTTTTACCTACTAGATCCTCCGCTGCCTTCACTACTTCATCTCTCAAAGCTACCCATTCTTCTTCTACTGTAGTTCTTTCGCCCATTCCTGTCAATTGTTCCCTTATGCTCCCCTGAAACTGTGTACAACCTCTGGTTTAGTCAGTTTATCCAGGTCCCATCTCCTTAAATTCCCACCTTTTTGCAATTTCTTCAGTTTTAATCTACAGTTCATAACCAATAGATTGTGGTGACGCTCCACATCTGCCACTGGAAATGTCCTACAATTTAAAACCTGGTTCCTAAATCTCTGTCTTACCATTATATAATCTATCTGATACCTTTTAGTATCTCCAGGATTCCTCCATGTATACAACCTTCTTTCATGATTCTTGAACCAAGTGTTAGCTATGGTTAATTTATGCTCTGCGCAAAATTCTACCAGGCGGCTTCCTCTTTCATTTCTTAGCCCCAATCCATATTAACCTACTACGTTTCCTTCTCTCCCTTTTCCTACTACCGAATTCCAGTCACCCATGACAATTAAATTTTCGTTTCCCTTCACTACTGGAATAATTTCTTTTATATCATCATACATTTCATCAATTTCATCGTCACCTGCACAGTTGGCAAATAAACTTGTCCTACTTCAGTAGGCATGGGCTTCGTGTCTATCTTGGCCAAAATAATGCGTTCACTATGCTGTTTGTAGTAGCTTACCCGCACTCCTATTTTTTTATTCATTATAAAACTGGCTCCTGCATTACCCCTATTTGATTTTGTATTTATAACCCTGTATTCGCCTGACCCAAAGTCTTGTTCCTCCTGCTAGCGAACTTCAATTAGTCCCACTATATCTAACTTTAACCTATCAATTTCTCTTTTTAAATTTTCTAACCTATCTGCCCGTTCAAGGGATCTGACATGCCGCGCTCCGATCCGTAGAAATCCAGTTTTCTTTCACCTGCTAACGACGTCCTCTTGAGTAGTCCCCGCCCGGAGATCTGAATGGGGAACTAGTTTCCCCTTGCTTTGAGCCATTCGCAGAGCCTTCACAGCAGGGCCGTTTTGATTAGTGTTACAAGGCCAGATCAGTCAATCATCCAGACTGTTGCCCCTGCAACTACTGAAAAGCCCGCTGCCCCTCTTCAGGAACCACACGTTTGTCTGACCTCTCAACAGATGCCCCTCCGTTGTGGTTGCACCAACGGTACGGCTATCTGTATCGCTGAGCCACGCAAGCCTCCCCACCAAGGGCAAAGGCTATGGTTTATTTGGGGGGGGGGATTTTTATGTATTTATAAAATTTGCAATTTTGCGAATAAAACAATATATATACCGCTTATAAACTCATATGGGCAGTATTTTATATTTTACTTAAATATAACTTAAACTGGTTGAAAATGTTAAAATTTTTACTTGCATTACTTCAAGATCTCTTAAAATCGGTAATCTTTTATATAGAAGGCTGCGGATTGCTGTGTTATAAAGATCATATTCAGAAGAGGATGAGTACCAGGTTGAGGAAGTTGAAACAAAGTTTGAGAGACAAGAAACTTTCTGATGGTAAAACCATCAGAGGCAGGCTCACAGACAAAATGACTGATGAACTACAGCAGTATTGTGGGATGGCCATTAGATATAATTCTAAGGATTTGTTGAAAATGAAGCAGTCAGTATGGGCCACCTTCTTCAACAGACTGCCAACTGATGTAAAACCAGTACCATCTTTGCCCTCCTGGACCTGATTCAAGGTCCAATTACCGCAATGCTCAGTACTCAGTTCATATGGCATTCTATCCCAGCAGTAGTCATGGATATCATAAAACTTATTTACTGAGACCTGAGAAATCCTGAATTACTGAAGAAATGTCTGCGTGGTCACACTCAAAATCCCAATGAGTTGTTCAATAATCTTATATGGAGTCGCTTACCAAAAAATGTTTTTGTTAGAATGGAGACACTAAAGTGGGGGGTCAGTGATGCTGTTACTGCTTTTAATGATAGCAGCATTGGCAGGGTGAAAGTGCTACAGCATATGGGAATTAGTCCGGGAGAAAACTGCATCATAGAACTTGAATGGATGGACAAGGTTCGCATTGATAAAGCAGAGTACGCAACAAAGTTGGCCACTAATGACTCCAGAAAAAAGAAGAAAAAACTTGAAAAAAGATCGAGAGGATGATACACAATATGTTGCTAGGTGCTTCTGAGTGACTAAAACTAAAAAACTAAGCATTTATTGAGTTAGTCTTTTGAAACTTTAGAAACCGTTCCTGAAAATTTACATTTTCTGTTGCATTTTCCCTAAATTTCAGAAACCACTTCGCGTAGAGTACTGCAATTTTCAGGGAGTAATAACATACATATCCTGAGTCCGTTGAACTAAAAGAAGGACATAACGTTATTCATAATTAAAACTATTTAGGATAACGTACAAATAAAGTACACAATTTTAACCGTGTAATTAAAAAAAATTATTTCTGAAATCAGTGGCTGGAATGCAGTTTTTGTAATTCAGTAGACTCAGAATGTACAGTTTAATGTCCTGTAAAACTTTCATGTCAATGGCTACAGTGGTTCCTGGAATACAGGGAGCCAAGTCAATAAATTTAACATTGTGGGGATAGGGCATCTGCCCGCATCTCGTGGTCGTGCGGTAGCGTTCTCGCTTCCCACGCCCGGGTTCCCGGGTTCGATTCCCGGCGGGGTCAGGGATTTTCTCTGCCTCGTGATGGCTGGGTGTTGTGTGATGTCCTTAGGTTCGTTAGGTTTAAGTAGTTCTAAGTTCTAAGGGACTGATGACCATAGATGTTAACTCCCATAGTGCTCAGAGCCATTTGAACCATTTTTTGGATAGGGCATTTCAACACCCCTTATGGAAATGTACTCATCCACGAAGGAAGTGGCTTGAAAGGCGTTTGTTAGGGCCGATTCTTGAGTATTGTTCATCAATATAGGATCCTTCATAGAATGTATAAAGAACATCCAGCAAAGAGCGGCGCGTTTCGTCACGGAATCGATTCTTCGGTGCTAGGGCGTTACCAAGATTCTCAGTGAAACCCATTTGCAAAAGTTACAAGAGAGGCGCTCTGCATCACGGAGAAGTTTGATATTGAAACTTCGGGAGAGCACTTTCCGGGAAGAGGGGAACACTTATTACTTCTCACCACACACATCTTGCGTAATGATTACGATGAGAAAATATCAGAAATTAGAGCCAATACCGAGGCTTACCGACAATCTTTCTTCCAAGCATCCATTCTCGACTGGAACAGGATAGGTGGGATCAGTTAGTGGTACCAGATGTACCCGCCGCCACACACCATTAGGTGAGTAGTGGAATATGATGCAGATGCAGACGTAGATTTCTGATTAGCTGCAATGCGGGAATGGAATTAAATCGGGTGATGCTGCGGGAATTAGATTAGGAAATGAGACGCTTAAAGTAGTAAATCAGTTTAGCTATTTGGGGAGAAAAATAACTGATGATGGTCGAAGTAGAGAGGATATAAAATGTAGACTGGAAATGGCAAGGAAAGTGTTTCTGAAGAAGGGAAATTTGTTTACATCGAGTATTGATTTAAGTGTCAGGAAGTCGTTTCTGAAAGTATTTGTATGGAGTGGAGCCATGTGTGGAAGTGAAACGTGGACGATTAATAGTTTAGACAAGAAGAGAATAGCATCTTCCGAAATGTGGAGCTACAGAAGAATGCTGAAGATGAGATGGGTAGATCACATAACTAATGAGGAGGTATTGAATAGAATTGGAGAGAAGAGAAATTTGTGGCACAACTTGACTAGAAGAAGGGATCGCTTGGTAGGGCATATTCAGAGGATTCTAGGGATCACCAATTTAGTATTGGAGGGCAGCGTAGAGGATAAAAATTGTAGAGGGAAACCAAGAGATGAATACACTAAACAGATTCGGAAGGATGTAGGTTGCAGTAGGTACTGGGAGATGAAGAACCTTGCACAGGATAGAGTAGCATGGAGAGTTGCATCAAACCAGTCTCTGGACTGAAGACCATAACAACAACAACCATGGTTGTGCACCTATTAGTTACTGTCGTTGTCAACTCCGACTGCTGCGTCGCTGCATTTTTTACTGTTGTATGACAAATTATTTACTGTCGTTAACAGCTCATATTGCTGCATTGCTACATTAGTAACTGTCATAATCGAAAGTGTTAATTGATTTAACACTTCTGTCACGGGGTATGAAAATGTTTTATTTGTTGCTGCAGGTTGTTCCAACTCGTGTACCTCGCTAACATGTTGAACGTTGTATTCCTGTTCACTATGCACAAGGCTCTAGTTTTGACCACAACCTTTCAAAATTCGCTTTTTCAGAAAACTTTTCCTTCTTTGGATGTCTTAAAATAAGACTAACACAATTGGACAATCATCATATGCACATTTAAACTTGGAAATTATATCTCTAGTATCAACTGCAAATTATTTTACAGAACTTGATACAGAAACTGATAATGTAATGTGCAGAGAAGACAGTGGTACAAGCAGATGACCTCTTGTGTGTGCCTGAATACTGCTTAACTGCGCCATGAAGGTCAAGTATGCTGCACCTGAACAGCACAGCTCTGTGTTATCTACCTCCACTCAATCTACATGAGACAAATTACAACACAGGTATTAAAATGAAATAACACTGTAACAATACATAGTAATAAAGCAATAAAATATAATACTAATCTACGATTTACAGCTTCTATCACTTATGAGCCACTTAACCTATATGAATTGTCTCACGTCAGTGGGTTTCATTTAAGAAACTAATTTTAAGTTTATTACTAAAATGTTTCTTTAATTATTACTGAAACATTGTTATTATTATTAGTTCACCACGTGCAAGATTTTACTAGGTGGTAATACCATAAGTTCAGTAGATTTTAAATAGCTCACAAAATTTCAGATCAATTCCAAAAGTCACTGTAGCAGTCTGTGAGGATATGGTTAGGTAGCTGCTACGCTAATAGCTAATATATGATCACCTGGAAAATAAGGCTGAATTTACTTTGTCTCATAGAATTCTCGGAGTCTGTTCCAGTAATGTTACACTCAGTTGACTCATGGATGTCATAGCCGGATACGCAGATTTACACAAAACAACAAGGGGTTATTAATTCTCCCTATGTAGTAACCGTGCTTGCAGACGCGCAGGTAAACATTTGTTAATCAGTGTGCGAATATCGTAAAGCAATAGTCAATGGACACATTCAGATCAGTTACTTCAGGATAAATAATAAACGCTACACAATTAAACATTAGCTGTTCTATTGTCTTCAAAATATTGCTCTTACTTAAATGGAGATAACATGAATCGGATGACATTTGTGTCGAAAAATTGATTTTCAATGAATACAGGCAGCAATGGAGGCGATTAATAGTAGAAATTGCTGCTAATCAGTATACAGGTCTGTACTCGTTAAGTCTGTGACCCAAACTAAAGTTGCAACCGTTGCGTACGTTCATTACATTTGCTCTCCAAAGAGAAAATTTTGGAAATTGTGCTATGTTCTATGGGACCAAACTAATGAGGTCATCGGTCCCTAAGCTTACACACTACTTAATCTAACTTAAACCATATTACGCTAAGGACAACACACACACCCATGCCCGAGGGAGGATACGAACCTCCGACAGGAGCAGCCGTCTCCAAAGAGAAGAGGTACGGTCACAGAACATCTAGCGTGCTCTTGCAGTCAGAAAAAACCTTTTTTGTTATATTTTATAAAGTTCGTTAAACTAAGGAACAGATAAGTATTTTTTCTTCATAGGAGAACTGGAACGAACACATGATATTTTACTACATTGGCGTGCCCAGCCACGCCACGGTTGTATTTGATAAAGTCCGTTAAAGAAAGGAACAGGTAAATAATTTCTCTTCATAAGAGAACTGGCACGAACACATCATGTTTTACTACATTGGCGTGCCCGGCCACGCCACGCAGACGCATCGCGAACTAACAGCGCCAGGGTGTACCATATCGTAGAGCACCGCGCCTTGCAGGAAGCCCTTATTCTGGCAACCACTGGGCACAAATAAATGTTAAGATAAAATCTGTAAAGTGGAGTGGGTAGAGACCATCCGGCTCTTTTGTGCCCCAGGGCACACCACCCGCATCCGCCAGGATGGCACCGAGCCAATACAGTTATTGTTCAACTTCTACGAAACAGAGCAGCTACCATTTGGTAATATAAAGAAGTTATGGAGTCAGAGAACAGAACTCGCTTTGCATATATAGTCTTATCGGCTGAAACGCTAAACAGGACAGAGAATGGGAGTCATAGGTTGCCATCAATGAAGGCCAACGGTTGGTTAATTATATTAAGTATCGGAAGGAGACTCGTGAATTATTAGAAGGGACCAGACTGGTCATATTCCGAACAATTACTGTTACTATCCAGTGGGATCATGTACAAGACTCACCCTAGAAAAATTAAGACTAAATATTGAGTTTCTTACTGGGAGCACTCGTTAGAAGCTACTTCTATCCGTAACTCACCTGAGGATGCATCAGCCGAGAGAGGAACTTCGATTCTGGGCTCCGAGAGAGTGAGAGAGCAGGCTCCGGGGCAGGTCAGATCACTTAGGTTTGCAACAAACCACAGCAAATACATGAGAGCACCGGTAACGCTAAGTGTGCCGAGCAAGAGCAGCGTTCGCAAACCGAATTGTAAGAAGGGTGCGAAGATTTTATATTGACGTTACGTTTCGCTTATGTTTAACACAACTACGTATGTCAGCTTTCGCGAGTTCAACATGTGCACAGTCGATATAGTAGGAGCGTGTATGATTCTTCCAGTAGTTCTTCCTTTTCTCTCTGAATAACCATCACTGTACGACTTCCGCGAACGTAGTTGTTACCCAAATGTTGTGTTGAGTCCTCGATGTTTCAATCTTTGCCATGTTGGTGATATTTTAATTCCATTATTACCTGTGTTAATACTTAATGAACGCAACACTTTCCTGTCTTTGTACACCTGTATTTTATTTTAAGTGTACAGCGGCTTATAGTATATAAGGTTTCGTAGCGACCATTTTTCTTCCAGCAGTTTTATGAACTCTCTGGTTCTATGATCTTGTGGGTTAACACCGCCCACGTTCCAAGTATTCTAGGGCCACGTCTGTTTAATAAATTAGTCCATTAATAGATCCAATGCGCAACTCCTGTAATTAAGTGGGCATGATCCTATCGGAAGTGACCTTACCATCCATAAGGTGGCCCATTACAGGTCTTCCTGTCATCCACAGAGGTGTGTCATTGGCTCTGCAGTAACCAGACGCTTCACATTTTTCATAATTGACCTTGTTGTGTATGAACAATGTCAGTACGTCGATATACACTCTCACTATCTTTCCTTCCTCTCATTATTAAAATCCTGTCAACAACTCCTGGCCACATTTGTTCGACTTTTCCAGTCGTAACGAAGTATTTATTATCAACTATTATGACTCTTCAATCCACATACTATCAAAAATTCTTTTCTGTTAATGTTTCCATAGATCCTCGGTAGTCCTCATTCCAAGAGAAGAAGGAATTGTTTAAATATGTGCATATAAACAAGCATAACTGATGCATTCAAAGTATAGTTAAGTGTTGTATCATCTTGTGGGTTAACACTACCAATGTTTCACATATTCTAGGGCCACCCCTGTTTAATTAATTTATTTCATTAAGCTATCAATTGCGTTATCTTATGGGGATTTTTAGGACTCTTGATAGGTCTGTGTTGCACTACGCAAAGGAATCAGCTTCTCTGTAAGCAGAGTATTTATGGCGTGCGCGTTAGGGTTTTTTTAAGCTAGACAGTAGTTTGTGCTTTGCTGATCACTCGAAAGTCGATAGGAAGCAAGGGAAGTCAAACGGCTTTCAAAATAAAGTCACTTCGACTATCATAATTTTATCAGTAAACTGTTGAAGTATTCGTAATAAAGTTCCTGAATTTAATGTTCTCGAGGAAAGTTCTCGTGCTCAAATTATTTTTGGGACAGAGCTGGCTGAAACTCTAAATGGGATGCTCTCAGATGTGTAGCGTGTCGTGGAACGTATATCGGAAAGATAGATAAGCGGCCATAGGAGGTGGCGTCTTCATTGCAGTTGACAAAAATATTATCTCAAT
The DNA here is from genome assembly GCF_023898315.1 of Schistocerca nitens. NCBI lineage: Eukaryota > Metazoa > Arthropoda > Insecta > Orthoptera > Acrididae > Schistocerca > Schistocerca nitens. The sequence goes on from NC_064617.1 coordinate 558,252,495, forward strand.
TGAGATCGAAGTTGAGTGTGGCAGTCAAGTCATGTGGTCTCGTATAACAGGTGTAAGTGCAACCTAGTTAATTGTTCGATTTTTTTTTACCGGTCACCCGGATCTGCTATGACATTTCTAGAGTCATTCAAGGAAAGTCAACGGTTAATAGTGCGTAAATACCCAGAGCATGCAATACTAGACTGCGATGTCTACGGATTCACTGCGGGCGTTACAGACCCAGCTTGCGTTTATCGCGAATGTCTCGCCCAGCACAAAGTCCTAAGTGACTGAAAAAAGCGCAGGTGATTCCATTACATAAGAAGGGTAAAAGAACGGACCCCTATAATTACTTACCAATAGCCCTAACTTTTGTTGGCTCGAGAATCCTTAACATACTCTCAGTTCAAATATGATAAATATTCTTGTGACATAGAAGCTGATGTCCACGAATCAGCAAGGTATTAGAAATCATCGCTCGGATGAAGCAGAGCTTGCCCCTTTCTCAGAAGAATTACTCCGAACAATGGATGAAGGGCAAAATGTAGATCCCATATTTCTAGATTTTTGGAAAGCATTTGACCCTGTGTCCCATTGCTGGCTGTTAACGAACGTACGAGAATATGGAATAAGTTTACAGGTATGTGAGTGATTCAATGACTTCTTAAGTAATAGAAATCAGTATGTTGTCTTCGACGGCGAGTGTTCATCACAGACAGTGATATCATCAGGAGCACTCCAGGGAAGTATGCTATGACCGCTGCTCTTCCCTATATCCATCAGTGATTTGGCGGAAGTGTGGGCAACAATCTGCCGTTGTTTGCTGGTAATGCAGTGGTGCGCGGTAAGGCGTCTAAGATGAGTGACAGTCAAGTGGTTTAAATACCTGGGTGTAACGTTCGTTACAATGCGATTTGAGATGGTACTAGCATGTGAGAACTGTGGTATCGAAGGTGAATGGTCAATTTCGGTTTACTGGGAGAATTTTAGGATTGAGTGATTCACCTGTAAAGGAGACCGCATGTAGGACGCTGGTACGACCTATTCATGAGTGCTGATCGAGTGTTTATAGTCCGCACCAGGTCGGATTGAAGGAAGGCATCGAAACGATGTAGAATTGGGCTGCTAGATTTGTTTTCGATAGGTTTGAGCAACCATTAAGTATTACGGAGCTACTTCTGGAACTGAAATGGGAATCCCTGGAGGGAAGGCGACTTTCTTTTCGAGGAACACCTTTGATAAAATTTAGATAACCGGCATTTGAAGCTAACTGCCGAACGTTTCTACTGCCTCCAACACGTATTTCGCTGAGGGACAATGCAGATAACATACGAGAAACTAGGGCTCATACAGAGGCATATAGACAGTCGTTTCTCTCTCGCTATTTGCGAGCGCAATAGCAAAGTAAATGACTATTAGTGGTACAACATACTGTCCGCCGTACGGTGACTTGCGGAGTATCTGTGTAGAAGTGGATGTAGAAATGTTACCTAACTGAAACTATAAACACGTCTGCCAGCGTGTGTCCACAGGGCAAAACTGTTTAATTAAGATCCCGTTTAATTACATTCTTGCAACAGTTCCAAGAATGTCCGGTATCTCATTCTCGAGGGCTTTCATAAATTTCAGTAAAACGGATTGCGGTTTTCAAACTAATTTGATTTCGCTGTTATTTTGCCCTCAATTGAAATCTGGGAGCGTCTATTAACATTTTGTAGCTTCCCTTTTTGTACAGAAGAGCCGAATTGTATTCTTATTACGTGGGGCAGGAGTTATAAGCGATCCTGCATGAACACACATTTTCCCGGAATTTACCTTCCGTACTGAAGTCATACCAAATTCCTGAGTACAGTCGTGTTTGTCTTGCTTACAACCTAATTAACCTTTTCGAATTCTGATTTATTGTGGTTTTTCGTAGTTTGCAGGGATTACTGTTATGAGATGAGACAAAATGAAACTCATTCCAGCCTCTATAAACTGTAATCAGTTATACCACCGTACTCACTATCCTTGTGTTTTTCTTTCCAATTTGACTGTAATGCTATTAAACACGTCCATATCCAGTTAACAGCACAATGTTTTATATCTGTTGCGTTTCATATTTTCTGTAAAATCTCGAGATCAAGTTGTCGTTTTCAGTGACTTCGTATTCCTCTTCTGGAGTACATCATGCTGATGTTTTAGTAAAAACTGTTGTGCAACCAATGTTGCCGACTCTCGACAACAGTGTAATAGTTTATTACATCTAGCTGTAGTTTTATAAATAATACTGCTCATACCGTGTATATTCAAAGAATGTTGTTAAGTTTATTGCAGGTGCTGAACGTGTTCCCTCCTTTCAATTCTACCGAAACTGATTATGATCCACACCCCACATAACCGTCGATATGCTCTCGGGAACACTGTCGACACGGCAGGACATATGAATATTTTTACGACACCCGGGAGATTGAGACACATGTTCCTTAGTCCGCAAAGCGGTCTCATACTTGGCACTGAAGTCGCTGAATCCCAAAGCAGCGTTAACGAACAAGTTGGCGTGGCGCATCTAGGATGATAATAAAACCTTCTTGTCCAGGAAGGACATGGATGACTTCATGACGCATTCAGCCGCACGTCAACATGCTGCCACACGTTCCACTTCACGTTCCGTACTAATGGATCGAAGGCAATAGAGTCAGGCGACAATGACAGAAACGCACTTCGAAATTGTCCACAGCTAAGTGTACACTGTGGTTATATGTATTCTGAGATGATGCTACCAATCGTGGAACATGTAGAAATACTGCTAGCATTGCTGATACACTCCCAACGAATCCAGCAGAAAATGACAGCCGACAGCGATAGTTTCAGAGCGGATGTAGAAGCAGAAACAACCGTCAATAGTGTACAGATATTAATTCTGCAATGAGGTGACGATCCTAATGAACGGAAAACAGATTATTGTCACAGGAGTAGTACAAATAGTAGTTCAGGATTACTTGGTCGGATGTCAGTGTATTTTTTGCAGTGCTAGATCGTAGTTTTCTTCCTTTATTTGGTGTTCTTTTTGTAATAATAGTCCGTTTTTAGTTTTAGTGTGTAGCAAATAGTGATATTTACTATAGAAAATTTCTGTCTTACAAATCGTATGGGTTTTGTTTCGATTTTCATCCATCGGGAACCGTGAGGAATAAATGAAGTGTCAGATAGTTGTAGTGGTCTGTTGCGTCACTTCTCTACGAGCGAACTGCACGACAGTGAAGAGATTTCCTCGGCCACACGGTATCATTTCAGTATTAGATTCATAGGAAAACATGACCAAGTTAAGCATTATGTAAAAGTTTTCCATTTCTGACATCGAACACCCTCTTCCACATTCTGTTCTATTTGAATTGGAAATTCGAAGCAGTTAACTCTGTCCTTGAATGTCAGTGCTTGCAACTAATGAAAGCAGTTGTTCCTGCTTCGTTGTTTTCGTAGGAGCGTCCAAATAGCCATTTACATAACATTTATCTCTCTCTACTTGCTCTGTTCGTCGACTTCTCTCACCTAGGCAGTCGTTTCATTACTCTCTATCGGTCAGTTCCTTAGTTTATAGACACTTTATGTGACAGTATACTGCTCATTTAATGGCAGTCAGCGGATCTTCAAGAAAATTCCCATATCGTGTTGCAGCTTTGTAAAAGCCTGTTGGTGTTCAGTCCCAACATAAACCCTGTAGAGTTATAACATGGGAGTCAGCTTAACATACTACACATGTTTCCAAAACCAAACCGGGACAGCCAAGTTATTTCAGTAGTATGGCGCTTGTTTAAATTTTGCGAGAGTTCAGAAACTTTTAAGTTCATTTATTTTTACAGCTCTTACACATTTATTCATTAACAATGTTGAATAACTTTTGTCGACACAGATGCCAATCAAATACTTCGAAAGTCACTATATACAGATAATACAAAAATAATTATAGTGATTACGATAGTAAGAGGCACATGGTGTTAGAAGATATCGAGACGCAATGCAATAACGAATTATTGTCGTAGAACAGAATTGTGTGATTGTAAGGAGATTTATTTACACGACAAGTTTTAGGTATAATCCATAGTGCAGGAGTGTATTTTAAAATAGTGATGTGCTAATACCTGTGATGTGAAGATTTGACTGTAATTCGATATGAATGACTTCAGTTTCCCAGAGGACAAACGAATATTAGTCACATCTCTCTAGAAAGTAGAACTGGAAGGATATATGTTCGTGAAATTATTTGAATCTATGAAACGTGTTTTCTGCAAGTAATAGCTACAAATTTACTACTTAATTTTTCGGCGCTCTTTAACTTTGATGTAGTAAGAAGACATTTTGCAATGCCGCAGCACATTTAATTAAAGCAGCAATACGGCAATATGATCAAGCAGAGTGCCTATCCTTACCTCATTACCGAAAAAAATAGAGAAAAATAAAAATACGGCATCAGATCTACGACACCTAGGCTAAAAGCCTGAAACACATTTGTATTTATTTATCTCTTCAAATATTCAAACCAAGTTCATTCCATACATCGAAAGAAAATTACTAAGATATCTAAGAAATGCGTGTACAAGCACCACTGTACTTTTGACGGAATTTTCCTTTACTAGCGACGTAATGGCATTCACAATTTACATCTGCGTTCAGTGGTACATATTACGCCTTACTAGAGTAGCGTAACTTCAGAGACAACGTATGCTGGCAACAAAATACCTTTCCAGGATCCTCACCCAATATCTTCTTCTACTCCTTGAATTCTTCTTTCAAACTTCCCAGTCCACTTTAGTACTACCAAGGAAAGAAACTGTCATATTCTTCAGTTTGTAGACCTTCCTGTTTATAGCTGTTCTTTTTATCTGTATATATTACACATTTTTTAACGGTTGGTGTTGAATAATCGAGGAAATGGCATGATCCCCAAATCTCACGTTCTTCGAAAGTCACTTATCGTATTAATTACAAAGGTACATGCGATGTCTGCCCCGTTGGAAAAACAAATTCCCGTAGGCGTCATCAGCTAACTGAATTCACATTGCATGTATATTAAATGGATTTACTTCCCGTGAAATAGTATTGGCACTGACAAAAGCAGAAGAGGAAAGGACCAAATAACATCAAACTCGCAACGAGTGCTTCTGAATATTAGCCACCAAATATACACACAAAATTTTTTTGCCTGTAAAATTCGGCGAAACTTTAGTCTTCTCAGTTCTCATGCGCTAACACCACCTGTCCGTTTTCGAAACTGTAATATAAATATCTAATAACATACTTCAAAAAGTAAGTTAATCAATTACTATCGCTGGCTACAAAACTTTCATTAACAGCTGATTTACACCTCGACGTAACACATCATCAAGTCTCTGTAAATAGTGATCGGAAAGTTCTACGAATCGTTAGTTTCCTGGACGATGGAAATCCGAACCTTCGTCTCGCAGTGACTCGAGAACCACTATGTGAACATTCTCATCGCTGGAAAATCTCATTTCTCTCCTAGGTCCTTCCTCGTGTGCCTTCCTTTCCAATCTATACCACACATGTCTCTTCTCACTTTTTCAAGTTGGTGACACTATTTAACTACGACTGAACATGACATTCCATTTGTTCTGATACCTTTACAATTTCACGGTGGATTTGTGAGCAATACAGACATTTTGTGGGCAGAAAATTGTGCTGTGGACGTTGTTCAGCATTGTAATATGTTTTCGGGAGCAGCGCCATTTCACTCGGACACTTGTTATCACTGCCGCAGCAGAACTTCTTCCCGCAGAGAATCCGAAACACGTGCTTTCTTCTGAGAATTTGCTACCATTCTTTACGACATGCGTAACTTACTTTCTGAAGTCCCTATTCACACGAGGAGGAAAGTGCGGCAATTCAGTGTAATTTCCATGTAAAGCGTCACTTCTCATCTTGTGATTAGTAGTATATTCATGGAATAACGACATGCATAACTTTTTGTTTGATTCATCAGTTGTATGACTGGTTTTATGCTGCCTGCCAGGAATTCTTGTCGTGTGCCAACCCCCACACATCAGCGTAGCACTTGCAACCCACGGCCTCAATTATTTCTTGGGTTTATTCCAATTTCTGTATTCCTCCACTACTTCTACCCTTTACATCTCCCTCTAGTGCCACGGATTTCATTCCCTGATGTGTCAACACTTGTCCTATCATTCAGTCCCTTCTCTTTGTCTGCGTTTTCCACATATTCCTTTCCTCTCCGATTCTGCACATAGCCTCCTCATTCCTCGCCTTATCACTCACCCTAATTTTCAAAATTTGTCTGCAGCATCACATCTCAAATGCTTAGATTCTCTTTTGTTCCGGTTTTCCCGCAACCCATGTTTCATTACCATTCAGTGCTGTGTTTCAAACGTACATTCTCAGAATTTTTTTCCTTAAATTAAGACCTATGTTTGATACTAGTAGACTTGGCCCGGAATGTCCTTTCTTGCCAAGGCCTGCCTGCTTTCAATGTCCTCCTGGTTTTGCCCGTTATTGGTTACTTTTCTGGCTAGGTAGCAGTATTCCTTAACTTCATCTACTTCTTGATCATCAATCCTGACGTTAAGTTTATCGCTGTTCTCATTTATGCTAGTTCTCATTACTTTCGTCTTTCTTCGATATACTCTCAATCCATATTTTCTACCCATCAGACAGTTCACTTTATTTAGCAGACTGATTTTGTACATACAAGGTCTTCGGCCTTGTTAGATCTATGTACAAATATTTACCTACAGAATACATATAATAGAATTAATGCATTCTGGAGCCAAAACTAACAGTGAATCACTGCAAATTTTAGACCCTCTAGCCAACACGGCATCTTCCTTACATTTCCTGGGCATCTGTTACACGTGGGGTCGTGTTGTCTGGCGTTATTACCTGGAAACGTGTGCTGAAACTTGATACAAACGCCACATATTCTCCAACTAAAACGATGTTTTAACACTACTGGGGCTTTATCCACGCCGTTACAGTAAATTTTCCACTTTTGTTTTTTGACTTATCGAGATTCCAAACTGTGTCTTAATTTTAAATCCTGAAGTGCTCCTCCATGCATTTGGGTAACCTTCACAGCTGCTGTATATGATAATTTGTCTTAATTTATGTCTATATTCTTTTATGATTAGAATCAAAACAAGTTTGTTACTGTGATTTTTGCGTACATAATATAATAAATATTCCTCACAACACAGTCACTCAATTTCTCCGTAAGCATGACATGGTGCGGCGTTCCACCTGTGCGCCTGTCAAAACAATATCGCGGGTTGCCTACATGCCACGCAACCGCTCTGCACCTGAAAACAGATTTGCAGCAGTTCCACTAGTCGGCCATAGCTATTGCAGTTCCAATAACTTTAGAGTACTCCCTGCAGGTAGGTGTAGCTGTTAGTAATTTGTCTGTTTCCTGTGACTGAGTCCAGCACATCTGGCGTTAGAGCTGTCTTGAGAGCAGTAATAAACATGCCGGTGTTGACATTTAGTCCAGACGGCAGTAACATAAAAAGATAATACGTTCTAAAAGAAATTAACGCATTGTAATTCATGGAATGTTTTGAAAGAGCTTTCTGACAAAAGACGATCGGTGATCGATTGATGTTAGAAATTTTGCTCCGTTGAAACTCAGAAGCTACTCTCGAGTACTTATGGCATAGTCCTAAAGTGGACAATTACGTCATATATTGAAAGGGGATCCAGAACCAAATGCAAATTTCCTCCAGCTTCTGAAAGAGCTAACAGCGGGAAACTATGTGGTGATAATGACTTTTCTACTATGTTCCGAGCCACAGATTTGCGAATCTCATGTTTCACAGCCTCCCTCGTGGCCCACGAGATAGAATATGTTTCGTCCGGAAAACATTATGGAGAGAACATTTATTGGATACTCTAGTCCTTTAATTATACTGTGCTTACCAGAGAATACTGGCACATATGGCAACAGCACGTTCATCATATCAGCCTTCTGGCCCTCGTCAAGGCACTCAGATTCCTGAGCCCTTCTGAGCATTGTGCTTGAATCCGTTAGTTCGCTGTTTATAGTCACTGACATAGGGATCGGTTATCGTCAAGGTAACTTGCTCCCACAGTACCTTACCACACATTCATTTCAGCTGAAGGTTCTGGCAGAATCTGTCATGACGTCCCTTAGTACGACTTAAATTTAAAATTATTACTTTTCTTTCTGTATCTAATAAACACCGTCTGCTTTAGAGGTCTACCTTCACATTCCCCCTCTCACTACGAGAAACGTGCACGCTATTGCTCCGTTTTCGAATTCTATCACCACATGTCCCTGCTTCCCAACTCTTTGCGTATAGGCGCCAATATCTCCTACCACTACATGATTCTGTATTGGCAGCATCGGAATCTTAGTCCTTTCAGCAATTCTTTTGAAGAAATGACTAGCTTAAACATGCATGTTAGCCCCTTTGCCAATCGCTATGATAGACGCAATTCCTCCGATAATAGCTTGGACTGTGGGCTGAACTGGATCTTCAAACCGTTCCTTGCACGATGCAGCATCATCGCAAAATTCTTCTCGTATGTCTTGTCGTCGTTATAACATAGCACGTGCATTAGTTACTTACAAGAAGTTCCCCCACCTTAGTTACTTACAAGAGGTTCCCCCACCCCAAACCCTCTCTCACTATCAGGGCGCTCAATGAGACCGTCTTCAGTTTGTCATCCCATTTGTGGCTGAGGTTCGCTTTCCAGCTACCTCAACTATCCGTATTATTTCCAGCTGGGGCTAAGGCCGACCGACAGATGGTCTGAATTTATTACCTACTGATTCCGGTTATCATCCACGTTTTGTACTGTTCCCGGCGCGCAAAAATTTGACCGCGATTACCTGTATGAAATGGCGCCCAGCGTGATGTATGCAGCCCATTTCTACTCATTTGGTATCAGGGGTTGTATCAGTTGTGATTAACGTATTTCGCCTTGTAACGCCTGCAACGTTTTTCAACTGCTCGCTTCTGTTTATTATTTGAAGTTCATCTGCAGACGGGGACCACTGTACCGTTACTGCAAGCGATGTCGTTCCGGCCATTGTTATGGTGGTTCGTGGTAGACAGTGTTGCCGCACCACCGTTACCGTTACTATACTTCACGTCCGCCTAAATCAGATCTAGCGAATAGACTATGGAAAAAAATTCTCGGTGTTTACTTCTGGTGCATATATCAACTTTCCTCGAATATTACTGGTTATTTGCTTTTCAATATTCCTTTAACGTCCTTAGGCGCTATCGGATTGTTCCAATATCGTGCTTTGCTTAGGTAGCTCTCGAGATATTTCCTCAGACTGCTATATTTGGATTATGGGTCAAAATTTTTCCTCGGACTGCCTTTCTTTGGATTATAGGTCTCAGGATTGAACACGCCATTAGGTGGTTTGCACAAGCACTGAATAATATTTTATAAGGAATTCCTGCTGCAGAAACAAGGGTAAAAACATGCCAAATTTAAATGATCGCAAAATCCTGAAGTTTCTCTATCTTTTTCAGGAGCTTGGACCGAACGAAGTGACGCAGTGGTTAATACACTGGACTCGATTACGGGAGGACGACGGTTCAAACTCAACTCCGGCCATGCTGACCAAAAGGAGCTCGAAATATAACGCGGACTTCATGCGAGATGCTTATAACAGCTTCCAGAACGAAAATTTGTCTCAAAACCTGCCAGAAAACAGAGAGCGATTCTGGCCGTATGTAAAGTATGCTACGGGCAAAACAGAATAAATGCCTTCTCTGCGCGTTACCAGTGCAAATATTGTCTACTGAGAGTGCTGTAAAAGCAGAGTTACTAAACACAGACTTCAGAAATTCCTTCACCGAAGAAGACGAAGTAAATATTCCAGAATTCGAATCAAGACAGCTGCCAGCATGAGAAACATAGATGTCCTCAATGAAACGACTTAAATCACTTAATACAAGCAAGTCTTACGGTCCATACTGTATACCAACTAGGGGCCTTTTAGAGTATGCTGATGCAATACGTCCATACTTAACGTTAATATACAGCCGCTATATCGGCGAAAGATCCGTATCCATTGACTGGAAAGCTCCACATGTCTCACCAATATTTAAGAAAGGTTGTAGCGGTAATCCACTAAGTCACAGCTCCATATCATTAACGTCGAAGTGCAGCAAAATTTTTGGAACATATGCTATGTTCGAACGTTACGGATTACCTCCAAGAGAACGGTCTATTGATACACAGTCAACACGAATTTATGAAACATTCTTCTTGTGAAACACAGCTAGCTTTCCACTCAAACGAAGTGTTGAATGCTATCGACAAGGGATTTCACAGGGATTCAACATTTCTAGATGTCCTGAAGGATTCTGACATCGTACCTCACAAGCGGCTTGTAATCCAAATTGCATGCTTATGGAATATCGTCTCAGGTACGCAACTGGATTCGTGATTTCCTGTCAGAGAGGATACATTTCGTAGTAGCTGGCGGAAAGTCATCGAGTAAAACATAAATGAATTCTGGCGTTCCCCAAGGTAGTGGTTAGACTCTCTGCTGTTCCTTATGTATGTAAACGATTTAGGAGAGAATCCTAGTAGGCGCCTTAGGTTGTTTGCAGACGAGACCGTTTATCGCCTAGTAATATCAGTAGAAGATCATCCAAAATTGCAAAACGATTTAGAAAAGGTATCTGCGTGGAGGAAAATTTGGCAATCCACCCTATATTATGAAAAGTTTCAAGTAATTCACTTGAGTGCTAAAAGCAATTCTTTAAACTTCGGTTACCCGGTTACTCAATCAAATCTAAAGGGCGTAAATTCAACTAAATACCTACGAATTACCTTTACGCACAACTTAAATTGGAAAGAATGCATTGAAAAAGTTGTGGGGAAGGCGAATCATAGACTGCGTTCTACTGGCAAACTTGTAGAAGCTGCAACAGATTGCCAACACTACGCTTGTCCGTCCTCTTTTGGAGCACTGCTGCTCTGTGTGTGACCCTTATAAGATAACGTTGGAGGGGTACATGGAAAAAGTTCAAAGAAAGGCTGCTCGTTTTATATTATCAGGAAATAAGTGTCAGAGTGACACGGACATTGTACTGGAGTTGGGGCGAATATCATTAAAACGAAGGCGTTCCTCGTTGCGGCGGGGTCTTCTCAGGAAATTTCAATCACCAAATTTCTCCTCTGAATATGAAAATAATTATTGACGCCCAGTTGCATAGGGAGAAACGATCATCTAAATAAAATAATAAAAATCAGAGTTCTCCTCTCCCATTTCGAGAGCGAAATAACATAGATTTGTGAAGAAGGCTCGATAAACACTCTGCCAGGCATTTATGTGTGATTTATGGAGTACCTATGTAGATGTAGATGTTTCAGGAATTTCAATAGCCCATATCGCAGATTCTCCTTGCATATAAGCTGCTACAAAATTGAATCTTTTGGCGTTCATTACAAGTCTTAGGTGCGGTCTAAAACGTAGTAAGCTACTGCTTATGTAAATGTTCTTCCAGAAGGACAGTTGCTGTTGTGCGTGTCACAGTCACCAATTCGTATGGGCGGTCTGCAATGGGCTGATAGGCTGTGAAAGGCGCAGAAAAGTTCGATTAGAAGGACTAAATATCGCGTAATTGTCGTTCATGTGCGTTAGAACAGGCGTCGTCTATGTTGGTAAACTTTTAACCATTTCTGCTTCTCACTTGAGGTCATTGACCTGTACAGTGACGTCCTGCCACCAGTCGGCCAAACAGGTGTCGTATTTGTTTTCACTGATTGTTCTCATTGCGAATAGTTTCGCTTGAGGTTCCTGGTTCAGATATAAGTTCCACGGCAACGGACTGCGCTGCCACACGGATCTCATTTTCTGCTTTCTCTAAGATATCAGTATCCGCCTTCGAAATCCAGTTATGGAGGCCATTTGTACATTTTGCCTTTAGAGTAGTGAGGTTTTGTTGTCTCTGCTGCTGCTGCTCAAGTATCAGGTCGCTAACTCGCTGTGTCAATTTTGAAATGCTATGTTCACTTGTGGTCTGAACGTTTTTTTAGTGCCTCAATGTCCTCAAACAGCTCAAGCACTGTATCCGGTATCCCTCGGTAAGCCTCTTTCAGACAAGATACTTCTGTTTTGATTGCTTCTAGATTTGTAGTTATTTTATCATTAATGTCTGTAGCCACATCGTGAACCTTTTTATCCATCACGGTGGATTGTTCTTACGCAATCATAGCAAAATTTTGCAACATCACAGTAGTTTGTTTCTCCGCAGTGCGACCAGATTTACTATTTTTATTTGCAGACTGCTACTTCGCCATCTTACAAAGCTTTCCTTCACCTCAACAGTTTGTTTCTCCACAACTGGAGCAAATTTTCGGTCCATTTCTGTAGACTGTTCTTTCATCATGTTATCAGATGTTAGTTAAATCAGTATCGCGAGCACTGACTTGAAGTTTATCATTAGTCTCCTCAAATAAATTGGTAACATTTTCAATCGCGGTTTCAGTATCAGAAAGTGCACTCCTCATAGTTGGATTAGTAATGTTGCGGCCATCGACATTGGCCTGATTTTCCATGTTGGGTGCCCTGTTCGTGTTTATCGGTTTGCCAAATTTTGTCATAACACAACACATAAAAATATTGTAACAGTCAAGGGAAAAATGGTGTCTGCAGAGTCACACCCAAATATTTCTTATTATTACACGATGCAGCCATTATTAAGCAAGACAGTGGGATAAGACAGATACTGTGGAACAAAACATAAGCACTGTACCAACTTGCAGCATGAAAGTGGTCATGTTCGATAACTTTGTTCAGTAAAGCACAGGACTCTTAAACAATTAAACATTTATGTTAAAATTTAAAAAAGAATCATTAGTCATACTTTAAAACCTTGAAAAGTTGGTGAACATGCAAAGCAGACAAAGAATTTAGGTATATCTCACCTTTTTAACAGTGGTTTGCACTGCATCGTCGTAAAAAAATATAAAAAAATCAGTTTCCAATTTCCAATATTGCCTTGAATGTAATTGGTCCCAGCCAAATATCTTCTTTTTTACCTTTTACAGTAATTAATTTCCAGGTTTTTTCTCGAAAATTCGACGTGAAATAGAAGCTGGGTTATTTATAACACACGTAGAAAACAAATTTTTGTCATCCCATGTTAATCGCCAGAGTAAAATTTTTCCTCCCTCCGCTTTCTCTGTAGTAGTAAAAGTTTTCAGAGAGACGATTTAACTGAATTAATTAAACGAAATTAAATGCATGTTTCTGATGTAGACAACAACTGCCGCAAGCGGACAACAATCCATTTCATGGTAATAAGTGATTCTGTTATCACACAGGTATCGCGCTTCGGAAAGATAGTACATATATTCAGCACAGAGTGCTGAATGAGAATATTAATCGTTTCCTTTTTAACCTTCGATTATAGTGGCACAGTGGGCCTTGTGTCTAACTGGTATTGAAGATAGACAACGTCACTGATTAGAGACCAATGACAAAATCATTATCAACATACCTTACACGAAATTTTCTGCAAGAAACAAAATTGTTCTTAAATGATAACAATAGAATAAATTACATACACACCTTTAATGCTCGTTTGTTTTTTTCTGACTGCTTTGATGCGGACCTCCAGGAGTTTCTCTTCTGTCACAACCTATTCTTCTCAGAGTATCACTTACAATCCATGCTCTCAATTATTTGCTGGATACATTCCAGTCTCTCAATTGTGTGTGAATTTCTAAGGGACCTAACTGCTGAGGTCATACTACTTACACTAACTTTTACTAAGACCAACACACACACCCATTCCCGAGGGAGGACTCGAACCTTCGGCGGGAAGGGCCGCGTAGTCAGTGACATGGCGCCTCTAACCGCTGGGCCACTCCGGGCGCTCTCTGCCTTCCTCAATAGTTTTTATCCTCTACAGCTCCCAGTGGTCCCACGGAAGTTATTCCCTGATGTCTTAACATATAACCTGTCATCCTGTCATCTACCTGTCAGTGTTTTCCATATAATTACAGGACGTATATACAGCCACTTCGGTTGCAAAAAATTTTGTCAGTTGACCACAATTTCGAAAGCGCTAGGGCATTCTTCATCAGAATAAAAAGTTACATGGAAATCCGAAAAATATAATGACAAGGATTGAAATAATATACACTTAATGTGATTTCTTCCATAAATTACGTACAAACAGAATGTACTTATATGTAATCGCAACATGGTGTAAAACATCTGGGCAAAAGTGCTCACGTCGGACTGAAATGTCTTAGGAATAAAAACTAAAATTAAAAGTACAACATGATTATCAGCCAGATAAAATATTTCGTGGAATATAATGGCAACCGCAAGGTTACAAGGCCCTATGTAAATGAGGAAGGTGTCGTCCACGTATCTAGGGATAACGACGGTTTTGATCGACTTTTCAAAATTTTAATCAAAATCACGAAAATATTTCTTGCACTATTGAACTTAAAATGAGTTCCGGCTGTTAAACATCCTAGATATCACTCTGATGATAGTAGACGACATAATTTGTTCAATATCTTCCGTAAAGAAACAGATTTCATCAAATTATAGCTTTCACTTGAGTACACCTACATTCTCATAAGCAAGTCTTTTTGCATTCAGCTATCCATAGAACCAACTCCGTCCCCCTTTCTAGTGAAAATCTCAAATCTGAAATAAGTCTGATTAAAACAATTTCAATCAATAAGGGCTTTGTCCTTTCCATAGTAAAACCAATAAGATAATCAACTACTAAGCATTTCCAATAATGAACCTAATGAATAGAAAGAATTTTTCTCTATAACATTTCGGGGTCCAGTTCCTTACAAAATACAACTTCTGCTTCAAAATAGGTATAACAGTAGAGTAGCCTTTTCCACTAACAATTCTTTAAAAAATAACATCATACATAACTTGGAACCAACGCTTTCCCCTTTGCAAAATTCCGGTGTTTATAAAATTATTTGCGACAATTGTCCCGCCTGTTACATAGGGCAAACAGGCCGAGCTCTTTCGATAAGATTCATGGAAAACCTTCTAGGGAAAGAAGGTACCAATATTCATAAATGAACTTTCACCCATCATTTATTAATCACAGGACATAATCCTAAAGATGTAAAAGACGTACAGATCTCACACAAAAAGCAAACAGGCTTTAGGCTTAACATCTTAGAAGAGTTAGAAATATTTGAACACCTAGCTCTTAGAGAAGGTCTCATTCTTAACGAACAGTTGCAGTCACGCAACAAAAACTTTTTTCAAGGTACAGATCCACTGACTAGAATTGTCTGAATGGCGATAGTCTTCTCAATGTAGTCTCCTAACCATCGTTTTTCTTTCCAATCTTATGTTTTCTCTGTATATTACCTGAACTGTATTTCTTTTTGTAAAAAGGACTTTTACGTTTTGTTGTAACTTCCATCCACCAGTTCCTGTTTGTTACCAGTAATGTTTAAAATTGTACTTGCAGTGCCTCATTTGCTCTTAGTTGTATGTATTTCGATTTATTCGTGGTAGATGGCTCGAATTTCTTTTCGTGCCCGTGGCTGCCTCGGCATGTTAGCCGCTTAGTCTGACGGTAGCAGCTGTGTTATGCCGCTCTTGGTCCTAAGCGACCTTACGGTTGTCATTATATTCCATGGAATATATTGTCTGGTTGACAATCATGTTATAATTTAACATTTTAGTTTTATTCCTATGACATTTCTGTCTGAGGGGAGTACAATTGCACTGACGTTTTAAAACATGGTGTGATTACGTGTAAGTTCTGTTTGTATGTAATTTATGGAATTAATCCTATCAAGTTTACATTATTTCAAACCATGTCATTTTATTTTTAAATATTCGATGTAACGTTTTATTCTGATGAAGATTGCCCTAGTGCAATAGAAACTGTAGTCAATTAACAAAATTTTATGCAGCTGAAGTGGCTGTATGTATGGCCTGTAATTAAATAGCGTACGGTAGCTGGATCATAGACAATCAAATGTTTAAAAACTGTTTTCTACATATTCCCTTCCTCGTCGATTCTGCATATAATCTCTTCATTCCCTACCATATCTGTCCAGCTAATTTTCAACAATCTTCTGTTGCAATACATCTCAAATGCTTGTATTTTCTTCTGGTTCTCTTTTCCCAAAGTCTTTGTTTCACTATCACACAATGGTGTTTTCCAAACGTACATTCACAAAAATTTCTTCCACCAATTAAGGTCTATGATTCAGACTAGCAGACTTCTCTTGACCACGAATTACCTTTTTGCCAGTGCTAGTCTACTAATTTTTCTTACTTCGGCAAACATATTCCGCAGGTCTCTGAACATCTGAAAATTTTTAAATTCAAATACATGTCACTGATATCTTTCATTGTACGACTGTATTTACACCATCAACTCTAGCGAAGTTTATGTTTATGTAATTAAAGAATGAATATACACAAACGTACTTGAACTAGGAAATACCCTCTACGCTAACCAACATATCACTTCTTGTAACATTTCTCTCCAAATACACCAGTCAACGGTCGTGTAAATGTTGACACAGAGAGATTTACGAGTAAACGTAATGGTACCGTTTTAAATCCAATAAATCAATGCTGTACACTTTCTGCATTCTTGCGCTAATGCACCTTTAAAAATATAGCTTCAAATCAATAATAGTGATAACCTTTACATTATAAAATTTTTCAATCATTTTCTCTAATATTTCTGGTCTATTGACCTGTGTAATGCTTATTTTGCATATTGCCTTTTACTTTTGCTTATACTCATCAGCCCATTTTTTCTCATTACATCAAGACTGAACTATTATACTTGCTTTGTGATCTCTCAATGATATTGCTTTGTAAAATATACCTTATTTCCTTCTATACTGCGACCCAGTCTGGTATCGGTATTACATAATGTTGCTCTTTGAGAGGTCTATGTTATCTACTTCAAACCGATAAACATAGTCCTTGTCCAGACCAGGTCTCACAGTGAATACTTCGCATGTTTCCTAAACAACTTTCTCAGAGCTCATTTTTTGTCATATCAGGGACCTTCTGTTTAACACACATCATCAATAATTACTGCATTAATATTTTCCTGGGATACTACAAAATGTAACTTTGGTCTCTACACTTCAAGCCCACTATCACCATCTACATCACTCCCAGATCTAAACAAGGTGCATTTCAATTCGTTACCAAAAGTTGTATCTGCCGTATTTGTATTTTCCATTGTTCATCATCACTTTCTCAGATAAAGTCAGCAGGCAGAACTGTTTATATGTATCCACGCAACGGTCCGTTTGTGACGTCATAAGACCACTGTAGTGCAGAATAGGTTGTTTCAATGTGTAACAGTTGTCTGAGTCATTGAAGCTCATGGTGATGTCTACAACAATGGATGATGTCAGTACATCAAATATCAGCAATAACATGAACACTGGTAATGAAAATCTTCATTCTATAGTTAATTCACTATCACCTTTGCCTGTCATTATTCTTAAAATTTATTTCACAAAAACTACAGAAGCAAATCCTGCTATCAACCAATTCAGTCCCTTTATGACGAACATACGAAATCCTGAAATTACTACCAGATTAACCTTAAGCATTCTACTGTAAATCTCTAACTCTAATATTGTTGTTGTTAAATCTCTACTTCTAACTTTGTTATCAACTTATTTTTTGTACCAATAGCGCAATACCTCTTACTACTAGTACTGCCAAGTCCAGATTGCTCTTTTCCCCAGTTATCTTTAACTAAAGCCCCTGATTCATCAAAAAAAATTCATTTGTTGAATCCAAAATATCTAAACTGTTTGTACTATCTATAGCTACCCTCAAGGTGAGCAGATACTTCTCATCTACCCCCTGTTCACATTCAAATATTAAATCTTCCTTTATGGCATCCCAGCCATCGTATGTTTAACAATGAACATTAGCTGGTCCAATTCCTAATACAGTTCTAGATTGGACCTCATCAAAACCAGCAACTAGTGGTCTTGGTCAGGTCCTTCAATTTGTTTCTATTTGTCCTCATTTATATTCTTCATTTCTTATCTCCCTTTGACGTAAGCCCATAATTATTATGATGACTACCATGATTCCATTCACCCCTATCCCCTAAAATAGTCCCTGTGATCATCCCTTTGTCTATGTTCTTTACCTTTTATGCATCCATTACATCCCCATCCTTCTCTAGGCTGATGAATGCCAGACAGAGATTCCAGCTATTCAAAACCATGAAAAACCGCATTAATATTGTCTTTTTCGATTCCAGTTAACATCTCTCGAACACTTACAGGGAGTTCAATTCATATCATAAAAGTTATATCCCTTCCCTTTAATGTATCATTCAATACAAATTCCTTTCCCAATAATTTGAATGAATTACCTTTTACCTGTGTCTGCACTGTCAGTGAAATTTCTTCCCATGAATGTTTCCGTTCATAGTGTTTGCAGCTTTTGACCATTACTGATTAAGAAATAAATTGGTAAATTCCGCATGTGTTTTATGACACAAGCGCTTTATCAGTCTTCATAACTGTGCATCATCTTCTAATACACTACAACCAATGTTCTTCCTATCATCTCACGACTTAGTTAAAAAAACAAGTGAACTGTTTCGTGAAAGAAACAGGATGAACATAACCTCTTGATGAAAATTGATGAAACTTGCACACCCACATCAATCTGTCACCTGTCTGATCATAACAACATATTCCCATTCACTTACGTATTTGTCTGTACCGAACATTTATCGTTTTCTTAATTATATCTTCAGCTTCTACACTAAATTCATTTAATTCCTCGTTATTAACTTCAATATTCTCAGTTATGGTACTGATTTTTGTATTTCTCTTATTTTTTCGTGCCTTGTTACGACACTGAGCTTTACCACTACCTTGCAAGTAGGTTCCAATAACTTCTTGTTTACTAATATATCTTCCATCCCAAAATTGTAGCTTTCTTCTGACAAATTTCATCAGTTTAATCTGATTTATTTATTACCATCTTAACATAAGATGTTGATACACCAAGTTGAACATCGTGTTCCCCAATATTAACTTTATTTCTCTGGACTATATTTTAATTACCATATACTCTTTTTGAGACGCTCCCTTCGTATTTTTCAATGATTTATTAAGCTGATCAATTCTAGTGTATGCTTTTCCATTTAATTTCAGCAATATACTTTTTATGATTGTCATCTCAGACAGTTTAACTTAAAATTCCTTACTCGAACCTTCACAAGATCTAGTCAGCTGATCAAATCCCACATTAACGGTTTTATTTATTTCTTCAATCATTCTACCCAAATCCTCATTTGATAATACACTAGTTCGTTTCACACATCTTTCAAATTATTTTTGTAGCCATCTACAGAATTACTCATGTTCTACCACTGAGCCTTTCTCGATATCTCTCTTAATGTGTATAATGTTTTCATAAGATTAATCTTTTCTTCTGTTCCTACACTAATCTCATCATCATTGCTTGACAACCCATTTAATTGAACTTGATACATAATGTTTTTAACCTTTCGATGTTAGGGTATTTTAGACTTGGTAACCTATCATTGCCTCAGTAAATTTTGTTAAAGATAGTTTATTTTAGTTATGCCCTGTGTAATCGTTGAAAATGCAGTTTACTTTCTTAAGACGTTTTACGTTGCAAATCAATTTTTTTTATTTATGAATTCTGTAATCCTATATGTGTAACGCATGTACAGAGGTCTTTTAGACTCCTTATCAAAGGAGACATCTTTCCAAAAGTTTATTATCTATGATCTAAATGATGTTTTAGTGTAAGATGTTTATGATAACAATTATCAGTTCTCCACAGTTATACTCATTGCATACTTTGTATTGTGAGAAGTACTGTGTAAGCTACAATAGAGTACTCTTTTGAAGATTGTATTTCTCAATGCCAAAATAGTTTGAGACGAGCTAAATATAATTTCATAACCAGAAATATCATGTACGTTACTTTTATCCTTTACGTAGGATGTGGATACTACGCTACCTCTAAGAGCCGAGAAAATACCATGTACAGTCAGTGTAAGTAAAAGATATTTTCAGTAAACTGTTACTGACTGGCTTGAAAATGAAACTCACCGTTACCTGGAAGATAACAGAAATTCTCACAATGATGGAACCTAGGCTAATGATCTCTTATCTTCTGGAATCCCAAGTAAATCAAGTAGTGAAAACCTATATGATACAGACTGAAGAACCGCTGAGTTCCTTCTTTGGCATGATGGAACTCAACAGATTGAAATCATTGCCACTAGAGAGAAGAACACGAGTACACAATACCTTGTAAATACCTCCTGGTCCTATAAGAGGTAAATGAACAAAACAAAAAGTAAATTCAATAAGAAATAAAGACTTATGGCTCGAAAGTAATTTCACCATCGACATTTTTGTATGCAAAATAATTTGACAACTGTAATTATGAATCCAAAAGGAACAAAAGTCTGGTATTGCTATGTTCTCTGCACACTGTAGATGATGTAAAAATAAGTGAGAGAAAGCTTATTCTGTAATGAATGTAAATTAAAGGTTGATTCTCTTGACAAAAAGGCACATGCATGAACCTGAAAGGGACAGTCAAGAAGATGATATTTTGTCTTATTACCTGTAGTGGCAATAAATACACTGGTGTCGAAAATTAAAGCAACAAACCGAAATTTTAGGTAATTGGGTTTATTTTACCATAAAATAGTATAACCATTTGATAGTAAAGTAGAAACAATGTGAGAGCACAGTACTTAATCAACTGCAAAATGCATAACGGTTGACAAGATTTTTCTTGGCTTTTCTCCAACTTAACAGATTTGCATAAACATTCTGACAACTGGTTAATGTGCTCAGTATGGGGTGTAACCACCTCTGGCGCCAACACAGGCCTGAAAACGACGGGACATGCTGTGAATTATGTCATCAGTCTCTTGTTCCGGCAATAGCGCCCATTCTGCCTGCAGAGCTGCTCCAAAGTCCTGAGGAGTGGTTGGTGGATGCTGACGTGATGCAACTAAGGCATGCTCTATAGGTCTCAAATCAGGAGTACGAGCAGGGCACGCCATATGTACAAGATCTTCCATTTCCAAAACACAAATATCAACCACCCGTGCTCTATGAGGTCGAGCATTATCGTCCATAAATACGAAGTCTGGGCCTACAGCACCTCGCAACAGCCTTGTGAGATGTCAAGATCTCCTCAGGGTTCCTGACAACAGGTAAATCTTGCTGATCCACCCGTTGTAATTTTATGAAGAAGTGTTCGAGTGGTCAACATAATCCCTGCCCACACCATTACGGATCCTCTCCACAATGTTTTAGTCCTGAAATCGTGTTCCACAAGCCCTCTTGATGCGCAACCGTTCGAATCACTCTCCACAGCAAATCAAGACTTATGTGGGTACGTAATAAAGTGGACCATACCACGTGTCGGATCTACATATTTCATAATCATTCGTTTTTGGATGTTGGGGAAGAATGTGTGTACTCTGCGTCCTTTTTCTGTTGCTTCCCATTCCGTCTTCCATGTTTCATTTCGCCATTTATTAAGCTTTTTCTTGTCAGTTACTTGTTTTCCCATAATTTCTTGTACTACGTCCTTTTGTCCCTTTTCCATCCAGTACGCTGGAGTACTGAAACGTACTGTAATGGCTACTAGGCACCTGTGACGACGCTTAATGCCTGTGTAGATGTTGTCCCAAACACTCCTGACATTCTTAAAAGAATGCTTCTCTGTCCGCGTCGTACAACAGTTTTGTGTGATGTGAGGCAGAGACGATGCGCCCATGTGCTGGCTGCATAGCTCAGAATGGTCTCAAACAAGGCGATATGGTAGGTTCGTATCATGTATAGTGGTAGTCTAATCTCTCCTAGATTAGTATCCCAAGGTTCACGCAAGCATGCTTTGATGGCAAGAGAATGAGTAAAATAGGCCAAAATCTAAACGTACAAAACCGAAGCGGCTCTTGCTGCACTCGAAAAACAAGAAGAAGGGTCGTCCAGGAAACGCAATAAAACATTAGCGAGAACGTAAAGCGCATCGAAAAGATCGAGAACGAACAGGCAGGAGTATCAGAGGTCAAAGAAACGCATACCCGGATCACCTCACAGGAAAACGAGATAGAAAACAAGACTTCCAGCAAGTGCGTGAGTAGGTTGCGCAATTAGAATCACAGTCCGATACGGGAGGAGGCCCTCACGATCATGGAAGGACAGAAGAACATGTACGAAGGTCACTCAAATGAAAACCTTAAATTTGTAATAATAAATCGAAATTTCGCGCCGTTACCCTGAAAGTTGGTAAGCGTGCTACAAACAGCGTGCAGAATGGACTGTAGATGGTAGCATAGTACAGATGCACACATACCGTCGGAGTATCAGTATAAAGATGGCCGCTCCACTTGCAACTTGCATCAAGGAAGAACAGCGTTCTGTTATTCGGTTTTTACGTAGTGAAGATGTGATGAAATTCATCGACGAATGAAGGTTCAGTACGGTGATGCATATTTGTCACAGCAACAAGTCTATGAATGGAGTAGGAAGTTCGCAAGTGGTCTGACTTCAGTGGAAGATGCTCTTCGTGCAGGTCAGGCACAAAGAGTTGTGACTCCACAGAACATTGCAGCAGATGAAGCCATAGTGGGAAAACCGCCGAGTAACACTGAATGACATTGCAGCATATTGTACGTCTGCCGCAGACGACCCCTGACTGGCAGACTACATTCAAGACACCCCTGTGTACAATATAACATACACAAGCACTTGCAGACGAAACCAAGAGGAAAACAATTCTTCAAAACAAACAGAACTTGCTAGAGACTAATGTGAACCTTTTTCTGCAGAGGTCGCTTCGCATATACAGGGAAAGTTGTAGTACTCCGCCGGCCTCCGCCGGCGTTATAAGGCCAGCGCAGCAGCAGTACAACCAGTCCCTCGCCGAGCTAGGAGCAGCTCCGATGGACCTCACCGACGCTCTTGATGAATGGTCTTCTACAAGTTACTTGTTTTGTGAGTGTATAGTGATTATCAACAAGTGTAGTTCAGTTTCAATAAACGACATGATACTGTTCGACAATACTGAGTTTACAGATTAGTTATGGGTCAGCACACCACATTGTGCTTGATGCGCTCCAGTTTCACAAAGTGTCTGCAAGATGGGTGCCACGGCTGCTGACACCTGAAATGAGAATACGACGTGTTGATGCTTGTGAAGAACTTCTTCGGCGCTTTGAACGAGAAGGTGATGGCTTCCTTGGAAGAATCGTTACTGGGTGCGAAATCTGGGTTCACTTCCACCAACCGGAAACGAAGAGAGCAAGCAACGAATGGCGCCATTGCTCATCACCAAAACCAAAGAAGTTTCGAAGAGAACCGTCAGCAGGGAAATTTATGCTGACTTTCATTTGGGACGAAAAAGGCGTCATTTTGGAGCATTGCATGCCTAGAGGGACCACTGTCACCAGTGCTTCATACACAGATCTCCTAAAAAATCATCTGCGGCCTGCAATCAAATCAAAGCCACGTGGATTGCTGTCAGCAGGTGTCCTTTTGAAACATGAAAATGCAAGGCCCCACAATGCCCGTTCAACAGTTGCAACAATCACAGACCTGCATTTGGAGTATCTTCCTCATCCACCATATTCACCAGACCTTGCCCCAAGTGATCCATATATTTGGACCACTCAAAGACCCAATGGGAGGAAAGAAGTTCCGTTCTGATGAAGAGGTACGCAACGCGGTGCATGACTGGTTACGCGGACTACCAAATAATTTTTTTGTAAAAGAATTAATACACTTTATAAGCGCTGGAGGACTTGCATTAAGCGTGGGGGAGATCATGTTGAAAAGTGATACAGCTTTGTACCACTTCTGCATAATAAATAATATTTAGAAAAATATTTAAGGTTTTCATTTGACTCACCCTCGTATTCGACATTTCAATACGTAATATGAGGCTACATCACGCGGGAACACACGAGAGTACACACCAGCTGCCACAGGGCGCACGCGCGACATCGGTGACGCAAAGTACGGCGGAAACCGAACCAGAACACAATTGTATACGTCTTCGGCGGACGGAAACATTACTCCG
This sequence comes from Schistocerca nitens, assembly GCF_023898315.1. Taxonomy (NCBI): domain Eukaryota; kingdom Metazoa; phylum Arthropoda; class Insecta; order Orthoptera; family Acrididae; genus Schistocerca; species Schistocerca nitens. The sequence continues at coordinate 558,276,574 of NC_064617.1, forward strand.
GGAATCTGATGACACAACAGGAGACCCTGCAGTGCACAAGGATAGTTTGGACACCGATTTGTGGAGACGTCTGCTGCAGAAACGATGGAAAAATCGTTCGCAGCATATGTTGAACCATTCGATCACAAATATCTCTGATCCATTGAAAATGTCCCAGAGTACAGAGGAAATATCAATAAATTGCAAACGAAAGCTTGCATAGCTCAGAACGATGAAATGCCACTGGAATAGAAACTGGAATTTATCTGCACATTCTTAGAGGGATCGATTACGGAACATATGTGCAGTGTTAGTAAAAGCTGTCATTCATACAAAGCGTTCAGGGGCGCGGACCGTAACACATATTGGTCACAATGCACCCAATAAACAATCAAGCAGGAGATCATGCTGAGCAAAGACCTGGAAGCTTCAGGATTCAATAGACCCGTGAAGTTCTTTGAGTCACTAGTTAAGAGGAATCGGTTTTTGAACCAGCCCTACAGTCCGAAAAATAATATGAGGCGCTGTTATGTCAAATTACCTCTGCACTCTCAGCAGCTCCTTATAGGATGGTACAACGATTCAATAGCATCACTCAAGAGCGCGCTATGCGAATTAATGCCAATGAAGTACAAAACGCTAGAGACACAAACAGGAACAATGACCGCAGTTGGCAAGGCTTGTCAGAAAGAAATGACGACAGGCGAAACGGGCGAAATTATCGGTCATAGGGAAACATCAACTCGAACTACAGCAGATGGGTTAAGCAGCTATGATGGGAGAAAGACGAAGACGATGCAATTGCTATAATACTGTACAACGAACGGCCAAATAGATAACCAAGAAATGCAGACCAGTTCCTGCGGCGTACCGGAGAACCGTAGCAGCACAGAAATGGCTGGGAGAACAATAGTAGATGTCAGCAAAATAACCAATATGAATAAAGTATCAGGATTAGCCCACTTAACCCGCCACATGGGAAACTAATCAGAAGTCTAATTAGAAACTGCCGCTCGGCTGCTGCGGACACAACTCTAAACAAGACTTCAGAAACTATCGGAACGAGCTACATCAACATGTCAGAATATCAAGACACAAGAGAGCTTTTGCGGGAGGAAAAACGAATCATGACACGACCGGGTCTAGATTCCATATCTCACGTCACCGTAGGTAACGACAGTCTTACCGGGATTGTGGTCAGTGAAAGCCACGTCACGCCGATATCGAAGTATGAGTACAAGACATGTATTGCGATCACCTATACCCAGTACTCACGCTGAAGAAAACAAAAATCGCTGGCGCACTGAGAGGAATGCACACGGAGGTGCAGCTACAAACCTACTTAACGCTCATCTACCAAACGCACAACTTGGAAACGAACTTTCTGGTTGTCCGTTCACTGGCAATTGAAATAATATTGGGCACTGATTTCCAGAACCAATATTTAGCCATACTGGATGTGGGATGAGGAGAGCTAACATTGGAAAATGATGGCACCAGAAAAATTACATTTACCGTTCACAAAATATGTGAGGAAATTTCTGCCAAATGTTTCAACTTAAATTACACCACAGAACGTGAGGAAGATAGAAATCAAACGTGGCGTCATGAGCGTAGTCGCACCACAAAATAAGATGAACACATTCGATGGGAGGTGTGCTGTGATACTGATAACACGATTTTATGATACTTAGAAAACATTCCAGCGGATGAGAAGTGAAAGATGGATTAGGAAGAAATAATACTCAAAAACGCAAATGTATTTCTGCCAAAAACAGGAGCAATCCTTAATTTCGAATACTCATTCCGACTACGAGAGTTCACAAAATTCTTGACGCCTCCTTACCAGACTCCAGCTGCTTACTATCACAAAGTTTCCTTAGAGATGAAGAGAATGGTGGTCGACGACATCAACATGCACGTACAACAACCCTCTCATGGCAACAGAAAAGTTCACCGGCTCAATCCGTTTGGTCCTGGATTCACGCCAAATTAATACCATGATAGAACCGGAAACAGATCGTCCCACGAAGCTGGAGGAGCTACTACTGTACCTCCATGGCGTAACAATACTCTCGTCCCTCGACTTGCGGGTTCAGTTTCTGGCAAGTTACACTCAAAGGGTACTGCAGGAAATACACTGCATTCCTAGCCTTCGGTAAATATTACCGTTTCAGACGGCAACCATTCGGGTTAGACGTGTTCTCAGCTGCCTTGACTACGGGGACTCGATAGTGCTTTAAGAGATTCAATATAAGAAAAAAAAAAACACCATATACGTAGACGATCTCTTGATTGCAGAACTGATGTGGAGGGGACACAGTGTGATCTTAAGGGATATACTACAGACCTTTAGGGAAAGCGGCGTAACTGCCAACATCATGAAATCATGCACTGCGACCCAAAAATACGATTCCTCGGCCATATCATCACCGCAGAAGGAATCTCAACAGACCCGGACAAGATCAACTCAATAGCCAAATTTGCAACGGTGTCGTAAATTTCTACAAGGGATTCATTCACGTGAAGAAACTAGCTACAATGCGATTTCGCTAGCTCATTGGGAAGAAGACGCCGTGGGACTGGAATGATGTCGTGGAAGATTTTGTCACACCCCAATCTGGTGGAGGAATGTTGCATGGAAATGGACACCTTTTGCTCTGTGCTTGGTGGAATGATCCTCAGAGATATTAGCAAGGGTGAACTATAGTGCATAAGACCATCGCTTTTTGAACCTATGTTCTCAGTAAATGCTAGAGAAACTGCTCTGTAACCGAGTTGGAAGCTTCGGCGGTCGTGTTTGGCTTCGAAAAATTTCAATTTTTTTGTATGGGAGAAAAACAAGGGTCTTCGCCAATTACAAAACCTTCGAGTTCCTCCTCACGACGAAGCTCCGCAATAAGAGATACATTAGATGGGTACAATTTTACAGTTACACACGTACCAGGACAGGAGAACATCATCGCGGACGTGCTGTCACGTTCTCCTGTGGGATTGGCAAGAAGTAGTACAAACCCACTAGAAGAAGAGCCATTACCGGCTGTTTTATACAGGTATTACGTAGGTAGCGTGTGAGAATTATGTCACCACACGCCTAAAGTAGATCATCAGTGAACAAGAAAAGGATCCAGCCTTATTTTCTCTAAGGAAGAAGTTAAAGGACAGGACGGAAACTAGTGTCAGGCAATACTACTTACTGGAAATGGGAATCTTGTTCTTATGCAGTGAAGTGAAAGAAGCGCCCTGGCGTGTTTGCATTCCAGATTAACTCGTCAACAAGGTCATCTGGCACAGTCACCTCAGCTATGTACATTTTACAGCCAGGAAATGCTACATGAAATTATTCTCATGGTGCCGCTTTAAATATATAGGCACAAGAATTCTGAGAGTTTTGACAGTGTGTTAAGCATATCATAAATAAAAGCATGTTAGCGAGATAATGCAGCACCTGTGATCCCATAATTCAATCTAAATTAAAACACCTCTCTACAGCCTATTTAGATTGGCCCCTTGTGCCTCAGGTAGAGGATACAGTTTCATCTTGGTAACAGTGCAGCTGAGATCTAAATATGTCACCTAAACTCCCCTGAGAAAGGTAACTGCAAAGACAATGTGTGGAGTCTTTTGCAAAGATTTCGTGATCAAAATAGTTCATGCCGATTGAATTGTCTCTGACACTGGACCTAAGGTCAGATTAGGAGATGAAAAGCAATGTTAGCTAAACACAGGAGTCAACCAATATACCCATTTATAAGGCACTGTCCCCGTGAAAGAGGATAATGAAAAGCATGAGAACGTTTTGCCATATATACTACACGAAACAACACGCCACCTGGGATGTTTCCTAAGCGACTTCCAGGACGTGATGAGCAAGTTCCCAAATGCAGTCACTAAGTTAACACCAGTGACAAAACAGGCAACTTAGAGATCTAATCCGTAATGTAGTACACTTTTACCCGAGAATCTGAGTGTAACACAAGAAAACTGTTGACATGGCACTAAGGAGATTGCGTGAGGTGGCACTGAAACAAAAGGAGTTCAGGGATACAACGGCATGCGTAAGAGAATTCTGCGCTGGCCAGGAGGTGTTGGTAGAAAGTTTCTGTCTGTCCAACAAACAGAAACCACTATGCCACAATTTATGCCCTATCTATAGGGACCTGACAACAGCGAGAAACTTAACATCTGAATTGATAGTCACGAAGTATGTGAAGGAAATGTACTATCCAGGCAGCAAGATAACCGATGACATCAAACATAGGCCTTAATTTGAGGAAAAAATTTCTGAGAATGTTCATTTGGAGCACAGCATTGTATGATAGTGAAACAAGGACTATGGAAAAACCGGAACAGAAGAGAATCGGAGCATTTGAGATGTGGTGCTACAGACGAATGTTGAAATTTATGTGGACTGGAAAGGTAAGGAATGAGGAGTTTGTGCGCAGAACAGGAGAAGAAGCGATTATGTGGAAAACATTGACAAAGAGAAAGGACAGGATGATAGGACATCTGTTAATATATCACGGAATGATTTCTGTGGTACTCGAGGGAGCTATAGAGGAAAAAACTGTAGAGGAAGACAGAGATCAGAAGCATCCAGCATATAACTGACAACGTAGGATGCAAGTGCTACTCTGAGCACACTAGAACTCGAAACCTTGAAATCAGGGAAATCTCTTGGTATTCACCGTATATGTCTTGTGAAACGATTTGTAGAATAGGTGTATGTGATTGTTCATTTAGGTCAGAATCAGTTTCTACATAGCAGTTCAATAGACTAGCAAATGCTGATACTTTGTAGCAAAGTCTAGATTATCTGTTTACTGAGTTTCTGTAATTGATGTATTTGCAATTGTCAGTTATTATCTTACACTATGATTCCTTGTGGGACGTGATCAACTAAGTTGCATGGTTGTTACCTCATACTATCAACGCATTCAGTGCCTGCTTGTTAAGCGGTATAGGGCTTCAAACGGGCCGACTTGGAGCAGGAGAGGCTCCACGGGACATTTTAATTTCCACTGTCCATACTTTTAAAAATTAATTCATAAAAATTTGTCAGCATGATCAGGAAGGATTCAGGATTCACACTCATAGCAGTGGAAGTTCAAAACCAAACAAAATATTTTTTTTTACATGTGAAATTTCATCAAATTTTCACTTACTATTGGCTGCATTTCTTAAGAGTCGGTACACTTTTCTTCGTAAGTAAGATAGGTTCTTCGCTTAATTTTGCACAGGATACAAACCATACTTACAGGTTATGGAACTCTAGAATTTTCCAAATCTATTAAAAACTGTGGTAAAATTGAGATAATCAACAATAAAATTTGATTCTTCTCTAAACATAAAGTTTAAAATATAACAGCTCATTTATTTTTTTCATAAATTAAATAAATTCTAGAGTTTCATACACCTGTAAGTAGGTTCGTATGCTGTGCAAAATTCATAGAAGAATCTCTCTTAGTTATGAAGAAAAGTGTACCTATAGAAACTAATGCTGCCAATAGTAAGTGAAAAAATGATGAAATTTCACATATAAAAAATTACTTTGTTATGCTTTTGAACTTCCAGTGCCATGAGCATGAATCCTGAATCCTTCATGGTCATGCTAACAGAGTTTTATGAATTTATGTGTAAAAGTAAAGACAGTGGAAATTAAAATGTTCAGTGGTGCCTATCCTGCTCCAAGTCGGCCCGTTTGACGTCCTACCCCTCTAACGGTATGGTTCTTTGTGTGACGTGATCAAATGAGTTGCGTGGTTGTTACATCATACTATCAACGCGTTCACTGCCTGCTTGAAAATCAGTGTCAGGATTGAACAGAAATTCGTTGTAAGTGACAGTTACTCATATAAACTGACAGTTTCTTTTGGCACGACAACCCACGCACATTGATAAACTAAGCTCTCTGTCCAACAAGCACTTTTACCTATGTGACGAATTGCCATTATGTCTTCAGACCACACTGTCGATCTGTCCTTTTCTGTAGTGTCTGGTACACTGCCTAAGAGGTGAGTGTACTTTGCTCTCCACCGTTTATGAGTTACGAGATTGTGACCATGCCACTGCGCATGTTTGTCTCGATTTTCGGATGGTTATGAGTGCTTTTAGCTGCTCGCGACTTAGGTGCTTTGGGAAACTAATTCCGCTCTGTTTCTGTGCTATCGCCAGGTGTGCAATGAAGCCTTCCACGAACTCTTTGTATTTTGTTAGTGCCATGAGAGTGCCGTGGGCGAACTGTATAATATGAGATGAGAGCACATACGGTTCGAATCATGGTGGTGCGTCATATCTCAGGTTCGCAAAGAGGAAGGCAGTAGTATGAGGGGGACAAGTGGTGATGATGAACATCAGCCTACATCGGAGAACTAAGTTACCTTTTCGTATCTGATTACAGCAGCCATTCAAAAAGAGGAAAACCGGAGGTATTTTTATAACATGTTAAGCAACACATTGTAACATGGCTATATTTGATGATGTTATTGGGTGTATCGATATTTGTAAAGGAAAATGATACATCTGAAGAATCGGGGTAAGAGAGTTGTTAGGCAGCAGTACCTGTGTCTGTGATGGCAGCACTGGAGTAGTAGAGTCTTTGTCGTTCAATAGTGGACAGCTGGGATGTGCAGCAGGCGCGGATTCGTTGAGTGTACAGTATAATGCATCGAGGCACTTTTCGTACTACGTAAGTTGCAGATATATTAAGAGGAGTAATGATGACCCAGAAAAACGGTTAGGTAGCATACGGACATAAAAGATGTTTTTAAATTAATAACAGGGTATTATTTGGTGAGGTGAGGAATTCCATTTTTAATTTCCTCGAACAACATTGTGAATTAATGCCTATAACCATTATGTACCTTTTTTGTGTCATCCTTTCACCGATGAAGTTTAAGCAACTCCTGTAGCACAATTGGTTTCTTTCTGACAACGAAGCAGTGTAGCTATGTGGATACAAGTGAAAATATGGTTGGGTAATTAATTTAAATAAATTCTGAGATGCCATTACGGCGTATTTATTGACAAACAATATCAAACAGTAAACAGTCACACAGTATCATCCCATGTAGGCTTTCACGGCCGGCGTCTTCTTCAGTAAACACTTCCGCGCTAAGTTGCCGTCGTCGATCTGTAGAACTTCTTCTCCCTGACGTTTCGTTCTCAACTACGGAGAACATCTTCCGAGGTGAGTCGACGACTGACTCACCTCGGAAGATGTTCTCCGTAGTTGAGAACGGAACGTCAGGGAGAAGAAGTTCTACAGATCGAGCACGGCAACTTAGCCCGGAAGTGTTTACTGATGGAGTCACACAGTAATACACAACTAACTTCGAAATTACTGGAGGTTGAGAGCTGGATTGTAAACATATATTGTGTCGTAACATCGATTAACTAGGTCGACTGTGCAATAGAAATCTTTAGTGCTCTTCGTATAACTTCGGACCTACTCGTATATTGTCAGCAGATTTATAATTTTTATTTGTTTCCAGATACAGGTAGTTTACTGCATGTTAGTATGGTATTAGCAAACCGTCCAAATTTTCAAATGTGTGTGAATCCCTGCTGAGGTCATCGACCCCTAGACTTACACGCTACTTAAACTAACCTTTGCTAAGAACAACACACATGCCCGAGGGAAGACGCGAACCTCCGGCGGGGGCGGCCGTGCTATCTGTGCCCTGGTGCCTCAAACCGCGCGGCCGCTCAGCGCGGCTGGAAAGCTTTAATGACATTTAGGCTACCCTTGACATTTAATATGCTCAACGTGGCTTTTAGTAATGAATATTCTATAAACAAAACGTTTTAGTTAAGCGACTAGCTATAGGTGGATCCATGGTGTTCGAAATCGCCGAAAAGGATTCTCTCCCACTGCTTACTCATAGTTCATCACACCACTCACATATATCGCTGCCATTATCGTTGACTGTGTTCCGATCATGAGAACAGCTATTTACTCGCCATTTTTATGATAAACATCGGTGGTAAACAAAACTAAATACGCTGTTAACTGCAGAGTCCCAAGGCAATTTTAAAATTCGGAAGTAAATTGTTGTCCGAGATAAGATAGATGTCACAACTTCCTTTCTTCCCAAAATTAAGATTTTCTTCAGCAGAACCTTGTTCCTTGTAGCGACCGATGTCGATCTCGGATGAAGACGATGGCTCCTACACGTGATGTGTTGATTTCAACCGCATTTCTATCGATTAAATTTCAGTTTTGCTTTTTTTCGTTCAATTAGTTAATGCAGTAGACATCATTGTCCACTAACCAAGGAAATAGCCGAATTCGGGCTCCACTATAAGAGAAATCCGAGATCTTCATCCTGCCTTCTAAATTACGTTTTTATGCCTTGTATATTTATTTATATCTTTATGGGCTAAGTTTCGGCTGTTTTAATCTGGATTTTTAAGTTTTTCGCCACTGTGCAATGCTGTTATGTTTTGGTAAATAAAGAGTACTGTTGTGTCCTCAATCAGGTTAATTTCTTCCTCTCCAGCAGACCTGTCCCTGCCATCACTTACCAGTAGTAACAGAGCATGATTGTAAGTTCACGGAAGTAGGGATACGAGTTGCACACTGGCGGTAGCATTGCGATTAGTATATTTATCATATGTATGTTATTCTTACCTTAAAATTACGTGTGGATACCATGCTGTGATGGTTGTTATATGTTTCAGGATGGATTCCCCTGGCGCCTGAGACATAATCGGTGTTGCGAGCCTCACAAATCTGTCTGCGATCTGAGATACGCAAACGTAAACGAAATGTGGCGGGCAGCGTTGCTGAACACTTTTTGCCAGTGTCCACGTGCAGCCGCGACTGTCCCAGTAAACGATTCCACCGTCAGTGAAGCTGTTGAATTGTATAAAAGTTTAATGGGTAATCTTTAGGACGCTGTATTATCTCGTGAAGTTTAATTCCAATCTCGAAGTCAGTTTTGCCGATTACAGGCCTTTTTGTAACGCCTAACTAATAAATTTCGTGACATGCCCTGTTGGTAAAGCTCTGTCCGCCCCCAGTAGCTCAATAGTCAGTGCGACAGAATGTCAGTCCTAAGGGCCTGAGTTCAATTCTCGGTTGAGTCGAGCACTTTCTCCCCTCAGGACTCGGTGTAGTGTTGTCCTAATCATCATCATTTCATCCCCATAGACGCGCAAGTCACCGAAGTGGTGTCAAATCGAAAGACTTGCACCCAGCGAACGGTCTACCCGACGAGAGGCCCTAGTCACATGACATTTACATTTAGTGAAGCTCCCTCAGTGTTGTCCGAAGTACAAAGATTGCAGGATGAGGTTGTAGTCTTACGACAGCAAACGTTACTTTAAATTGCGGGATGAGGAGCAGGGTATTGTAGTTAATATTGGTGAACGCAGACACGAACAAGAAATTAGCAGCCCTTTCTGTAAGTTGCCGAACCCACTGATGGCCATTCTTTAAGAACGGCCGCTTGATTAGAATAATTGTGGAAGCATTGGAGGGTGGAGATACGTTGTGGCACTTCTGGAAGCCGCTGTTACGGGAATGCTTGGGTACTCGTCGAAGGAAGGATTTAATATACCAAGCAGTATACCGGTTACAAGGATGAGCCTTTGGTTCGTTATGTTAATGAAATGCGTCTCGGCCTATTAGCATTGTGAGTTCAGATCTCTGCAGAACAGATGATGGCAAATATTTTAGAAGGTATGGGAGCAGAGGAAGTCCTTGATATTGTTTAGTGAAAAACTCGTGTTATTTGCCAATTTAGACAAACGTTTCGATGGAATCGAGAATATTTGTTAAAGTGAAACAGAGGGAACTAGAGACGAGCAGTGTCCGGGAAATGGAAAATAAGATGTGTGAAGTCAGAGCAAGTCACTCACATCCCGATACTAGGGCTGTGTGCTACCGTTACGGGAAGCCTGGACACTTTGCCAGGAATTTTGCGCTATCTAAAGGTAGACAAATGAACAGCTAACGCCAGAAGAAAGTGGCACGTTCTACGTTATCAGGATGCCCCCGACAGTTTGTCCTAGAGTGTGTGCCGTGAGTGATAGGCGGCTGCCCTAAGCGTGTGCAGTTTTAGGAAATTCGCCTGTAAGCGCTCTGCTGGATTCAGAAACAAACGGCTCCTGCTGGACTGCGCCTAGTATAAACGTTATAAATAGTTGGTTAACTTCTCGGAGCTAGATGTGATTGATCTGCCTTCTAAGGTGGCGGATTCGCAACCCCTCAATATCGTTGACTAGGCTGGATTCAAATTGAGCATCCAGAGTTTCTTGTGGCTACGAATGAATTTTGCTGTTAAAATTGGGCTGTGAAGCTTATTCTAGTTCGTGATTTTTAGCATTTGACCCAGTGCTTGGTTGATTCTCTTGCCCGACGTTATTATTTTAAATCTAGTCTAGAAGACAAAAAATATGGTTCAATTGGCTCTGAGCACTATGGGACTTAACATCTATGGTCATCATTCCCCTAGAACTTAGAACTACTTAAACCTAACTAACATAAGGACATCACACACATCCATGTCCGAGGCAGGATTCGAACCTGCGACTGTAGAGGACCCAGTCATCACGAGGCAGAGAAAATCCCTGACCCCGCTGGGAATCGAACCCGGGAACCCGGGCGCGTGAAGCGAGGACGCTACCGCACGACCACGAGCTGCGGACAATCCAGTGAGTTTTGCTTTTTGTGTCCATAACATTTTCACGAAGGTATGTAGAGCTAGTGCGCGGGCAAGGATCAGTGTGAGACACTTACACGAAGGTCAGGCTCCACAATTAATGGTAGTGTAGGACTGATTTCTGGAAGTGTTAACTGAGGTCGGGAGTAACTAGTTACCTTGATCCAGCTCGCGGATGGGCACCCAGTGCCTCAGACTCCCTACCGGTCTTCACCTCCTAAAATGCAACAATTGCGTAAAGTCATCGAACAATTGCTTGGTGACGATGTCATCCGTCCTTCTGCCGCACCTTGTGCTGCATGTACTCTTCTAGATCCTAATCCTGATAGGGAGAGTATAAATCTGTAGTTGATTAAAGGGCATTAAATCACTAAGTTGGCCTCCATTCTAGTCCACTTCCGGAGTTACACGACCGCTTTTCTTGGATTTCAGGTGACAAGGCTTTTATGTTTGTGGACTTAATCCAGGTCAAGTCCCTTTAGTAGAAAAGTCTAAGCCTGTAAGGGCGTTCAGTACCGACTACCACCATATTGAATTTAATAGCGTCCCCTTTTGGTCAGCCATAGGGACAGCAGTCGTCTTGCCTCTATTGGATTCGACCTGGGGGGACTGTAAGTTCGTATTTCTTTACAATTACTTAGACGACGCTGTCATGTATAGTGCAAGTTTCGCGGAGCATCTTGGCCACATCTGCCACCTGTTCTGGCAGCTGTGGGAAGTGCATCTGACCGTTAAATAAACTAATGTAACCTTAGTCAAAGACGAAATATCCATTTTGGGACACATCGTGTCTCGAAAAGGGATCGCCATTGAACACGGCCAGCCCAGAGCATTTACTCGTTTTTGGTCCCAAAAGATAAGGAGGCAATTGCCCCTTTTACAGGCGTAGTGAATTTCTTCCCGAAGTTCATACCGAATTTCCCGCAGACAGCCGCTCTTATTAACCAGTTACCTAGCAATGGCGAATTATTTGTATAAGTTGAACTTCAACAAGCTGCCTCTGAGGCATTAAAATTGACAGTAAGCACAGTCCCAGTATTAGGGATCCCTGCATTTAGTTGCCTGTTTATCATTCAGAATTGACACTTACAATATTGTGGTGGGTGCCGTCCTATTTCAGGCCTCACACATGTTGTCGCCAGATCAAATGCTCTGTGTACGAACTAGATGCGTTGGTCGTGATGTTCGTACTAGGGATACATAAGTTTTATATGTCACTTCGTGAGTTTCGCTTGAAAACCGACAACCAGACTGGGTATTGACTGGGTATAGTCTCGACGACGCTAGCCTGGATAAATAGCACAAATTACAGTAAGGCTCTCCACGTTCAGCCGGCCGGGATGACCGAGCGGTTCTAGGCGCTACAGTCTGGAACCGCGCGACCGCTACGCAGGTTCGAATCCTGCCTCGGGCATGGATGTGTGTGATGTCCTTACGTTAGTTAGGTTTAAGTAATTCTAAGTTCTATGGGACTGATAACCTCAGAAGTTAAGTCCCATTGTGCTCGGAGCCATTTGAGCCACTTTTTTCTCCGTGTTCCAGTTAGATTTTTGCTGTATTTGGCAGCACATAATAGCCGGTGGGTTGAATTGAATTTTTCAAATGGACGATGTGCTTGTGGAGAAGAAGGCTAATTTGAAGCTTGTATGCGACACGAGAGTCCTGACAGAAAATCTGTCCGTGTTTACCAGTCTTAAAATAAAACAGCAAAAAGACCCCGAACTGCAATCCGTTTACGATATGTTGAAAGCTGGTGGACTACTCCAGGATATTCCATGGAAAAGAATTTCTTGTGTTTCCGATCCATCTGACCAGACACTTCATGACGATAATGGCAGTGAAAAGGAAAACGACGTAGAGAAGACCGAAACTTTAAATATCTTGTTCCAAAACTGTTTCATGAAGAACGGTCCCATTCTAGCGCCTCTTTTAAATCGTCGCTCAAATGACAAAATGGCTTACGTCGAAGAGCAACTAAAATCGCTCAACAGAGAGAAGACCATTAGACCTGACGGGATGTCAATACGAAAGAAATAGCTCCTCACCTAGTGGCAGTATACCACACGTCTTTGGAGTAGTAAAACATTCCCGATGATTGAAAAAAAAAAGCACAGATCATTCCTGTTTTCTAAGAGAGGCGTCGAACAAACGCAAAAAATTGTAGGTGTGTATCTCTGACAAAGGTCAATTGTAGAATTGTGTACCATGTTTCACAGTCGGTTATTATATCTGAAGGATGCAAATCGCTCTTTAGGAACCCACATAGATTCCGAAAACAACGATCTTGTGAAACCCATCTCGTTGTTCGGCCACGAAACCCAGAATGCAGTAGATACAGGTGCCCAGGTAGATACCCCCAACGTAAGTAATAGGAGCGTATGGAATACCAGTCCAACTGTGTGACTGGACAAAAGTTTCTGGCAAGCAAAACATAGCATATCATTCTGAACGGGGAGAAGTCTTAAGGAGTGAAAGTAACTTCGGACATAACCCAGCGCAGGACAACGACTTTTCACAATATATATAAAGGTTGTCGGAATTTCCATGAGGCTTTTCGTGGATGACGCTGATGTATACACAGATGTCACGATGGTAGAAAATTGTAGTGGGATGCAGGAAGACCGGCAGACGATCAACGCTTGGTGCAGGGTTTGGCAGTTGACACAGAAGATAGACAAATGTAACGGTTTGTGAATACGTGAACAGAATAACCCTTTATTGTATGATTACACAGTTGCGGAATAATCACTGGAAGCAGTCACTTCCATAACACAGAAATGAGAATGCTTACAGAGCGATCTGCGGTAGAACAAACATATAAAATTAATCCCAAGTAACGCAGTAGCCATATTGAGGTTCATTGGAATAATCCTTTGGAAGTGTAGTCCATCAAAAATGGAACTAACTCACAAAACACTCGTTCGACCAGTACTTCGATATTGCACGTATGCGATGCGTAACAGACAGGAGCTATAGCAGAAATAGAATAGATCCAAACAGGAGCAGCACTTTTCGTAACAGATTAATTTAGAAAGTATGAAAGCGTCAAAGAAATTATCAACATATCTTAGCGGCAAATGTTGTAAGAGAGGTGTTCTGTATCACGTTGAGGATTGTTGTTGACGTTTCGAGAGTGCACTCCCTACGAGGGTTAACGAACATATTGCCTAATCCTAAGCATACCTAGTGAACGGACCATAAAAAATAGATATATTGGAGTCCCTTAGATACTTACCGGCAATTGTTCTTCCCGCGAACTGTTCACGGCTGGAAAAGGGGAGCGGGATGTGGTACACAAACTACGCCTCGCCGCACACCGCTTGCGAAGTATAGGCATCGATGTAGGTGCTTGCTCCTCTTCCTGCAATAACTTTTCACCAAGGTTTAATGAATTTAATTATGTCATCCCTGTGAGCAGCAATTATTTTACTACGCCGGTTCACATGAAAATTTCCATTCAAACGCATATGAAACTTCTCAGACTCAAATTCATTCGTTAAATATGACACATTACTAACCGAATTCAAGGAAAACGTATCTGCACTTTCTTTTCCAGAATTAAACTTCTCGCCAGCCCGGAAACGGTTTTGCAACTACCCCAATATTCTTTGAAAAAGGCTTCGTTACAAAGTGCTGTAGTATCATACTGGTCAGTAACAATCATACCCCATGTTATAGCTTCTCCCAAGATTTTCGACGTAGTAAAAAGCAAATAAGCAAATCCTTGTCACTCAGTTTATAAATCAGGCTACACATTTTCAGAATTGTTCCTAAACTCTCTTGGATGCACTTTCCCCGACGGATCAAATATAAAAGTCTCGAAAATTCCGTCACCAAATTACAACCCACACTGCTAGTACCAGTTGTAATATTGTGCTTGACTTTAGAAAACCTGTTATCATGCTCATGTAATTTACTTTTTACTGACTCAACTTGATTAGTCAACTAATACGTATTAGATTCCACCACTACCACACGATCTGACACACACACACAGATGTTAAGCAATATGCACCTTTGGCTTAATTTGACTGTCCAAAGCCTTGTGGTCATTTTCACAGATAAACTTCACAGCAGCAACTTTCTGCTCTGTTTTATGTAGATCGTCTTTTACTTTATCTGTTCTTTACTTGCTTCCAACAGACACGTTTTTTAGAGTCTCTGTTCACTGACTTTTAACAAGTAAGTAACGTCTCTTGCTATATAAATTTCAGAGCCTCTGTCCGTTGCACACATTGTGGATGATGATCTGCGACACATGCCACTGTCTCGTTCAAATGTAGTCAGCGCTCTTCGTTGTGTGGGTGATGTTTGCTATCCTCTTTCTCTCGTAAACATCTGGTCCTCATTCCATCAATCTCCTTATTCTCTTTCTCGTCCACTTACCACACCGTATCTGACTTACTAAGCTGTATCGAATTCCCTCAGAATTACTTGCGACCTCAATTTCGACCTATAACCGCGTTTTTAATTGCCAGCGGATTATACACCATGAAAAGTGGTACTTTCATGCTTCGTCAACTGAAAAACACCCACTTATCTTTCAAGGAATTTCCATTCATCTACCGCCACTCCTACCCCGTTAGAAAACAATCAGTGTTCCTCGACTGGATTAGTTGTGTTAAAATCAGTCACACTAATCGTATCTAAAAGGCGCATTAAAAGCTTTTCTACGATCAGGTTACTGAACTATTGAGTGAAAGAAAGTCTTCGGATGAAAATTCACTATATTGTCACTTCTTCTCTTCACTTTTATCTCCAAGTCTGTGCTACTTTGCAATCACCGTTTCATCATTCACGTGATATCATAGTAATAGCCGGCTTGTAGTACTGAACCGAACCTGTCATCGGAAAAGCTACAAACTAATATTTTATGTTGTCGAATGCTCACTCTGTACGTCGTAAATCGGCCAATTCGAATGTTCAGTTCTCAGTTACGACTTGCACAATACGCCATGTGCTTTTAAGTTATTGAATAAGTCATACTTCACACCAAGAATCCAGAATTCACCCTGCTGTATTCATTGTATACCCGTAAATTCTTTCCGATTATCAACGATCAGTTTTAACTCAAAATTTCGCAGAATTGCGGTACGTTTTCAGAGCTTCTAGTACACGCGTCGGACCAGAATGGCAGATGAGCCGGGAATGCTCTAGCCCACACAAAGCAATTCCTTAGCGCACAAAATACGAGCCAACATCCTCACTTCTGATTGGCTGAGATACGTTGTAGACAATCTGACACCAAAATTAAACTGCAGCATGTTTTACTGTTGACCAATCACAACAAAATATCTTCTCAGGGCAATTTATTGAACCAAAAGTATCGAAAACGAGCATACATCAATATAATCTCCATTTCAAAAAAATGGTTCAAATGGCTCTGAGCACTATGGGACTTAACAGCTATGGTCATCGGTCATCTAGAACTTAGAACTACTTAAACATAACTAACCTAAGGACATCACACAACACCCAAATCCCCATTTCACCTAACTGAATTATCGTAGCAAGTTTCATGTTTCCACATACAATAAACTAGCGAATTACGCATTACATAATTTACGTGCGGGATATGATTCACTCTTGCTGTCTACTAAGTTAGTAGGCATGACAAGATTCAGTTACAATAATACTCGGTATTCACACCTTCAGTCACACAAATAATTAGATATGTTAAATCAGCGATAAATTATGGAAGACGTAACACTAGTAACAAACGAGTACAATTTACAGATTACATTGATTTTACTGCTTATGCTTTTCATTGTCTATATGACAGCGACACCGTTTGGTCACGACCTAACTACCTGCAACTCGTAAGAGCCTAACGAGCACATCCGTCACGATAGAGAAGTCACTCATCTCTGCTTCAAGCTGCTTGCTATCATTGGCATGCCATAGGCTCTACGTAAAGGCGCTGTGCGTCAAGATGAAGCAAGGAAGATATAAGAAGTAGACAAGCACAGACTAACACAGCATTCTTCCCAAAAAGTAATCTACCAGCCTCATATATATTGTCTAAGTTGAGAAATAAAATAATAAGTACAGGATGTAAGAAATGGTACGGCACAAATTAAAGGACAAATTCCAGACACGTAGACGAAGAAATTACGTTGCACGAACATGGGTCTAGAAACACTTTGTTTCCATGTTACAACTCATTTTTTCCAACTCGTTGATCACGGGAACACATATTAACAGAACGCACCAAAACACCACAGGCAACTCTTTCTCACAGGAGATGTCCAATATTCCTTCCGTAAGCATTGATGCATGGATTGATACATGCCGTCATAGTGAATATCGGATGCGCTGATGTATCTTTGGAGCACTGCGTATGGTTTTCCAGGCTTCCATAATACGGGCATGGATGATGATGATGATGATGATGTTTGGTTTGTGGGGCGCCCAACCGCGCGGTCAGCAGTGCCCGTTCAAAGTCCCAATTTTTACATAGTCCAGTTTTTTCACAGTCCAATCTAGCCACTGTCACGAACGATGATGGGGACGATGAAATAATGAGGACAACACAAACACCTAGTCCCCGGTCAGAGAACATCCCCAACACGGCCGGGAATGGAACTCGGGACACCGTAATCCAGCTGCAGCAACGCTAGCCACTACAGCTCGAGCTGCGGACTACAGGCACAGAGACTTTAAACATCTTGTATTGGGGTTCCATACACAAGAGCTTTGAAATGCGACCACAAATAAGAGTCCAGAGGGTTGATGTCCGTAGGGCGTGGAGGCCAGGCAACTGGTCCACCTCTACCAAACCATCTCTCAGGGAATCTGTTATTTAGAAGCAGCTGGACATTAACCCTAAAATGAGGAGATGCTCCATCGTACAAAAAGCACATGTTCTATCTGACTTCTAAATTCACATCTGCTAACAGATCAGGGACAACATTATCTATAGATATATGATAACTTTGTTCGTTAAGCGTGGGTGGAAGAAAGTGAAGCCCTACTAAACAGTCACTAACAATTCCGCCCCAAATTTTGACATGAAATCTTTGTCGATGACAGCTTCAATAGTTTCGTGAGGATTGACGTCTGACCATGCATCCTGATAGTGTGTTTCCCATGATTAATTTGTTGGAGAAACTGAGTTGTAACATGGGAACAAAGTGTTTCATGTAACATAAATTCTTCGTCTCTCGTGGGGAATGACCTGCAATTTGTGCCGTTCATTTTTGTTACACTTAGTATAATCGTTTGAATATCATCAGAAAACGGAAGTGAACTATGAGAGTGATGGAAACGTTTGGTGTGGTGTTACAGATGGATTTTGACATCTGGTGAATCGATAAAGTCAGAAATGTGGAGGTTCCTGCAGAATCAGCGATGAAAGGAATTTTCGCAAAATACTGCTTGTAAGAGGGGACAGGATGTTAGGACTTACGTTCAGACAACAAATACTAACTTTCACCAAACTAGACGGAGCCGTAGAGGCTGATAACTGCATGGGATTGTTATACATGTTACAAATAATAGAATAACCTGTCATGAAGTGTTGGAACATGACAGGAAGACATGACCGGCAGCAGCGAAATCAGACAAAATACTGATGGCTAAAAAAAAAACCGGAGCGTAGGGCATCGAACAGTTACAATGGTTTACATCTCATCATTGTTCTTAACTTAACCGAAGAAAGAAATTTATCACAATACTGACACTTTCAGTGTTATCCTGATTTCTGTGTACGCATTGGCATCTTCAGAAACATATTTAAAAGTGTTATTTTTTTAGCTGTTGTGCTTGTGGTATTCGAGGGAATGTGTTGTTAGACACATAAATGTATGTATCAATGTTCTCGCTTAAATTAGAATCGTAGTGAAAGTGCTAGTATAGTAATTTTATATTTTATGAAGTGTAGTGCTGAAGACTATTTGAAGAAAATGAGAGGACAAGAACGGATAGGGACCGAATGGTAGCGGGTGGAAAATGAAAAAGGCTTGATTGCAAAGCTGACTATGATTTGTGGCAGGTTCTGACCATACTGATGGTAACCTTTTTCAGTATGGAATTAATTATTATGGGAATATTATTAATTACTATGGAATTATTAACAAGTTTACCAATGGTTCTTGGAATATACTACTTACATATTACTGAAGCGCACATTCACCCTGCCGCGCTGTTCCGGCCAGTATACCTACAACAGTAAAAGACTACACCTCACTATGCTTAAAGAAATAGAAAGTTGTGGAAAATGCATCATAAGTCAAGGGTATGATTAGGACACTGAAAATAGATTTCGCACTGAGGACCCTCAAGTACGATATTAGATTACGTGGTCAACCTATCTTAAAATTCTGTCCAAGGACAGCCATTATCTGTGACGTCAACAGTAATTTCAGTGAACTGGTTGCATGCAGGTATCAATATTTCCGCACGTTCCTGTACAGGAAAAAGGATTTCAGAATTTTACTGCAGGCTTCTACGAGTAATACGATATTTCTTACGTTGATCCAACTATATTATGATGTGTCCATGTCATCTAATAGTAGTTTCGTTAAACTGGTTGTATGAAGGCAAAGAGATGTCAACTAGTTTCTGTATAGCAAAGAGGAATGCAATATGTTACTGCAGACTTCTACGAATAACTCCTACTTTGTTCGTAGATCCAATTATGCTGTGTACTGGTAACGTAGCTTGCAGTAGGGCACGGTGAAGTTCATTCTTACCTTTGTGTTTACGTGCTAATTATTGCAAGCATGCCAACTATGTGCAAGCACAGCGAGAGGGTAGTAAATTCCAGCGTCTGTTCTGTCAACCACCTTAAGCTTCAATTAGCAGAAGACGGCGCTGCTCTCGAGGCAGTACAGTACTATGCTAGTGAGTCATGCGAGACGAGAAGATATTATGAAACGGTGAGAGAGAATTTAATTTGTTCAACCGGTTTGAGGCACTTAAACTCCTTTTCCAGAAGGCTGTGCGGATAAACATACCACTCTTAAGTAGAAGGTAGGCAATAATACTAAAGTTAGGGAGGAAAAGTTTTAAAAACATTAAACGTAAGAAATGATACATACAACTACCGCATTATTTGCGCGTGTCAGTAATAAGATGCACACAGCCTATTGCTGTTGTCCTAAAAATGCAATAGCAATAAGAAATGCAATAATGAATCATTGCATTATTTGCGCGTGTCAGTAATAAGATGCATACAGCCTATTGCTGTTGTCCTAAAAAATGCAATAGCAATAAGAAATGCAATAATGAATCAACTAGCGCAACAAAATCTCGTAAATGCTTATCTCGGGCCTACAGTGACTGTACAAAAATTGTATAAAGTAACCGAAAAACAAGTGCAGACATCATGCCCGAACTAGAGCTAGGCGGCTAACGATATAGATACCTCGAGGTTGGTCTCAGCGAGGGGGTAAGAACACAGTAATAAAATAAAATAAAATCTTACACAACTGTAGTTGACATAAGGCATAAATAAAATTGTTAGTGTACGTAGGCAACGTAATAAGTAACACACAAAAACGTAATACCAAGGGCAAGTGGCGCTATGAATGGGATATTTGGGAAGTAATCTCCAAACAACAGTAGTGAGATCAGTAACGTGCTACCAGGGAACCTGTCAGCATAAACTTTCATTGTCAGATAATCACACCTGCTGTACTTATTTCATACAACTTATGTGAATGTCGCTAGTTGTATTTACTTCACGAAGCGTATTTAGGACTACATGCCCGAAGTACTTAATCCACTGTAACAAAAGTGTACAATCATTTCCACGTTTACTTTCTCTTGCAGTTCCTTTTGACCCTTTTGGCTACTGACGGGGAACTGCTTTCTATTTACTCCCGTTATGCATCTCGCCCCCTTGGTGCATCTCGAGGGCTGTTTGCGCGGCGATATTTCCTGCTACCACGCTAATGATAACTCTATCCCAGTTCAGAGACGTGTTCTAAAACTTGAAGTATCACACAATTATTGTAAATGTCGCTAGCTATAATTTTTTAGTGAAAAGTATTTGCGACCTGCATATATTCCAGTATTAGTTGCTTCATTATAATATGGTTGTGTCCACACTTATGTTCCTCTGTAGTCACTTTTCGACACTTAATAATAGCCAATGACTGAGAATTGTCTCTCCATTTACTCCACTTACAAGTTGCAGTCCCGCGGTGCACTCCATTTACTCCAGTTACAGTTCCGGCCCCAAGGTGCACTGACTCCCTGCTAGCAATTTACTGACCCCACTAAAGCTGTGAAGATATCAATTCCCTAATTTCCCATCCACAGCACCTCTTGTCGTTGGTGTTAAACTATTTTATTTATCATTGCGTTTTTATGTATTACTCATTACGCAGCTTATGTGCACTTACATTTTGTGTATGCCTTATGACAACTGAAGTTGTGTTAGGTTTTGTTTTATTATTTTAGTGTACTTTTCACCCACGCTGAGAGCAGTCTCATTTGCTGATTAGCTCCAGTTCTGGCGAGATAACTGTACTTGTTATTTGGTTCTTTATGCTGCTTTTTGCAGGCACTGTGAACCCAATGTAAGGATTTACGAGTTTTTGTTGCGTAAATGGATTCATTATTGTATTACTTATGGCTCTTGTATTTTTCAGGACCACAGAAATTCTGCATGCATATAGTTGACACTTGCAAATAATGCGGTAGTTACCATTTTTTATATTTGAATTTTTAAAATTGTTAAACTATTCATTCTTAATTATAATATTCTTATCTAACTTCTTGTGGTATATTTTTCTGTACAGCCTTCTGCAGAACGTTACTAAGTGCCCGAACTGGTTAAGGAAATTAAATTCCTTGTTATGCAGTTGGTTACGGATTATTTCGATGTATACAATTACAGTTGCTAAATATAAATAAAATACTAAAATTAAAGGAGAATTCGGTATACCGTTCAAAAAGTAAAATGATGCATGATGTAACCCAGAAGAAGCTGGATTGCTGTTAGTTCGGACGTATACAAGCGAAAACCATGATATTTGAAAAGTTTAGGAAAACCTTTGATGAAGTCAGAGGGTAAATTCTGTAGACCAAAACATAGACTGCAATACATCCGATAAGTAATGGAGGACTTAGATTGAAGTTGCTACTATAAGATCAAAAGGTAAGCACAGAAGAGGAATTCATGGCGGGCCACGTCACACCATTCAGTAGACCGACGGTTAAAAAAATATGATCGTGACGTAAATTTTAAGAGGTAAAGCGGCTTTACTACGACAGAATTAGACTCAAACAGTACGAAACAAAAGTAAACTAATGCTAAAAATGCTAATCAAGAAAGTGACACAGAGCATAATTCAAATTCACCACCGTCATTGTTTGATAAGAAGACAAAGAGCAATGAAGAAACATCTAAAGAGTGTGAGAGAAGAGGCAAAGGTACAAACAAATTGTGTGCGAAGTTGTATGTGACCAGATGAGTCTGCCCTCCTCAATAAAGAATGGAAGATCATGCGTTGCGTGTTTTATTTCATATTACCGCTGACGTATGGAGAAGACGGACAAAAGCTTAACAAACTTGTGAAGAGGAATACATTTGGAACTGAGGAATATCTAGTAAATGCACCATATAAATTACAAGATCGTTTAGCTAACGTAACTGGGGTATCGCCTACAAAAATAACCAGAGATATTATACCGTCATAGAAGACCTCAACAGTGAGAGGGAGCACAACCTAGTGCAATATTGAAAAAGCAGTGAAACGGCCCTCAGTACATGTATAGCAAGGGAACAGGTGAGAGAAGAAATAAAGCACATAATCAGGAAGAATGCTCTCATTATTAAACGAAAGATTTTTTTGTTTTATTTGAATGACGGTAAATGACTTATCATGCAAATAAAATATGACATTAAATCTTGTAACTGTGAGCATGCGGCACCTTTACGTTCTTTATTTCAGTATCAGCATCTTTTCCACATTTCATTCCACACCAGAACCGTTTGCAGCAGATTTTTTCCCACTGCCACATCTTTACATTTTTGATGTCAGACTTCGTTTACCACATTTTTGAGCCCCACTGCTGAGTATTCGGGTTTTGGCTAGAAGGAAATCCTCCATTCAGAGGTTTGCCCACAATTAAGGTTTTTTTTTTTTTTAAACTTAGTAAGAGATGCAGCTAGGTGTCCATGAATCTAAAACGGATTTACATGCGATCTAGGTATTCTCAACATTCGTGTTACGTGATCAAAAACAGATGCTTTTCATCGTCGCTAATAAGCTGCAAACAATAGGGAAGTCTTATTGACAAACTTTAATCCTTTGTTTACACTAGTTTAAGTAGAATATTATAAAACACCCACTTATTGTTGAAGCTGCTTTCCATGTCAGTACTTTTCTACTTCGTTACGACCTGACAGTAAGAGACACCATGCCTCCAAGCAAACTCAGTGATGCAGGAATATACCAGTGCCTGTGAAACACCCTACCAAAACTATTTCGTAGGAAAATCGTGCAGGATTATCAGACCCATGAACCCATAACAACTCTTAACAGTGAAGAGTGAAGCTCATGCTTTACTATCCAAAATATTTAATAATCTCTACGCAATAAAGCTTGAAAATTATGTGTATATTCCGAGGCACAGCAGTACTGTTCACTGAAAGTAATACAACAAGAAGTAAGCTGATGAAAAAACACTGATAAAGTACCACACATCACGTTTCAGCTCTCCTTTATCTACAATAAATGATCTAATGAAAAAATAGGACAAAGCAAACACACGCACTACATAGGAGCCAACACAGAGCAGTCAACGATAGTAGACACCACATGGTTAGCTTCGATATCCACCTTTTACAGCAGTTCACTACGCTCATCAAAGGGATAATTGAGACAGACAAATATAGAGGGCAGCTAGGATAGTAAATCATGGAAGAGATGAAACTCTGGTGGAAGCGGAGTGCACATAAAGAGGCTACTTTCAAGAAACAAAATAATCCTACAATTGAATATGATTCCAGTCACCAATACCAATCATTGAATATGCTGTCATGCCTCGACTCACGCCCCGTCCTCACAGCCTTAATTCCACCAGTACCTCGTCTCCTACCTTCCAAACTTCACAGAAGCTCTCCTGCAAACCTTGCAGAACTATCACTCCTGGAAGAAAGGATATTGCGGAGACATGGCTTAGTCACAGCCTGGAGGATGTTTCTATAAAGAAATTTTCACTCTACAGCGGAGTATGCGCTGATATGAAACTTCCTGGCTGACTGAAACGGTGTGCCGGGCCGAGACTCGAACTCGGACCTTTGCCATTCGCGGGCAAGTGCTCTACCAACTGAGCTACCCAAGCATGACTCAGGCCCCGTCCTCAGCCTTAATTCCGCCAGTACCTCGTCTCCTACCTTCCAAACCTCACAGAAGCTCTCCTGCGAACCTTGCAGAACTAGCACTCCTGGAAGAAAGGATATTGCGGGGACATGGCTTAGCCACAGCCTGAGGGATGTATCTAGAATGAAATTTTCACTCTACAGCGGAGTGTGCGCTGATATGAAACTTCCTGGCAGATTAAAACGGTGTGCCGGACGGAGACTCGAACTCGGGACCTTTGCCTTTCGCTGGCAAGTGCTCTACCAACTGAGCTACCCAAGCACGACTCACACCCCGTCCTCACAGCCTTAATTCCCCCATGTCTCCGCAATATCCTTTCTACCAGTAGTATTAGTTCTGCAAGGTTCGCAGGAGAGCTTCTCTGAAGTTTGGAAGGTAGGAGACGAGGTACTAGCGGAATTAAGGCTGTGAGGACGGGGCGTGAGTCGTGCTTGGGTAGCTCAGTTGGTAGAGCACTTGCCCGCGAAAGGCAAAGGTCCCGAGTTCGAGTCTCTGTCCGGCACACCGTTTTAATCTGCCAGGAAGTTTCATATCAGCGCGCACTCCGCTGCAGAGTGAAAATTTCTTTCTGGTAAAAATCCCTTTTGTGGGTTTCTCTAGTGAACGGCTCACGAATTAATGGAGTCTCCATAAGCATCTTAAAGACCACGTTAATTACGAAAAGAACCAATCGATGTGCCCCCCTTGCCTAAGCAGGTGAGTGTAATTATTGATATTTTGATTTATGACCTTATAGCGTACGATAGTAACATTAAGACGTTCCTGTCTGTGGGTATACAAATGGTTCGTAGCCCAAGGGTAATCCTAATCATTTGAGCCTATCACTATATAATAGAACACGGGGTATGATCCACGGAAAATCCCGTTTTTATTCGTGGAGTTTACGTAGCGCGTGGTGTCGCATGTTTACCAATTTATCGTGTGGCTTTTATTGTCGGAAGTCACTGAAGGGGAGATTCTGTTCGCCTTCAATGCAGCTCTTTTCATTTAAGCAGTGAGGCTGCATCTTAAAGAGAACTGAAATCTGTCGGGAAAGAAAGGTGGGGGTGGGGGATGAATGTAGCGAGGCATTTAGTAAGGAACCAACATCGACATTCGCCTAAAATGAAAATGGGAAACCCTAGAAAACTAATGTCTTGGTTGGCTCTGGAGTCGGGAAGTGGGTTGGTACGAATTAACATCGCCTCCCGTGTCCTCGGGTCGCTATCTCAGCGCCTCAGCACGCAAATCCATCCCGGTCGTTGGAGAATTTTGAAAAAAACTGCTTGTGACACATTATTTAGAAATAAAATAAAATCGATCACAGCAATAGAAGGAATTTTGATATAGCACGTTTTTCCTTTAACTGTGCGGGTCTAGTCATTTGATAGTGCACCAATGTATGCGAACTGTTAGATTCTTGGCTTCAATTAATAAAGCATTACAAGAACGTAAATAATTTTTTGAGGGGGTGGGGATGCAGGCAGTAGTCGGTTAGGACGAATCCAAGCTGCCCATCTTAAAATAATCTTTTACCTACGATCGAATTGTAGAATATGCTACCATCACATACCCCTTCCGCTCTACACAAATCCCACCCCAGTCTTCCATATCGTAAGTGGTTTTAATAACAGAGTACCGTCCGAGCGAACAGACTGGAAGATATTTGACCATTTGGGCTACGAGTGATAGAATTTTGAGCAGCTTCTTTAAACAAATACAACAATCAACGTTTGGGCGAAATTTCTATTGATCAATGTGATATGTGGGCGACACAGGCAAATTCAAGTGCATTTTATGCACTGATTTTAATGTAATGTTATTTCTAATGCTGTTTATCGCTCCGCTGCCTTGTGGAACACTGAATTATGGCGACCTCAAAGTTCTACAACTCTCCAAATAACGACTGCTGTGCTGTCATTAAACAGCTGAAGATAGGTTGTAACCTCCCAACAGTTAAAAAATAAGTATAACATTCACATTTAGTGTAACCTCCCAACAGTAAAGATAATTATATATCATTGACATTCAGTGTAACCTCGCATCCGAAAAAATATGTGTAACATTCCATAACCTCGCAGTAGTTTATTATTCTGTAACCTCGCAATAATAACGTGACTAATCTCTCAATAAAATTGTGGCTCACATATAATCTTTCAATAATTACCTGACTGTGAATCTAAAGTGGTAAATTTGGACGTCAGCAGTGCTGCGTCATGGCCCTGAAAGATCATTTCAAATAAATTGAAAATTCTTACCTCAATGAAGCCGCCAGATAACGCGTATATGTCTGCTCCTATAAGCATTTTATAAAGAGAAACAGCTGATTTTTCCTTACGATAGTCTGGATGACCATGGATTGGAGAAATTAGCAAATTCCTTAAATTCAGATGAATGACAGTCAAAAAGTCAATGATATTAAAAAGATTATTATTAAAAGATTTATTTGGAACATTTACATGGGACTTGATATAACAATAACACAAATTTAGTTTAACAAACTGCATATGGGCTTGGCTGCTTTTACCTTATATTACATCGCTCAGGCACCGCCATCGCTCCCTACGACCGGTCCAGCCAACTCCATACACACGACTGATAGCTACTACTTACTCCTACTGCAACTGCTCTTACTGCAGGCAACACTGCTCTCTCGTCTGAGATCCTGTTATAGCTTACGTATCGCAGGCAGCACCTGAGCAATCCATCGAAATTACATTTGCTCGAGTGTGCTAGAAATTAATTACTTATTCATGGACCATGTACAGAACCCTCCATTGGGGGAGGGGGGGGGGGGGCAAAATTTGGCAGCGATGGTGAGTCAATTGGACTTGCCATGAGCAACAAGTTTTTCTATAACCTATTTACTTTACTAAGTCACAGAGTATATACATATATATATATATAATATAATTTATAAATAATATAAGTACAGAACATATGTAAGGTGGCAGGAACTATGCCCCTTACATGAAGTCATTTAAGATCACCTAACTCACGTTGAGCGAACAGTAGGGCTGAACAAAATGACTGACAAGGCACAATGCATCTTGTAGAGGGTATAGTATGGATGTAGTGGAATGATTAATGTTGGGTGATGGTTTTAAAGTAATTCACATGACATGAAAACCTTGTGGAAACAAGTCGATTTACTGGACGCTAGTTTACCCCAGGGAAGTATTTAGAGTTGACCGTGGCCCGCCGGGGGAGTGGTTCAAATGGCTCTGAGCACTATGGGACTCAACATCTTAGGTCATAAGTCCCCTAGAACTTAGAACTACGTAAACCTAACCAACCTAAGGACATCACACACACCCATGCCCGAGGCAGGATTCGAACCTGTGACCATAGCAGTCCCGCGGTTCCGGACTGCAGCGCCAGAACCGCTAGACCACCGTGGCCAGCAGGGGGGAGTGGCTAAGGGAAGTGACAATAGGCAGCTTAGGGCGGCTCAAGCTCTGAGAAAGTGGTAATGGTGCATGGCCTCCAGCTGCCTTAAGATGAGTGACAGTGAGTGGGTGGTTGAACCCGACTCCATGCTGGTGTACTGGGAAACAAACAGAGATCTTGTACGCCTGTTGATAAATGTCCGTTGTCCCATTTTCTGTGAGACATGCGAGAAAGCCGTGCAAAGCTATGGTGGAGCGGTCAACAGAGGTCAAAATATGCTTGTTTGTGACTATAGCAACTTCACACTGAATTCACGGTCCGCAGAGTCTGAAGTAAATCAGGTGAAGAGCGACAGAATGAAATACGCTGGCCTCCGATGGGAACGTAGGACCAAGGAATTTGAAGTACTCTCCTGGGAGTCAGAATTCCGGAAAACTTGGTGTTTGTGCAGATGCTAACTTTGATGGGTGGCCTGGGGGAGCTAAATAGAAGAAGTTGAGAGGAAGGTAAATTTTGTGGGAGTTTGTTCACTTCCTAGAGCAGGCACTGGTCGGCGCTGGGAAGCGACGCATAATTAACGCAACTTGCACTGCAATTGGCGTAAGTGATTTTGCTGGAGGGGAAACCGAGGCAAAGAGTAGACTGGCAGAAATCTCAGTAGAGGTCTTCCGTTCCCAGTTTGCCTAGAGTGCGGATGTGGCATTCTTTACTCAAATTGCCTGAGAAAGAGTGAGCATCTCTGCAGTTTAGGACTTTGCAAATAGAACGATTGAGCTTGGAGATAGAAAGTTTTGGTTCAGCTATGAACTGAGCAAGATAGCTAGGAGTGAATAGACGAATGCAGCCTTGCAGCACCACGAGGTCGGCCGATGTCCACACAACGACGATGCTCCGCCACGCTGTATTTGGTGATATTGCTCCCCCTCTGGCCACTGATTAATTTGTTGGATCATGTCGGCAAAGTGTCAACGAGGGTTTCATGGGCCATATATTGTAGAATTCTTCTCGCATTTCGCATTACGCCTGGGTCAGTCGATAGGAATTACTTTTGATATATAGTGCATTACTCCACGCAAACACAATTTATTACCACTGCCAGTTAGGAGAGTCATGTAATGTGATGATTGCAGGTCGCGAGTTAAAATAAATCTGTGCTAATCGACTGCATCTGTTTTCAATCAAGTAGTAGCAATCCCAAGAAACTTTCTTAATTAATTTTATGTTCAACATTTGCATCTGGTGTTCAATAGCTGAATAAAACATCAATATCCACCCCTTTTTAATTAAAAGGTATCACTCCTGAATCAATTAATGTCAACACTGACACCGCAGATCTATCAGGAGTCACAGGGCCTTATTACTTTCTTTGCGTTATCCGACATTGCGGCAGTTTTGCACTCTCTGTTGATCTGTTAGTCAATTACCTGGGGTCAACACACACCAAAACCAGATAAGTGACGGGTGGGGTGTTACACATATAAAGAAATGAAATAGAGTGCACATGCACTGAGAACTGAACATAATAAGAAATGACAATGTGTATACGCAATGAGTACAGAACATATTAAGGAATGACATAAAGCGCTCAAACACTGAGTACAGAACATATTAAAAATTGACAAAGTGTATACGTGATGAGTACAGAACATACTAAGAAATGTACAAGTCTTAACCATTTTACAAGAATTTGTACATATTGAGAAATGAAATAAAGTGCACATGCACTGTATAAGTCTTTATTATTTTACAAGAATTTAAACATATTGCGAAATGTAGAAGTTTTTGGCACCTTTACATGAACTGATCACATTAATAGACGAGATAAAGTGCATACACACTGTAGAAGTCTTAAGCATTTTATAAGAACTAGGAAAGGAATGGGAAGGATAGCATCATGGTTGTAGCACAGTGAGCTGCACATAGCTGCACTAAAAGTCCATATCTTTCTACTGAAGCACGACACCAAATGAGACAATCTTAAGTTCTCTTCCCTGAAGTATTTATCTGTGTAGCAAAGACACTGAAATGTTTTATTAATATTGTATTATATCAATGTGGTAGTAAATTAGGTACTCCAAACAGTAGGTCCACAATAACACCTCCATCATTCAAGGTGGTGGACAGCTTGATATGTCAACACCACATTCTTGTAGAATCCATACTGTTACATCAACACAGAATTAGTGCTAAAACCAAATATAGTGCTCCATGATCATGAGGATGGACAGGACATACGGATATCACAGCAATTGGTGGTAATCAGGTCAGAAGGTGAAGGATACATTAAGTCTTATGCTATTCATCATTCAGACTTACACTAGTGTATCAACCGATTTGAATAATTATTGGCACTCATTGGCTAGTTACAAAGCATTTATGTAGTATGTATGGAGAATTCCATAACATCATTCATATGTCATATCATTGCAGTAATTATTGGCATAGCATTCATGAAGTACTACAAAATGCCATTCATAAGTCATCACATTGTAGTAATCATTGGCATAGCATTTATAGAGTATAACAAAATACTATTAAGAACTCATGTCATTGCAGTAATTATTGACACTCATTGGCCAGTTACAATACATTTATGTAGTATGTATGAAGTATTTGTACAGAAACCAGATGGCAGTTATAAGAGCTGAGGGGCACGAAAGGGAAGCAGTGGTTGGGAAGGGAGTGAGACAGGGTGGTAGCCTCTCCCAGGTGTTATTCAATCTGTATATTGAGCAAGCAGTAAGGGAAACAAAAGAAAAACTCGGAGTAGGTATTAAAATCCACAGAGAAGAAATAAAAACTTTGGGGTTCGCCGATGACATTGTAATTCTGTCAGAGACAGCAAAGGACTTGGAAGAGCAGTTGAATCGAATGGACAGTGTTTTGAAAGGAGGATAAAAGATGAACATCAACAAAAGCAAAACGAGAATAATGGAATGTAGTCGAATTAAGTCAGGTGATGCTGAGGGAATTAGATTAGGAAATGAGACACTTAAAGTAGTAAAGGAGTTTTACTATTTGGGGAGCAAATTAACTGATGATGGTCGAAGTAGAGAGGATATAAAATGTAGACTGGCATTGGCAAGGAAAGCGTTTCTGAAGAAGAGAAATTTGTTAACATCGAGTATAGATTTAAGTGTCAGAAAGTCGTTTCTGAAAGTATTTGTAAGGAGTGTAGCCATGTATGGAAGTGAAACGTGGACGATAAATAGTTTGGACACGAGGAGAATAGAAGCTTGCGAAATGTGCTGCTACAGAAGAATGCTGGAGATTAGATGGGTAGATCACATAACTAATGAGGAGGTATTGAATAGATTTGGGGAGAAGAGGAGTTTGTGGCACAACTTGACAAGAAGAAGGGACTGGTTGGTAGGACATGTTCTGAAGCACCAAGGGATCACAAATGTAGCATTGGAGGGCAGCATGGAGGGTAAAAATCGTAAAGGGAGACCAAGAGATGAATACACTAAGCAGATAGGAAGGATGTAGGTTGCAGTAAGTACTGGGAGATGAAGAGGCTTGCACATGGTAGAGTAGCATGGAGAGCTGCATCAAACCAGTCTCAGGACTGAAAACCACAACAACAACAACAATGGAGTATTACATAACATCATTCATAAGTCATCTCATTACAGTAATTATTGGCATAGCATTTCTGCAGTATTACAAAACATCATTCACAAGTCATCTTGTTACAGTAGTTATTAGCTTCATAAGTCATATCATTACAGTAATTATTGGCACCATAAGTCATCTCATTACAGTAATTATTGGCACTTGTTGGCCAGTTACAAAGCATTTGTGTAGTAATACAAAACATTATACAGTATTATTCAGAAGTCATAATTCAAAACAGTAGTTATTGCGTGTAGCATTAAGCTGCTAGTGTTTATATATGATATCATGCAAGGGACATAAGACATATTTAAAATGTAAGCCATTGGAACTAGTACTCAAGGTCTGTAGTGCAACAATACATAGACATAATGGAATCAATGCATCAGAAAAATTTGCATTGTATTTAGGACTAGAAATATGTATTAAACTGGTAGAGTTATTTAGATCTATACTGGTAATACTTGGGACAGGTAATAATAATTTATTTTCTGTGCTAGCAATGCATTGCGTTGCGATCTGTAGTCAATTTCTGGGGCATGAAAATATTTGATTTTGACTTATTGCTGGAAATAAGGATTATTAACGTCATTCATCATGAGTCAGCTGCAGCAAGGCTATGAAACAAGTACAGTATACGTGATCACATTCATGAATGATACACACAACTGGGTAAAAAGACCAGAACAGGTTTAATAACTAAGTGCTTATAGCATATTAATATCATGAAAGGCTTCTCCTGGAAAAAATACAAAGTGGACTGTTGAGCTGAGAGAACAAATGTATATTATGCTGAAAAGTAGTAAACTTCGAATTAACAGGTAATGAAACGTGTACTCAATATGTATGTACTCTAGCTGTCATTCCCAAAACATTCAGTCATTATACTATGCGACATATGACATACTGTCAAAAAGAACTGCAACAAATACTTAAATAACTACATAGCATCTCTTAACTAATAGTAAATATACAGACTTCATCATTATCCTCATCTGCAAAGAAAAACTTCGTTATTCATATTACTATATTCTTCATACGGGGGACACTGCAGGAACCTCCACGAAGATTGCGTTCACCACTCGAACAACAAGCAATCGGGCGTCCCCTGGAAACGACCTAGTCGGCCAATCCTGCAAACACCGGAGCACCAAAACCAAAGATGACAAAACAACTCTCCGAAGAGACTCAAAAAAGGCCTTTATCAAGACCATCACTAGTGACAACTTCCTGCAATATTGAAGGCTTATCTGTAAATAAAGAAATTTTATTATCTGACATGTGCAAACGAAAAAACTGTGATGTTTTAGTGTTACAAGAAACACACAGAGCACCAACTAGCCGTTGACCAAAAATACAGGGCATGAAATTAGTTCTTGAGAGACCACACGAAAGGTACAGAAGTGCTATATTTGTGAAACCGAACATAGACGTACGCTCCTGTGCTCCGGCCTGCGAAAAAAATATAGAATTTTAACTATTGAGCTACATTCATGTACTGTAACATCCGTGTACAAACCACCCAGTGCGAGGTTCAAATTTACAGAGCCTGGAAATTTCCATTCAAAAAACATTAAAGTTGTACTAGGAGATTTTGACTGTCACGGTCTCGCATGGGGTTATAAAGAGACAAATGACGATGGCGAAATGCTGGAGATCTGGGCAGACCAGGCTAAACTGAAACTGATACATGACCCAAAGTTGCCTGCATCATTTAACAGCGGAAGATGGAAACGAGGACATAATCCAGATAACATCATTGTCTCCGAAAAGGTATCCCTGCAAACTGTAAAGCAAATAGAGAACCCAATTCCAAGATCGCAACACAGAGCAATAACTTGCGGCATTACTGCAGTAATCAAATCAGATGTAATGCCCTTCAAGAGACGCTTCAATTTCAAAAAAGCTCATTGGGAACTTTTCACAGCGGACCTTCATAAGGAGATCTTGGAAATTAAACAAGAAATACAATCATACGAAACTTTTATAGACCTTGTCAAGAAAATCTCTCGACGGCGCATACCTAGAGGGTGCCGCACCCAGTATATCTCTGGACTCAATGGTAGCAGCAAGGAAGCTCTGAAAAAGTATGAAGAACTGTACAATAAGGACCCCCTCTCAGAGGAAACGATCCAGGCAGGTGAGGTAATGATGTTTGGTATCTCCGAAGCGAGAAAGGAAAAGTGGTGTAACCTCCTACAAGAGATGGACATGAAGCACAGCAGTAGGAAGGCATGGAAGCTGGTCAAAAGTCTCAACAACGACCCAACAGCACCACAAACAAATTACAGTGAAGTTACACCTGATCAGATAGCTTTCCAACTACTTATGAACGGAAAAACTAAAAGGAAGATCATGAATGGCAAAATTAAAAGAAAATTGAACGAGGAGATTAGCTTCCTAGCTCGCCCGTTCTTCATTCAGGAGTTACAAGATGCCATCAACGATGTGAAAAACACTAAGGCCACTGGCCTCGACGATCTGAGTTCTGAGCAAATTAAACATTTTGGACCGGGAGTACAAGCATGGATCCTAGAGCTAATGAATAACTGTATCACAACAATGCAAATTCCTAAACTGTGGAGGAAAGCTCGGGTTATTGCGTTATTAAAACCAGGGAAAGACCCAGCTGAAGCTAAAAATTTCCGGCCTGTCTCACTGCTTTGTCATTTATTTAAAGTGCTGGAGCGAATGATCCTCAAACGCATAGCTGATTATGTGGACAAAGCCCTCATTAACGCACAAGCTGGATTTCGACCAGGAAAATCATGCTGTGGGCAAATCCTTAATCTCACACAGTACATCGAAGACGGCTATCAGAGAGGAGAAGTAACTGAGGTCGCATTCCTGGATCTCAGTGCTGCATATGACACAGTTAACCATAAGTTGCTTACCCAGAAAGTGTATAATGTCACTAAGGACTACATCCTTTCTATGTTCGTGCAATGCATGCTACAGAACAGACGCTACTATGTAACCTTACAATCTAAAATCAGCCGATGGAGGACACAGAAAAATGGACTTGCACAGGGTAGTGTCTTGGCTCCAATATTATTTAACATCTATACCAATGATCTCCCCATGAGCCACCAGACACGAATGTTCATATATGCTGATGATGCAGCAGTGGCCACTCAGCATAAAACCTTTGAACAAGTGGAGGAGAATCTCACAGGAGCCTTAACAGAACTTGCTACCACCTATTATGACGGCAATAATCTCAAACCAAACCCTAGTAAATCTCAAGTATCCGCCTTCTATCTTAGGAACAAACAAGCCAAACGGAAACTCCGAGTCATGTGGCAAGGGGAAGAGCTGAAACATACAAACAGCCCAAAATACCTGGGAGTAACACTGGACAGAGCACTTACTTTTAAGCAGCACTCTCACAACACTAAAAAAAAAGGTCTGTGCCAGGAGCAACATACTGCGGAAGCTAACAAGTTCATCGTGAGGAGCTCAACCACATGTTTTGCGCACCACGGGTCTGGTGCTGAGTATCTCAGTAGCGGAATATGCGGCGCCAGTTTGAAGGAACTCTGCTCACACTAAGCTAGTTGACGTCGCCGTAAACGAAACTGTACGTATTGCCACAGGATGCCTCAAACCAACTCCCACAGACATCATTTATCCCATCATAGGCATAGCACCACCCACTATCCGCAGACAAGTAGCCGCCGAGATCGAAAGATCAAAACAAAAGAATGATCCTCCACACCCAATGCATATGCACCGAAAACAACGTGTCCGGCTGAAATCCCGCAGGAGTTTCATTGAAACTACTGAAGATCTCGCCACCAAGCCCGTCGCAAGGCGGCTATCTCTTTGGGAAGAAATGGTGCCACACTCCACAATGGAACTACTTGAGGAAGGATCTGCAGGATTTCAACTACCTTTTACAACTTGGAGGTCATTAAACCGACTGCGCACTGGAGTAACCGGGTGCAAATCAAACCTATTTAAATGGGGTTACAGTGATAGCGATAGGTGTGAATGCGGAGCAATACAGGACTTGGACCACCTATTGATTTGCCCAGATATGTCTATAACATGCACTAAAGATGATATTTTGCAAGTCAATGACAAAGCAAACTACGTTGCTAAGTACTGGGAAGGGAAGATATAATTGGTGCATCCGGATACGGAAGAAGAAGAAAAAGAATTCTTCACACAGCTATTCAACATCATTTATTATCATCTGCAAAAAATAGACACTTCATTATTCATATTAATTTACCATTTTCCTTATACAGCTACTCATTATGATTCATTATATTATATATTATAGAATTTCTTAGTTCTAGCATATTTCATCACTAAAATTAACATGTGTAGTTCTGTCTGACAGCCTGCAATAATCGCCTCGTATTCTGAAAGGAAAATAATTAATCAAGACTGCTACCATACAGTGTGTATAGTATATTCTTGTTATTGCTTGTTAATTCTGATCAATTTACTCTTCATTACAAGGTATTGCATTTTCTTTCGTTCATTCAGAAGGTGGAATTTCCATTTCATAGTAAACCACTGTGGTTTGTTTAATTTATTTCTTTTACACGTTATTGCTTTCTGAAAATGATGAATATGGATTAATATCTTGCATTTGTATCATATACCCAATTAATGAAAACTTGTTTCTAGTGATATGACTAAGCATACAGCAGAGCATGACAGAAAACGTATTACGTCAAAACCATAGACAATTTTCACGTGCAAATATGTACACGCTATATATTAATGTAGCAGAAAAAAATGTAGAATAGTCAAGATATTGGGATATCATAAGGCAACATATCAAAATCAACTGGTGTTCGTTACATCTTAAAGATTTCATAGTGCATAAACTGTACTTTCGATAGGAAAACCATCATATATACAAAAAAATGAAAAAATTGCACGGTCTGACATATAACGACAAGAAAAGGGATCTACTAACCTTCCTTGCCGGGCACTTGCCAAGAAAAAAAATGATCATCATCAATAAGTGTCCATATAAGTATCTGCAATTGGCATTACAGTGTGATAAATCATAAAGTATGTTTATTCTATAAAGGCTTTGATATTGGAAATATGGTGATTGCTATTGCTCTTTTTGGTTCTCAAACTTTCGACATGAACTACACTGGGGTGAGGAATGCTGAGAATTCTATATGGGCCAGCGTATAGAAGCTCTAATTTACTGCATCTACTCTTTCCTATGTTGGATATATAATGTGTACGTACTAATATCTTCTGTCCAACATGAAAGTCACAGCGTGTAAAAACCTGGTTTTGCTGTCTTCTGTGGCACGTTTGATGTTGTTGGCCGCAATGTCAATTATTTCATGGTGGCGTAGTCAACGAGATGTAGGATAAGATACTAATTCTTTAATTTTGTTGGGTGGTTCAACATTTTTCAATATAACAGTCGGAGATAGCATAGTAGATTCATTTGGTATGGAGTTAATTACATCCTGGAATGAGAGTATGTGTGTATCCCAATCAATATGTCTTTTATGGCAGTATATTCTACATAGTTTAGCAATTTCTTTCATTAGTCGTTCAGAAGGGTTCGAAGAAGCGTGATACCTGGATATATAGATCAGAGAAATGTTTCTAGCTCGTAACATACGTGTCCATATCGCAGATCGAAATTGTGGTCCATTGTCTGAAATTACTTTCAATACATGCCCTACATGGAATAAAAAATGTTTCACAAATACTTTCGAAATAGATTTAGCAGTAGGTTTGCGTAACGCAGTGAAGGTAACAAATTTCGAAGTGAGTTCAACAGCCACAAAGATGTAAAAACAGCCTCTTTAGACTTGGTAATCGGACCAAAAATGTCTACAGCAGCCATATGTCTCAATTTAATCGGTACAATGGGATGTAACGGAGGAATATGTGAAGTCGTGTCTGATTTAGCTTTCTGGCAGATTTTACATGACGCTAAAACTCGTCGAATACGTCTCTCCATGTTGGCAAGCTAACAGTTCTGTCTCAGTACAAGAAAACATTTTCTGGCTCCATAATGTGCGTAGCTTAAATGAGTATACTAAATTAATTTGTTAACAAGTTCGTCAGGAATACGTAATAACCAGTTGTTGCTGTCACGGTGAGAGCGGCGGAACAGAATGTTCTTGCGTACAGTATAATGGTTTCTGATGGTAACGTTAATCCTGTCTTGCCAAAGGTGTTTAATTTCTTTCCATACGTTGTCTTTGCTCTGCTCTTGTGCTATGTCTCGTAATGACGACGAAATGAAATTTTCAAATCGAACTTGTTGAATATACATGACGCTGACATTTGCTTCGCAGAAGTTGGTTGCGATGTCTTGCTGATTGTTGCTAAGAGAACAGGATAGTGCGTCTGCTACAATATTTTGTGTACCGGGAATGTGAACAATTGTAAAATTAAATTCCTGTAAATAAAGTTTCCATCTGTTTAACCTGTCATGTATAAATTTAGCGGAAAGTAAAAACTGTATAGCTCTATGATCTGTATATACAGTAGTATGTCTTCCATAAAGAATATGCCTAAATCTAGTAAATGCCTATACAACACTTAATGTTTCAAGTTCTGTAACAGAATAATTGCGTTCAGCATGTGGCAGAATTCGACTTGCAAAGGCGATGTTTTTAATTACTGTAGTACCGTCTTCTTCAATTTGGTGAAAAATATGTACGCCTAAAGCTGTGTTAAAAGTGGCGGTGGCAATGGAAAAATTTCTGGTAGGATTGGGGTGTGTTAAAAGTGGTGCATTTAACAAGCGTGTTTCAGATTATCAAATTCAGACTGTGCTTGGCTATGCCAGGACCAAATAGAGTTTTTACCCGTCAACTGGCATAATCTAGGGATGTCTAAAGCAGAGTAATGAATAAAGTTACGGAAAAAGTTAACTAATCCCAGAAAGCTGCGTAGTTGTTTCTTCGTCGTTGGCACAGTAATGTCACATAAAACTCGAAGTTTTTCCGGGTCAGGCGTAATGCCTTCTGCTGAAATTACATGTCCAAGAAATTTAATAGAACTTTTGCCAAAGTGTGATTTGCTAAGATTAACTGAGTCCTTGTGCACGAAAAGTCTGCAACAGTTGTTCAGGAATCAGACTGTGTTCAGACCAGTTAGCTTCTGTGATAAGGATGTCGTCTACATACGTTTTGATTATGTCGGAAGTATAGTATTCAAACCGCGAATAAACGCTGCTGAAGAAATTGTTAAACAGAACGGTAAATTGCAAAATTGATAACAACCGCCAAAATAGAGGAATGCTGTGTACTTTCTGCAGTTCGGATGGAGCTGAATTTGCCAAAATCCCGGTTTCAAATCTAATGTGGAATAAATAGCAGTGCAATGAAATTTCTGTAGAAGTTCTGATAGTGTCTGTGGGCGATCTGTTTCATTAATAATAATGTCGTTCACATGACACGAATCAAGTACGAGGCGAAGTGATCCATCCTTTTTTTTTTAACAATGTGGAGCGGGTTTATGTACGGACTAACTTCCGCTTCAATAATTCCTTGGTCTAGCAAAGCTTGTAATTATTTCTTAACTTGTTCTCTGGGGATATAAGGAATGGGATAATGTTTGGCTTTAAATGTGACGTGCTGCTTAACTTGAAATTCATACATGAAACCGGACAAAGTACCAGGGATATCGCCTAAAATTGGAGCTTGCTGTAGAAGAATTTTGCGCAGTTGAGTACGTTCGTCATCTGTATTTGCACTCCTCTGTTCTACGTTCCAGAAATCATTTGCATAACGTCATAGTCGGCTTCGTCTGGTGTATTGTAGTTTTGTACATACGTATCTGTGAACTATGTGGAATGACAGTCTATGTTACGCGATGTAGAAATGACCTCTGTCCGATTAATTGCTTGTTCTTCTGCAGATAAAGCGTGCTGAAATTATAATGCCAGTTGTATTTTTTCATCTTTTAACATTAAATAGGAATTTTGAAAGTTAATAATTGCGTCGTGTTGTACTAAACAATTCGTACCTAAAATAACGTCTGTTGTTGATAAGGAAACAATCCAAAAATTTGAGTGGAACGTATGACCTGCAATACAAAATAATAAGTGTGTCTGTAATTTTACATCTACTCCTTTACCTGATACTGCTCCTTTTACTTAAGTTTTGCCTAATAGTAACGTAGGATAGGTATTTTCTTTGTTACATTCGTTGAAAGTTTCTTCATTTACAACTGACATAGGTCATCCAGAATAGATTACTGCCGAAAACGTGTACTTCAATAACAGGGTTGGAAATGGTTTTTTGTATAATTGGTTATTCATGCAAAAGTGTGTCTCGGATGTCGTCAAAAGTAATAACCCTTTCGTGAACAATATAATATGAATAAAAGTATCTGAAGAGCCCCATGCCTTGTGGAATTGACACTAGATGTCACGAGAGGGCAGACCTCCAGTATAAAACGACGCGGAGAATAACACGTTGTCGGTAGAGCAGCAGTAATAGAAGAATGGGTCAGTCAGTATAACTCACTGACTTCGAACATGGAGTGGTCATTGGATGTCAGCTGAGTAACAAATCCATCAGAAACTTTTTAATCCTTCTAAAGCTATGCAAGTTGAATGCAGATGACGTGACAGCGAAGTGGAAACAAGGAACAACAGCATCTGAACCAAGATCAGGCAAACTTCATGTACTGATGCACAGGCACGTCGGTTTTCGCGGAGCGTGACTGTAAAAAGTTTCAGAGGGCTACCACCAACCAGCTAGCACAACGACTTCGCTTCGCGTAAGAAGTTAAAACGAATGGATGGGGGTACAAAGATCGAGTAGCTCAGCGTATTCCACAAATTTATGTAGTCAGTGCAAAGCAGCGCTAGAGGTGGAGTAAAGAGTGATGCCGTTGGACTGTGGATGGATGTAAAGGAGTGATTTGTATTAATAAATTACTCTTTATCATACGACAGTGCAATGCATGGGTTTGTGTTGGGCGAATGGCTGCAGGACGTTACCTGCCACCATATGTAGCGCCAGAAGTGACATACAGAGTACGTGGTGTAACAATATGGGGAGGGGGGGGGGGTTATCATATTTAGGCGATAGCCTCCTTGTTGCATTTCGAAAATGCAAAACAGGTATAACGTTACGCGTATGTAGGCGAGCGATTCGGCCACCCTCTTCTGGCGGGCGGTAAGATGAATTCGTTGTACGGCTGAAAACTACCGGTCCAGTCCTCGGAGCGCGCCGTGGCAGGTCCGGCTACAAGAGTGGTATGTGCTAGGCCAGGTATAAAGACGACCATCGACGCCAGAAATGGGTTATTCCGAAAGGAGGGAATTTGGGCGGCGGTTGTTCAGATTGCCTTTTTGCAGGAGATACACAATAAAATGGCGGGCTATTCAACGAGGTGAAATATCGTTTCTTACTGCTCTTTGGGAAGTTACAGACAGGTATTAAATCAAATATGAATACATTTGCGATCTCACGTAAACGAAGCCGCGCTGGGTAGTCTGAGGCGCCTTCTATGGTTCGCGTGGCTCCCCCACTCCCCCTTCCCCCCCCCCCCTGCCCCCCTCCCACGTTGGAGGTTTGAGTCCTCCCTCGGACATGGGTATGTGTGTCATACTTAGCATAAGTTTCTTTAAGTTATATTAAGTAGTGTGTAAGTCTAGGGACCGATGACCTCAGCAGTTTGGTCCCATACGAACCTACCACAAATTTCCAAATTTCAGGAAAATGACGAGCATGCAGTGACACAACAATGCTTTCACTTTAAAACTACAGAAGTTAACTCCAGTCCCGAAACATCTTCTTAATGAACCATTGAATTGAACACTTCTTGTGAATAAAACAAACGATAGCTCAGATGAAAGTACTGCATATTCCATTCATCCCAGAAAGTCACTCATCTTTGTCTATTTTATTTATTAGCATTGATGCCTTTCCCAAACTTTTTATTATGCAAGTGCTTGCCAGAACATCGTATTCTCCACAATTACACAGCACATGAATGCAGCATGAATGCCTCATATGTTGACATACTTGTGTAGTTATTTAATAAACAGTTAATTATTTTGATAGTAACTTGATTTAAACGTTGATTACAAGTTTCATTAAAAAAAGTGTGCTAATTTAAAAGTGGTCAGTCACATGTGTTTGCGGACACCACAACTGAAAAGAGAACCAAAAGATGATTCTGTCAAGAAGGCATAAATATTTGTTTAAACGATATTTAATGACAGTTTGTTGTCATTTAAGGTGAGCGCACCTGTGCAAGAATACTAGCTTATTTGCCTATGAACACACGTTTGTTTGTAATTACTGTGAATGATCTGAGTGTACCGAATATTTATAACGCTTCTTTATTTAAAAATTGTTGCAATTTTTGGGACGGGTTGAAGTTGAGTTAAATCGTATCGGTGGAACATAAGAATGAAGTATGTTTAGTGTGGACCGCCTTCAGCCGATGGAAAATCAGACAGTAACAGCGGGCTACGGGAGTCAAGTGGAGACTGGTACTTTTCGAGTGAAGAGCTCAAGCGAGCGATTCTGGACTCTTTGATGTTCGTTCTGGAAGTAGGCAGACCTGCGCATGTGGTACCGGGTGAGTGAGTGAGTGAAAAAATTTATCTGGGCCGTGAAAGGCCGCCATGAAAGACTGGGTATTGAACGCTCGCTGTAATACTCCAACTTCTGAAGCGAGTTTATATTTCGGGAGGTCTTTATCCAGGGTAGGAAACTATCTTCTTCAGCTTGTATAATGGAACTGTGAATAGACGGATCATGAGTTTCTATTCGTCATCTCGAAAGAGTTAATTTGCAAATCGGCTTATTGAATTCCTAACTGTGTTTAGTTGGTGAATATTTCGAGTATTGTGATTACGAAATGACCCCTTAATTTTATCTTTGTGATTATTTAGTTTGGGGATTTTGCTATCGTTCTTGTAACGCTCTGAAAGTAACGTCACTGCATTTGGTAAAGGTATATTCGTCTGTATTTTAGCTGAATACCGTAGGACCACTTCCCGTTTACTTGAGGTGTAATCTCTTGAATAAACACTAATTTCATAATTCTCTATCGTCTACATCAATTATAGACGTTAAGATACAACCTTTGTTATTAAATTATTCATTTAACTTTCATTTTGTGTTCCTGTGTGTTTTATTAACTCGAAAGTTTAGTCAATTCTAGAACTATTTGACTGCAGGATCTCATGTACGGGTTATTACTCGAATTTACAGCGAGTCAGTTGCGAGGCATGAAAGCAGATGTGCACAGCTCGTCCCACTGACTACGTCGAACGATTTCTTTTTTATAAACAGTCATGCATAGCCGAAGTACCTAAACTACGAGTCGTAACAGGGAAAGACGTAACTGGTTTGCTTGTGTCGGATGCTGTTTGGAAGAGGAACTACATTAGCGGCAACGATTAGGTAGCGTCGCATGCGGTCGGATATGACCACATTTTGCAGCATTGTTTACTGGATAGTCGAGAAGACGAGTTAGGAGACGACGATTGTATCAGCGTGACAGTGTATCTTGTCATAAAGCAGGATCTGTGTGGCAATGGTTTGTGCACAATAATATTCCTGAAGCAGTCTGGCCTGCCCTGTAGTCCAGAACGGAACCAAACAGAACAGCTTTGAAGTGGTACGCTGTTTGTCGACAGGGTTCGAATAAATGGCTGAAATCTCCGAAAGTGACACCAGAGTAAGGTGTAGGGTGTTTCTGTTCGGACACGTTTCAGATCGGCTGACCACACAAACGCATGAGTGGGGAACACAGATGTCACACATACGTTGAAAGACTTCTTCAGGAGTGTAATGCATATGCAAAAAAATAAAATCTGCTGAAAAATCTCGTTCGCCGTATTCGGGAGTTTCGTCTGGAACTCTTGCCCAACAAGACAAACGCACTTAACGAAAAAAAAAAAAAAACCAGAAAGAACAGCTGCACGACTGGTCATGGATTCGGGTAGAAGTATTTCGTAAAAGTTCCAAGATATATCACAATAAAACGGTTGCTATGTGTAAAAACATTAGACAAAAATATCTGAAACCCCACAATATAGAACGAAACAAGGACCACAGCACTTATTCACCTTAACATGAACTATCACACTAAAATACCATGTCGGACCTCCTATTTCCCGGCGTAGTGCAGCAACTCGAAGTGGCATGGACTCAACAAGTTGTTGGAATTCCCTTGTAGAAATATCGAACGATGGTGCCTCTATAGCATTCCATTAACTGCAAAAATGTTGTCGGTGCAGCATTTTATGCACAAACTTACCTCTAGATAATGTCCCATAAATGTTCGGTGGGGCTCATGTGGGGGGATGAGGCAGGCGAAACCATACCCTTGGACTGTCGAAAATACCAATCAAAATCAATTGTGACCAAGCGATATGGGGCATTGTCACCCACAAAAATTCCACCGCTGTTTGGGAATACGACGTCCATGAATGGCTGCAAATGGTCTAGAAGTCGGTGATAATCCAGAGGACCCAGTGCATTCCCTATAAACACAGAACACGCCGTTATCGAGCTACCATCACAGTCCCTTCTTGAACCGGTGGCCTTGTGTGTTCTGCACCACACTCAACGCTACCATCAGCTTTCGTCAACTGAAATCGGGACTCACCACACAAGCCCATAGTTTTACAGTTGTGTAGGGTCCTACAGATATAGTCAAGAACCCAGAAGAGACGCTGCAGGCAGTGTTGTGCTTTAGCAAAAGCGCTCGCACCGGTTCTCTGCTATCATAGCTCTTTAGCGCCAAATTTCGCCGCACTGTTCTAACAGATAGGTTCGTCGCATGTCCCACGTAGATTTCTGCGGTTATTTCACGCAGTGTTGCTTGTCTATTAGCACTGACAACTCAACTGCCACTGCCTTGTCCGTGGTGAGAGGTAATGCCAGAAATGTGGTATTCTCGGCAACCTGCTGACACCGTGGATCGCGGAGCAATGCAGTCCCTAACGATTTACCGAAATGCGTCTAGATCCAACTACCACTCTGCTTTCAAAGTCAATTAATTCCCATCGTGCTACCATCATGACGTCGGCAACCTTTTCACATGGATCACTTGAGCACAAATGACAGGTCTGCCAATGCTCTGCCCTTTTATACTTTTTGCACGCGATACTACCGTCATCTGTATACAAGCATATCTCCATCCCACGACTTTTGCCACCTCAGTGTACGAGAGTTGAAGACATGTTCTAAGGTCCAGAGGTATTAAAAATCATAACGAAGACACAATACAGCCATGTGCTCCTTCAATAACCAATCAAGAGATTTGGGAGAGAGACCACGTGACTGGCTCCGTCTCTATCTGCAGACAGTCACTCGTCTATACCGCTCTGTTGTACATGGCCTCTAGTACGAGGCAAACAGCTTTGGGCTGCTGCCCCTGTTGTCTTGCAACTTCCATCTGCCTCTGGCTCTCTTGTAACTTTCTTCTGCCTCTGTCCCTTTCTGTTGTTTCACATTTGCCAATGAAGTATTAATTTTACTTTTGTATATCTTTTGTTCTAGCTTCCATTCCTCGTCGCCAATGAGACTGGCATACAGAATAAACCCAACCTTCGTGGAGGATTTCATCGCAGACTGGGACGGCAATAAACGTAAACACGATTTGCCTTGTCTCTCACTTGCTTCTAACGCAAACACTTCTTCCATGCTAATCAGAGTCTGTGGACATGAAGCTGTGGCGTAAAAGCCGGCCACTGTGGCCGAGCGGTTCTAGGCGCTTCAGTCCAGAACCGCGCTGCTGCTGCGGTCGCAGGTTCGAATCCTACCTCGGGCATGGGTGTGTGTTATGTCCTTAGGTTAAGTTAGGTTTAAGAAGTTCAAAGTCTAGGGACTGATGACCTCAGATGT
The DNA here is from genome assembly GCF_023898315.1 of Schistocerca nitens. Classification (NCBI taxonomy): domain Eukaryota; kingdom Metazoa; phylum Arthropoda; class Insecta; order Orthoptera; family Acrididae; genus Schistocerca; species Schistocerca nitens. The sequence goes on from NC_064617.1 coordinate 558,321,370, forward strand.
TGAGTCCCATAGTGCTTAGAGCAATTTGAACCATTTTTGTGGCGTAAAATCTAACGTACTACGTACTTGACGATAGAATCTTGTAGGCTGATTATCAAGCTCTCTGGAAGGAAAGGTATCAGAAAAAATGTGAAAGTAGAAAAATGTGAATGATTATAAATACTAAGGATGCTCGAAGAAGTGATAGAAGAAGAGCACAGCGACGGGAAATGAAAGCGGTAGACTTCAGGAGACGAACACCATGTCCTAAATGAGGAAAGTGAGGGCTCATCATTTTTCAGCCACCTTAGTCGATAGTCGCGAGACTCCACGTTGAATACAGCAAATCGCGTCGTGGGAAAGCTAGGAGTGCTTACGTATTGCTTACCGGTATCACAACCTCCCGAGAAACGTTCCTCCGCTGTGGAGTTTGTTGCTGAAGCAACGTAAATAAACTTCAAAACGGACTCGTAATATTGACAATGGCAATATGGTCTCTGCGATAGCGTAAATAAAGCTTCGTCATGCCACAAGATACGACGACTTTCAGAAGCGATCACGGTAACTTGAAAATACCTCCTATGCTATTTAGACATTCTTTTGTTAATCGATGAGCAGTGGAAGGAAGGGAATATTTCGCAGGAGAGGGCAGTAAAAGGTGCTTGTTAAACACGGTATTAAAAGTCTACTGTAGGTACGAGCGGATATGTTGCAATATTGAGTGGAATTTAAATAACTGCTACTTTAATTTGCCTATAGATTGTGTTTACACGATTCGCAGGCACCAAATGCAAAAACACGGAGATGTGGAATCTCATTATATGCGACGGACAGCTCAGTATACTGAGAAACGTTTTCCGTTAAGGGGGAACAAAACGAAACAAGTATTGCACAGAGGGATTTAATGAGCGGTCCTTTAAACGGAAAGTGGAACTACTTTTAACGGCATTCGATTGTTCTTGAAAGAGCGACTATGGGACATTTTTTAGTATATGGTATTAAAAATATCTCAAAATTATTGAGCAACTATGTCAAAAAATGGCTCTGAGCATTAGGGGACTTAACTTCTGAGGTCATCAGTCCCATAGAACTTAGAACTACTTAAACCCAACTAATCTAAGGACATCACACACACCCATGCCCGAGGCAGGATTCGAACCTGCGACCGTAGCGGACGCGCGGTTCCAGACTGTAGCGCCTAGAACCGCTCGGCTAACTATGTCAACTGTCAAACGTGTGCATTACTTAAATTATGTTAAATTCAAATGGCAGAATATTTAAAAACACAACAATGAAATACCAATAGCATTAATTCATGTAAATTATGTTTTTCACATAACCTCAGAAATGTCGTCGCTTATGGGAATAGTCAACCACTGGCATGCGCAATGATAACCGCCAGTTAGAGAATCCTTTTGTCGTTATGTAACATCAATCCCAAAACCAAGACGTATAGATGTTTAGTTATATAAATACAGCCACAAAACTTGAGAATGCCCACTATGGTACACTTTTCGTTGAAACAATCTGTTTTAGGATACGATCCGTCTTCTTTGCCATACTGTTACAAATAGATCACATTACTGCCGTTGACGGAGGCAAATGCCCTTCGTCCCAGTTACTGTACTAGAGACGCTGCCATCATTTACGTTACAAGTAAAAGTGAGAGCAAAAGTAGTGGAAGATGAATTTAACAAATTTAGACGAAAACCATATTTGCTCACTCTTATGGATAACGGGCAGGGATCGGATCTTTGTGGCGGTTTAATGACGGTTTGTTGAAGGCACCAGGAGTGTTCATTAAGCGTTTTCACAAGTTTATTTAGGAAATAATTCTACACGTTCTAAACTTCTAAACTGTGCCTCAAAAAGTACGGTACATGGTGGCAAAACTGTTAAAACACGATAACACTCAGGGAAAGTTTTCACGAGTTTGTTGAAAGTGGACAGGTATGTCATAGGAAGTCATCCGCGATCCATATTCATAAAAATTAGGCTCATTTTGTATTTGTCGATCGCTCATTTTTAATTTGAAAATGACAGTTTTCTGGCAATGTGACCCATCTTAGATCATATGTCGTAGAAACAAAATAGCCTGTCTTAATAGAGCTATCATACAAATTACATACACAAATGACAGTTAACAGAGAGAAAGGTGATTTAGTAACTACGATATATCACATGAGGGTGAGCAACATTACCAGAAACTGGTCATTTTGCAATAAAAAGCCGCGATCGGTAGACAGAAAGTAAGTCAGAAAAGTTTGTACGCTTCACAGACAGTGGTCGCACAAAGCTTTTTTCCCTTAGGTTAGATGACCACTGTGGGGACAGGGAAAGGAATCAGGAAAAGAAGTTGAGACAAATTAAATTTACCAACTTACGAGAAACAGCTAACCCAGTGCAACGTGTTCAACACTAGTAATGAGACTCAAGAGCATGTTTCTCCTCAACAGACAGTGTTTCAAATGGTTCAAATGGCTCTGAGCACTGTGGGACTGAATATCTAAGGTCATCAGTCCCCTAGAACTTAGAACTACTTAAACCTAACTAACCTAAGGACATCACACACATCCATGCCCGAGGCAGGATTCGAACCTGCGACCGTAGCGGTCGCGCGGTTCCAGACTGTAGCGCCTAGAACCGCTCGGCCACACTGGCCGGCGACAGTGTTTCATTACTGGAAGAGTACTGCTAGAGTACGTGAGTGACAGACAACCCTGTTTACGTGTTAACCCATTTTCCTAATGTAACGTGATGAGTTACATCGCGTTTCCCTTTTCCCATAAGGTATGGGTTTGTAACAATGGGGTTTTCGGTTTCAAACACACAGCAACGATAGCCAGTAGACTTAATTTGCATGTTAGAGATAACTTTCGGCAATATATTTTGACAACAGAATTTCTGAAATCAGTCAGTATTTGCGTATTGATTTACTTTAGCAGCAGTTTAGGTATAGTGAGGAGTATCATAAATGTGGGAATATGTACTGTTCTAAAGCAGAGTTATTGGTACAGATCATTCCATAGCACAACAAAGGGGTCTGAGTACGTTGGCGCAATTGATTTGATTTCCAAGATTTCGTTAACTTCATTCCAAAGCTCTAGTACTTTTTCCTCATATTGTACTCCCATTTGACAAATTATGGCTCTGAGCACTATGGGACTTAACATCTATGGTCATCAGTCCCCTATAACTTAGAACTACTTAAACCTAACTAACCTAAGGACATCACACAACACCCAGCCATCACGAGACAGAGAAAATCCCTGACCCCGCCAGGAATCGAACCCGGGAACCCGGGCGTGGGAAGCGAGAACGCTACCGCACGACCACGAGATGCGGGACAAATTATGGATTTAGATGGAACGGCGGAGGTATTTTACACTAATTAACTAGCAGTTGGCGCATCTTTCGAGTGCCTAGTGCATTTAACTCATATTATACTGGTCACGTGGGCCACACATTAGCTGTAACATGCGTCTGGTCCCGCCCCCGTCTACTAATCTAGTGTGGTAACTGATGGATCTTTCTTGGACTTTGTTACCACCACATATTATATGGAGTTGTTCCTGTACCACAATTAACAGTTGCCACTTTAGGTGTGTGTCGGCATACGTATTTGAACACATAAGATGACGTTATAACTGAAGGCAGTCGAACTGAGAGACGATGTTTAGGAAATCTGAGCATACGTAAGTCAACACGGGCAGACAGGGCAGGGTGTAGAACCGACTCTTCCCAAATAACAGTACAGTGATACCACTGCGCCGCCTCTCTTGAAACCTTAAACTGCGAAAGGAATATCTGAGAATGTAGGGAAAACAGAATAGTAGACAACTGAAGCGTCTGTGATAAGGTGTTACAGAAGAATATTGAATGCTTAGTGGACGAGATTAGAGATAGGAAAAGTCTCATCAGAATCGGAAAGAGATCCAGGGAAAATATTACTAGCTGAACGGATAGAAATATGATTAATTAAGACGTAAGGCAATGATGTTAATGGTAACAGACGGGACTTTAGAGGGATAAAATTATAAGAGAAGAAGCAGCCTTGCATATATACAAGAAATAACTGACGATGTTGATTGTAAGTGGTAGTCCGAGATAAGAGGACTAGCACAAGAAAAGAAACCATGGTGAACCTCAGGTGTGTCAAGCAACTCAGGCATAAAAGGTACATGTCGTAGCAAACATCAAACGACACTTGCTTCCACAAATATAATATTACGACTCACAGGTAGTATTTGTTTATCAATTGATAGTATTTACTGAAGAACAGTATGACCGTGATGCAAAAGATTCGGTAAAATGTGACGACACTATTTGCAGCGCATGCTTGTTCACTGGATTAAATCAGAGCATTTCCAACTACGGTAACACGTCTTACAAGCAGGTCACTAACCTCATCCAGCGTCAGCCTCGATACCTGAGCAGTCTGCTTTCGGCAGCAGTGCGGCGAGGACGTACAGGGCGTCCCGCCGTTCGCGACCTTCAGCACCTGCTTGTGTTTATCTTCTCGCGGCGCGAGTTGTATTTGTTCCAAGTTCTATGCGACTATGGGACACACATGGCGCCAAGATACGATCAGAGTTACCATCCAACCAGATCACACGCGTCCTCGGGCCTATGAAGTAGAGCAATTCATACGTGATCTATGTTTAGATCCGATGATTGTCGTCGGAATACATTATTCTATAACAGCGAGCATGTTTTATGTTAAAATGATCAGTACAGAGGTCTGCGTGACAGTGTTGTCTAAACACGCGAACTCTCTCATTCTGACGGGCATATCGGTGCAGTGACGGTGGATCATTCAGGCATGGGCCTGCGGACCATATGGCAATGTCATCAGCCACGTTGCAAAAAAGTGGCAAACTTTTTCGACGTATAAGGTCTACAACGATGTGCGCCAAATTAAACCTGAGTTCAAGAAACTTGTGCCGTCCTATTTCAACATCAGTGGCTGTCGGGCAATCATAGTGTACGACGGTCGACAGCGTACCTGTTTCGGATGTGGGCAGGAATCCCATGTTCGATCAGGCTGCATACTACGTAGACTTACGCAGACACCAGTGGGATACTCCGTTCCGCCGACGGGGACAACAATCCTGCCTCCCACATACGAAAATGGCTCTGAGCGCTGTGGGACGTAACATCTTAGGTCATCAGTCCCCTAGAACTTAGAACTACTTAAACCTTACTAACCTAAGGACATCACACACATCCATGCCGGAGGCAGGATTCGAACCTGCGACCGTAGCAGTCCCGCGGTTCCGGACTGAAGCGCCTAGAACCGCACGGTCACCGCGGCCGGCTCCTCCCACATACGCTCAGACGACCATGCGCACCATAGATGAGGAAGAAACGGGTGGTCGGGCACATCCACCGACGTCAGAAAGACCGAGGGAGGAAGAGCAAGGACCCCCAATGCCACCGCAGATGCCGCCCTCTCCACGGCAACAACAGCAGCAACAGTCCCACGGAATCCGGACGCAACATAACATTCTGGACGCGATGGACGTGGACGCGGACATTCTTCCCACTGCGGCTTTCCTAGTGGAAGGTGATACGACGCTGGATTGCCTCCTACATTCGGATACATATGTCCACGTTCCAAATCAACGTTCGCCTCGACGATGCAAGCGACGTCGGCGGACCCCTTCTGACGATTGCCTCCTACGCACGGCCGATCCAGAGGGTGACATCTCGTCAGACGGCATGGATGCTGAGGATCAAAGTGGTGTAGACGACTCGCTTGCCCATACCACGAGTGCCCAGTTACGTCTTGCACCACAGATGCAGCAGGTCGCGTCGATGGATGGCACTCCGTCCACCTCTTCCAAGGACGACGTAGGTGAAAGATATTTTGGTGCCGATCAGCTACACAACATCATGTTGCACCCACAGTGGTCGGACGATGTTGACGAACCTGTTCGGTGGGTCCGGGATCTATTGCAGTTATCTTCGATTGCCATGGCGTCTACATTAGGTGAAGAGGCTAGGCAGCACACCTTTTGCCTTGACACAATCAATGTCAATGCGATAAGGGCACCAAACAAACTGACAATGCTACAACGCATGCTCAACGGGGCGGCACTCTTACAGGAAGTATCTAAGACTTCTACGGATATACTGCCCACATCTTCCACGCCTATTCTACAGATTGTGGTGTGGCTGTCTGGCTACGGAAAGGCTTGACGGCTACGGACGAACTGTACTTACCGAGTGCAATAGCCATGGACGTGAGTGTCAACTGTGTACGACTGATCAATGTATATGCCCCTTCAGGATCAGGGAGACGGAGAGATCGAGCCCGCTTTTTTTCGGAAGATATTACGCGTCTCTGTATGGTCCGCATAGACGATAAGGTGATAGCAGGCGATTTTAACTGTATCTCCGTCTGATCTGCAGCCACATCACGTCCCGTGTGCGGATTTGGAAATGCTAGTGCGTGACCTCCACCTCCTCGACACGTGGCGCCACATCCATGGAACAGCTCCTAGTTAAACCCATTATACAAGTCATTCGTCAAGTCGGTTAGATAGGATTTACATCACAAGCACCCTTACAACGGCGATGAGAGGGGCAGAGCTTATATTTACACCATTGCCTTGGAACCTGCACGTGTGTGGCGCAAGAGGCCCACCTGGAAACTGAACGTCACCCATCTGGACGAGCAGGTGTGTAAAGGTGCTATCGAAGAGTCATGGAACGCCTCCTTACAGCGTTGTGGTCGTTACCGATGGACCCTCAGTTGGTGGAAAGAGTGTGCGAAGCCTGCTCTTATGAGCACCCTCATGGCTTACGGCCGGGAAGCGGCGGCATGGAGGAGGAGCACGGAAAACTTTTATTACACCGTCCTACAGGAATGTCTTGCTATGGAGCCTCACCTGATAGGCAGATCATAGTCAATCGCGCGAAAGCGCAGCCTGTCTCCTTAGCACGCCATCATTTACAGGGCGCTGTTATACGGTCGCATGCTCCAGACAGGTTACAATCAGGAAGACCATCTATGCACCACGTGCTCTTAGAGCGCAGGAGGCGCCATATGACACTGGTAACCGACATGATAACAGACGACGGTCGACACGTGATAGAACATGCAGTTATAGCAGAAGCCTTCTATGGGCATTACGCTCCTTTATTCAGCAGTGCTCCCTGATTTGGTGACGGTAGACACCGTTTCAGCACATTTCCACGGTATAGTTCCACCAGACATGATACCGACTTTACTGGGAGAATGGACAGAAGAGGAAGTGCCCGATGCCATTGGTATAGGTTCTCCCCATAAGTCACCAGGAATCGACGGACTACTATTAGAGTTCTTCAGCTGTTGGTACTGTGCTGGATTGAAATTTGTCAGGAATTGATGTCCCCAGGTATAACGTTGCCTGCTCCGTTCTTGGAAGGACTGATTGTAGCCATCCGTAAGCCGAAGGGACGAAATTATGTCCGCTTTTATCGCCCCTTAGCGTTATTGAACAGAGACTTCAAGATCTTTTCGAGGCTGCTATCAGAACGTACATACTATTGCACGTCCTCTCCAGCAATCAGACGTCCTTGGAGGGGGACCCAACATCAGAACTGCGTTACGTCGTTGCAGAGATCTCATCTCCTTTGTACGGGTGAGACGTTTGCCGGCAGCCCTGGTGTCTATCGACTTTAGCCAGGCTTTTGACCGTGTGGGCCACACTTTCCTCACGGCCGTTCTACGGCGCATGGAATACCCCAACCCCTTTATCACAGTGCTGACACGCCTTCTGCATGGTGCTACTTCTGGAGTTCTTGTTAATGGAAGAATGATGGCACCCATGCTGATCCGCCGATCAGTACGACAGGGATGTCCATTAACCACACTGTTACTTGCATTGGCCTTAGAACCTTTGTTGTGTGGTCTCCGAGACAGGCTCACTGGGATACAGTTTGACTGCTCCATTTATCGCTGCACCGCATATGCGGATGATTTGATGATCGTCATAGGTGGAGCTGCCGATATGGCTGCGGCTTTGGACTGGATTGCAACGTACGGTGGTGCAGCTTCTGGTAGCGAAATCAACGTTTACAAGTCCGTCACCTTGAGCATCGGTATTGGGCTACCGCAAGAACACATTGTCCCCTTACGCTTCTGTGATAATGTCCGCTGCTTGGACTTAGATTTCATGAACGACATGCGACGCTCGACGACACTCAATTATCGACGCCTTCTTAACCAAATTCGGGCCGGAGTTGCAAATCAGCGCCGGCCGGAGTGGCCGAGCGGTTAAAGGCGCTACAGTCTGGAACCGCACGACCGCTACGGTCGCAGGTTCGAATCCTGCCTCGGGCGTGGATGTGTGTGATGTCCTTAGGTTAGTTAGGTTTAAGTAGTTCTAAGTTCCAGGGGACTTATGACCACAGCAGTTGCGTCCCATAGTGCTCAGAACCATTTGAACCATTTTTTGCAAATCAGCGCTTACGGAACCTCAACATCTCTCAGCGGGCGCATTATGCCAATGTATACCTTGCATCCCGCATACCCCATGTCGCCCAAACGCTACCCATTCCGAACGCCTTGGCGCGTAGCATGATGGCAGCGCTGGGATACTTCGTCAGCGCTGGTATGTTACTGAAGATCAGATACGTATCTCCTACCCTCCCCAAGAAAAAAGGTGGTCTCGGCCTAGTTAATGTACATGACAGGGCCGTTGCCCTCTATGTTAGCTCACATTTATGTCTGCTGCGCCGTTGTCCTACAAGCCTCACGAGTTTGCTTCTGACGGCGCTACGACCTGCTTCACTAAGAGCGCCGGTGACGCTACAGGACATCCCAGCGCCCTCTTTTATGAAGGACGTTTCTATTTAAAACAAAGCTATTTCAGTACAGCGCTCACGACACCACGAATGGCCACAACTCGCCACCTATATCACGACATGCTGCAACGCGCCCCCTAAATGTGGTCGAACTAAAATATCCTGATGTATGGTGGAGCGTGGTGTGGAAGACTGTACACGATGCCATTCCTAATGCTGATGTTATTTCCCAATGGTACGTGGTGGTTAATGGGAATCTGGTGACTGAAGAACATCTCATCAATATCCACATGGCAGAATCTCCCAGTTGTGTGGGATTGTAATACAGTAGATTCTGACGAGCACCGCCTCAGCTGTGGAGAGGCGGAGGCGGCTTGGGACCTAGTGCGGCAGACGCTGTCTTATCTCTTGCGAGTTACGTCGGAACTCGTTATTGTTTCCGGATGAGACATTTTACCCCAAGACTCGGACCAACTCCGTCATCTGGATCCGTGAACACGCGGTCCATTACCTCTATCGTCACAGACAGAAGAATTTACATGACTTCTGGCTCTACTTGCAAGAAATACATCATGCTATTGCCGGGCTTACCAGATATCGCCGATGCTTCGCAAACTACCTACGGAGTGCCATTCACAGCCCGCGGTGTAGTTGGAATGTTCCAGGCAGTGGTAGCTGAGGTCAGAACGAAGTGCAAACGATCATACATTGAACTATCTTTATCAGTGGGCGCAGTTGCTTGGAAGTCTGACTACGAATGGGTGGCTTTATTTTCATGTTATTTATGTTTACTATCTTCGATGGTGTCTTCATTCTGTTTTACTTTTCCAGGCTTGTCTATCCACGACTGTTCGCACATTGATATCCATGTGTCCATGCTGTACATAACTGGAAAAAAAAAAACCTTCCACACCCTACTAGAAATACCCTTCCCCTACTTCCTTTCATCGTGTTTTTGTGGGTTGGGGGACACAGTTAAGTCCCGTATAGTATAGTTTCTTTACATTTTAGATGGAGGGTGGTTACGTGTAGTTAGGATGTAAACGCCTCAAGAGGTAAGAGTTCATTTTTGTTTGGCAGGGACACAGGTGAAGGTGCCCCGTAGGGATGGCTATGATTTTGTTTTATAACTTTTTGTTAAGTAACCTACAAAAATATAATATAAAACAGCACACCATCGCTCAAAAAAAAGTTGTTAGCGTGACGGAATGCAAAGCTGACGGGCCCAGTGTCGATTCCCGACTGGGTCGGAAATCAGGGACTGGATGTTGTGTTGTTTTCATCATCATCATGGTTCAAATGGCTCTGAGCACTATGGGACTCAACTGCTGAGGTCATTAGTCCCCTAGAACTTAGAACTAGTTAAACCTAACTAACCTAAGGACATCACAAACATCCATGCCCGAGGCAGGATTCGAACCTGCAACCGTAGCGGTCTTGCGGTTCCAGACTGCAGCGCCTTTAACCGCACGGCCACTTCGGCCGGCATCATCATCATCATCTCATCCCCATCGACGCGCAGGTAACCGAAGTAGCGTCAACACAAAAGACTTGCACAAGGCGACCGGTCTACCCGACTGGAGGCCCTAGCCACACAACATTTCATTTACATTTCATCCAGTAGAAACTCCATACGTTGCTGCGGAATGTGTGACTGAAAGAGCAATGTGAAGGGTCAACAGGCAATTCATAAATCTCGCAGAACAAAAATAGCAGCTGTATGATACAAAAAACATGTATGGCTCCGATCCTTTGGATTCTTAACCATACTGTAATGTTTATATAAATTAAACGTTCAGGGCGTTTTACGTACGACGTAAGTGTAGTGTCGTGGGTCGGTCATTAATAGGGACACAAGTTGCGATTGTCGCATACGCTTCCTTGTACTGTGGAAGGCGGCTTACACGTTTTAACTAAACTATAAGAAACAGGAGCGGCCTCAGGAAGGAGGCTGAGGCAATGAAGACACCAGTTAACACTTGAAACCAGTGTGGCAGTAGCATCTGTTGACTGAGCTGTCCGCTAACTCACACTAATCCCTCATAAAGTAATGGTAGAGCATCAGCTGAGCAAATCAGATAGTATTGCGCGACGTAAATACTGCGACTGGCTACCAGATGGTTCGCAATCTCGAAAACAAGTGTTTCTGTCATAGACGTATTAGCAGTATATCCCATGCTTCGTGTTGCGTAAAACAACCTTCGGTCTTTTTAATAGTTGTTACTTGTCTTAAAATTGAGGCACTATATTTTTGACATACCTATCAGTTTATAACACTGCAGTATAGTATTACATCCTGTCAAGGGAAAGAGAAGTACAACATCTGATTACATTCTTCGGTGTATTACTGAGTCGTGTAACCTAATGTTCTGCGCTTCACAGATAATATTTCGAAACTGATGACTAAATGCTGAGCGAAAAATTTCCAGCAAGAACGTAACTTTATCGTTGTCTATATATGTTTATACTGAATAACAATGATCGGTCATAAATTTTTTAATCAATTTAAATAGAGTAATTTTGTGTAGTGAGCTAATATGTAACTGAGACTGGTTGAAACATTAATTACTGAATAATAAAATACGATCGCCAGCTCCTCCTCGAGGAATAGTTACGAAAGTAATGTTTCATAACACAGGGCATTCCCGAAGTGATTTTCACACGGAAATTACTGGAGAAAGGTACCCAAATAGCTCCAATAAAAATGCGTCCGCAAATTAGCCGTTGCCGAGGAATCGCATTAGTTCAAATGGGGAAACAAACTGTAAACGCCCCTGGATACCGCATTATTTACGTTGGTATCTCAAGATTTGGGATCGACTGTCTGTTGGTTTAGGCATGCACAACTACTTCCTTTTTCCTCTCCGTGGACTGTACCGTACCGGCCTCACAATTAGTTACAAACGTGAAGGCACCATGGAAAGAGGTTTCATCAATGAAGAGTACACTGATACGCACTTCATGAATGGCAATGGGGAATGGCTGGACGATTGTATGAAGAATCTTTTCCTCTCTGCAAGCAGCCCGACAAGTGTACATTTGGCCAGTTACGTCAGCGCCTTAGAGAAATTGGGTGTTTCACACACCATGTACGAGAAGGTGGACCGAGATCCGTAACACCCGATGTTGACGAAAGGGTGCTACGCATTGTGCACGAACGGCAGAATACTTCAACAAGGACGATTGGTACCCATGAGCGTCTCCTGAGTCATAGCACTATGTGGCGGATTTTCATCGCTAAGTAATCTATACATATCATCTCCAGCGAGTGCGGGCCCTCAACAATGCAGCCTTCCCTCCTAGAGATAATTTCTGCCAATGGGTGCAGCAACAGAGTACCCTAAATCCCCTGTCTGTAAGCAGTATTCTCTTCGCCGATGAGGCTGCATTTACCAGTGACGGCACTTCAATATCGCCTTGGGACGATATCAGTCCTAACGTAATACACGTATTACGACCATCAGCAGCGTATTTCGTATGTACATGATGATGTCCCACTAAACGAAAGCCACAACATGTGGTTCATGCAAGACGGTGCACAAGCACATTTTCATTTACGAGCGTGCTGGCGTCTAATTCGGAAGTATGGACAACATCGGATAGGTAGAGTAGGGCCAGTGCCATGGCATTCAACATCTCTGAATCTAAATCCCATGGATTTCTGTTTTGGGGCCATATCAAAAGCCTTGCCTACACTACCGAGATCAACTCTCTTGGGGAGCTACGCTTGAGGTTTAAAGCAGTATTCCACAGGACTGCCTGAGAGGATTCACAACTCATTTGTGAAATATATCAATGTCGCATTCAAACGCATGGACAACTTTTCTAACACCTACTTTAACGTTTGGGGATGCCATGCGTTCCTAGACACCGAGGAACCGCAACAGAAAATATGTTGTAACTCGACAACGGGAGGACCAATGTTTATTGTGTTTATTGGAGCTTTTTAGCTACTTTGGGCCTGTGGTTTCCATGCACGAATTATTGATCATCTCTTATGAACTTATGAAACAGCCTGTATATGCTGAGATGTGTTTAGACAGAAACAGTAAATACACACGTGGAAACTTAAGTGAAAATATCATGTAGAAGAACATAAATGAAAGTTAACTATTGCTGTAAGAAATGCTATACAGTCGGTGAAAACCAAATCTGATTACCGACTAGCAACACGTAATGCACAGTGGACTCAACAACGAAGCTCAGAATAATCTGTCGTCAGGTCTGTGAAGCAATGTCTACAGTTAATCAACAGTTCGTATTACATTTCCTTGCAGCTATTCTCAACATGGTCGGAAAAAAAATCAAGCATTATAAACAATGAGGAAACCGTTAGTGTCAGGTTACATAAAATGTCAAAGAAACTCATAAAGTACACTGCAGAAAAAAGTATTACTTTTTCGAAACCCTTTGTTGTCTCATATTGCGACGCGGTAATTTTACGTACGTACGAGATCATCTTCTGTTCCGGTTTTCCCACAGAAGAGAATCGAAGCATTTGAGATGTGGTGCTATAGACGAATGTTGAAGATTAGGTGGACTGATAAGGTAAGGAATGAGGAGGTTCTACGCAGAATCGGAGAGGAAAGGAATATGTGGAAGACACTGATAAGGAGAAGGGACAGGATGATAGGACATCTGCTCATACATGAGGGAATGACTTACATGGTACTAGAGGAAGCTGTAGAGGGCAAAAACTGTAGAGGAAGACAGAGATTGGAATACATCAAGCAAATAATTGAGGACATAGGTTGTAAGTGCTACTCTGAGATGAAGAGTTTGGCACAGGAGAGGGATTCGTTGTGGGCTGCATCAAACCAGTCAGAAGACTGATGATAAAAAAAAAAAAAAAAACGAGATCATGTATAAATACTGCCTCCAGAAACAGCTGGTGTAGATGATGACGAAAAGTGACGAGGATGAAGGAAGTGATAGTTGATTTGTCGTAACATAAGGGCATGAACGTGGAATATAAGCAGATATGTGTGTTATGGGGATTCTAGAATGAAAGCGTGTGTCTGAGGAATATTTGAGAAGTAGTGGAGTGTTAGGAAAATTCGCACCTCTTATGACAATTGTATGTGACATGGGGAAGCTTCTGCTACTCAAGGTATCATGAGCAGCTCCACAGTAAATGTTTTGTGGGTTGCTCGTAGATGGTACGATAGGTACAGTAGTTTAGCGTAGAATATTTGGTGTCCACTCCATGAAAGAATATGGTATAAGGTTATAAAGGAGGGATTATGTATATATTTATTGTGTTTAGCCTAGTATAATTGCACGTGTATAGAGTACCTCGTCGATATGGATTCCTTTCGACAAGTGTCATTGAGAGAAATAAATGTCTATTTTTGTCCACACTGAGTGCATAAGGACTATATGCTATGTAATTATGGCTGTTTAGGGTGTTCAGTGTAGTAAACATGGCCCATACTAGGAGGAAGTCAGGGACATATTTTTTGTGAATTTTAGTTAAGGAACATGGGAGGTGGAGGAAGCTGTGGATCAGAAAGGTCATCCTGAAATGGCGGTTGAGTGATGCACACAACTGAGAGTTCGATGCACAGTTCAAATACACAGACCTTTAAGTAGGGGGTCACTTGTCTTAATAAATTTTGACCCTTGTTTTGAAACGTCCCCTTTCAACAATTATACAAGACTGTGCTTAACCTGACACAGAATATTTTTAGCGCAACGCAATCTGACTTTCAGAAATCCCTACAGGGAATGACCCTGACTAACATTAACCTATACCTTTCACAAATCACTTACCTCAGAAAAATCTTCGTTACTGGAACTACTGCAATAAAGCGAGCGCCACTACTGCCAGCTAAATAAAAGATTCAAACTACGGAAGACACTAACTACTGATAGGCATAGTTAGCAAATGAAAGATTTTAATAGAGAACAAACAATGTATTTACCTTAATAGTCATAATATATATATAGCAGTTCATGAGAAATTTCAAAACTCCGCCATCTCTCTCCCCACATCCACCACTGCTGGCGGCTCACCTCCAACTGCGCAACGCTACGCGCTGTTCACATCCAGCTGCCGCTGCCCAACACTACAATGGCAGACAACAATGCAAACTAGCCACAGACTGCACACAGCACAGCCAGTGATTTTCATACAGAGAGCGCTACGTGGCGGCGGCGTTACCAATATAAGAACCTAAACAGCCTACTTACATAGCCCCCATGCTACCCACAAAAAATTTTACAAATTGTTTTGGGCACTGGGCAATACATATTTGTTAAAATTTTTCATAATCGTAATTACAATAACAAAGAAATCAAATGCACACACTTATTGATACAATGTTGGTCAAAAGCTAAAATTTTCTCACAGTCCATAAAGATAGTCCTCATCATTCATCATAATAGTAATTACAGTTTTTTTTTCACAAAGTCTCATTAGTAAAAGAAATTGCACACAGAAGTAGTGGATATCCATGCAGTCTTGAAGAAGTAGTGTTGTCCTTCCAACGGAAAGACAGTGCTGACTCTTGACATGCTGACAGGTAATGGGCCACAACAGAGCAAACCCACAGCAGAGTCATTCGACATTTTGAAGAATATTGGTAGGTAGGTCATCACAGAGCAGGCCCACTATAGTCTTGGTAGAGAGTATGGTATAGGTGGGCCATCAGAGGTGCAGACCCACTGCAGTCCTTGTAGAAATAATGGTATTGGTGGGCCATCAAAGATGCAGCCCCAATGTAGTCCTTGTAGAGATGGCCAGCAGCCATCTGCTGCGACTGTGCAGGTGCATAATCACCATCGAAGAGTCTTGCAGAGAAGATAGCAAGTCCATAAACCACCACTTGTGCATGCACAAAGTTTTTGGAATTGTCCTTAGAAGTCTTGCAGACAATATAGCAAGTCCATAAACCACCACTTGTACACTCACGAAGCTTTTGGAATTGTCCTTAGAACCAGCAATGCTGTTATCCAGTCCCTTGCTGAATTATTAACACACGTGCAAACACTAACAGTCCCTACTTCTCACATATTGTCCATATACTATGACCAACAGAAACGTGTGCAGTGAAATGTAACTTACAAGTTAATAATATGATGAACTGGTGTCAATTGTAATTTTATAACAGAAGAATACAATTACATAGGTACAAAATACATCATTAAAGAACATAACAATACAGATAACATTTGTAGTAACACAGGCTTTACAAAAAAATAGAAATAAACATATACATCAGTGTTACAAAAATAATGACATAAGTACATACATAAAGATCAGAAGAACTTTTGAAACATCACCTTCACATATGAGCAACAAAACAGAATAAATAATGTCTCAACATCTTTACAAAGTAAATAACATAGTATTAGAAAAATTCTACAACATAGCTCTCATCAGCTAAACACATAAAGACAGGAAAAACACAAATACCCAAGGGTACACAAGCTAAGATGGCGGCCACTGAGTGACGCGCGTTTCTTTGGCTCGCGAGTTTTTCCGCTCATTGAAGGTGTTACAGAGAAGTGCGGCAGTCCACAACGTGTGCATCTGACTAAACAAGAGTTACTTGCCGTTGTGTGTTGTTCTCCGTTGATTACCACAAGTGATAAGTGATAAGTGAGTGAAAAATGGGAAGAGCACGAGTAAGCGGCAGCAGGTGAGGCTACAGGGGCGCAGGCGGCGCGGGCGCCCGGCCTCCGGCGGCAGGTGAGGCCTCGCTTCCCGACATCGGGGAGCTCGTCCGGTCCCAGGTGAGTGCGGCGCTGCACAGCAAAGACACGCTAGACGTAATCGTGCAATCCATCACGGATTCTGTGACGGCCGCGGTCATGGACAAACTGCAAGAGTCTGTCGGGCGCAACAGCACCGAAATCCAGTCTCTTAAAAAGTCCCTGGCCGCACAAGAGAAAAAAGCCGCCGACCTAGAAGCTAAACTGTCTGCGGCCACCGATGAAATCGAGCAGTATCAGCGAAGGAACAGCTTGCGCTTGTTCGGGGTAGCTGAAAACGATCGCGAAAACACCGACGACCTGGTCATTAGCCTCGTGCGTGAAAAACTTGGCGTGCGAATCGACGTGACCGATATTGACAGAAGCCACCGTGTTGGGCGCACGATACCAGGTGCCATGAAACCCAGGCCCATAATAATTAAATTTGTGTCATATCGGAAAAGAGCTGAAGTGTTTGCTCAGAAAAGAAAACTCGCCAAGAGTGGGGTTACCCTGAGGGAAGATCTGACGCGCGAAAGACTAAAAGTTTTGAACACTGCGATCACACAGTTCGGCCTTCAAAATGTATGGACCCAGGATGGCAGGATCGTAGTCAAGATGGAAGGAGGGAGGAAAACGGTGACGAACATGTCCGAACTGAAAGACTGAGCGAAATCTCGCGAGACACAAAGTCTCATATTGTACTCTGTCTAATATAAGTTAATTAGTATTCTTTCTTTTCATTTTTTTACGTAAATATTGCTTCGTTAATTCTATAAGTACCATAAGTACTCTATTTAAAATCAGTCAATTGTTTCACATAGATATTGCTTCTTTATTTGTGTATCATAAGTGCTCATGTATATTCATATTGTCAGTCAAACGGGAATTAACATTCACCATTAACAGGAATCTCCTTAAAACCGCCTTTCTATATCTGTTATTTTCATCCTCGTCACTACCACTACTACTACTATTATCTTTTTCGTAAGCACCACTGCCACTTTCCATCTTTCTTTTCGCTCCCTTCTCCGATACCTCCAGCCTGTCTTTCACCTTTAGCCCACAGACGCTTGAGTCAGTCACGACCTTGGACACACCTGTAAATATGTCTTCCCCCGCGAAATCCAGCTTTTGTCCCTCTTCCGGCCAGCAGGTAAACGGAGCGCGCTCGGTCCTACAGGCGGCCACAATGGGACGGACCGGTTCCGGTGGCGGGCTCTTTGTGGCCCACGCAAACGCTCAGTCGCTAACGGCTCACTTCGACGAGTTCTGTAACCTGTTCTGCCAATCGCTGTTCCATATTATCCTCGTCTCTGAAACTTGGTTGAAACGAAACATCTCTTCCGACGCTATCCGAATCACTGGTTACACTCTCCTAAGGGCAGATCGTGAAACACGACGCGGGGGTGGTGAGGGTGCCTATGTTCGCTCTGATCTGAGACCTACTATACTATGCACATCGGATGCAAAGTGCGAAGGAGAAGCAGAGTTCTTGTTTTTCGAAATAAATACATCAAATCAGAAACTGATAATTGGAGTAATCTATAAACTTCCAAACGTCAGTGCTATGTCCTCCTTTCAGTCTGCCCTGTCTTCGCTCGTGACACTGTATGAACACATAATCATTATGGGCGACACAAACATCGACTTACAGTTAAAATCTCCCTCTGCAGAAAAACTAAGGAGACTGTTCCACTCCAATGATATGAGTTTAACACCGCTGGACCCAACTCATCACACGCCACACAGCCATACACTCATAGATATAATGGCAACAAAGCGACCAGATAAAATAATTCGCGCCAATCAGACATCCGCTCCAGGACTCTCTGCTCAAGACGTGATATTCTTAAATTACTCAGTGCATACTACCAAAGAAAAATCTCACCTGGTAACCTACAGAAACCTAAAAAATGTTAACCATGACGCTCTTCAAAAGGATTGCTCAGACATCCCTTGGTATGATATAAGCAATGAACCGACTTTAGACGGGAAAATTCGGGAATTATGTCGCAAAATCATTGCACTGTATGATAAACATGCTCCTCAACGCACTGTCAAGGTAAAGAGAGCTCCCGCTCCGTGGCTCACCACTGTATTACGCCAGTTAATGAATAAATGTGATGCTGCACATAGGGCCTTCAAGCGTAACCCAACTCCCGAGGCGTACGAAGCTTATAGGAAACTCCGAAATAGAACCAAGCAGAGCGTGAGGAATGCCAAAATCAGACATGCCCGCTCTGTCGTATGCGGCATATCAAAACCTGCTGCACTGTGGAAAAAGCTGCGCAGTTTCGGTATAGGGAAGCGAAGATCTGACGCTGTTTATCAAGCGTCTGCAGAAGAATTAAACGATTTCTTCTCAACAGCTGTAAACTACCACGCAGCGACAAATTACCAGCCCCAAGATATCAATCTCTCGAGAGACAAGTTTTTCCTAAAACATGTCACTACCGGCACAGTACACAAGGCAATTACGAGAATCTCTTCCGAGGCAGTAGGAAATGATGGAGTGAGTATTGGCATGATCAAGAACGTCGTAGACACTATTACTCCAGTTATCACAGACATCTTCAACCTGTCTCTTGTCAGTAGTACATATCCTACTGAGTGGAAGCAAAGTTTAATTCAACCTATACCCAAGACTGACAACCCTGCCAGGTGACTACAGGCCGATCAGCATACTACCTGCAATACCTAAAGCCCTAGAATACATCGTCCATGAACAGCTGACGGATTACCTCAAAACTCATAACATCCATGACAAATATCAGTCAGGCTTTCGAAAGCACCATAGTACAGCAACTGCATTAATCAAAGTAACTGATGACATTAAACATGCTATGGACAGACGTGAAGCTACCATCCTAACACTGCTTGACTTTAGCAAGGCTTTTGATACAGTTGACTTTGATATATTACTAATTAAAATGAAGCAGCTGAATTTCTCAAACAGCGCAATACACTGGTTCGACAGCTACCTCAAAAACAGAAGTCAACAAGTCATTTGTGGGTCGGAAAAGTCATCATGGAAAAACGTGCGCTCTGGAGTTCCCCAAGGCTCCGTCCTTGGTCCATTACTCTTCTCACTGTACATTAATGATATTTCTTCAGTGATTCACTCCTGCAACTACCATCTATATGCCGACGACATCCAACTGTACATAAGTGCAAGCCCCAAGAACATTGCTGACGCAGTAGCGAGTATGAACGCAGATCTTTGTTCTGTTTCTCGATGGGCACAGAACCTAGGTCTGAAACTAAACCCCAAGAAATCCCACTTTCACGAAACAGTCCCTCAAATACACCTCAATGGTACCCAACTACCATACCAAAAACAGTAAAAGACCTTGGAATAATCTTGGATGAACACCTAAACTGGGAAGAACAAACAGTTACAGCTTGCCGGAAATCACTCTCCTCCCTACATGCAATTCAGAAATTTAGAAAAATATTTCCAACCCATGTTAAACAAAAATTAGTCCAAACACTAGTCTTGCCTAATCTTTACTACTGTGATGTAGTTCAACACGGCACAAATAGTGAAAATTCGAGACGCCTCGAGCTAGTGATACGTATGCAATATACGGTTGTATGATCATATCAGTCCTTCATACTCCCAGCTAGGTTGGATACGCCCACATAAGGCACGCGATCTCCACACGATGTGCTTACTTCATCGATTTCTTAGCCACTGGTGCCCCCAATACTTATCTTCTCACATTAAACACCTATCATCATTCCACAACCGCAATACCAGATCGGATACGTCTAGCATCATGGCTGTACCTTTACATAACACAAAATCTTTCTCCATGTCATTCTCCATCTCAGCCATACAACTATGGAACGCACTCCCCTGTGATCTGCGTCTTATCCGGAACCACTCAACATTCAAGAGTGAACTCAAGACTTACATATTAGGGACGGTATAGCCACCATTGTTGGGCCCCTCTCATCTCTTTCTTTCTCCTCTCCATCATAGCTTCGAATTTTACCATTCTATTTCTCTTCCTCTAACCTATCTACCTCTTCTATATCTCTTTCACCCCATTCTATCGTCTTATGTCTCTGCTTGATGAGAATAACTCACAAGCTGCAAGAATATAACGAGAAAATTCCCAACTAGCAATAGGACTGACATTCATAAAAGAAAAATATGTTTACTTTCATATACATAGTCATTATTATTATTATTATTACTATTATTATTATTCTTGATTGTTATAATTAATTTTTGATTGTTATAATTATCATTGTACTACGTTTATAATCTCTATTTTTTTTCTTAACATTAATACTGTATAACATGCAATATGTCCTTAATGTTCTGTAGAAACTGAAATTTGTTGAATCTGAGTATGCCTGGTTAGGTGTAAGAGAGGGCCTGAAGGCCCTAATCTTGCCAGGTAAAATAAATGCATAAATAAATAAATATAGAGGGATGACACAAAAGGAAAGGACAGGGTTTGTTTTATTGCAGTATTTTGCATGGAGATCTCCCTTTGTTCATCATTATTCCCAAAAGTACTATCTAAGCCTGCTTTCTGTATTCTGTTCACATCCTCTTTCAAAATAGTTTTTCTCCACTGTACACTACCTTTTTTTTTGGCCAAACCATTTTATTATATCTTCTCAATGCATTTCTTCCAATTCATCATAGTTAGGCAATGAGCAGCAAACAAGAAAAATAAATCAGTAATAATACTGGCTTAACAGAGTAACACAAATTAAAATTCAGTAGCACTATGCCTGGCAAACAGCAGCAGCAAATAAAAAAAACTTATATCTAAACATGACATAGCTCAAGCAGAAAAAATATTACACTAAAAATGGCCATGTCTAATACCTATGTCAAATCTTAACACTAGAGTTATGCATCACAATTTATTCTACAAAAGAAATTACCAAGTACTTGAAAAGAAAATTATATATGCAGTTACTGTTATTAGTCCCTTCTTATTTTTCTTTCCATTCCAAGAGCTCCTTTTTCGAAGAATGTGGATCATAAAGTAATTATTTAATAGATCTGTTGACAGAAAGTGTTCACATTAGCAAATGCATTTAAGTTTATTTTATAAAACCAATGCTGCAACACAGCTGGAAAACAGATATCAAATGAAATAAGCAATTACGCAAACCAAAGCATGAAAATATCATTCAATAGTCATGTGACATTTGATAAGTTAGTAGAAATTCTCTCAACTCTCGTAGAAAGACGCTTGTCATAATCAGGTGTGCAGATGTAAAAATATTTCTTGTCATTTCATTAGGCATTTCTGTAAATATCATAAATTAAGAGCTCCATAGTGTAATCATATGTTTTCAAGTTCGACCGTGTCGTTTTTCGATGCTTTCTACAAAGGAATGTCAGAAGCGAGGTTAATGGCCTCTTTTTTTCTCCACCTAATGGCGTTTTCTCCGGGCAGCTGGCCCAGCTGGGCGCCACAACGCATTACATCAAGGTCACTTACCTTTCTTACTGAAATATTTATGACAGCAGTTTCCGCTACAGTGGCAGTCTCATATAAAAAATTTCACAGGTCAAGAATTAGCGTTACAAATCTGTAGAAACAAAATCTTATTGATATAACAGTGTCCAAAAAATTTTCGCCAGCATTGTGATACATTCATGCATATACACACATTTCATAACTCTTAAAGTACGATTCTTGGTTTCCAACAACCTTTTTCACAAACCAGAGTCCCTAACCACTACTCATTATTCCTTACCTTATTACACATATACATATTCGTCGACACTTCTACAGTATTTCATCATAATAAATACATATCATAATAAACATTCCTCAAAAACATAATACACATCGTCGTTGTAATAATATCATAACACCTCAGTCAAATCTCAAATACGTCGTAGCTTTCTGCAATAATTTCAAAACCTAAACAAAATTCTCTGCTCATTTCAATAGTGTCATCTACCTCAAACGTACTTTTAAAATCATGATCCCATACCAAATACATCATTCAAAGCTCTCATAGTATCACAATGGTTCCGAAAAAATATGAACAGTTCACAAAGTACAAACAATATACAATTTCGTAAGTGTGAAGTTATCCAACTGTGTAATTGCGTAAACATGTGGCACTGACATTAAAAAAATTTTTGTTTCTCTGTTAAATAATCAGATAGCTGTGTAGTTCTGTGTTGGAGAAATATGGTACCGATGTGTAAAGTTGTATAAGCAAATACCATATTAGCTAGGGCTCCTTGTGCTTGCCAAACACATGGTACACAAACTAGGCGTGTACCCCCCTGAGGATTAATGTAATTATACGCTCAGGTGTTACAGATTATTGCAATGGAATAAAACGTATCACGGAAAACTTTCTTTGTAATTCAAAAACCTTTAAAAATAAATGTCTTAAGTATAAAATTAATCACTCAAATACATGTACTGTAGCGCTAAACTGTGCGTCTTGTTGTAAGATAATCTCTGTGGAAGTGTCGTAGTTGTCGTCCTCCGAAAGCTAAGTTCTGCAGAAGTCAATGTACTTACCTCATGATAAACAAAAGTGAAATGCTTTGCGTTTAGATATCTTAGTTATTACGCTTATTGTTGTGATGAAGAAAGTACTGTGCTGTAACGTATTGTTGTGCTACAGAAAAGGCAGTCTCATTGTAGCTATACCACAAAAGTTACTACTAAAACATGTTTTACTTTCCAGAAGAATTCAGAAAAACTGTGCAGATATAAAGCAGATACAGCACAAAAGCGACAATGTAAATTGTGTCACACATTAGTAGTGTCGTGATATAATTGTGTAGCTGTCAAAGAAACCAAGTGCTAAGTCATCTTTAATCCCACAGAAAGTACTTCAAATAAAGAATGTCTTTTCAAGTAAACCAAAATGTTGCATGAAAATCTCATTAGCAGTGCCAGTATATGTTCTAAGTATGTGAGCCTGATAGTTGCTACATAATCGTGCAACTAATAAGCAAGAATGTACAAATACAACACTGTGTCGTCTGTTCACTATAACAATGCAATCGTAATTTCTGTTTAAAAATGTTCCCTAGGTTCTAGACTGGATATTTAACTTCAAACATTGTTGCATGTTAACAGTTTCTTAAGTCTGACAAAGCATACTAGAAATGTGAAGTGAAAAATTTTATGGCAAAGACAAAGTTAAAAAGCAGATTATCTCTCAATAAATGGTTTTACATGTGAAATGTGGTGTAAATATTTACTCTTCCTAGTACGCAGAGTTTCAACTTTAACGCAATTATCAAGTGGTATACGTCGGTAAAGAATACTGGAATTTTTCTCAAGGTTAGCGTCTATGTTATTTTTCCCTGAGCCAGCTGGCGCACAAGGCTGCCTGCTGTGCGAGTCATTGTCTGTCTCTGTTGGCGCGCGTCATTATTGGGATTAGGAGACCTAACTTCTACAAATTCACTTTGACGAGAAGGCCCTGCCCTGTTTCAATCCCGCCAGTTCTGATGCAATTCAGGTCTGTCGTTACGAATATATCGTCTGTCCTCATGTCGGTAGATTCCGTAGTTTCTTCCTTGTCCGTCACGTGGTGGAGAATTTCTCCTTGAATCGTAAGTGTGCGCCGAACTGTTGCGTCTGAAGTTATTCTGTCTCCCTTGATAATAATTGTTTTGGTTCCCATATTGTCTGTTCCCATGGTTATCTCTATCATATTCATTAGTACGGAAGTGCGATCTTTCTCTGTACCTATTATTCTGCCAACGGTTGTCATATGGGTGGTGTCTGTTTTGGTCACGATTTACGTTGTAAGAATAGCCTTGTCGTGTCCAGTTATTATTTCTTTCATCGCGGAATTGTGACAGATGTGACCTGTAATTGTTGAGCTCCTGTTTCCGCGTTCCCCGATTGTCAGTGTCAATTTCCAGTTCTTGTAACAGTCCCTGAAAAGCCTCAATGTCTTCTTTGCAACGTCCTGCTAAAATAATATGTCGTAAATGTTCAGGTAATTTGATTAAGCAAATGCGGATGAGTTCTGAGGGGCTGTATGGGTTTTACAAGTACTCATTCTTGTGCAACATGTCTTCAAAATATTTCACAGGACTGGAGAATTCAGATTGCTCGAAATGTTTCATCATTATGATGCCATGTTTTACTCTGTCTTGTGTGGCTTGAGACCAATATGCTGAGAGGAAGGCATGGTAAAATTCTCCTTCACTGTGGCAATCGTGAATGACCGATCGCATTCTCACAGCTGGTTCATTCTCTAAGTAGCCACACATAAATTCTAATCTGTGTTCTAACGACCAGTTGGGAGGAAAACAATGAGAGAATTGATGGAGCCATGCTTGTGGATGAATGTCGTTGCCAGAATTCTTAAATGTTTTGAATTTATGTGTAGTAATGAACAGCTTATAGTCAAAATCATCATGTCGGCGAGTCGCATATCGGTCATTGTTACGTCGTGTCGGCCGTTCCATCTCAAAATTCGGTGCACATTGCCAATTTCTTTCATAACTTCCGAAATGCCCTGTGTTATTATTTTGCGGCTTTTCCGTATTTCTAAGTCCCTCTTCCCGTGTTGGAGCGCGAGTGTCCTCTGAAATACGTAATTCTTGTATTACCTGTGTCAGCTGATCTTGTACTTCCCGGATTTCTCTTTGGTGTTGCGTATTGATTCAGATTTTGTTTCAGTTTCCTAATTTGTTCGCTCTCTTCTGTGTCATTAAAGACTACCAGTTTTGTGTCATTCAGATTATCATCTACCTTCGTAGATAAATTATTTAGCTGATCCGAAAGTTCAACTACTTTCTCTGATAATGAACTAATTTCCTCCATGTGTCTTTCTGAACCAATTTTCAGAGTATCTACTGTGACCTTTAAGTTTTCTTGAGTTTTTGCAAGTTCCATAACCGAATCGGTAGATGCAACTGAGTCAATTTTAGCTTGCAGCGTCTCATGATTTTGATGAACAATAGTTTGCAGTTCTTTTATGGCTGCTTCGTGATTCTGTAATGCATTTTCATGCCGCTAAAAAATAGGTTGAAAATGCTCACAAATTTTTGTTTTTACGTCATTACAGACTTTTTGACATTTCGATTCAATGTTATGTAACTCATTAGTTAAATCTTCACGTGTTTGTTCAAGCGTGGTGTCTAACTTTTGAAGATTTTGTTCCATTGTGTCTGACTTTTTAAGATTTTGTTCCACTGTGTCTAACTGTTGCTGTGTTTGTCTCTGGTGTTGTTCCATTGTGTCTAAGTTTTGAAGATTTTGTTCCATTGTGTCTAACTTTTGAAAATTTTGTCCCATTTGTTACTGATTTTGTTCAAGCGTTGTGTCTAACTTTTTTAGCCTTTGTCCCATTTGTTGCATTAACTGTAATAACAGTGCACTGGTGTCTGAAACATGTTCCTCAGTGCTATTCGGCAGTGCATTTGAACCGGCAATATTCGCATTCTGAGAAGCAGAAAATGTGTCTTGATTTATTTGAGAAAACGGTGAGGACGCAAAACCTGAATCTACAGTATCTGCAGGATTGTGTCCTGTCATTTCGGAATCCTGAGGCGAGTTGTTGCCGACCGATCGATCGATAATGCTTCCCTGTTCACTAATTGTTTCACTGCCTACACCTTTATTTGACGCCCACTCCATTTCCCTATGCACTGTTACCAAATTACTACTTTGAATATTTGTTAATTCATTACACGGTGGCGTTAACACACTGCTTTCGTCTTCACTGTTATTTCTCAGTTTACTTTGGAGCCTAGTATTACGTTTTTCACATGCCATTATTGTCACAATATTTCACACGATAACACAGAAAAACACAATTTGAAGAGCAGAAATAAGAGAACACATTAACATAACACTGTAAATAATATCTAGTTAATTGCAGCTGCGAAATACTAGGTGCAAATCTACATGCATGCCACAACTGCGTACAACAATGAAAAACTACAACTACAAAGGAAATTCTCTCTATATTTACGCACTAGCAATAAACAAAAGCTACATTAATTACACAAACTACAAGAAAAAATCAGAAAATTCCAGTGAGGTATCCTGGCAGGGTCGCCATATGAAACGTCCCCTTTCAACAATTATACAAGACTGTGCTTAACCTGACACAGAATATTTTTAGCGCAACGCAATCTGACTTTCAGAAATCCCTACAAAGAATGGCCCTGACTAACATTAACCTATACCTTTCACAAATCACTTACCTCAGAAAAATCTTCGTTACTGGAACTACTGCAATAAAGCGAGCGCCACTACTGCCAGCTAAATAAAAGATTCAAACTACGGAAGGCACTAACTACTGATAGGCATAGTTAGCAAATGAAAGATTTTAATAGAGAACAAACAATGTATTTACCTTAATAGTCATAATATATATATAGCAGTTCATGAGAAATTTCAAAACTCCGCCATCTCTCTCCCCACATCCACCACTGCTGGCGGCTCACCTCCAACTGCGCAACGCTACGCGCTGTTCACATCCAGCTGCCGCTGCCCAACACTACAATGGCAGACAACAATGCAAACTAGCCACAGACTGCACACAGCACAGCCAGTGATTTTCATACAGAGAGCGCTATGTGGCGGCGGCGTTACCAATATAAGAAGCTAAACAGCCTACTTACAGTTTGTATAATGTTAAGCAGGCCGAGGTGACCGAGCGGTTCTAGGCGCTTCAGTTTGGAACCGCGTGACTGCTATGGTCGCAGGTTCGAATCCTGCCTCGGGCATGGATGTGTGTGATGTCCATAGGTTTGTTATGTTTAAGTAGTCCTAAGTTCTAGGGGACTCCTGACCTCAGTTGTTAAGTCCCATAGTGCTCAGAGCCATTTGAACCATTTGAATATAATGTTATGAAGTCATCTAAACAGAAACAGAGAAGATGAAAGGAGAAGGACTATTTCCAGGAGAATATGGACATTATAAAGGGCAAACATCAAGAAGAAAACCATAAGCAAATAATTTAAAACATTCTAACAAAGTACATAACATCATGATGTAAGTGCTTTCACTTGGTATGAACGTTTATATCACTCTGATGAGAAGTAAATTGTTTTTGCCGCAGGTGTGAATGCTAATAATAATGCGACTGGGAGATGGAGGAGAAGAACAAGATGAACAAAATGATGTTAATAGACCTGTGACAACCAGTGGAAAGGTCATAGAGCCGATGAGAAAGTGATGATGTGTGAGAAGGGAGAAGAAACCAAACATAGTAACGGTGCACATAATAAGATCAAGGTATCCTGTTTTGTACAACGCATTAGATTAACGGTAATTATATAGATTAGAATGTGAATTGCATGGCATGAAACATGCACATAAAAGTAAACATCACATCACCAAAAGAGAATAACGATGCATGGTCACTAACAAAATGTAAAGATGTAACTATCAACACTCTAGCAATCACATACATGTTAAATTAATAAATTTAATGAAATATTTTGTAAATGAATAATAACAAGATTCACTTTTATCATGTGGTTCGTTAGGACTAAATTCTCTCTCATTCATGGAGGATTGATGAAATTTAAACTTAGTTTCAACTCCAAAGCTATAAATTTTTTGAGAGAAAATGTAGTCTCACTGGTAAATATTTGTAAAGTCTGCACATTTAGTAGAAATTAATGTAGGAATTATGAGTAGTGAGCAGATGGTCGAGCAGACGGACAGCCAAGCGAGCACCAGAGTTTGGATGGCAACAAAGAGAGTGAGAGGATGGGGTGTCAAGAAATGACGAGAAAGGTGAAACCTGTGAGTTGACCTGAACCACTTTCACCACCGACAGGATGGGTGACAAGTGGAGCAGAGCCAACTGACAACTGTGTTGTCCTAATGGGATTTGCGACCAGGGATCGCGTGTGAACACGGATTATCTTACGTGATGTGGGGGAAGATAATCAGTGGGAAGTCTCTGCCAGCTTAACTTCAAGGACTGCCATGCGACACGATGAAGATCACAGGTCTCTGGATGTGAGTATTCATTCTGCTACGGCAGAGAAGGTAGATCATCTTTTTGAGACTCTACTCGCTACAGCGGAAGGAGCTAATAAAAAATAGAACTGATGGAGTACCTGGTTTCAAGAAGACAGTATGGGCAGGCTGCACAATATGTGGAGCTGTACAAAACTTCGATCCAGAATACCTGTCACATTTATCTTCTCCACATCTTTATTGCTCACTGTGAAAGCTGGGTCAAATAGCATGTCCATGATTGTGCACCCTTGCAACACTGCGTTTAGTGATAGTCCTCAGAACGCATAGCTGAACAGAAATTTGGAATAAAATCTCTTTGATTACCTGTAATAACAATATATCCAGTAGCAGTACAGCAGGAATATATTTATCTTTTTATGCCTCCACACCTAGCAGAGTCGTTAGGCAGGGACTTAACCTGGTTCAGTATGGCATGCAGTGGTTCTCAAACACAAGAACAGTCTGTGTCTTGCCTGGATGTGGACTCATATCGGCTACTATCCAGAGTACGTCCAGGACATTGCATTCCAGTCTACGCCACTAAGATGAGGGGACGATGTCTGAGGCCAACAGGGAACCATCGCTTCCATGTACTGAACCACATGCCTCCCTACCAAATCTCTGACAAAAACACTGCATATCGTGTTTCGTGTAAACAAGCTGTCTGTGAACATCATATTTAGCTCGTGAAGCATACATGGATTTCTAGGTAGCAATAAAACGCTTATTACTATGATCTGAAATAGCACTTTATATCAACAAAACATTTTTTCTTAATGTCTCTCATTCTGTTTGTATACTGTGCCAGTTACTAGTAAACTTCTGATGTTCAACATAATAACAACATGTACAAGGATTGACATTAAATGAGTTAACATTTTTAAATGAAAGTGCATGGATTTTTATAATTGTATTGTCACACCAATACACCACGTACAACACAAATACATACACTCAATTCAAACATGTAAATTCCTTGTAAGTGTGGTCTGTCCTTGGGATCTGGCTACAATATATTTTTTCCTGACTTTAAATGTGCTAAATAAGATGTTATTACTGACTGCTTATTTCTGTTTACTGTAAATATTTTGTTTGTTTTCATGTAATTCAAAGTTGTGGTTTTTCTTCTGTGGAAGGGATATTTTCTGTTATGTCATGATCATTGCTTTTATAAATACAGTGGCTTTGTTTACATGTTCCAGCTTCTTTTGTCGATAGATATTAAGTTGCTCAAAGTTCTTTGTTTCTGACGAATAAGATACCAGCGAATTGCGACCAGATTGTGTTCTGATATACATGGCTTTTGTATGTTTCACTATTATGTCAATTTTATTTTGTTTTCTTATAAACGAGCTATTATAATTTCTAGGATGAATGGTTAGTTCAGAATTATACATAGATATACCCTCATACCCAAATGGTTTTTTTGGGGGGTTATTAGGCTGAACCAAATGTCAGTTTTGTTCACTTTCACTTTTGAATAAGTTTTCCATCTGTTGGTAATCCTGTATATTTAAATGCAAAATTTTACGAATCGTCTTGCACAGAATAGTCAGCTACGATTTAATGGTGGTTCCCACAGGGATGAATTTGTTAAGATGTATTTCATTTTGTGTTTTATAGTATGTTTCCAAGATGTACATGTTCTTAGATCACAGTTTTCAGCGCATGTTACAGAGAACACTTCCGCCAACTAACGTAACTACCAACTAGAAAAATATTACGTTGTCTATGACGTAATGGGTGTTATGAATTTATCATTGACTGCACTAAATTTTGATATACAAGCAAGCGGCGATTAAAAGCGTTGAAGCAATAAGCCACGTCTCTGTCAATTCCGTATTACGCAAATTGGCTTCATTTGTTTGGTATGCAAATTAGATGCGGTATGTGAGCGTACAAGCTGTGGGGTGAGATTAGAGCGGCAGTTTCTCGTCGCAGAGCACGTGGCTGGCGGTTGCTACGGGGCCGTGGCGAGCGGCTAGCGTTACGAAGCCTTGGAAAAACCTGAGCGGACGCTAGGCAGAGACGCAAATGGCCGTATTTAAGCGCTTGGAGAAATTTATATGCCAGAGAAAAGTTGATAAAAACAAAAGTAATAGTGACACGGACGTGCGAGTTACCACTCATGGACAGAAAAAAATGTAAAGCTAAATTATCTAGACGCGTCACAAAAATATGTAATAGTTTAAAAGTGATTTTTGTCTTAGAAATTGTAATTTTATGAAAGTACAAAAGCTAATATGTCGGCAATGCTTTGGCTGATAAATTTGAACAAAGTGTTTACAGGTGCGGCCAGTAGAGCTGCATTGAACAATCATAGTCGATTTAGCATATTGTGTACCATTTTCGAATGAAAGGTCGGAATATGGGATTCGACTGAGAGAAACTGTGTTTTCGGTAATAAATGAATTTAAAGAGAGGAAACTAGCAGCAGCATTCTAAAGTTTAAAGAGGTAGATGAGTAATTAAGTATTTAATTTTCCTTGTCTATTTTTGTTTAGTATAAAAAACTCAGGAAAATCATAATCACGCCACAAGAACATTATTTATAAAAACGGTGGAGGATACCAAATAATGGACTTTAAATTGTTATTGCCAGAACATTTCCATATTTTTCAATATATCATATATGTTTTTGTATTTAGTTTTAATATATTCATAATTTTTGTCAAACATTGTTTTGAGGTAGGCAGTTGTTTCGAGGGTGCATAGGTTCAAATGGCTCTGAGCACTATGGGACTCAACTGCTGAGGTCATTAGTCCCCTAGAACTTAGAACTAGTTAAACCTAACTAACCTAAGGACATCACAAACATCCACGCCCGAGGCAGGATTCGAACCTGCGAACGTAGCGGTCTTGCGGTTCCAGACTGCAGCGCCTTTAACCGCACGGCCACTTCGGCCGGCGGGTGCATAGGGAGACTATCTACGATGACATGGGGATTGAGTTTGAGCGAGGTTAGTAGCCGGGCGTACCGCCCGTCTGGGATAGTATTGGGTTGGTAGCCACGTTCGGGGACAAGTATTTATGTGGCGACGTTCGAAAACGATCATGTTTGGCACAATATTGTAGATTAGGACAGTAAACAATAGTGTATTTTTTTAACTGTGAACAGACCGTCGAGAGTCGTGATTGAGACATACGAATTTTGTAGTGAACTGTGGTAGCATCAGTTAGTAACGGTCGTCCTTACGTTAAAGCCATCAGTCTGCATTTTAAGTGTTTACTCAACAACTGAAGACTCTTCGTGGAAAAGTAGAAATAAACTAATTATTCAAATTATAAATCAATGTGACTGACTCAATATTTTTGAAATGTCACTGCAATACCTGGCTGCATTGCTTTTAATATATTATTTTAGCTTTAGAAATTGAGATTACGACAGGTGTTAGCTGGCAACCTATGACGAAAAACGTAGCCAAACATTGAGACCAGACACATCTCTGGGCCGCTCAATTAAGCTGAGTGTAACAAATATGCCATAGCACGTGGGGACTCGAGCCGAACCATTCAAACTGCACGGTGTAGTGCACAGTACCTTCGTAAGTATTATATTCAGATTTACGAGGGTCGGTCAAAAAGTAATGCCTCCCATTTTTTTTCTACTTAAAGAAATTAAGTTAAGTGAAAAATTTGAATTTGGCGCCATTCCTCAAACCTTCTTCTGCAATCCACTGCAGTAGTAACTTTCTGTGTCAACAGGTGGCAGCACAGCAGAAGTTTGTAAGATGGCCGACATCGATGTTCGTTTGAGACAGCGTTGTGTGATTGAATTCTTGAATGCAGAAGGTGAAACGCCCATACGCATTCATGAAAGACTGAAGAAGGTGTATGGTGTTGTGACAGTGGATGTCAGCACTGTTAGACGATGGGTTCGTCGTTGTAAGGAAGCTGAAGGGCAAACACCGTTGACTGACGAAAAGCGGAGCGGCAGGCCGGTGAGTGCAGTGACTCCACACAACATTCAGCAAGTTGATGACATCATTCGTGGTGACCGTCGGGTGACTGCAGATGAAGTGTGTCGCATTATTTCTCTTAGTAAAGGCAGTGTGATCACGATTATTAAACAATTGGGGTACTCAAAAGTTTGTGCACGGTGGGTTCCAAGAATGTTAACCGATCAGAATAAAGAGGCAAGGAAAACAATAGCCTCCCAACACTTGCAGCGCTTCCGTTTGGAGGGAGATGAGTTTCTGAAAAAAATTGTGACCGGGGACGAAACATGGGTGCATTTTTTTGAACCCGAATCAAAGAGGCAGTCAATGGAGTGGCGTCACACAAGCTCGCCGAGGAAGAAAAAATTCAAAACTGTGCGATCAGCAGGGAAAGTTATGGCAACAGTTTTCTGGGATACAGAGGGTGTGATTCTGGTTGATTTTTTGGAGCAGGGATGCACAATAAATTCTGTTCAATACGTCACAACCCTCAAAGAACTTAAAGCACGTCTTCAGCGAGTTCGCCCAACAAAATCAATGGCAGATGTTCTTCTTTTGCATGACAATGCAAGACCACACACCAGTCGTCACACCTCTGACGAGATTGTCAAAATTGGATGGGAAGTTTTGCCTCATCCCCCATACAGCCCTGACATGGCACCATCAGACTTCCATCTGTTCGGGCCACTAAAAGAAGCTCATCGTGGGATTCATTTTGAAGATGAGGAGGCCGTCAAAACATCCGTGCATCAATGGCTTAGGAAGCAGAGCTGTGATTTTTACCGTGCTGGGATACATGCCCTTGTTCAAAGATGGACCAAAACTGTAGAGATGGGCGGAGATTACATTGAAAAATGACAAAATGATCCTCAATGTTGTGGTTTTCAACCTATGTAATTGCATTTAAATTTCCTGACAATTAAACGTAGAAAAAAAAATTGGAGGCATTACTTTTTGACTGACCCTCGTAGTTCATTTCAAATAAATCCAGTAGAAATTATGGTGGCGGCTGAAACAGATACTTATTTACAAATCGATCACAGTCCATTTCTTTTCTCTCTGTGCTTATAGATATACTTGCATACGTACCAGGTACGGTCTAAGTCGACGGAAGTTAGCTGTTTCAGCCTCGAAGCAAACAGGACACTGTGACCGAGGAAACATTCTAACCCCTAGCTAGCTCAGGAGTACAGCTAAACGTTTTATTTGAAGCAGTCATCTTGACGCAAACTGCCATTTTGAGATTAGAAATAATATTACATAACAGAAAATCAACTTTATCTTTGTATATTCACTGCATGTCAAAAACATTTTCGATCTTTTTATGTTAATCCATTTGAACTAATATTCCTTCCTTCTTCTTTGCGCCTCGCTACTAGAAGGTTGTATCATGTCTGTAACTTGTACGTTATCTTAAATAATGATGCTATTTAAATTATTTCCTGTTTGTTTTGGTGGCATAGTTCCTTTTTGTTAAATAATGATGCTATTTAAATCATTTCCCCTTTGTTTTGGTAGCATAGTTCCCTTACCAATGAAGCTTATGTTGTTTAATTCCTGGGATTTAAATTATTAATCAGTTGAGTGACACAACGATCGCGCGCCGTAAGTGCGCTATCGTCTTCTCATTTCAATATTTGCACGTCAAAACTGCAGACTACGTTATTAACGAAGCCTGATTGTGGTTATTATTACCATGAAAAACTAGCATTTGCATTAACAATTAACAATAACACATGAAGCTGAAATGATTTCATGCCAAAGAAAAGACTCAGATTAGCCTTGCTCTCTTGCCGGCGTTACATGTTCTCCATTCTTATTGGCAATGAGATATGTCCTTTCTCACGACAACATCTTACCGTCATTATTAAAGTTAAAGTAATTTGTCGTGCGGGAGGGAAAAATGTGTATTACAGAAGATAGCACAAGCACCAGGCCTCAGGTGCTGGGCCTCAGGTATGAAGGACGAGCGCTGGGCCACCAGCTGCCAACTGTATGCCACCGGACTCCTGGAGAGTCGTTGTCGATGAGGCGCCATGTGGTGAAACATTTACTGCTACGAACTTCCGCAAACCATTCCTCTGGAGGAAAGGAGATATGCAACTTGGGTCAATTTCTGAGCCATTATGAAGTGGAACATTCTAGGGGAGACACAGGTGCTGAAAGTTTTCTAAAAGACACTGCCAGTCCATGGAAATGAAGGTTAAACGTTTGGGCCACGAACAATGGTGTCAACTTCATATTTTCACTGGTGGGGCGCAAAAGGAAAAGCTTTTTGTTCAGTATTGTTACTTGAGTTGCAGGAAACGTTCGCAGAACCGACGCACTCTTCGCTCTTTAGACGTTTCGGGTTTTGCTCTAAGCAGAGTCACTTCAAGTTTTGCACACAGCTCGGTCACACTTAAGTCAGCACGCTGCTGAAGGAGATTTCACTCAGCAGACCTAGTCCGAGGACGGCGCAGCAGTTGCTAGCATACAGGAGCACTTGGGGCTCCATCGGCACCACCCACTGTCAGTACACTTACACTGGAGTGACAGTGAGAGTTACGGGCAGCGCTGGCACTACAGGTTGTGATGGATCCAGCAACAATCCGTAATTTCACAGTAAAGCTCAACTTGGAAACTGGGGCAGGCACAGTGCACGACAACTTCTGTTCCAAACATGATGATCAACCACTGTAGTTGAGTCACAGATTTTTGTTAGATAATTTTGAATATGTTAGGTATCAGAACGCCCATCACGTTCTTCGCTTTCCTAAAATTTGCCAACGATAAGTCATTTGAGTTTTATTTTCCCTTGTTTTATTGTTACTGTTTGTTACATCTGGTGTAAGCTGTTACTGAATTATTCGACAGCAATCGAAGGAAATGAAAATTTTGTTGAAATAGTCAGGGATATAATTTCTATAATTAGTCATCTCTTTAATTCTTGAACGAAAATATGTGATTTTCACCTTTGCATTTATCCGTTGCTGGGCTGACATTTACCATTTATTAATTCTATTGTACGACACTTAATCATCATGTTTCCTTCTGCAGAGATCTAGACGGTTAACTCGCAAGAATCTTTAATCTTTCTCTTTAACAAAACGAACGGGATGAGGGAGCGGGAGGGAGCCGCAAACAGATCATTCGTAGGACACAAAGATGGGTTTCATGATTTTACTTCTACAGTGGTATTCAACAAAAATGTATTTGGGGCACTGTGAAAAAAATTTCAATTATTTTTAATGGTCCACTGATAAAGATTACTTTGCGTTATGTCTTGGCCAAACAGTAATTTACTACAGGCTGTACCTGATGAATATTCGCAGAATCGACTTTGAAAGCTACAACCCATCTGCCCAATGTATTCTTTATCACAGCTGTTCAAGGGGATTTTGAGAACAACAGTATTTAACAATTTATTGTAACACTTGGCAGTGGTATGCTTAAGCTTTTTTTGAAATAGGTTGTTGGTTGTGAAAGGTGCAGTCAGACCCTATTTTTCTATCATTTATTTATTTCTTTCAGAAACATAGTCCATGTATGTCGGCTATTAAATATTTGATTACTAGTTTCAATAGAGTCATGTAACGTTTACGGTTTTTTAAATAAAGGATGAACATCTTGTATTCATGTTATTAGCCTTAGAAACATGTCTAACGAGATATATTTCTTTTCGAATATCGCTTGCCTCAATAGGATGTTTTATGTCTCTATCAACAATTCATTATAAAAATGTTGTTTTGTAAAAGAAAACACTGTATGACATGGCCTTAATAATGATGTATGTAGACCCTGACATCCCAAAAATTGTAAAGCGATGTCTTCAGTCACAATTCGAAAGTGTAAGGTCCTGAAGGTTAATACTTTTATGATATTCATGTTCCACAGTAAATATAAGCTTATGGTGAGTACACTTTAACATACTAGGTAGCGAATCAATCCCATATATAAAATGATATTTAAGTAGAAAGATGCCATCGATATATCTTTTGTAATAAGTGGCCCTCCTTTGCAATTTCTGAATTTTACATAAATAATTGTGTTTCCAAATGAGTGACAAACATATCCATCATGGTGCTGACTAGCGATTTTCTTGTAGCAAAAATATCATTTTTTAAATATATTTTACCATTAAATGGGAAGTAATTAAAAACTGAAATGTTCTAAAATAGTTTGATGCATATTTCTTCCGAGTTCGTCATGTTATGTTTAGTAAGTTATTTATAATAAAATTATTTGTTTCTACAACATATATA
Organism: Schistocerca nitens; assembly: GCF_023898315.1. Lineage (NCBI taxonomy): Eukaryota > Metazoa > Arthropoda > Insecta > Orthoptera > Acrididae > Schistocerca > Schistocerca nitens. The sequence goes on from NC_064617.1 coordinate 558,357,979, forward strand.
TCAGTATATAAATTTGTGACATTTGCTAAGGCAAACTTTGTGCAATGTCATTATTGAAATTTGCTTGCGCCAGTTTAAATTGTTCTTAATTTAAAAATTTTCTTAATAAAAATAAAAAACTGATTATCTGATGAAGTTTTTTGTTTAATCAATAAGAAGGGTATATCTTTTTCCTCACTATTGGATGTACAGGAATATCTTGTATCTGGAATAATAATCCTGATCTCGGATTTTGCAGCCATGTGTTAGGTGAAATTACCTCAGTGGGGAAAAAATTTTTGTATTAAAGTTTCAGAAATATATCGTTTTCATTAACTACTCTTATTGCATTTGATTTGTTTGTTTGTTAATGATTGCTTGAAATGTAGTTATGTCATAATTACATTTTCAGTTATATTAGATTCATTATTTTCTCTTCATATACTTTTTCCTCTTGTAGTAAAATTTTAGTTTTCAATGCTGTTTTGCAGACTTTCCTTACTGAACTTTGGATATTTGATAGCAAATTTAAAATCTACATCATTACATCAGCCATTAGTGTAATTAAGAGGTAGTGTCAAATTATGTTGCACATATTTACTCAAAGAGTTAATTTCAGCTATAGTAAACTGAATACCCATGAGGTTTATGAATCTGTAACAGAATCAATGTACATTTTTCTCATTCTCTTCCTAAACATTGTATTGAAACAATGATTCCGTTTTCTTATGATTCCTATTCTTAATAATTTCCAGCACATAATTAATTTTTGATCTAAAATAGCAATTATCCAAAAATTAATGTGAAACAGGTCTAATCACATAAACCAAGGATTTTTTTATTCATTTTATTATAAAAGCATGTCTAATTTCAGACCTTATCTAAAACAACCTGCTCTCCTGCTGTACAAACAAAGTGACTTTATAATTGCCTTTAATATGAATTCTAACATAAAAATACATTTTAATAAACAGTGTTATGCGCTAAAGGTAATCCCCAAGTGGGTATGCATACAGTCACAAATTTTTCTATATTATTTTTTACTCATGTTGTCCTTAGCACTAACTGGGTAGATGGTGGATGTTGATGATAGCTGAGTATATCTATTGTTGTTTCAGTTGTTAAATTTAATCCTGCCAATATTGTGGTATCTATCCCTGGTTGGGGCCCCATTTGTAAGCAACTAGACCTGAATACGATTAATGATTAAGGAAACTGTACTGGTCTGTAATAAGTTCTATTATTTGTGTTATTATTTCGTGCTGTGCCCATTTCAAATAATTTTGCTAGCTCATATTGCTGTTTATTATTCGTATTAACTATCAAGTATTTGTGGTGATGGCGTTTAAGCTTTTACGTCTCGATAAATTTTTGTAAACATAGGTTGTTTCAAATTAACCCCATGCACACACAATCCCAGTCCTAATACCACTCCATACAAAACGTGCACTACAAATGAACATCTCTAAAAATTGAAAAACCTTGGGTAGCCGAAGAATAACTTCAACTGATGGATGAACGAAGGAAGTACAAAAGTTCTAGGGAAAATGCGAGAGTAAAGTGACACAGAAAATAAAAACACAGAGGGTATACAGAAGCTAAATCGAAATCTCTGCTGGAAAAATGTAAAGGAAACGATAGATAAGTAGCTGCCGGAAAGGACACATTCAGCATATCGAAAACATAAACCAAAATTCGATGAATTAAAAACAAATCTATCAACGTTTAGAGTGAGGAGGAATGCCACTGTTAAATATAAAGGAGACGGCGCTAGATCTAAATGATACATTGAAGGCCTCGGCGATGGTGAGGAACTGTCAGCTGACTGACTAGATGAATAAATGGAATTCGATGTCGACAACGTAGATGGTCCATCTCTACAGTTAGAGTTTGGCAGAACTTTAGAAGTCTTGTAATCAAATAAGCCAGAAAGCATTAATAACACTTCTTCAGAATGTCTAAAATCCCTGGAAGAAAGGCTAACACTGGCTACTCAAGTTGGTAAGTGGAAGCTATGCGATTGGAGAGATACCCTCAGGCTTTTAGAAAAATATCATGGACACCATTCTGAGGATATCTACAGCAGACAAATGGGAGAACTAGCTGACGACCAGTTTTGATTCAGGAATGATAAATGCACCAGAGAATCATTTCATATTTTACACCTGATGACGAAAGCAAGACAGAGTAAACCTCAAAGTTTTTTTCTTATAATTTCACTCATAACACTGGTATCCTCAGTGAACGCCAGAAAGAACTGCAGGACATAATGTACTGAATAAAAAGGATAGTGACTAGAGAATATGGATTTAGAATAAACCAAGGGAAGACGGAAATGACGTGGAGTATCAAATGTAACTTTGGTTAGAAACCTACTGTAAGAATTGGGGACGAAGACGTAAAATGGAGTGAGACGATTTTGCTACCTTGGAAGCAAAATGACATATGAAGGATGAAACAAGAAGGAAACGAAAAGAAGACTAGCATATGCAAACAGGGCATTTCAGGCTGAAAGACATCGGCCTTAATACCCTTACCCAGCGTGTCCACGTGGACACAAGTCTTTAATAGCCTTGTTCATTCCGCATTGTCATCGAACACTTATTTTAGTTTCAGCAGGCAATAATGTATCCTTGAGAGATAGGGTTTCCATTCCACATTTATTGTTTTAACGCTTCATTGTTAATATTTCTATTGTGTTTTTGACAGGCTGTATTGTAGGCTGCACTATAAAATCAGCAACGGAGCATATTGATTTAAAGTGGGTATTTTTCTGTGAAGAAATTCTTTGTTTTTCCTAGAGAAATTGTTTCTGGCAAATCTAAATATGTTTATTGAGAATTTTGTTTTAGATGAGTTGTTATCTATTGAGTCAGATCATGTTTATGAAAGGAATATCAGCTTTGTCCAGACAAACACAATGAACTGTTGAAGGGTCAAAAATTATTTTCTCTTTTGTTCTCTTTCATTTCTTAACATGGGCTGCATGAAATCTTTACAACTAGGTTCGACTGTATAGGGCGTCTTAGACGTCTTGTTTACGGAAACAAATGCTAGTTAGGCTGATTGAATTTACATTGTGCAGCGTAATACATCAGTTTTCGTGGATGAGGATTCAGGCGACTGTGATGGAATCTTAGCCCTTGAGAACTTAGGGCTGAAGTTGAAATAAGATTGACATATATGAAGATGGGAACGCATCTGGGTAATTCAGATTACGGAAACAGAACTAAGAAAAAATTCTGAATCCACAGTTCACTAACTTCAATTTTGAAATAATTTCTTGATTCAAGCTTTACCACAGAGGTCCGCCATGGATATTTTGTAGTTATTCTTTGATGATATCATGGAATTTATAGTTGATGAGTCAAACAGCTACGCATTTTTTAAGAATTCTCCAAATCCTAACACAGCCTGTGAACAAATGAGATGTTGAGTTTCCTTAAATTTACGTCTATGGTCACAAACATTTTGTTAACAGATTACCGTTTTCGGTCTATAATGACCATTATCATATGTGCACCACTGCACTGTCACGGAATTTTATCATTCTTTTCTCGCAACGGAGTGCCGCAGGGTACGAGGGCACCTCTGGCCGTCGCGTTGCTCCAATCACTTCCCTCCCATGCAGAACTATGGCGTTAGCGCAATCAGAGGACGCTGATTATGTGCAGCATTATGTTTTCTTTCATTGTGGCTTCTTTAGCGATATGTTTTACAGTTGTTTAATATTATCCGGTGCACTATCAGAGGTGTTTATTATTTATATCATTATCTAGAATATTGGCACTAGAGCATATCTCAACTATGGTTTCTTAACTCTTCCTCTGTTTAATAATCTTACTTTTGTCGTGTTCTTTTTCATTGCTTTTTATTACTGGCATACCTTTTATACGTTATAAGCTCATTACAGACTTCAACTATTGTATCCCCCTTTATTTTTGCTGTTCAATTAATTATTGAAAACTAGTGCATGCCGACATCAGTGACATCTGGTGAACCTGCAACACAGATATCTTGTGGCTAACGTACGGCAGCTTGTTTTGAACAGTAGTGCTACTGACAACATGGCTCGTGCATATGATGTTATTTATATATATTTGACGATGCTGGTGCTGATTCTGCATTTAACTTTTGACGATGCCACAATGGCTGTAGTACATAATGACTTTGTTTTTATAAAACAGGTGTGCCTCCTGATACTTAAGGCGCACAAATGCATATATTATTCAATAGTACTTTTCATTATGCTCTATGTATTGTTCTTAAGCTGTAGACATTCTGCAAGTGTAGTTATGTTTTTCCAATTTTTTGCTGCACATCAGATGATGATCATTATACACCGAAACCTGTAATCTGTTAACAGAAATTCTGTGACCATAGACGTAAATTAAAGGAAACTTATTGTGTATACAGGTCACTGTTTTATTCGCGACAATGTCACAGCTTCTGAAATAAGATGTTTCCCTAGCCCACTCCCCTGAAAGAGGATATACTGGGATTCAAGTTTGGGCACAAGTAACAAGTCAGCACTGGGTTAGCAGGTGTTCGGTTTTTTACCGAACTGTTCGATATTTCAGTCCCGTGTTCGGTATTAGGTGCTGATGTATGAGTGGTTTGGTATATCTTCACTTTCAAAAGCATAATGGCGGTCCCATGCATCGATGCATATGTGTAAAGAGTATTTAGTCACATGAATCATTTATGGTCTGGCACAAGAAGCAAATTGATTGTTGATGCAGTAAAAACAAAATTACACATTCTTTGTAATTTGAAGTCTGTAATTTGCAACAATTTTTACCGAAAATTGAAAGAAAGAAAATTGTTGAAAGTTGCAAATAGCAATAATAAATATAATTGTTAATGTCTGCTAAATGTTTTTATGTTCACTCTCAGAATTCAGCTCAGCACACCCTTTCGCCAGGCACTGCATGTTAATTTTGTAAATTCAGTCTCGCAACTTTATGTCGTCATTGTAATGACAATAATAGACTTGATGTAAAGGACAAGACATGGAAAGTGAAACCCTTCATTGAGAAACTAATAGATAAACGTAAATAAGCTTTATGTTCGCTGGCAACATCTGTCTTGTGATGAATCAGAGAGAAAATACTGAGCGAGATACTCTTGCATGCAGTTTATGAGGGGAAAACCAACACCATTTTGATATAAATGATGGTGTTTATGCACCGCTTTTGGATACCTTGTAAATTTTTCGTGTTAACAAGGACGATAATCAAAGGCAAATACAGTATATGAAGAACAGATTGGTAAGTCTACTAGCCAACTCACTCAGATGATGAACAAAGAAAATAAATCAGTTGTCATTCGGCTTCTTCTTTGGAAATTTCCTTGCTGGTTATGATTTCCAGTCTTTCCTAAGAGTAGAAGGATAGGAAAAAACAGGTACTATTAAAAAAACATAGTTTCCATATCTTGCCCGTTTCTTCAAAGCAAGAGTTAGTTTGAAATGATAGGGGACATTTTGAATCTTGACTTTGGAAGGATGATGGTGTTATTGTCAGAAATGGGTGGAAAGTAAGTACTTGCTGTAGCACCTGCATATGAAAGAGTCTGTATCGTCTGCAAAGGAGACGAAAACAATTCAGGTGCAAGCTCCTCAAAATATTGAAACTTACAGTAAACACGTTTAGGGAATGGATAGACTGATGAAAACACCGCCATGTACAGAACAAATAGTCGAAACAAAACGTGTTATGAGGTTCCACTATCTTGGCTGATTGACGTATCTGTACACAATACCTGGCAGCTGAGGGAAAAAAAAACAGGAGCTAGGACTATTGAGCTTCAACTCAAGAGACGAGTTTTGCAAGTTTACCTAAAGCGATATATGAATGCTTCAGGCGATCTAGCTGTCTATATGCGGATAGTAATCAAGTGTCCTTGTGATATAACGTATGAAACACTGTAGCAAGAATATGTGAACAGAAGTCATCATAGCTACCCACAAAATGTGGGAAACGTGTGTCTACAATGTGTTGAAGCATACCACGAATGCTACTAAATTAAATGACTATAAATTAATATGTCTGACGTTCCAAATAGGTTTAGAGGAATTAGATTTTGCATCAAAATCTGCCTAACAATAGTATCTGTAATTGGATTTCAAAGTTACAGAAAATATTTAGAATATGTCTCTAAGTGCCCAGTGCGTCCATATGGACAAATTATGTTACAGACATAGTAAGACAGAGGAAGGTCAAGCAATAATTTGTTTACGCGGTATTTAGACTTATAAAAAGTAAATAAAAGGAAAGTAAAATAAAATAACCTGTTTGGAAAAATTCGGACACTTTCGGGTTAGGGATAAACTTCTGAGATTGATGTCTGAAGCACAGCATTGTACTGAAGTGAATGAAAAACCTCCAGGAGACGAGAAAGAAGAGAACTGTGACGTTTAAATGTGCTGCTACACAAGACTGTTCAACATTACGTAGACTGATAAAAAAATACATGTAGAGCTTCACCACATAACCGGTGACAAAAGAGAAAGGTGGAAGACACGTTCTCAGACGTCAGCGAACAACTTCTACGATACAAAGCGCGGGCTGTAGAGGGTAAAACTGTACGGGATGAAAGAGACCAGAATATATCAAACACATAACTGAAGACGTTGGATGTATGTGCTAATCTGAGATGAAGAAGTTGGCACAGTAGGGCCGAAGTAGGTAAGTCGTGGCGTGCCGCTGATTCACCATAGAGTCTGTCACAATAGTCTGCCCATTCGGCAGATAACTCTCCAACCGTATTATGAGCAGCTGCAGATATATCGCATGTGAAGTGCGCCATAGAGGCAATTTACTAGTGGAATCGTTGTGGTGCCATTACTGTGCTCTCCAGTCACATTTACACGACACACTGTCAAAACCTTGAATAATTATCTTTTACTGCACGGACTGGTTCTAAACATGCAAGCGGGGAGTTAATGAAGAAGCATTTATCATTTAACACCATTCGGGTCTGTTCAGGGTCACTAAAATATAAGCTTTGTACACTGTAACACCAGATATAAATATGATTTCTCAAAAAAGGAATTAAGGAATTTCTAGTCTCCTACCTAGCGCCTCCTCAGGTGGCGGATAGAGAAATGCTACCCAAATATGGGGTGTACAGGATAAATAAAATACCTGGGGTGGACCAAAACTAGTACCAAGGGGTCGGCGGTCCCACATGTCAGTGGCGGTACCCAAACAGCCTCTGTTCCATATGTTAGTGGCAGCTGATAAAATATACCTCAGGCAAACAACCTTGATAGTTAACTTCGTCACTCACTAGGGTGACCCCATTCACACACTCGTCGGACTCTACATGAAGAGAAATATCAACGGAAATAGTACCCCAGGTCGTAACCAATCCACCCCTAGTCATGATGGGGCAAGCAGGTCATCGGATACTGTGGAGCCTGCACCTTCATGTATTCCACCAGTAATGACCTCACAAAAGCAAGAACAGAAAAAGAAAAGGAACATCACTTATCTAGCTATAGCGAACATGAACTTCCTGCTAAAGGTTGGTAAACTGAATCACACCCTTGATCTGTTGGAGAAGCATAATATCAACGTAGCGGAATTACAAGAGACTCGATTCCCAGATGAGTATGCAATGGGAACCAAACGATACCGCATGTATAAAGGAAAACCATGTGAAAGAGTGATAAAGACAGTTCCCCACCTGGGTACTGCCTTAGCGGTACACCATAGAATAGTCGACCATGTTGTAGGATTCACATCCCCCAACAGCAGAACCTCCTCGTTATCCTTGAGGTCCCGCAACAGTGCATAAACAATAGTTAACTTCCATGCACCAACAAATGACACCAACAGGAAAGATCTGGAAGCAGTAGAATACTACTGGAACGCCTTGAAGTGACCGTAGACAAGATTCCTAACCACCAAACCATCATTCCTCAACGCACAAGTTGGCAAGGAAAAGAAGTACAGTAGAGCGTCGATTATCCGAAGTAATCGGGGGACATGGGTGTTCGGAAAACTGGTTTGTTCGGATAATCGAACTGTACATGTTTATTTGCCAAAAGAGATACTGTACAGTAAATTTGATCATAAAAACAGGCATCTCTTTTAGTATTACGAAGTAACATACAAAGGCAAAGGAATATATAGTATGTGGCACAGTTTATTAAACAAAAATTTATACATATTACATACGCATTTTGCATGAACAATACACACAGTATACAAAATTAAAATTTTATAGAGTGGTTGCAGATTCACCTTCTTCTAACCTTTTAATAATCTCGTACTTGTCCCTCATATAAAAGACAACACGTTTACGTTTAAGCATTTTGTATCGTCCAGTTCACTTCTTCACGCAGCAGCACACAAGTGGTCGTAACAGAGAACACAAGGTGACTGTTTGCACCGTGAGAAGCTCTTCATGGGGGCGCGCAATCCTTCAAACTGCGCGGAGTGGCACGCCTCAACTCTAAGCTGGCGCAGCTGTTGCTGTGAACAGCTTTGATACTGCCGCTACTTCTACTGCCAGTGCCAAGCCGACAGAAGTGTGCTGATTGTTGAAACACAGCGACTGGTGGCTTGGCCGGTCAGCAGCGCCCTGTGAAGGCCCCATTAGAAGCAATGTTCCGCCAGCGGTGGCCCAGTGCGGCGACTACTGTGGGAAACATGGTTTGGAAGTGAGGGGATGATGGACGGTAGCGTGGGAGAGTTACAGGTGCGAGCGAGTACACAGTTCGGTTAAGCGGTCGTTCGGTTGACCGACGTTCGGATAATCGACGCTCTACTGTACTGAAGAATAGCAGGCGGTTATCCAGCCCACAAGAGGACCAACAGGAATGGCGAGTGTCTTATAGGCCTTTGTAATAACTACAACCTGGTCCTAAAATCAGCTGCAATGAAGCGACTACCAAGGAAGGCCATGACCTGGAGCAATACAAATCATATGGTGGGTGAATTTCAGATGGAAAGTGTGGCTATTGACAGCAGATGCCACAACGAAATACAACAGTCAAGGTATGGGGTGGAGCAAACCTCAACTCTGACCACTATCTCTCCCTAGTTAAGACCAAAATACAGCCTTTGAGAAGAGCTCACAGTACGCCAAAGGTTTCTAGAATACCAAGGTTTAGCACCCACTGGCTGAGTGATAAGGACTTTGACTTGCAGACTACCTTTGAGAAGAACACTCAGAAACAATGGTGGGCTACTCTTTGAAAGGCTCTATTGGATGGCGCACATTAAACTATACCTGCTTCATTGAACAAAGACTAGCACCCTTGGTGGACCACAGAATGGGAACAAGCTCTAGAGGAAAGGCGTAGAGCCTGGATCAAATGGAATCAGTGCAAAGATGAGCCCAAACATCAGGCTTTCATGGCACAAAGAAAAACAACAGCGATCATCATCCACAAAACCAAGAGGAACTACACCATGTGATCAGAAGTATCTGGGCACCCGAAAAAAACATACATTTTTCATATTAGGTGTATTGTGCTGCCACCTACTGCTGGGTACTCCATATCGGCGACCTCAGTAGTTATTTGATATCGTAGAGAGCAGAGTGGGGCGCTCCGCAGTACTCACGGACTTCAAACGCAGTCAGGTGATTGGGTGTCACTTGTGTCATGCGTCTGTACGCGAGATTTCCACACTACTAAACATCCCTAGGTCCACTGTCACCATTGCGATAGTGAAGTGGAAACGTGAAGGGACACGTACGGCACAAAAGTGTACAGGCTGACCTCGTCTGTTAACCGACAGAGACCGCTGACAGTTGAAGAGGGTCATAATGGGTACCAGGAAGACATCTATCCAGACCATCACACAGGAATTCCAAACTGCGTTAGGATCCACTGCAAGTACTGTGACAGTTAGGCAGGAGGCGAGAAAACTTGGATACAGTGATCGAGCAGCTGCTCATACGCCACACATCATGCCAGTAAATGCCAAACGAAGCCTAGCTTGGTGTAAGTAGCGTAGAAATTTGACGACTGAACAGTGGAAAAACTTTGCGCAGAGTGACGAATCACGGTACACAATGTGGCGATCGAATGTCAAGGTGTGGGTATGGCGAATGCCCGGTGAACGTCACCAGCGTGTGTAGTGCCAACAGTAAAATTCGGAGGCGGTGGTGTATGGTGTGGTCGTGCTTTTCATGAAGGGGGCCTGCATCCCCTGTTGTTTTGCGTGGTGCTATCACCCCACAGAAGCTACACCGATGTTTTAAGCATCTTCTTGCTTCCCACTCTTGAAGAGCAATTCGGAGATGGCGATTGCATCTTTCAACACGATCGAGCTCGTGTTCATAATGCCTGGCCTGTGGCCTAGTGGTTGCATGACAATAACGAACCTGTAATTGACTGGTCTGCACGGAGTCCTGACCTGAATTCTATAGAGCACCTTTGGGATGTTTTAGAACGCCGACTTAGTGCCAGGCCTCATCGACCAGCGTCGATACCCCTCCTCAGTGCAGCATTCAGTTAAAAATTCTATTCCGTAACGAACTTTCCAGCACCTGATTGAATGTATGCCTGCGAGAGTGGAAACTGTCATCAACACTAAGGGTGGATCAGCACCATGTTGAATTCCAGCCTTACAGATGCAGGGCGCCAAGAACTTGTAAGTCATTTTCAGGCAGTTGTCCGGATGCTTTTGATCACATAGTATACAACAGGTCCCCAATATTACAGGCAGAAGAAGACTTCAAGAAAAACTTCAAGAGATCTCTACAAGTGAGTCAAGAAATAGACTACTTTATGCACGGCCTCAAACCTGCATCTCAGAGGAACAGATGGGAAACTGCACAAAAACCTTTACAGAATACTTCCAGAAACTCCTCAATGCAGAACAACCGAAAGAGAGACTTGCATTCGCCGAGCCCGCTGTCAGGAACCAAGACTCTAGACCACCCAACAGGGAAGAGATAGATAAGATCTTCAAAGACCTTAAGAACAGCAACAAGGCCGCAGGTGAAGATGGCTCTGAGCACTATGGGACTTAACTGCTGAGGTCATCAGTCCCCTAGAACTACTTCAACCTAACTAACCTAAGGACATCACACACATCCATGCCCGAGGCAGGATTCGAACCTGTGACCGTTGCGGTTGCGCGGTTCCAGACTGAAGCGCCTAGAACCACTCGGCCACCTCGGTTGGCCCAGGTGAAGATGGTATAGTTGCATCGATAACCAGTCCTTGCAGAGATCATTCAGGACATTTAGGGAACAGCAGTCTTGCCAGCGGGATGGACCTCAGCTGTGACCCATCCACTACACAAGAAAGGAATTAAAACGCCAAGACCATCGTCTCATATAGCAGCTGAGGAGGACGCTGCTGGCTAGCCATTGTGGTAGGCTTCAAAACGGCATATGACTCAATAGATCGACATACCATCTTCTCTACCTTAGGGGACTAGGCCTAGATAGGAAGCAAACCAGACTGGTCCAAGATACCCTGAAGAACACCACCTCCTAAGTCAAGTTCAAGGGTGAACTACCCGTGAGCTTTCCCAACCAGACAGGCGTCAGGCAGGGGGATGGCCTCTCTTGCATCTTCTTCAACTGTGATCTGGAGAAAATCGTCAGAAAATTTACTTCCACCTTGTCATTAGAGGCACGACCGAGGCTTGGGTGCAAGAAAGACAACTTCAATGTACCCTGTCTAGCCTTTGCTGACGAAAAAATTTGGAAATTTGTTGTAAGGTTTGGTGGGATCAAATTGCTGAGATCATCGGCCCCTAAGCTTACACACTATTTTAATCTAACTAACTTATGCTCAGGACGACACACACACCCACACCCGATGGAGGACTCGAACCTCCGATGGGGGGAACGGCACAGAGAGTGACAAGACACCTTGGACCGCGCGGCTACCTTGCTCGGCTTTGCTGATGATCTCACCATATTGGCCAACAGCGTGGAGGAGGCTACTCACTAACTAAAGGGTCTCTACAGTATTTCGGCAAAAACCGGCTTGATAATCAACATACAGAAGACTGGGTTCATCATCACCATCAAGCAGGCTTCTTCAACAATCCCACAAGGAAATAATACTATCTGTAAAGTTCCTGCAGTCTAGTACATGGGAGAATGGATCTCAGCACGCGAGAGTGAAACCTTGACTATAGATGCCAGGAGCAGCAAGTTAGAAAGGGCCTATTATCCCTGTAAGAACGTCTATACCTCCATTTAGCTATCCAAGAACATAAAGCTGAAATACTACAACTCGGTAGTAAAACCATCTGTACTCTATGCCTCTTGGTGCCCCTTCATGAATCGAAATGGCCCACTCAGGAAATTAGAACTTAAAGAGAGGAAGATCCTGAAGAGAATGTTAGGCCCCGTAAGAGAGGAAGACGGTACCCTCAGAATCAGGCACAATAACGAGCTCTACGAACATATGGAAGACATAGTCACATGTATGAGGAAAAGGCGACTGATCTTCTATGGGCACATGATCCGCCCGAATCACTCCAGATTCACCAACAGGATCCTTAGAGTGACAAGTAAGGGAAAGGCTTCCAAAGCCAAGTCGATCACCTCTGTTAAATCAGACTTAAAGCAACTCTAGATCTCATTAAAGACAACCGAGAACCGAACTCAATACCGACAGGCCACCCTGTAGGGAGTCTTCCCAGTGCCTCTTACAAGCAAGAAGTTCACAGGCACCGCCAGACCTAAGTGGATGGATGACAGGAAGCAGGCTCATAGTCAGGAGATGAAGGCATACTGCGCCAAGAAGAAGCAAAAGATCCTAGCTGAGAGTTAAGAACAGCCCCTTGGTCCGTATTAGGCTGAAACGAAATAAAAAAGTAAAAAAATTCTCTTATTAAAATGTTTCGTGGAAACAGGCCAATGCAGCATTTTCTTCCGTGCCGCGAACACTATTAGGCGCTATAAAAAGAAATATAATGACATACACAAAATGGCTCTGAGCACTATGCGACTTAACTTCTGAGGTCATCAGTCACCTAAAACTTAGAACTAATTAAACCTAACTAACCTAAGGACATCACACACATCCATGCCCGAGGCAGGGTTCGAACCTGCGACCGTAGCGGTCGCTCGGTTCCAGACTGTAGCGCCTAGAATCGCACGGCCACTACGGCCGGCCTAATCACATACACAGTCTCTACAAGGGGTTACATCTATATCTATAATCTGCGAACTACGTGATGGTGTAGGAAAGAGGGTACCTAGTGTACCACTATCTCTTCCACTATCGTGATCCAGCAGCGGACAGTACGCGGGAGATACGAATTTTTGTAAGCCTCAACGTGAGGTGAAGTCTACAATTATATCTTAATGCTCATTTTGCGAGATGTACGGTGGGGAAATGCACTCTTTCTTGAGTATTTTATGAAGATAATCTCTCCGTGTATATACCTATTCTCTAACAGCGGCTGCCGCTGTAGTTGGATTATCTTCTTTGAGCCTTGGTAAAAACTGCTGTTTTGAAGAGCGCGCCGCAGCGCGTAATGTGAAGCAGTCGCCGTCCGTTTCTGGTGGTGGCGCCGCTGTGCTAATCACAGCTTTGGTGTCTCCCTCTGGTGGGAAAAGGGAAAGGTTGCCTGCTCACGTGCATTTAAGGAGCGCTATGAGCTCGCCAGCCGGTCAATCTGGGCCACTCTCTCTTCCCCAGCTTGCTAGTCTGTCTCTCTTCCGCATTTGTTAGGCAGTTATTGTCTGTCTGTTTTTCGGAGTCTTAGTATGTCTGTCGTTCGGATCGCCCTTTAAAGCGGGCGAAATGAGAGTCTTTCGACTCCGCCAGTAAGAGAACTAAGGGAGTGGTCGCCCGGTCGCGGTTTAGTTCCTGCATCAGAGTCTGCGCGCTAGGCCGCCAGTCTGCTCGAGTTTTCTCAGCCAATTGTCATTGGCGGTTGGACCGATCGGTTGGTCGGTCGTGCACTGAGACACAAGATGACTTGTCCGTCTTGAGCGTCGGCGCATGTGAGGTCGCCACATGAGTCCAGTGGGCCGCGGCGTATAGCGAGGGGTAGTGACTTCGCGGTCGGCACGAGAGCAACAGAAGACAACCCACAACATCACTCTGGCCGGTGCGAGCTGCGACGCCGTGAGACGGGAGATCGAAACGCCTTCCTGCGTCAGTTGAAGCGGCTGGCAGCGGACGGTTCAGGACAGCGATTTAGGGGTGCTGTGCAAGGTCTTCTCGATAGATCGCAGTTTATTAGAAGTTAAGTGATTGGTGATATGTTGTTTCATTTACGCTTGTTAAATTCTACTTGTTTTCTTGGTGAGGTCACCAGCCGTTTTGCTTTTTGGTCGTCCCACCATACTTCTCCGTTTGCCCACCTGCGGGAAAGTGGTTGTTTATAAATTGAGTGGTCCATTATTCCCTTGTGGTGTAGGGGCGGGTTAGAGCAACCTTCGGTTCGGGGCAACCTGCGGTTCGGGTTGTTCGGTAATCTCCCTATCAATCTACCATACGTTAGTAGTTGCCTCTGTCATGTTTGTCGGATTTGGTGTGTTAATGAATTTATTGCTTAGAGTGTAACGGCCTAATACCTGAAATATGTTTTGATCTTTGGAAACTCTGACATTATTGCCTATGATCTTGAGAGACAGTATCTGTGTAGAGCATCTTAACTATTGTTTGGCCAACCTTATACAATTTTATATAAGATTGCATTTCATGGGCTTTTATTTAAATGATAATTTTAGTACATAATGTTGCCATCCTTTCACTGTAAGACTTTTCTTAGAAGTTAAAATGAAGTTGCACCTTCGATGGCAAGGTTAATATTTTAACTCTTTGTATTTTGTACCATTTCCATCCCTCCTATGGGGGGTGCACAGTTTGTGTGCTTGTGTAAATTGTTAAAACTCTTAGTTCAAAGTAATCTGGTGTGTTGCAGATTTGCACCAGTGTAGTCTTTCAGAGGCTGTTGTCAGCGGTCGTAACTACGGCCATTTCAAAAGGGAGCGGTAAGGTTCTCTGCCCGAAAGCTCATACAGTCAAAATTTGTTTCTTTCTGCCTCTGAATAAATTGTATCTTTGATATTTAGAGGGTACTTTCTAATTATAATTTTAAATCTGTTTCTTTTAAAAAATACTTTTCGGCTCTGTTAAAGTGAATAAAATTCCCATTTGTTAAAAGGAATTTGGTTATAAAATTCCCAATTGTTGAAAGGAATTTGGTTATGATTTCCTCAGTTACTCCCTGGCAACTACTTCCATGCTTACATAGTGTGAATAAATGTGTTAATGTTCTTGATGAATCGTTAGTAAATAAAATAAATTCTTAAGAATATTCTTTGAAAATAAATCATGGTTCATTCTTCGCGACGCTTTCGCTCTTACTAACAGCACCCGTCACGAGACATGACGCTCTTCTTCGGATGTTCTCCAGCTCCTCGATGAATCCTTTCTTGTTAGGACGAAACCAGCGAACAGAATTCAAGTATTTTTCGGAAGAGTGTTTCGTAAGTTACTTCTAATGTGGGTGGACTATATTTCATGAGTACTCTTGTAGTCACTCTGTCATTTTCGTTTCCTGTGTGTAGTCGTTTGTAGTCGTTAACCTTTAAATCTCTTCGTAGACATCCTCTATAGTCCTTAATGGTTTATTTATTTGCCGTTTTCCTGAAGTCTGTTGTCACCGAACCAGCTGGCCCAGTGGTTAACACATTGGACTCGCATTCGCAAGGAAGGCGATTCAAATCCATCCCTTTGAAGGGGCGCGGCCTATTTCCTTCCCCGCCCGTGACATAATCCGAGCTCTAATGCTCTAGATGACTCTAATGTCCTCGATGTCGAAGAGATGCAAAATCAAATTTTCCTTTCTTCCTTCCTTCCATCCGTCTCTGATGACCTCGAGGTCAACGAGACTTTAAATCATAATCTTTATTATTGTCTTTTTGTCAGTAATCTGCGACCAAGGAAAGCATAATGCTGCACTTGAAATGGTATATATGAATATAACACAAAAAATTTTAACCTACAATTTACAATGGACCATTAAATTTTGCGTTATGGTTTTTAGAACGGATCTACATCAAATACATATCTAAGTTAATGGAGAGAGAAACTGAAAAAAACTGAAAAGTGCCACATATTACCTTTTTCCCATCTGGCACACATCTAAAGGCTCATCAGGAATCCTGAAGGCCAGTGATCTGTATTGTGCCACGCTATTACAATTTTCTAAATGTCTCTTTCAAGATTACTGTACAGCTGTAAAATGCGCAGATCTACACTAGAGTACTGTTACTGGTATCAAAAGTGAAACGAGATTTCCTCATTTTGTCTAGAGTGTTTGCCACGGTGCGCTGAGGCAAATCTCTGGATGCACTGGGCTGTACTGCCTTGCTACTTAAGGTGCAGAGATGGGGCGGATGGCTGCAGGTCTCAAAAAATAATCTCTGATCCTCTCCCGAAATCACAATTGCTATCAAACCACAACCAATGCTATAAAAATTGATTCCTTGTGGCTTAACAATAGGAAGTGCACTAACAGGATGCCTTAGGGGTGTTGGACACTGTAAGAATATAGCAAAATTGTATACAATAGCAGGGAATACGACGAGAAGCATTTTTGCAGATAAGTATTTTGTGTTAAAAAAAAAAAAAACAAGCTGAATTGCACTGTAAGCAATTTACCCCACCTAACCTGTTTCCACCATCACTAGCGTTGGCTAGGAACGGTGAAGAAAGGCACTTTATTTAAAGGAAAACAACGTCTTCCATTGTCCACTCTATATACGAGCTAGACCCCTGCACTCTCTCCTTACGCTGTGCTGCCGTAGTGGCAGCAGTTAATATCCTAACTATGAATCTAGCGTGTGGATGACACAGCGAATGACCGACCTCTGTGACACGGGCAGAATCGCCCAAACACACAATAATAATGCTACTGGGCTAACAGCCTGTGGCCATTATGTAAAATTTTTGCCCAACGTTTCGTCTCCGGCAGAAGGAGATTTCCTCAGAGGTGTAGAAGTGAATCCGAATCAGAATTCGAGGAAACGCTGAATATATAGACAAAACAGAGGGGACCATAGTTCATCATGTGATGCAGTCTGTGACACTATCTCTAGTAGTGCCTACACTCTCGAATGAAAATAATAGATCGTTACTATGTCGGTACAAAATAGTTGTCCATCACCTACATAATTTCTACATCTACATCTACATCCATACTCCGAAAACCACCTGACAGTGTGTGGCAGAGGGTACCCTGAGTACCTCTATCGGTTCTCCCTTCTATTCCAGTCTCGTATTGTTCGTGGAAAGAAGGATTGTCGCTATGCTTCTGTGTGGGCTCTAATCTCTCTGATTTTATCCTCATGGTCTCTTCGCGAGATACACGTAGGAGGGAGCAATATACTGCTTGACTCTTCGGTGAAGGTATGTTCTCGAAACTTTAACAAAAGCCCGTACCGAGCTACTGAACGTCTCTCCTGCAGAGTCTTCCACGGAAGTTTATCTATCATCTCCGCTTTCGCGATTACTAAATTATCCTGTAACGAAGCGCGCTGCTCTCCGTTGGATCTTCTCTATCTCTTCTATCAACCCTACCTGGTACGGATCCCACACTGCTGAGCAGTATTGAAGCAGTGGGCGAACAAGCGTACTGTAACCTACTTCCTTTGTTTTCGGAATGCATTTCCTTAGGATTCTTCCAATAAATCTCAGTCTGGCATCTGCTTCACCTACGATCAACTTTATATGATCATTCCATTTTAAATCACTCCTAATGAGTACTCCCAGATAGTTTATGGAATTAACTGCTTCCAGTTGCTGACCTGTTATTTTGTAGTTAAATGATAAGGGAACTATCTTTCTATGTATTCGCAGCACGCTACACTTGTCTACATTGACATTCAACTGCCATTCCCTGCACCATGCGTCAATTCGATGCAGATCCTCCTGCATTTCAGTACAATTTTCCATTGTTACAACCTCTCGATACACCACAGCATCATCTGCAAAAAGCCTCAGTGAACTTCCGATGTCATCCACAAGATCATTTATGTATATTGTGAATAGCAACGGTCCTATGACACTCCCCTGCGGCACACCTGAAATCACTCTTACTTCGGAAGACTTCTCTCCATTTCGATTGACATGCTGCGTTCTGTTATCTAGGAACTCTTCCATCCAATCACACAATTGGTCTGATAGTCCATATGCTCTCACTTTGTTCATTAAACGACTGTGGGCAACTGTATCGAACGCCTTGCGGAAGTCAAGAAACACGGCATCTACCTGTGAACCCGTGTCTATGGCCCTCTGAGTCTCGTGGACGAATAGCGCGTGATGGGTTTCACACGACCGTCTTTTTCGAAACCGATGCTGATTCCTACGGAGTAGATTTATAGTCTCCAGAAAAGTTATTATACTCGAACATAGTACGTGTTGCAAAATTCTACAACTGATCGACGTTACAGATATAGGTCTATAGCTCTGCACATCTGTTCCACGTCCCTTCTTGAAAACGGGGATGACCTGTGCCCTTTTCCAGTCCTTTGGAACGTTATGCTCTTCTAGAGACCTACGGTACACCGCTGCAAGAAGGGGGGCAAGTTACTTCGCGTACTCTGTGTAAAATCGAACTGGTATCCCATCAGGTCCAGCGGCCTTTCCTCTTTTGAGCGTTTTTAAATGTTTCTCTATCCCTCTGTCGTCTATTTCGATATCTACCATTTTTTCATCTGTGCGACAGTCTAGAGAAGGAACTACAGTGCAGTCTTCCTCTGTGAAACAGCTTTGGAAAAAGACGTTTAGTATTTCGGATGTAGTCTGTCATCCTCTGTTTCAGTACCATTTTGGTCACAGACTGTCCGGACATTTTGTTTTGATCCACCTACCGCTTTGACATAAGACCAAAATTTCTTACGATTTTTTGCCAAGTCAGTACATAGAACTTTACTTTCGAATTCATTGAACGCCTCTCGCATAGCCCTCCTCATACTACATTTCGCTTCGCGTAATTTTTGTTCGTCTACAAGGCTTTGGCTATGTTTATGTTTGCTGTGAAGTTCCCTTTGTTCCGCAGCAGTTTCCTAACCCGGTTGTTGTACCACAGTGGCTCTTTTCCATCTCTTACGATCTTGCTTGGCGCATATTCATTTAACGCATATTGTACGATGGTTTTGAACTTTGTCCACTGATCCTCAACACTATCTGTACTTGAGTCAAAACTTTTTTGTTGAGCTGTCAGGTACTCTGTAATCTGCTTTTTGTCACTTTTGCTAAACAGAAAAATCTTCCTACCTTTTTTAATATTTCTATTTACGGCTGAAATCATCGATTCAGTAACAGCTTTATGATCGCTGATTCCCTGTTCTGCGTTAACTGTTTCAAACAGTTCGGGTCTGTTTGTCACCAGAAGGTCTAATATGTTATCGCCACGAGTCGGTTCTCTGTTTAAGTGCTCAAGGTAGTTTTCAGATAAAGCACTTAAAAAAAATTTCACTGGATTCTTTGTCCTTGCCACCCGTTATGAACGTTTGAGTCTCCCAGTCTGTATCCGGCAAATTAAAATCTCCACCCAGAACTATAACATGGTGGGGAAATCTACTCGAAATATTTTCCAAATTATCCTTCAGGTGCTCAGCCACAACAGCTGCTGAGCCAGGGGGCCTATAGAGACATCCAATTACCATGTCTGAGCCTGCTTTAACCGTGACCTTCACACAAATTATTTCACATTTCGGATCTCCGTCAATTTCCCTCGATACTATTGCACATCTTATCGCTATAAACACGCCTCCCCCTTCACTGTCCAGCCTGTCTCTGCGGTATACATTCCAATCTGAGTTTAGGATTTCATTACTGTTTATGTCTGATTTCAGCCAACTTTATATCCCTAGTACTATATGGGCGTTGTGACCGTTTATTAATGAGAGCTGTTCTGGGACCTTTCTATAGACGCTCCTGCAGTTTACTATTAGCACATTAAAATTATTATTCCCTGTTGCATTTACCTACTCCTACCTTGCCGCGTCTCAGGAGGCGTCTCGTCGGGCATAGGGAGGGAATTCTCTAACCTAAACAACGCCCACGTGCACTCCACACGTACTCCGCTACCCTTGTAGCCGCTTCCGGCGTGTAGTGCACGCCTGACCTATTCAGGGGGACCCTACATTTCTCCGCCGGATAGCGGAGGTTGAGAAATTTGCACCCCAGATCTTCGCAGAATCGTTTGACCCTCTGGTTTAAGCCTTCCACTCGGCTCCAAACCAGAGGACCGCGATCGGGTCTGGGAACGATACTACAAATAGTTAGCTCTGATTCCACCCAGCGAGCGAGGCTTTCCGCCTTCACCAATTCCGCCAACCGCCTGTACGAGCTGAGGATGACCTCAGAACCCAGACGGCAAAAGTAACTGGTGCCGACATGAGCAACAATTTGCAGTCGGATGCACCCAGTGCTCTCTATCGCCGCCGGCAGGGCCTCCTCCACATCTCGGATGAGACCCCCCAGAAAGCAGACAGAGTGAACACTGGCCTTCTTCCCCGACCTTTCCGCTATTTCCCTAAGGGGGTCCATCACCCGCCTAACGTTGAAGCTCCCAATAACTAATAAAC
Source organism: Schistocerca nitens (assembly GCF_023898315.1). Classification (NCBI taxonomy): domain Eukaryota; kingdom Metazoa; phylum Arthropoda; class Insecta; order Orthoptera; family Acrididae; genus Schistocerca; species Schistocerca nitens. The sequence goes on from NC_064617.1 coordinate 558,378,502, forward strand.
CCCTCTCCCCGTGTGCCTGCTCGGACCTTGCTGATAGAGCGGCCACATGTCCACTCACAGGCAGAGCGGGCAATGCCACACAGCCAGCCTCCACATTTACCCTCCGCCTCGTGCGCCGCGAACGCCGCTGAACCCGCCACTCCCCTTTCGGAGAGGGTGGCCCAACCGCGCCCGGTACCCGCGAAGATGTCTCGACAGCAGGGACAGTGGGTGAAGCATGTAACACCTGGGGTGTACCATGCGACGCACCACACTCCCCTCTGCCGCTACACTCCGAGGCAGCAGCCTGAAGACGGCTGACCGCGGCCATCAACACGCTCAGCTGTTCGCGAACAGTGGCCAGCTCCTCCTGTGTCCGTACACAGCAGTCACACATCCTATCCATCTTAAGAAATCAATTTACTGTAGAGAGTTAATCAACTTTTAACTAGACTGTTAATTCACTAAAGGCGGCTGATTGTTGACTAAACTGTGGTTGCTAGCCACTTCTTGTAGAAAACAATGAAAATAGCACTACCTGTCTCTGGACTGTATTGAAAACAATCACTAGCACTACTGGCACTATGGTTGACTAAAGGGACTCTCTCTGACTGTATTCAAAACAAACACGAAATCTATGGAACACTATTACTAGCACTCAACAATTAAAGCTTCCTAAAAGCAAAAACAGATGGAAGAAGAAGTGACAAGTAAGAAAAATACAGTTAATACATAATTAAGGTAGCTCGCTGCACAGCAGACGTGAAGCAGACGGCAGTTACCTCACATACCTCTCACTTTCTGTGTAAATTGTTATGGTCTTTATATACCTCAGTACATCTCTATATATGCACTGATAATAGTGCAATATCTGCGATATGAAGCTCGTCTCACTGAATTTTATTTCACGGTTATCACCTTTGTACATATGTTTTGCTACAGCTGATGTGTTCGTATGCCCCAGACAGCAATTTCTCTTATGTTCAACTAAACCGATGTTAACACTCCTTTCCATAATACCAGTATATACTAGTCTACAACCACAAGCAGTTTTATACACATAAGGTGTAGCCAAAGGGTGTCACATACCTCTTGTCTTTCTTAAATATTCTTTCATGTTCCTGGTGGGTCTGAATGTGTTTTCAACTCCATACTTGCTCAGCACTTTCCCATTGCGATTTCTAATCTCACTATAATTAACGAAAAAGAACTTTCCCGATGGGCTGTCGTTGTTCCTCATCGATAACGAATTTCTGCCTAGGGGGAGGAAGTCGTTCTATCTCCTCAAAAGAATAATCATATTTGTAGACGTCGACTGTAGGTGGTAAATCTCGTCTTGTAAATAAAACAGTTCACAAATTGTGACAGTCATATCCACAAAGGTTATCATATCACCTCTTTTTTGTCTCGGATGGTGGTTAGAATCTTTATACAGGTAACTATCAGTATAAGTGGCTTATCTATACTGCTTATGCTCCAACACCCCGTCCACACGTTTGATTATATACACGCCCAGAAAATAAAATTGCCCATTACATTTTGTCTCCACAGTAAATTGAATTACTTGGTTGATACTGTTAAGAAGTAGCAAGAAGGTATACAACTCTTCTTTATCATGTGTCCATACTACGAAAGTATCACCAACATAACGGCAAGACCTATGCAGTCTATTTACTGGCAGTTGAAAAGTCCCATAAAGAAACTAGGCGCAGATGGACTCAAGGATCTGCCTGTAGCCAGCCCGTCAGTGCTTTCTAAAAGTCATTTTTGTATTGGAAATCAGCTGCCCGTTCGGTAGTGTCTGATTAACGCCACTAAATCAATTGGAGAAATATACCCTATACATGAGATTGTATCGTTCACCGGAAGAATGGGACAACATATCTCTCCTAATTTCTCAATGACATGAGCTCAATTTTTGTAATGAAAGTCGTGCTACCGGACAAAAGTTGCAAAAATTGAGGCTAGGTACCTAGGTAACTCGTGCGTAGGAGCCACTATAGCATTCAAAATACGCCTCAAATGAGTTTGTGGTTTACGCACTTAGGATAATCTGTGGAGCGTGGGCGGGTGCGACTCCATTGCCAAAAGGAGCCTTATTATACTCTGAGGTGGCGTACATTTGCATAAGATTGTAGAGATTCCATCCTAATTACATCGGCTGACTGTTGTGGAAGCTGTCGGATACCTGCCTCATTATTTGCTACAACACCATCCGTGGATACATTTAGAGCGACGCAGCAACATTGCATCCTTAGGATTGTACAGAAATTTCAACTTCAGCCAAATCTTTGCCACACAGGTCGGTAACAGTCCGAGAATTATCTGCAACTCAGGGTTCCAGCATGTTCTTCTTTAGACTAGAAAACTTCTTACCTGTCTATTAATTGATATCTCTGCACTAGGTTCCACAGTCCTAAACGTCAAACCGTCCACCTTATTCCAATCACAACATTGCCCAGTAATACCAATAAATATGTGGAAATGTAATAGCTCATTGCTAATTCCCGCCAGGACTAGCCGTGTCTTATGAATCCTCTTCCGTACCGTAGATAACTTTGTACGGTTCTAAATGCGATGAGCTTGTGCCGAGCGAAACATTCGGCATTCAGATATATCTGTACCGTCGAATTGTCCCGGCAGCGTAACAGAAAGGTTAGTGCGCACTGTTAATATACCTTCTTCTATGCATTCCTCTAATCGTCGAATGAGTTCCGACATACCATCCCCATAGAGGCGTTTACACATAAAGTGTACGTTATCACTCTCGTTATTAACTTCACTTGTAAGTTCCGGGCTGATCGGTCGTACTGGGTATGTAAAACTTTCCCTTAACGTTTTCTCTCCGGCTGCCAGAGACATCCACAGCGGCGAAGCGGCGAACTCCCGTCAGTAGTAGATGGAGATCCGCCTCCGTTAGCTGAGTGGTCAGCGCGACAGAATGTCAAGCCCAAGGGCCCGAGTTCGATTCCCGGCTGGGTCGGAGATTTTCTCAACTCAGGGACTCGGTATTGTGTTGTCCTAATCATCATCCTTTCACCCTCATCGACGCGCCAAGTCACCAAAGTGGAGTCAGATGGAAAGACTTGCACCCGGCAAACGAGTCTACCCAATGGGAGGCACTAGTCACACTACATTTACATTTACTAGAGGGAAGGCCGATGTTACAGGCAGTATAAAGGGTACCACAGTCCATCACATGCCGCCGGCTACAGTACTATCACCGGTACTGCCAACATCCTCGTCTTGTAGTAATCGATCGTCATTCTGTCTGTACAAAGCTGACATCCATATTTTGTCTGATTTGATACCTTCTTCTTTTCTGTTAAAATTATTACGGTGTTCATAAATCCCAAAACCCATCATTGAGCACATGATAATGCGATGTCTTCGTAATGAGGATCACCCCAGCAAATTTTTTCATTATTACCCTCTGGGCACACATGTTCTAATATGGTCAAAGCAAGCAATTTTGCTGTACCGCCTCTTTAAATGCCCACGGAGGATATTATAGCAAATATGGAGGTAGGCATCCGACAGCTTCCACAGACGTTCGCAATGTAATGGATGGAACAGCTAGACTCTTACAAAAATGTAAGCCACGTGACAATAATTTCTCGCTGGCACAAAGGACGGCGTGTAGAGATACTAACGCAGATAGTAACATTATCATTGTTTCGCTGTTAGGATTAGTGCCACCGTCGTCAAGAAACGTGAAGACCATCATGAAAAGATTAGAGATATTTCCGGTCTCAGCAATAACGAAAATCAAAGAGCCAGGGTATAACAAGTTGGCTTTTAACATAGACTGCTGGCGAAACAGCGTGACATCCTAAGAAATACGGCAAACGAGAAACAGAAATCAGGGATATTTAGAGTGAAGTGTTAATAAAAGCAAATTCCCAAACACCTGTGTTGAAATAAGTAGAATGCAATTCCTTGTTGCTTATTCCTGTTGCTGGGCATTTTGTAGTACTATGAGCAAAACTAGAAATAACTGTGCTGCTGCTGAATGCAAAAATGGTTCAGACAGAACTGTGGATATCATTTATCATTGTTTTCCGAACGACAGAGAACTAGAGCGCAAATGGGTGTCAGTGTCATGGATGTCACGATGTACGAGGTATGATCCCTTTTCCATGCCGATGAACACTTCAGAAATGGCCAAAAAATTCAAATGTAGACCTGGAAGTCTGAAAGAGTCTTACGAAAACTGTGAGAGAAACATTCAACCCTCTATAGAAAATACAAGTTCTACTTTTTGATGAGACGAATACAAACGGTCGCGTGTGCTGTGGCCCATCAGATGTAGTAATTTTGGGACCAAACAAAAACATTATGGTTGTCATGTTACGTGGTTTGTTGTCATTATGGAAACAAACTGTATATTTTGACTTGGATAATATCGTGACGCCTACTGCAGAGGCCGAGCGGTTCTAGGCGCTACAGTCTGAAACCGCGCGACCGCTACGGTCGCAGCTTCGAATCCTGCCTCGGGCAGGAATGTGTGTGATGTCCTTAGGTTAGTTAGGTGTAAGTAGTTCTAAGTTCTAGGGAATTGATGACCTTAGTACTTAAGTCCCATAGTCCTCAGAGCCTTTTGAACCAATATCGAGACTAGTTAGAAATTTCTGAACATATTAAAGCAGGTGCAACCCTAACTGCAGCAGTAATTTGTGATACGGAAAGCAAGAACTCGAAGGTCTCGAAGGAACGCAATTTCCACAGCAAGAATCTATTTTCCTAACCCTATTGATCCAGCGAGAAGAGTGTGGGTTTCCTGTAATTTCCTGCATTTGCTTAAATTGGTTAGAAACAATGTTTCAGCTGATGGATTAACTCTGCTTAACATCATAGTATTAACAAGAAGCCTTCTGAAAACCTGTTAGAAAATGGGACCAAGGCTTTAACCTTATGCATCTGATTATGGAGCCTTGAGTACAAGAGGGTTTCCAAAATTGTGTTCTGCGGAACACTGATGTTCCAGAGTAAGTGAATAAGTTCTCCGCGAAGAATTGTTAACAACATCGGCGTTTTTCCCGACTTTTTTTATTTTCAATACTTTTATAGTGATTTCCATGTTACTGGTTATGATCTGAAATTGAAGTAATCAACCAATGCCGATAGTTTCTGAATTTTCAAAATACTAAAACTAAAGGAACCCCTGTCGTAGAAGTAAGATACGGAGCTTGGCCGAATGTACGAACGTCAGTGCATCGGGTTTTCATTCCGTTGTGCCCGAACTTTTAAATATGTACTTAGCAAGGAACAGGAAGGAAATTTAATTGAACTGATCAGGAACACATTTGGTGTTTAAGCTCAAGGATTCCTACAGATGATTAGGCACCTCTTCGAAGTGGCTATGATATTAATTTTAAAAGACAAGAGAACATACTAAATCACTTCCTTGACGTTTGTACTAACGTGGAATGTGGAAAAAAGCAATGCCTGCTGCCTTTTCAGAAGGGTTTAATAATTTCAGCAAATTCTCTTGTTCTAATGTGTTATATGGAGAAAAATGACTGCTGCGATTCCATAAGGGTTTAATAATGTCAGTGAATTCGCTCTTAGGCTATGCAGTGATATGGAACATGGGAGCTTCGTACATCCTGACTTCCAGGCTAGATTAAGGCTGGAGAACTTTTTTTCTAAAATTCATTGCAACCGGCCAACACCTTTCGAAATGAAAGATGCGATGCGGCTTCTAACATGGAGTGTGAGCAGACATTCCCTTGTCGACAAATACGTATGTCATGGAGACTGTCACATGTTTCTCCAATACAAGAGACTGAAGAGTTCATCACAAACGAGTTGTGTATTGACATAGCTGAAAATATGACAGCCGATTCGGATGGCGAAGAATATATCTGTTGTAGCTTCCTAATGATGAACCAGAAACCAGCGACATTTGTGAATCCCAATATCCGTCGAAATATCTTGTGAGTAGCACGACATTTAGTTCAAGCACTTAGCAGTTCCTTGTGCTCAGTATCACAGAAATTTCCTCCTGATTCTTATCACACCACTGGTGGTAACAGCATCTCCGTAATTGCCGCAGACGGGCTCACTTCTCCTCTACTTACTGGTTCAGTGTAATGAAGGAGTTTGAAGCGATATTTTACAATCTTCATAGACGGCATGTACCTAAGTGTGACTTGAGTTATATAAAAGATAATTTCTACACTAACCTCAAGGTTTACCAAAATGCATCACAATGTGGTTTCTCTCTACATAATGATGAGGACCTTCATTAGAATAAGGCATCTTAACTCAAAAGTTGAAACAGAAAACATAAAGGACCCCGTCGTGAAAAAATCGTAATTTCTTGGCGTCTTCATCTTTCAGAATTTATGGACGCAGTAAACTGATATTATACCATGCAATTTTAAATTCAACCCATGCTGAATAACGTGCATTACCACTTAACAAACACAGTGTACGAGGTTGGTATTTAACTCTTGCGATAGAACATCTTCCCAATGACGCCATAAGCGTTAACCAATAGCAGCGCAACCCCCGAATTGGCGTACCTCACTGTTTCTGGCTGACTTGGTTGAAAGCGTCGTTCTTCAGCTCTGACGATAAGAGGCTACTTCCTGAAACGGTAGTGTATCCACATGACCTCGATGGATTACCGAAAGCGCACAAACCATATTTTCTTGAGGCCTATTCTGAGAATATAGGCTCTCCCAACCACGAGATAGCTAGACATCTAGACACATTGTTGCAAGCTTTTGTTGATATAGATGATAGTTGTACTAAAACTTCAGCTCATTTCATTGAGGAATCCAAAGAGGTGATCATACGCCCAAGCGATATACTTGTTAGTTTGGATGTTTCGTCGTTATTTGCCATCATTCCATTGAAAGAACAAATCTGATGTACAGCGGATATTTTTCCAACTAATAAAGTGGCGTTATCCAGACATTGCCTCACCACAACATATTTCCAACAAAGCATCGGTTTTTACGAACAAATGTGTGTGAATTCATAAGGGACCAAACTGCTGAGGTCATCGGTCCATAGACTTACACACTACTTAAATTAACTTAAACTAACGTATGCTAAGAACAACACACGCACCCATGCCCAAGGGTGGACTCGAACCTCCGGCGGGAGAGACCGCGTAATCCATGACATAATGCTTCAAACAGCGTGGCCATTACGCACAGCTTTTACGAACAGATTGTTGGGAATTGATGGGATGGTTATGGTCAGTCCTCTTAATCCAACTGTGGCCAATTTTTTTATGTAGACTTTTGAACAACGAGACAGCAGACTGCCAGTGAATGACCAACTAAGTGGTATCGCTATGTTGATCATACTTTCATAGTATGGACACAAGCTACAGATGAACATGCATGCCGTTTTCATACAACTTAATATAAGAGGCGATAGGCGATCAAAAAGTTTTAATTCCTGAATCAGTATACCTATCAGACAAAATCTCCTTGAGCTTTGAGGTAATCATCCCGGCGACGCTCCTAACAGATCAAAACGAAAATTTCTCTTCCGACACTGACAATGTTGAGTGTTTATGGAAAAAGTTCAAGGCAATCGTAAAATGCGTTTTAGACAGGTACGTGCCGAGTAAAACTGTGAGGGACGGGAAAAACCCACCGTGGTACAACAACAAAGTTAGGAAACTACTGCGAAAGCAAAGAGAACTTCACTCCAAGTTTAAACGCAGCCAAAACCTCTCAGACAAACAGAAGCCAAGCGATGTCAAAGTTAGCGTAAGGAGGGCTATGCGAGAAGCGTTCAGTGAATTCGAAAGTAAAATTCTATGTACAGACTTGACAGAAAATCCTAGGAAGTTCTGGTCTTACGTTAAATCAGTAAGTGGCTCGAAACAGCATATCCAGACACTCTGGGATGATGATGGCATTGAAACAGAGGATGACACGCGTAAAGCTGAAATACTAAACACCTTTTTCCAAAGCTGTTTCACAGAGGAAGACCGCACTGCAGTTCCTTCTCTAAATCCTCGCACAAACGAAAAAAATGGCTGACATCGAAATAAGTGTCCAAGGAATAGAAAAGCAACTGGAATCACTCAACAGAGGAAAGTCCACTGGACCTGACGGGATACCAATTCGATTCTACACAGAGTACGCGAAAGAACTTGCCCCCCTTCTAACAGCCGTGTACCGCAAGTTTCTACAGGAACGGAGGGTTCCAAATGATTGGAAAAGAGCACAGGTAGTCCCAGTCTTCAAGAAGGGTCGTTGAGCAGATGCGCAAAACTATAGACCTATATCTCTGACGTCGATCTGTTGTAGAATTTTAGAACATGTTATTTGCTCGAGTATCATGTCGTTTTTGGAAACCCAGAATCTACTATGTAGGAATCAACATGGATTCCGGAAACAGCGATCGTGTGAGACCCAACTCGCGTTATTTGTTCATGAGACCCAGAAAATATTAGATACAGGCTCCCAGGTATATGCTATTTTTCTTGACTTCCGGAAGGCGTTCGATACAGTTCCGCACTGTCGCCTGATAAACAAAGTAAGAGCCTACGGAATATCAGACCAGCTGTGTGGCTGGATTGTAGATTTTTTAGCAAACAGAACACAGCATGTTGTTATCAATGGAGAGACGTCTACAGACGTTAAGGTAACCTCTGGCGTGCCACAGGGGAGTGTTATGGGACCATTGCTTTTCACAATATATGGTTCAAATGGCTCTGAGCACTATGGGACTCAACTGCTGTGGTCGTAAGTCCCCTAGAACTTAGAACTACTTAAACCTAACGAACCTAAGGACATCACACACATCCATGCCCGAGGCAGGATTCGAACCTGCGACCGTAGCAGTCGCACGGTTCCGGACTGCGCGCCTAGAACCGCGAGACCACCGCGGCCGGCTTCACAATATATATAAATGACCTAGTAGATAGTGTCGGAAGTTCCATGCGGCTTTTCGCGGATGATGCTGTAGTATACAGAGAAGTTGCAGCATTAGAAAATTGTAGCGAAATGCAGGAAGATCTGCAGCGGATAGGCACTTGGTGCTGGGAGTGGCAACTGTCCCTTAACATAGACAAATGTAATGTATTGCGAATACATAGAAAGAAGGATCCTTTATTGTATGATTATATGATAGCGGAACAAACACTGGTAGCAGTTACTTCTGTAAAATATCTGGGAGTATGCGTGCGGAACGATTTGAAGTGGAATGATCATATAAAATTAATTGTTGGTAAGGCGGGTACCAGGTTGAGATTCATTGGGAGAGTGCTTAGAAAATGTAGTCCAGCATCAAAGGAGGTGGCTTACAAAACACTCGTTCGACCCATACTTGAGTATTGCTCATCAGTGTGAGATCCGTACCAGATCGGGTCGACGGAGGAGATAGAGAAGATCCAAAGAAGAGCGGCGCGTTTCGTCACAGGGTTATTTGGTAACCGTGATAGCGTTACGGAGATGTTTAATAAACTCAAGTGGCAGACTCTGCAAGAGAGGCGCTCTGCATCGCGGTGTAGCTTGCTCGCCAGGTTTCGAGAGGGTGCGTTTCTGGATGAGGTATCGAATATATTGCTTCCCCCTACTTATACCTCCCGAGGAGATCACGAATGTAAAATTAGAGAGATTAGAGCGCGCACGGAGGCTTTCAGACAGTCGTTCTTCCCGCGAACCATACGCGACTGGAACAGGAAAGGGGGGTAATGACAGTGTCACGTAAAGTGCCCTCCGCCACACACCGTTGCGTGGCTTGCGGAGTATGAATGTAGATGTAGATGTAGATGTAGATAGAAGATACCCATTTGGTAAATCATCTGTCCTGCTGCGTGAAGAAGTCCATAACTGCCAGTTGCACATCTTTGTCCAGCAGGAATCATCGACCCTAGAAGGCCTTTTTAAGCGAAAGTACCAGTGAAATGTTAGTCAGACCCTAAAAAATCTACAGGGGCCTGAAAAAAAAATCTTGGAGTGTGGGATGAAATGGATAAATCCAATTTTCTAAACAAAATTTTTCATACTTCCAGATTTTTGAGATTTGAGAAAGAATCATTATTTTTACAAACCCATATTTGCAGGTGTTTTTTTATCACGGTATGTATTCAAGCATTCACAAAAAAGTTTGACACAAAAATGTTAAAATTGACATGTTTTCTTCGTTTCGATAATTTTGGTTTTTTCAAAGAAATGCAAATCCGGTGAATCTTCAAGTAACTGAGTTTCTCTAGCCACGCAAATGTGACAAAGCTTTCGTACAATATCAAAATCGACAATGTATCCTGTGAACAAATCATTATCGCTGCGAAAACCATCTTTTGATCGAAAACCTCTAGTTCGTCATGAAGTATTGTAACTCATGCCTATATCTATTCTGTCATCTGAATATTGCTGTATTATATCATTGTTGGCAATACTGTCATCACTAAGTTCACAATGAGAATCCCAGAGCGAATTGTCCTCACAACCATTATCAATAAGCTCTATATTAGATCCAATTTTACGTTTTCTCAAGGTCATTATGAATAAGCTCGTTCTCAAAATCCAATTTTTAACCTTCATCAGAGTCACTTTCAATAATCTTGCAATCCAGTTCTCACTTTTTGTATGTATTTTTAACTGTTCTTCGACATTCATCAAAAATGACTTTCGCAGATTCATCAACAGCAATTTTCTATACGTCGCAAATGTTCTTGAGAAATATCAGAGGGCCGGGCGCTGGTGGCCGAGCGGTTCTAGGCGCTTCAGTCTGGAACTGCGCGACCGCTCCGGTCGCAGGTTTGAATCCTGCCTCGGGCATGGATGTGTGTGATGTCCTTAGGTTAGTTAGGTTTAAGTAGTTCTAAGTTCTAGGGGACTGATGGCCTGAGATGTTAAGTCCCATAGTTCTCAGAGGCATTTGAACCAAATATCAGAGGAGAAAAATCGCATATTCATAATCATCGAGAAATGCTGACTGTTCCACTATTCTCTTCGTGCATATATAAATGTCAAGTACATCACAAGGAGCTCTGCTTGTAATTTGAAACATATTCTTGACGTATAACTATGTGAATGGGAAGATTCATTTGCACTCAGTTCTTGTTAACAACATTTTAGCGTGATTCTATGCGGAAACCCCCAGCAAATTGGATCTAACTGAAAATACAAGGTACTTTGGCCGTAATCAGCACACTTCGGTTTTGATAATAATGATGATAACAGTGAAAAATCTAGTAGAGTATATTCAGGTTCATCTGTATTTTCTTCAGTGTTCTTTTCATCGGCAGTCTACGCCTACGTCTACATGGATACTCGGCAAATCACACTTAAGAGCCTCCCAGTGGGTTCATCTAGCCGCCTTCACAACAATTCTCTATTATTAGATTCTCGAACAGCGGGCGCAGAAGACGAACACCTATGTCTTTCGATGCGAACTCTGATTTTCCTTATTTTAGTTTCATGATCGTTTCCTCCTGCGTAGGGCGCCGTCAACAAAATATTTTTGCATTTGGAGGAGACAGTTTGTGGTCGAAACTTCGTGAGAAGTTACCGCCGAAACGAAAAGCACTGTTGTTTTAATGATGTCCACCTCAAATCCTGGAGCCTGTCAGTGACACTCTCTCCCTTGTTCCATAAAAACACGGGAGAACTGCCGGATATCAGTAACTTCCTGCCACGATATTTCGGCGCAGAGTCTTCTGGCCATCTTCAGGTGAATGCCACTGTAGTAGTACTACAGTACTATCCGGCAGTTCTCCCGTGTTTTTATGGAACAATCAGTACGCTGGGAAAACTTTAAACATCACTCTCTCCCTTATTTCTCGGTAATACGAGCAAAGCGTTCTGCCTTTCTCTGAACTTTAATCCCACCCGGTAAGCATCCCAGACCACGCAGCTGTACTCCAGAAGATTAGACAAGGGTAGTGTAGGCAGTCTCTTTAGAAGATCTGGTACATTTTATAAGCGTTCTGCCTATAACGCAGTCTTTGCATTGCCTTTCCCACAACATTTTCTATGCGTTCATTCCAATTTAAGCCGTTCGTAACTGTAATTCCTGTGTGTTTAGTTGAATTTATGACCTTTAAATTTGACTAATTTATAGTGTAACCGAATTTTAACGGATTCCTTTTAGCACTGATGTGGACAACCTCATACTTTTCATTAATCAGAGTAAATTGCCGATTTTCGCGTCATTCAGATATATTCTCTAAATGGTTCTCCAGTATTTTTACTAGATTTCAACGACAGCATCATCTGTAAACAACCTAAGAGGACTGCTCAGATCTACATCGTTTATACAGATAAGGAACCGCAGAGGACCTATTGCACTACCCAGATATCACTTCTTTTGTACTCGATTACTTTCCGTCACCATGACCTCTCAATCAGGAAATCATGGATTCAGTCATATAACTGAGACGGTATTCCATAGGCACACAATTTCGCTACAAGCCGCTTATATGGTACAACGTTAAAAGCATTCTGGAAATCTAGAAATACGGAATCATTTTGAAATCCCGTGTGAGTGAAGAGCTAGTTGTGTTTCACAAGAATGATGTTTTCTAAATCCGTGTTCACTGTGTGTCAGTAAACTGTTCTCTTCCAGGTAATTCATAATGTTCCAAAATCCTGCTTCATATCGAAGTTAATGACATGAGCGTGTAATCTAGTCGTTTACTCCTACCTTTCTTGGATATTGGTGTGACCTGTGTAGCTTTCCCGTCTTTTGGTACGGATTTTTCGTCGAGCGAGCGGTTGGATGTGATTGTTAAATATGGAGCAACTGCATGCATCAGCGTACTCTGAAAGGAACCCAACTAGTATGCAGTGTTGACCGGAAGACTATCCACAAGTTCATCAAGCCACTGTTGGTCCAGTTTGTCCCACTCCTCAACGGCGAGTGCCCATAGACAGCCCTCTTCAATCCATTCCGGGCAACTTCGATAGGGCCCATGTCTGGAGAACATGCTGGTCGTTTTAGTCGAGCAATGTCGCTATCCTGAAGGAAGTCATTCACAAGATGTGCACGATGGGGGTGCGATTTGTCGTCCATGAAGACGAAGCCTCGTCAATATGCTGCCGATGTGGTTGCGCTCTCGGTCAGAGGATGGCTTTCGCTTATCGTACATCGGTTACGGCGCCTTCCATGACCACTAACGGCATACGCCGCCACACATAATGCCACCCCAAAACAGCAGGGAACCTCCACATACCTACACTCGCTGGACAGTGTGTCTAAGGCGTTCAACCCGACCGGGTTGTCTCAAACACATCTACGAAGATTGTCTGTTTTAAGGCATATGCGACACTCATCGGTGAAGAGAACGTGGTGCCAATCCCTAGCAGTCCATTCGACGTGTTGTGCCCAACTGTACCGCTCTGCATGATGTCGTGGTTTCATAGATGGACCTCGCCACAGACGTCGGGGGTGAAGTTGCGCATCATGCACCCGATTGCGTACAGTTTGTCGTAGCACTACGTCCTTAGGCTGCACGAAAAGCATTATTTAACATTGTGTCGCTGCTGTCACGGTTCCTCCGAGTCATAATCCGTAGGTAGCGATCATCCACTGCAGTAGTAGCCATTGGGTGGCCTAAGCAAGGCATGCCTCCCTGTATCTCGTCCATGTCCGAACAACATCGCTTTGGTTCACTCCGAGGCGCCTGGACACTTCCTTTGTTGACACCCCTTCCTGGCACAAAGTAACAATGCGCACACGATCGAACCGCGGTATTGACCGTCTAGGCATGGTTGAACTACATACAACACGAGCCGTATACCTCCATCCTGGTTGAATGACTGGAACAGATCGGCTGTCGGCACCACTCCGTCTAATAGGCGCTGCTCATGCATGGTTGTTTCCATCTTTGGATGAGTTTAGTGACATCTCTGAACAGTCAGAGAAACTGTGTCTGTGATACAATATCCCCAGTTAACTTCTATCTTCAAGAGTTCGGGGAACCGGGATGATGGAATACTTTTTTGATATGTGTATTTACGTGTTTACTTCATTCCTTTCCTGGCCATAGTTTAGTATGTTGCAAAAAAAAAAAATAATAAAAATAAAAATAAAAAGACCCTCATTAAACTTAATTATTTACGTCGAATTCAGATATACATGTAAATCAGGGCAGGCCAGAAATTCTGCACGCGTGCGGTGCTCCTGCACATGTGCAACTTCCGGGTCACAGCGTGCACGCCGCAGCCGTCAGCGTTCATGTAGTGCATGTTTCTACGCACAGATGTCGCTTTATCCACTTGCTGGGATACTCTGTACCTGCGAATTCTAGTGCTCTTTCCACAGCTTGCAAGCCAACCATGGGAAGGTATTTCGCGTATTAAACATTACTGTCACTGCTCATTGAGACGTCTACTTTTATGTTAACAGTACCCAGTAAGACAAGCAATACAGTTAACAACCGTGGGTTTTTATTAAGGCAGCTTGACTGACGGCACGTAAATACGTGTAATGTTTTTGAGCTAGTATTTAAGAAAGAGAGCACTTAGCGACTTCCAGCGAACCTTATTCATGATTTCAAATAACATTAAACTAATGCAACGTCTCCTCTAACTAATTCTCGGTGCCCTGAGTTACACCCACATAATTTCTGTCTCACTGATTTTTGAACAGAGTGATAACCGCAGACCTCTCGATGAGGACCTGTTATTTCAGTACCATTATTGCTATTTCTTTCATCGGTTCCGTCTGAAATCTGCATAATAACCGTCAATTAGATGAATATTATGTTTTATCGACTTCAGCTGCGCGTAGCCCTTCACACATTAATAAAAACCCCTAACTGTAAGTATACATTGGAACAATCGGTTTAAGGACCAATTTTCCTTATAATAATGTAACATGGAGCAGAATGAGGCAATAATACGCAATTAGTTCACAGTAATTTTTAATTATGAAAGGAATAAATCCGATCACGTTTATCACTGGTCATGAGAAATGATATAGTTAAAATCGTGCGCAAAAGCACGGCTCATTGACAAACGCAAGCTGTTGCGAAGATTTTCATCACTTGCGCTTCATCGAAACCTTGATTTATTCATTTTCATCACCGAGAAAAATCTTTCACAAACAAGCTCTTGCTTGTACCACATAAACAGGGAAGTGGAGCCGCCACCGTCATTTAGGACACATGTCTAATAACAGATGTCGCTGTTGCTCGCTGTCGCACACGTGCGCACATTTGCAGCACTTCCGCACGTCTGCACACTGTGCAGCGTTTGGCCGGCCCTGATGTAGATTAAGCACATATACATACACATAGACGATTACGGATGTACGTGCAGATTATACAAAATAATCTTTCAATTAAATTTCTGCACTGTACATATGTATCCAGTGATAGGCATTTTCGATAACATCGAAATGGCCACCAAAATTCATGCTACTCCTCTGTCAGTTTTACACATATTTAGCTCAAACATTTTGTGACTATTATCTCTAATAACAACAACTCGACGTATGGGGTTTGATAAAATAGTCATTTTTTAAAGTCAAAAATCCAAAGGTAGGAAAAAACTTTGGTTTAACAATATAAATTGCCCCACTTAATTAGGCTTTTTAAGTTATGTTATGAAACAAATTTTCAGCACCCGGTGTTTTCTTTGCGATGGGGTTGAAATTTCACTGGTACCTGCTCTTAAGGGATCGAAGACACGATAATCGCAAGCGGAGGGGTGAGACTGTGGTGCGGTTGCTCCATTGTCTCCTGTATGAGTTGGCGAAATTTTTGCGTTAAGACATTTACCGTCATGAGGTCGTGCGTTATTATCAACTTGTGGCACTCACACATAATCTTCATTCTCCGGTGCATATATACCGGTGTTTGTCCTTCGGCAGTCAAGAAAAGAATATCTGCACACTAGTCCTGTTTGGACGTGTTTAATAATGACGTCGCCATAGCTTACGTTTCCGTATTAATCGTACGCTTGTCGGAAAGACACGAATGCTACATTAATCCCTTACCTACATCAGTGCTTAAATAGGGCGTTCTAAACTTCGGCTTATAAACTTCGAGGACCTGTACAGGGGATTGTCTAAATAATATTAGAACGCACCTTTTCGAGCTACAGCCGTCTGAATATAAGTTGGAAACGCGACCGCTTCTACAAGCAATTTCTTAGGCGGACCCAGTATTTAACTTGTTTTACAATTCCACTCATTAATAACCAAAGAAACAAAAAGGAAGCTTAATGAGCTTCCAGAAACGCTGTTAATTACAGCGAAATTTAAACCATTGCTTTCCTATTCAGAGAAGAGTTTGCATTATGATCCACTACAAGTAAGTTTCTATGTGGCGACCACCAATTTCCTTGAACACATTATACCTATGAATGATGTGGTACACTCGTTCTATCACACCTAGTTCCTCTGCTATCTGTCCTGCAGCGACCGCAACTCGTGTCACCAGATCCTCTCTACAAGAGAGGAAAAAGTCCAATGGAGTTAAATCCGGCGAGGTTGATACGGGCGACGAGCAGCTCTTCCATTACCTTGAGCTTTGCAATACGGAAGGATCAAGTCGGTGTATTCTGCAAACGCGATTCTGCAAACTTCTAATCCACCATGTTGCTCTAGCAATCACGGACATGTGAATGAGGCTCGAAGCAGGTGAAAGATGTAATACAGATCTCAAATGCCATCAGCCGATTCGACATAAGCATCCCACACAATGACCACTGTGTTGCATACCTACCTAGCAAACATGTTTTCTAGCGGCTGTGGCATCGAAACAGTACGTTTCCAGACATGGATTCCAGTTTAAAATATTGTCCCCTCAGTCAGGTCTGCACGTTCTGGATGTCTGTAATAGGAATTTTAGGTCACCACATAAACCCTATTTGGAGTCGTGCTGTGTTTATACGTGCTGTAAGAACACTCTAATTCGGAAACTTTTTAATCGACCCTTATAGTATAAACCAAAAATTCCTACTTACTCTGGTTACGGAGCGTAGTGGATAACTTGTTCCACAAAATTTTTTGCCAACTGCCGGATGTTTGCAACTTGCCGCCACAATATTTCGGCGCAGAGTCTTCTGGCCATCTTCAGGTGATACTGGCGAAAACTCTTTTCTTTTTTTTCTTTATTGTATTTCAATTCCTCATCGGGGCGGGCTGGCAGCAGCATATACGCTGCTCTTCAGCCGAAAGACATAGAACAAACAATAGAAGACATTTAAAATAACAAAGGAGAGAATACGGTGACATAGATATAAAAAAAGGGGGAACATCATGGAAGGCAATAGACAAAAAAACGGGGTGACTGGAAAATGGAGATAAAAAACTGTTTAAAAGTAGCACACACAAAAAGCGACACACTGCGACAATTAAAAGAACACAAGGCACAGTATGACTGGAGCATAAAAGGTATCGACGGATGGCATAGCACATAACAAACACTGACGGCGAACCTGAAGGCAGTACACAATTAAAATACCTCTTGACGCACAGGAGAAACAGCACTAAGCACAACACTGATGTGGCACACTGACGATGATCAAAACAGAGGATCTGCCAGGTGCAAGGAGATGAGGGAGACCGGAAGAAGGGAGGGAGAGGAAGAGATGTGAGAGAAAAGCGGGGGGGCGCTGAGAAGGGCCAGGTAGGGAGGGATGTGGGAAGGAAAGAAGCAAGTACGGGGTGCAGGGTCCCAGGGGAGTTGGGGGGAAAGGAGGAAAATACGCTCTGGGAGAAGGAGGGAAGAGGAAAAAGGGGGCCCTGAGGGGGGGGGGGGGGGTGGAACAAGGCCAGGTTATAGTTGGAAGGAAGGGTAGATGTCACGGCGAAGTTCGTCATACGGGAGGGGGAGGTGTTGGAAATTGCCCTGATGAAGGAGATGGAGGGTGTGGAGGTGGAGAGAGGGAGGGATACAGTGATAGAGGCGCGGCAATGGGCGGGGGGAGGAGAGGAAGGAGGAAACCAGAGGGTGGGGGAGATCAAGCCTGCGGACAATGTAAAGGATGCGGAGATGTTGGAGGAACAGGAGGAGGTGGGGGAAGGGGATCAGTTCATACAGGAGCCGTGTGGGGGAAGGAAGGCGGATACGGAAGGCAAGGCGGAGCGCATGGCGTTCAAGGATTTGGAGGGCCTTGTAAAAGCGTGTGGGGGCGGAGATCCAGGCAACGCTGGCATAACAGAGGATAGGACGGATGAGGGATTTGTAGGTGTGGAGGATGGTAGAAGGATGCAATCCCCATGTCCGGCCAGACAGGAGTTTCAGAAGGCGGAGGCGGGAATGGGCTTTCTGCTGGACGGTCTGGAGATGAGGGGTCCAGGTGAGGTGTTGGTCGAGGGTGAGGCCAAGGTATTTCAGGGTGGGGGTGAGCTGGATGGGACGACCATAAAGGGTGAGGTAGAAATCATGGAGGCGAAAGGAGCGGGTGGTGCGGCCTATGGTGATTGCCTGGCGAAAACTCCCTGAGCTCTTGTATTTAAGGCCCCTCCGGCACATGCGTGGTGGATTCACTTGTCGCTGCGCGTGCGCTACTTGAGCGCATTCGATTCTGCTGCGTCACGCACCCTCCCTGGTGATAACTCGCCACATCGATATCAGTTCAATTGTCTTCCTGTGGTTCCATCACAAAATTACGCCGGCTACAAAGGACACGAAGTTTTTCGACAACTGGATTCCATGCCGAATTCAATTGGTTACCGCCGTCATGATTAATAAGAGACTCATTGTCAGACAGCCATATTTCCCCGGATTCATTAATAATAGAACTTCAAAAGTTAGACGTATGGGCCACAATTTTTGTCTCATTGCACTTCACGGCATGATCAGTGGAAATACAGTGTTCGGCGATGGACGACTTACAAGGCTGAAGAAGGCGAGTATGCCGCTGATGTTCTACAATGCGATCCTGCACAGTACGCGTCGTTTGCCCTATATAAGATTTGTCGCATTCACACGGAATCCTGTAAACACCTGCCTTGAGCAGCTCTAGATCGACTTTGACAGATCCCAACAGAGACGAAATTTTAGGAGGAGGGCGAAATATTGCTTTCACTTTATATATTGTTAGTGTTCTGCCTATTTGCGCTGGTATATTACCAATATATGGTAAATAGGCACTCGGTTTAAAGCGTCTTCCTCTTCTTTGTTCCGTTGTTTGCAGGTCTGCAGAGCTCTCTCCACTTGCGGTGACGAGTACCCATTCTTCAGAAATACAGTCTGCAGGTGCTCCGCCGGCCGGAGTGGCCGAGCGATTCTAGGCGCTACAGTCTGCAACCGCGCGACCTCTACGGTCGCAGGTTCGAATCCTCCCTCGGGCATGGATGTGTGTGATGTCCTTAGGTTAGTTAGGTTTAAGTAGTTCTAAGTTCTAGGGGACTGATGACCTCCGATGGTAAGTCCCATAGTGCTCAGAGCCATTTGACCCATTTTGCAGGTGCTCCAGTTCCGTTTGAAAACTATTGCTGTCACAGATAACGTGGGCTCGGTGAAGCAGTATCTTCAAAACACCCGTCGTTTGTGCCGGATAGTGGTAACTAGAGGCTTGCAAGTAAAGGTCTGTGTGAGTGGGCTTTCTATATACCAAATGACCAAGTGTCCCATAGTTCTTACGTCGCACTAGTACGTCTAAAAATGGCAGGCAACCCTCCTTCTCTAACTCCATAGTAAATTTTGTATTTTCGTGTATTGATTTCATATGTTGTAGGAACTCTCGCAGACGATCCAAACCAGGAGGCCAAACTATAAAAGTATCATCAACATATCGCCAAAATACTGTTGGTGTAAAAGTGGCTGAGGGGAGTGCTCACTCCTCAGGATCTTCCATAAAAAGATTGGCCACCAGGGGATATAGAGGACTCCCCATGGCGACACCGTTTGATTGCTCATAAAACTCGTTGTTAAATAAAAATCATGTAGAGGAGAGAGCGTGCTCAAACAGTGCTGTAATGTCAGCGCCAATCCTATTACCAATGAGATGTAGTGAGTCCACAAGAGGTAAGTTTGTAAAAAGTGAAACTACGTCAAAACTGACCAACAAGTCATGACTTTGCAGCTACAATAACTTAAGTCTGCTGATAAAATCACTAGAATTCTTTATGTGATGAGGACACTTACCTACTATTGGTCCCAGTAAAGCCGCCAAATACGAGGGCAGTTCAATAAGTAATGCAACACATTTTTTTCTGAAACAGGGGTTGTTGTATTCAGCATTGAAATACACCAGGTTATTCCCCAATCTCTTAGCTACACAACAGTATTTTTCAACGTAATCTCCATTCAATGCTACGGCCTTACGCCACCTTGAAATGAGGGCCTGTATGCCTGCACGGTACCATTCCACTGGTCGATGTCGGAGCCAACGTCGTACTGCATCAATAACTTCTTCATCATCCGCGTAGTGCGTCCCACGGATTGCGTCCTTCATTGGGCCAAACATATGGAAATCCGACGGTGCGAGATCGGGGCTGTAGGGTGCATGAGGAAGAACAGTCCACTGAAGTTTTGTGAGCTCCTCTCGGGTGCGAAGACTTGTGTGAGGTCTTGCATTGTCATGAAGAAGGAGAAGTTCGTTCAGATTTTTGTGCCTACGAACACGCTGAAGTCGTTTCTTCAATTTCTGAAGAGTAGCACAATACACTTCAGAGTTGATCGTTTGACCATGGGGAAGGACATCGAACAGAATAACCCCTTCAGCGTCCCAGATGACTGTAACCATGACTTTACCGGCTGAGGGTATGGCTTTAAACTTTTTCTTGGTAGGGGAGTGGGTGTGGCGCCACTCCATTGATTGCCGTTTTGTTTCAGGTTCGAAGTGATGAACCCATGTTTCATCGCCTGTAACAATCTTTGACAAGAAATTGTCCCTCAGCCACATGACGAGCAAGCAATTCCGCACAGATGGTTCTCCTTTGTTCTTTATGGTGTTCGGTTAGACAACGAGGGACCCAGCGGGAACAAACCTTTGAATATCCCAACTGGTGAACAATTGTGACAGCACTACCAACAGAGATGTCAAGTTGAGCACTGAGTTGTTTGATGGTGATCCGTCGATCATCTCGAACGAGTGTGTTCGCACGCTCCGCCATTGCAGGAGTCTCAGCTGTGCACGGCCGGCCCGCACGCGGGAGATCAGACAGTCTTGCTTGACCTCGCGGCGATGATGACACACGCTTTGCCCAACGACTCACCTGCTTTTGTCCACTGCCAGATCACCGTAGACATTCTGCAAGCGCCTATGAATATCTGAGATGCCCTGGTTTTCCGCCAAAAGAAACTCGATCACTGCCCGTTGTTTGCAACGCACATCCGTTACAGACGCCATCTTAACAGCTCCGTACAGCGCTGCCACCTGTCGGAAGTCAATGAAACTATACGAGACGAAGCGGGAATGTTTGAAAATATTCCACAAGAAATTTCCGGTTTTTTCAATCAAAATTGGCCGAGAAAAAAAATGTGTTGCATTACTTATTGAACTGCCCTCGTACTTTGCTAAGTCGTAAGTGGCTGCTCCAATATTACCCACAAATGGACGTAATTGCACTTTATCCTTGTGTATGTTCGGCAATCCATATAGCCTAGGTGGAATTGAACTATTTGGTTTTAGTTTCTTAATTACCTCTTTTGGTAAGGAACTGTTAGTCAGAAGTTCTGCTGTTTTCCTCACTACTCGGGTGGTATTATCCTTATCTATTTTGTGATATGTTGAGTCGCTTAATAAAACATTAATCTTATTTATAAAGTCCTCCCGTAGCATTAAAACAGTAGCATTACCTTCGTCCGATTTAAGTACCACTGCATCCGGGTCTGCTCATTATTTCCTGCATGCATCTATATTCAGACTTGTGGATGGGATGTTGGGCTATAAGGTTTTGCTTGTAACTATCATAAAATGGCGGACAGGGCTAATAATATTAGTTTTATTTACGAGTTCATCCACCTATCGTCCACCTTTAAGAAGAATTATTAGTGTAACAAAGGGCTAGATAGAGCTATTCACCCTAGGGAGAGAATCTGGACAATGTCCGCACTCTCGTTAGGTTTTTCTTACAAGTATTAGTAGGATTACAGATCGCATTGGGGAGGTGTTGGGCAAGTATGAGACTTTTTTCAGGTCTACGCCTTTTATCTGCACCGGGTGTATATAAAATTCCTTTCACTTGTGAACTAGTTTGTATTGGTACCAAGAGAAGAGTTATTCAGAGTATTTGCCGTCTGAGACGTAAGGATTACACGACCATTGTGGAACATCTGTACCAATACGGTAGACATGGAATAATATTCACTGAGGTGTTCGCTATATCGAAAGCATTGCACTTTCATTCGCACATAGAGAGAGAGGCTACTGAGATGTATAAAAAAAAAGAAATAATTTTAACAGAAAAGGAGAATGTAGCAAATTACAAGAAATATTTCGGCTTTGCACTGTCAAAATGACAACCGATTACTTTAACGCGAGAATTTTCGCGGTACCAGAGATAGTCTCGCAGCCAGCGTCACGTGATGGTTTGTGGTACATTCTGTATTGCCTATAAATTCGGCACTCCCTCGAGTTCTGATTGCAGCTCACCGCTTCCCTTCTGAGGAGTCTCCAAGAGCTGGAGGCGGAACATCAGGGCAAAGTGTTACGTATCGTCTGCAGACCGTCAGCCTGGAAATTTTAAGTGAAGTTTTTTCTGGCTGTGACAGCCAACATTTTATGGTTTTGGTCGCTGTTTATCGCACTGGCAAACAAGTCTGAGCTGGAAAACGGCCATAAGCACCGCAGACACCTGAAAAGCAATGCTATTGAAGAGAGAGCAAGTGAGAAAATAGCCTCCTTGGCACTCTAGCTTGCACCGGCCACCAACCGTCAAATGTCGCCCACACATAATAAATAATGCTACTGGAGAGATGGCGCAAAATGAAGAATGGTCTCTTGGTAGCGCTCTGTTGCTTACACAAAAACAGCTGTAATCGTCCCGGCAATTGCAACCAGACCAGAGGGACGCTCGTATTGAGATATAGGCAGGCTGAGCGCTGTTAGCAACGATCTTGATTAGACACAGAGTACAAGCTGTTTTAACTGCTCTATTATCTTTCCTTACAAGTCTCTCAAATTCCAGTATGTATTTCCAGTAATAAATCGTCACTAAAATCATACATCTCAAGTGGGCATTCGTCCAAATGTTTACTATTCCTTCATTACTTTTCTATAGTCTCACACTCGTACCACATCTAAGAAATTGGAGGATTCCAGTGATTTCCGATTGACGGCAAATATACGCCAACAAGTGTAGTGTAAACATTAAACTTCCGTTTGTTTAACTATAGAATGGTAAACCATTATTTCTGTACGTAACGAGATGTCCAGTAACAATGTTAGTGGTCATGCATCACATGTCATTTAGCAAGACGCCTCCTCACTTTGGTTCCTACATGGTACTGGAAAATCTTGTTACGTTACCCACAGAAATCACGGTCAGTTTCTAAATAGTAGTATACATTCTTTCGTTAATGTTCTTACCAAACTATCTAAATTTGTTGTGCAATAGTGGAATTCGTGACGTAAGTCCCAGTAAGCTTGATTTTGTAAAAGACAGCCAGAAAGGGAGTGAAGTATTAAATTAATTTGTAAATTATTTTGTGGAAGCGAATTGTATTTTGTTATTATTAAATTTTATTTAGTTTAGGAATTTCGAAATTTCTTCCACAGATCTATAAGCCGAGATAGTTTCTCGGGAGACGTCTTCTGGTAAACGCCTATGTCAAACATCGCTTATGAAATTTGTACCAAACGAAAAAATTCGCGCGTTAATCGAGGCACTACCTGCGTAGGGGGCCACTCTGCAATGCTGCCAAATTTATTCAAGATGGTGGCGATGGCGTCATCCAAGATGGCGGCGTGTAGACGTGGCAACAGCACATGACATCATTCAACATGGCGGCGTGTAGACTTGGCTACAGTGCATGACATCATTCAAGATGGCGGATTTTGGGGGAAAATCGGCCAATTACGCTATGTCCACTAAACTGACAATTCAGAAAAATGGTGGGAAATTTGGATTATGGCGGGAAAAATAGGTCAATTCGACTATGTCCACAAACCTAACCCACCAGAAGAAATTGGAGCCAAATTAAAATTCCAACAGGATAATGCAGGCAAAACAGTACTTGTCTTTATTATTATTCATTATTATTCATTATCGTTTATTATCATTCATTATCACTTATTATCATTTATTATTATTGGCTTAGCTCCACTAGAAAATTTGTGTCAAATTCAAATTCCAACACGATAATTGCTCCAAAACCATACTTGTCATTAATATTATTCATTATTATTCATTATAATTCATCATTTATTATTATTATTTATTATCAGTTATTATTACTTATTATTAATAATTATTAATTATTATTATTATTGGCCTACCTCCACTAACATAGGAAATGGCACCATGTTAAATTCACATGCCATAATGCCTCAAAAACCGTACTTCTATTTATTATTATTACTATTATTTATTAGCATTTGTTATAATTTATTATTATTTATTATTATTTATTCAAGACCGTCGATTTTTGCAGCAATAAAGCCGATTCCCTTACATCTGTAACAAAAAATCTGTCACAAATTCAATTTCAAACACGATAATCTGTCACAGCTATGGAAAAAAAACCGACCAATAGGCCCATGTTCATGAACCTAAGTCCACCTCATCCTACGAAGTTTGCATTTTTCGCAGTCACTTACTGCTTCACTCCTAAGCTATGAAAATCGCATCAAATAATAACATAGTGCACTGTTACTAATGTAAGTCGCCTCATGTGAATTCGTGGGAAAAGGACTGAAGTCTTTATTTCAAACAGTACCGCCATCACTTGTTCTCCAACAGAGTTAGTACACATCTTACAGATCGCAATCCAGTTGCCATCAGGGCTACCAGCGAGTGAGAGGTCACCTCACGTGATGGCCGTCGGCTGCGATCCGCGCACGCTGCCGGTCCAGCAGCCGCTCACGTCGCAGCCTACTGGCGCCGACTTGTTTCGCAGTCCCGCACTGGTCTAACGATGTAAAAATGTTTTCGTGGACAGTGAAGTCTGCCCCCACCGACCAGTTGGCGCCAGAGCTGTTCGCTGGACAGGCTGGAACCTGCCGATGCTGACTTCATAACGGTCGGCTGGTTGATCCAGCACCTAGTTGACGATGAACGCCGTGCTGCATGTTTGGCGCCAAAGTTTGCTCGAGAGTGAAATCCGCCATGACGTCACAACAGGTGGTCCAGCACATGTGCTCGCCACGACGTCCCTCGCAAAGTTAATTGATCGCCCGACTCTCATTATTCAGTCCACATTCTGCGCTTACCTAATGCTAGATGGTCATGAAAACACACGCCCGTACACGTGAGCTATTGTGCATGCCTCACTCAGTACGTCTCTTCTTCATTGCCTGCTCGCTTTTTCTACAAACCTCTCCTGACTCACAGACTTCAAGAACACACCAAAATTTTTCGAAGTACAAAAAATGGTTCAAATGGCTCTGAGCACTATGCGACTTAACTTCTGAGGTCATCAGTCGCCTAGAACTTAGAACTAATTAAACCTAACTAACCTAAGGACATCACACACATCCATGCCCGAAGCGGGATTCGAACCTGCGACCGTAGCGGTCGTTCGGCTCTAGACTGTAGTGCCCAGAACCGCACGGCCACTTCGGCCGGCCTTCGAAGTACAGCATCCTGTAAACCACTGTGTAACTAGAAACAAACCAATAAATGATATTCACACCCTCGATACCGAAATCGTTGATGTCATTATACTTGCAGTTAAATCTTATGATCGTGATCTCAATTGATTGGCATTCGACAATGAGCTAAGTATCGGAAATACACTCTCTTGACCGCAGTTACTCTGGAAATATCCCTACCGTCATTACGACTTCCTCTCTACTCATCACAGAAGATAGACAATGGTAAACCACAGTAACTTTACAATGCAGTATATACTTATTTGACACAAATGAGTACACTTATCCGGTATATCTCTACCGCATGCGAAAAAAATATCCTATTCCTACAGCGTCTATATACCACAATGCTCTCCAATCCTAGGAATGCTCTGTCAACTTGCTCTTTCCCTCTACAGACCCGACACGCAGAGCTAATCTTCCCTCTTATATCAGGGGACCTAAGTCGCCCTCAGATCTCTTATTACAAATTCTGTATCGTCTGCTCTCAGCACAAACACCTTACTGTCTCTCCTTCCTCGTCTGTTCGCTTTTCTACAAACATCCACAGATTCATGAACTGCAAGAACGTATGTACTATCTCCATAATATTACGCCATTTTAGCTGTACTTCTCAAACTCATGCACTAGGCTACACACTACCGATCACTAGCTCATCATAGTACCCAAGATATAGACTTCAATTTAATTCTCTACAAACGCCGAACTTTATTTATGTGCAACATGCTGTAAACCACTGACTAACTAGAAAGAAACGTACGGAAAATTTTATTTCCACTCTGGAATACCGTTCTCAGTCATGTAACATATTCGAGACCTTCGCTATAATTTACATGTCAACAAAGGTCTGTCCCAGATCTAGAGAATAGACAAGAGTGTATCCCACACACCACAATCGATCTTCACTCAACTAAATAAAGGAAGCAAATGTGCAGAAGTAGTCAACAGAACAATCTACATCCCATTGAATAACACTCCAAATCAAATCGATCATCTTCTCAAATTCGACTTGATCACGAAAGCCGCCCAACACATACTATTACTTCTCTATTCGGTCGTCTACAGGACAGCAAAGTTCACTCTTACAGATCGCTATATTCCAACAGAGCTCTGCATTGGAACAGCTACTCCTGTTATTTATTATTATTTATTATAATTTATTATCATTTATGAGCATTTATAATTATTTATTATCATTTACTTTTTATTAATACTTATATCATGCGCTTGTGTTCGCCATGAGGTCCGGAGTCCAACTGGTTCAAATGGTTCAAATGGCTCTGAGCACTATGGGACTCAACTGCTGAGGTCATTAGTCCCCTAGAACTTAGAACTAGTTAAACCTAACTAACCTAAGGACATCACAAACATCCATGCCCGAGGCAGGATTCGAACCTGCGACCGTAGCGGTCTTGCGGTTCCAGACTGCAGCGCCTTTAACCGCACGGCCACTTCGGCCGGCAGTCCAACTGGGTTAGTACAGTAGCAGAGGGCGTAATTCAAGGTGTTCGATTTTGGTGGGGAGTTTGAATTTTGGCGGAAGATCATACAGTTCGTTGACCAAACAAAAATGGCTCCAAGTGCAACTGTGTTTAGCTCCCTCCTATCACAACCACCAAAGCGCTCTGTCATCACGTCAGTTGATTACGCAGTTACCGTTATTCAAGATGGCTGCATCCAGTGCGAAATGTGTCACCCTTCCCGAACCTGCATGCTACAGTAAAATTCCAACTTGCCTTTTGTCGCATCCTATACATCTTTCCTTGTAGGATGTACCGCCCACTACTAACTATCAGTTTTGTATAGACCTGATGGAGTAATTGTATAATTTCTGATTCGTGGTCGGATGTGATCAGTGGGCACTACACGTGTCCGCAGGGCTATATTGCGCTCGTGTTATACAAAGCAAATGTTTTACGATTGGGGAAAGATAGCTCGGCGTAGGGAAACCGGAAAGAAGGATGAATGTCTGACAGTATGGAGAAGTAATCGATCTAAGATTATCGGCCGTTTTTAAGTGCAGTACGTTCTAGTCTTAGGTGTGCATGTGTTTGTTCTCACTCTCTCTCTCTCTCTCTTTCTTACCAGAAACTTCGAGACAGCGATCCTAGACTCTAGAGCAATACTTTACACATGATAGA
The DNA here is from genome assembly GCF_023898315.1 of Schistocerca nitens. Classification (NCBI taxonomy): domain Eukaryota; kingdom Metazoa; phylum Arthropoda; class Insecta; order Orthoptera; family Acrididae; genus Schistocerca; species Schistocerca nitens. The sequence goes on from NC_064617.1 coordinate 558,406,259, forward strand.
TTGGATGATTTAAGTAAAAATATGTCGAACTACATTGCGTATATATATATCACTCTGTTCTTGTTCTACTTAACTGTATGCTATTATATTAAGCCACTTTGAAATCTGTTACTATAGACTGATATGGTGTGTTAAGCTCCATGACTTCGTCACATCTCGAGAAATGTGGTGCACTTGTAGGGCTTAGAACTAGGAAAGCTCAATTCAGTCAAGAGAGGTTGAGCGTAACTGTATTCGTCTGCTCAGTTGAGGATTAATTGGATAGCGATGTTGCAGGGTAGGTTGGTCAATGCCCAGGTGAGGATGGTCTTTTAACGTGAGAGGGCGAGATTGCTCTGTGACCGCCATACGCAGTGAGACTGATCGAGTACTATGCGCGAGGTCTTAGAAACATTAATAGCGTTGTGTGGTATACTCTGATCGTGTTTAATTGTTCGAGAATTAAGTGTAAATGGATGTATTGAGCAGTCATCTATCAATGCTCGCAATGATACTTGCAAAGTAGAGGCGGTATGGTTTAGCTATGATACTGAAATTAGGAAAACATGCTGTCACATGATTGACCAGTGTTGGACTTACTGTAAAATTTTTCGCAATATCAGCTGTGATGAATAATATTGCAGTGGATCGGTGGTGTCTTCTCCTTCCCATCCGTGCATTGGGTACCACATAATGATTGAGTGAAAATGCTTGTTTGAGTTGGGGAACAAATTTTGGATGATGGAGCGCAACTTCTGGTGATCCGGTATTTGTGTGCAAAATGAGGAACCACTAGAAATGTAACACAGTGTTATCAACTATTCGGTCACAGTGACATACGAGTTTAAATGTAGAGGCCGTCAGTCACTTTCGGGGGGTAGTTTGGTAAGTCGCCACAACTCCGCCAGGCTCTTCTAGTTTCCTTGTGTTGTAACTGTCCTTTATGCAGAATCATTCAGTGTTATGCTGTCGACTGTAAGAATTAGATTTACAAGGTGCAACGTATAGTTTCCTGTGAGAGGCAGTGCATCAGTTTGTGTTAATGTCTGCTTAGAATCAGACACAGACTTCGAAGTTGCGGCAGATATACGAAATTTTCGGCAGTGTGCAAAGCGTGTTAGAAGACAGTGTTTGAACAAGAGTCACAGGTAGCTTCTCATTCGCTTAGAGCATGGGTGATCAAACTTTAAAGTGGTCTCTGCAGCGTCTGTATATTTAATATGATGTTGTCCACATAGGCAGCTGCAGTTTGAGGACTTGGTGAGCTGTTGGGAATTCTTGGATGGCCGCACTCTGAGTTATTCAGGGAGAGTATTGTGAATTCCGTTTGTCTGCGCTGGAGCTGGATCGGATTGGTGCTTTCATGACTTGTAAATAGGAAGAGCATTTATAGTTAGTAATTTTTATTCACTGTTTGGTGGTAGAGAATAACTTTGATAGGATGTTGAGGATCTGTTCTACTGGAATCTAGTTTGGGACATACAACATTGCGCGCATTTCCAGCAAATGGTCAAAACAAGGTCCTGTTGCAGTAACAGATGTCGTTCTGTTTCTAGACAGGCTGCAGAAGGTAATGGATATGTCTTTCTTTGACTTAAATTGCAGAGATCTGATGCGCAAAGATCTGGAAATGGGATCAGATGAATGATGTGTAGGATATGCCTAAAGCAACGTTGGAATTTTACTATAGCATGCAGGTTCGGGAAAGGTGACACATTTCGCACTGGGTGCAGCCATCTTGAATAACGGTAATTGCGTAATCAACTGACTTGATGAGAGAGCGCTCTGGTGGTTGTTTTAGGAGCTAAACACAGTTGAACTTGGAGCCATTTTTGTTAGGTAAACGAACTGTATAATCTTCTGCTAAAATTCAAACTTCCTACCAAAATCGGACATCTTGAATGACGCCCTCTGCTGGTGTACTAACCCAGTTGGACTCCAGACCTCGTGGCTAACACAAGCGCAAATATAAATAGTAAAAAACAGTAAATGATGATAAATAATAATAAATGATCATAAATGATAAATAATAATAAATAACTGGAGTAGCTGTCCCAATGCAGAGACCTGTTGGAGTGTAGCGATCTGTAAGATTGAACTTTGCTGTCCTTTAGAAGACCGAATAGCGAACTAATAGTATGTGTTGGGCGGCTTTGGTGATCCAAAAATGGTACAAATGGCTCTGAGCACTATGGGACTTAACTGCTGAGGACATCAGTCCCCTAGAACTTGGAACTACTGAAACCTAACTAACCTAAGGACACCACACACATCCATGCCCGAGGCAGGATTCTAACCTGCGACTGTAGCGGTCGCTCAGTCCCAGACTGTAGCACCTAGAACCGCTCGATCACTTTGGCCAGCTTTGGAGATCAAGTCAGAATTTTAGAAGATGATCGGTCTGGGTTCCAGTGTTATTTGATGGGACGTAGATTGTTCGGTTGACTACTTCTGCACTAATTCTGCCTTTATTTATTTGAGTGAAGATCGATTGTGGTGTGTTTTATACACGTTTGTCTGTTTTCTACATCTGCGACAGACCTTTGTTCACATGTACATTACAGCGAAGATCTCGAATTAGTTACGTGACTGAGAACGGTATTTGAGAGTGGAAATATCATTTTCCTTGTGTTTCTATTTAATTAGTCAGTGGTTTACAGCATGCTGAACATAGATAAATTTCGGTGTTTGTAGAGAATTAATTTGTAGTCTATATCTTGGGAATTATAATGAACTAGTGATCGGCAGGGTGTAGGCTAGTGTATGACACTGAGAAGTACACATAGAATGGTGTAATATTATGGAGAAAGTACACGTAGAAAAGCGAAGAGACAAAGGAGATACAGTAAGGCATTTGTGCCGACGGGAGACGATACCGAATTTGTAAAAAGAGTTCTGAGGGTGACTTAGGTCCGCTGATGTAAGAGAGAAGATCAGCTCTGAATGTTGGGTCTGTAGAGAGAAAGAGCAGGTTGTCGGTTCTTTCCTGATTGGAGAGCAAGGTGGTATATAGACCCTGTAGGAATAGCATATTTTTTCCGCATGTGTTAGAGATATACTAGATAAGTGAACTCTTTTGTGTCAAATGTGCATATACTGTATTGTAATTGTGGTTCACATTGTGTAGCACATGTATATATTGCATTGTAAAGTTACTATTGTTTATGTTATGTGATGTGTAGAGAGGAAGTCGTAAGGATGGTAAAGATATTTCCAGAATAACAGCGGTCAAGAGTGTGTATATCCGATACTTAGCTCATTGTCGAATGCCAATCAATTGAGACTGGGTTCGTGACATTTAACTGTAAGTATAATTACTTCAACGACTTCGGTATTCCAGAGTGCGAATATCATGTTTTGGTCTGTTTGTTTCTAGTTACTCAGTGGTTTATAGGATGCTTTACTTCGAAAAGCGTTTGTGTGCTCTTCTAGCCTATGAGTGTGGGGATGTTTGTAGAAAAAGCGAGCATGCAATGAAGAGGAGACACTATTGTATTTGGGTTGAGGGGAAGCGATCGCCGAACCTATGTAACAGTTCTGAAAAGGACTTCTGTCCGTTGATGTAAAAGGGCTGATTACCGTTGAGTGTCGCGTGTGTAGAAAGAAACAACAGGTTCAAAGCGCTTCCTTAGGAATGGCGAGCATTGGGGCACATAGTCGGTATTGTAAAGTCACTGTGGCTTCCATTGTGAAGATTTTGTATATTATGGATTGTAAAGTTACTGTTGCTTATGTTATGGGATGAGTAGAGACAATGACCGTGTGTGTGTGTGTGTGAGTGTGTGTGTGTGTGTGTAGATTGAGGGGGCTGTGGAGGTAATTTAGCGATCTCTTTAAATGTAAGCACAGAAAGCCTCAGGAAGATAAGCAGGATCGTACCTCAATAACGGGACCTTAGGAAATTAGGTCGGTAGGGACTTTAACTATTTCATTCCAAGTCCTGGTGGGCGTGCCACTGGCGAAAATTATTCCAATTCTAAGTGGATGTGGCACTTTTCCGCATCAGAGAGGTTAATTAACCAATCAATTTGATTAAGTAATCATGCGAACTTTGTTACATTCTTTGCGGAGGTACTGAGCTAGACAAACACAATGGTACAAGTGTCCGGGGGTGTGTTTTCGCGACGATCTTGGATTAGGTAAGTGCAGATGTGGATTGAATGATGAGAGTCGGGCGATCAATTTACTTAGCGAAGGACGTTGTGGCGAGCACATGTGCTGGACCACCTTTTGTGACGTCATGGCAGATTCCACTCTCGAGCAAATTTTTGCGCCAAACGTGCAGCAGGGCGTTCTTCGTCAACCAGGTGCTGGATCAACCAACCGACCGTTATGAAGTCAGCATCGGCATGTTCCAACCTGTCCAGTGAATAGCTCTGGCGCCAAGTGGTTGGTGGGGGTAGACTCCACTGTCCACGAAAACATGTTTATATCGCTGGACCAGCGAGAGCCTGCGAAACGAGTTGGAGCCAGTAGGCTCTGATGTGAGCGGCTGCTGGCCCGGCAGCGTGCGCGGATCGCAGCCGACGGCCATCACGTGAGGTGACCTCTCACTCGCTGGTTGCCCGCTGACCGGTTGGACTTTGTGCCACATGGTAACTGGATTGCGATTTGTAAGATGTATACTAACTCTGTTGGAGAACAAGTGATGATGGTACTGTTTGGAATAAAGACTTCAGTCCTTTACCTAGGTATTCACCAGAGGTGACTTACGTTAGTAAAAGTCCACTTTGTTATTATTTGGCTAGATTTTCATAGCTTAGGAGTGAAACAATAAGTGACCGCGAAAAATTCAAACTTCCTAGAATGAGGTGAACTTAGGTTAGTGCACATGGCCCAATGGATCAATGACAGATTATCGTGTTTGAAACTGAATTTGTGACAGATTTTTTGTTATGGATGTAAAGGAATTGACATTCTTGCCACAAAAATATGACGTCCTGAATAAAAAATAGCAAATAATAATAAATCATAATAAACGCTAATAAATAATAGTAAATGATAATATTGATTAATAGAAGTACGGTTTTCGAGACATTATGGCGTGTGTATTTGAACAAGGCGCTATCTTCAATATTAGTGGAGGTAGGTCAATAATAATAATTAATAATAATAAGTAGTAATAAATAATAAATGATAATAAATAATAATAAATAATAAATTATAAATTATAATAAATGATGAATAATAATGAATAATAATAAAGACAAGTATGGTTTTGCAGCCATTATCGTGTTGGAATTTGAATTTGGCGCCAATTGGTTCTCGAGGGCCAGGTTAGCAGATGTAGCCCAATAACCCTATGTTCCCGCCAAATTTCCTGCCATTTTTCTGGAGGGTTAGGTTAGTGGAAGTAGCCCAATCGGCCTATTTTACCGCCAAAATCCGCTATCTTGAATGACATCATGCACTGTTGCCACATCTACTCACCATCATCTTGGATGTCGTCATCGCCGCCATCTTGAATACATTTGGCAACAATTCAAAGTGGCCCCGTACACAGGTAGTCCCACTACTGGTGTTTCATCAGTTCTCGTGTCGTTGACGAAGAACGACTGCAGCATTGAGCATTTTGTGAACTTTTGACCGTTGTGGGTGGTTTAGTTAGGAAGATATTCGCACGTGAACATTTCATGTCGTTCATATACTCCGTGTGGCGTGTTTTGCGCAGATAATGAGACATTATGGCGAGCAGCTCTTCCTAAGAAGCCTCCTAAACGACTGAGTGCGTTAACTCGCAAGTGGTCTTGGGTCAATGACTGTTTAGGACATTCGAAGTATCGAGTCAGACTAAGTACCTTCTGGCTACTTTAGGGGTGTGAACTTCTTACAGAGACCGTAAGTAACATTGCAAAACTGATGTTGGGATGTTAAATATGTACTAGACAGCCATTTTCTTTCCTTTAAAGACAATAAACCAACATAAGGAAATTTTTGACGTTTCTTCAAACGACTCATGCAAGTATCCCGAACGTTCGTTAGTTTAACTAACTTTAAGCTACTGGCCATTGACTGGAGTTGTGTGGCCTTTCCGTGTTAGGTATTTAGTCGAATTTTCATCAACGCTGTTTTTGCGGGCCAAACCAGTATCTACCATAGCAGTGTGAATGGGCACATAACCTGAAGCCTACCCAGCTAGGTGAACAGATTTTTTAATGGCTAGTGAGAGACCGACCCGCCCCGCCGCAAAGGCATTGTTATTGGTATATTAAAGAGGATGGCAGACAGCGTCAGATTACCATTAGAACAGTGGACTGCA